>NC_083102.1:2462076-3080629 GCF_949774975.1 Lagenorhynchus albirostris
CCTTTCAAATAACTGCTCTGTTTTGCTTTTTTTTGCTTTATCCCTTTAAAAGTCCAAGGTAAGAAATTATCATTCTCCCATATAATTCTTATACAAATTGTACTCTCTTTTTTGCATCTCTTGTTAATTATGTGATGTTATCTATGTTAATCCTATTCAGGAAGAACTGATAACTTCAGTTACAAAAAAAGAAAGATGAAAACTTTGCATAAATTGCTTAGCACAAAGTTAATCGTATAATGCAAAGAATAAAGAGGCTCTAACAGCTATTATGTGACTTATCAGCTTCCCTGAAAGGGTCAGTTGGTATATTTTAATAAGACTAATTGAATACCTTAACAATGTCATTGAAACTTCATGAATCTTTCAATAAATTACAGCCTCCGCTACAACATGTTTTCATTTATTAATCTCACTTAAAATGCAAAGAACTATATAAGAAACCAATAGACACTTGAGAATGCCTCTCAGTTAATTCTGATTAAATGATGGGTTAAGTGCAAAGAATCAAGACCACTAGTGACCCCCGACGTAATTAGAATTACAGCCCGTTGTCACAACGTTAATCCTCTTATTTCAGTATTTTCCATAGATTTTTTTCTTTCAGGTTATGCCTTGTTTAAATACCTACATTCATTTTCCTAGAAGGTACTTGTGTATTTGCAGATGCATTCTTAACATTCTGAAGCACCATATACCCAGCAGCAAGCGCTAGGTTTCCCACTGGAGGTGGTGGGGGAGAGAGGAGGACACCACATGAACTTAAATACGCTAGGGTATTTAAGGTTACTGGTTCAAGCGGTGAAGCTAGAGCAGGCACTGCAAGTTATAACACCGTTACTTTAGTACAAAATACTGTTTCTGATGAACCTACTGAAGACTGTTTACACTTTTTCATAAATCGAACAACCTTTTATCCCTATACCTCGCCCCCCCCACTCCCCTCCGGAAACAAGCTCACCCAACGTCAGGCCCTACCGTGGTAAACTTCTCCACCTCAGCACTCCTGACAGCCACAATCTTACAGTTATGATGCATCTTACCAGATCCAATTATTTTTACCCAGTTTACTGAGGTGCATTTTAATATTCAGAGAGAAAGGGAGAAGGTTCAGCACGATTAAGAGACTCAGGTCGCCTTGCTTCAAATCCTACCTCCTGCACCCAGCTATGTGAACTTGAGCGATTTCATCTTTCCAAGACTCAAAGTTTCCCTATCTGTAAAGTGGAGAAAATGGTACCTTCATGAGGTTGTTGAACACAAGCTTTGAGCAAAATCTGGAATATGGTAATCACTCAATAATGTTCTTCATTTCCCACTGGTCGTCAATAGTATATGCTCTAGGAAGATGGTATTTCCTCATTCAATGAAGGACTAAGAAAGCAAAGCAGCGGTATCAGCTCTATCGACTGAAAGCACACAGTCTGTCTCAAAATTCTCATCTCAATATACCTACCGTATGACCCACAATCCCCACCTCCCAACTATTCACTGACAACTATGACCAGAAAAAATTCCAATGTCCAAATGGTGACTGGGCAGACAAACTGGGCTATATGTGCACAATGGAATAATGCTGGTCAATAAGAAAGGACAAACCACTGGCAGGGGCGACAAAAGGGATGGTCTAGCCTCAAATACACTGTGCTGGGAGCACGAGGCCAGGCTCGAAATGAAGCATGCCATGTGGTTCCATTCATGCGCCACAATTTGAGGAGCAGAAAGCAGATCACTGGTTGCCAGGGGCTGGGGTGGGGAAAGGGGCTGCCTACAAAGGGGCAGCACAAGGAAGTCTTCTGGGGAGACGGAACTGTTCTCTATCTTAATTGTAGTGATTACACAACCGTATGTATTTGTTAAAAATCAGAGGGTACATCAAAAGGACAAAATTTTTAAAGTTTAAAAAAATTCACATCTTTTGGAAGAAGTGCTTTCAGGTGCTTTCAAATAAAATAGGGCCACTTTCAAAGTTTAAACAGAACTATGGATCTTCAAGGACTCCTGGAAAAATAAACATTAAAAAAAAATTGGTGTGCTTTGCAGGACAAATCAGTAAAAACAGGACAGAGGTTTTCTTGGCATGGAAGGAGTTCTAAGACTTTGAAACTTTGTGTTATTGTCAACATTTCATTGGCTGAGTTATTAAATTACAGATGGGCAAGTCATACTCAAAGTTCAAGTCTACTATACAATGAATGGCACTATGTATCTGGGAGGATTTATGAAAGGTATTCAATTCAATGTAACAGTTTTACTTAGCCAAAAATGAAACAAAATAGTGCATCACACTTTTACAATGCAGTTTTTACACTGTGACTTAATGGCTGGACTTTATGATCTCAATGAGTATTCCCTGGCCTTCGAGTTATTGGTGTGGATGCCCACCACCCTCTCTCCACCCAACGCACACAACACTTGCTGACAGGACAGCAAGTCAAAAGGGCACTGAATTTTATAACCACCATATTTAATAGCTGTTACCACAGTGCTTAGCTGCTCCTGTTACTGCTGCAGATGGGAATGCACTGATATGATTAAATCTGATGGTATGATAATGTATGGTAATCATGATTAATCAGAAACCCACTAGCAAATGGAGGATGTTGGGTATTATGTCACCTGCATTTTAAAACGCATTCTCTTGCTGCAAGCCTGACAATGTTTGACAGGGGGAAGGACCTCCTCCCACATTCACCTGCTACTACTCAGAGATCTGGTAAGAGAAAATACCCAGCATTTCTTACCCATCTTAAGTGCTAATAATTACAAGGCATTGCAGGCAAGTTGTAAAAACAAGGGTTCAAAAGAAAGACTTCTTTTTCCTAGACGGAACAAAGTCTGGACTCACATCTGCAAGGGCTATAATCAGAGAGAAATGTAATTTGATGCAGCAGTCTCATCAAACATGATTTGCATGAAATGCCATATAAAATACATCCAAGAAGTGTCAATCACCACCACCTGATACCATGCATCCGCGTTACATGGAAACACAGTGCAGTCAGACCTACCTGTGAGGTGCTATAACTACACAGTAAACACAAATGGAAATCTCATTTATCGGGTCTACCTAATAAGGTAATCACTAAGGAGACTAATTTAAACTTAGTATGGTAGTCTTTTTTAAACATAATATTTAGTTTTCATTTAAACAAAGATCACTAGAAAATTATTCAGTAGCCAAATTACTCAGTATTTAATTGGCTACCCTGAAATAGCAGCATTTACCAGAAACACCAATGCAAAATGAATGACTAAATAGTTTTAAAATAGCCTAGGTCAAGAATCTTCACAATGTGAGTTACCTGAAATTCATATGTATGCTTACCTGACACTGAAAACACTTTAAAAATATTATTAATCAACACTTCAGAGTTGCTTTTCCAAGTGGACAAAGTTTAAAAACAACAAACATCTCTTTGAGGACAAATACATAACTGGATAGCCATACTTATGGATAAGGAAAGGACTTAAAACTTTAATGACAAAAACATCAGGAACAGCCTTGTGGAAAGAGAGATCTATTAAACTAATATGTCAACAAAGAACATGGAACTGAAAACAGAATTCAGATAGACACAAAAACAGAAGCTGACTTGCAGAAAGGTAAACTAGTCTCCCCATCCTCGCTCCCTTGCAAAAACAAAAGAAAAAAGAGGGCTTCCCTGGTGGCACCGTGGTTAAGAATCCACCTGCCAATGCAGGGGACATGGGTTTGATCCCTGATCTGGGAAGATCCCATATGCCACGGAGCAGCTAAGCCCGTGCGCCACAACTACCGAGCCCACGTGCCACAACTACTGAAGCCCGTGAGCCTAAAGCCCGTGCTCCACAACAAGAGAAGCTGCCGCAATGAGAAGCCCGCGCGCCGCAACAAAGAGCAGCCCCCGCTTGCCGCAACTAGAGAAAGCCCGTGCAAAGCAACGAAGACCCAATGCAGCCAAAAATGAAGAAATAATTTATTTTTAAAAAAAACAAACACACACACACACACACACACACACACACACACACACACACGAGAAAACCACAAGTGTCCTGTGAAATCACACTAAAAGGTCGTGGCATGAAAAAAATGCTTCAGGAGTGGACTGCAGGCAAGTAGGCGGCTAGATGGCAGGATGGGGCAGAAGAGAAGCTGAAATGGAGGAAGGACGAACAGTCACTCGATGGCCCCCTGATCTCCTGAGGCACATGCTTCCTTCCTGTGCCAATCTGCTCTTGCAAGTAGTCGCTATTTCTAAGGTACATTTTACATTCAGCAGATTAATATTCTGATATGAAAATAAGTATGAAAAAGATGCATTCTCTGATATGCTTGCTATCAACTGAGACATACTTACGATTCCAAAAAAGATTCATAACTCTGATATGAAAAATTAAAATAGTCCTGGGAATAAAAGCTTAAGTGAGAAGAAAGCACTAATGGCTATATCTGTAACTAAAATTAAATACGTGAATCTAATTTTTAGAAACATAAATTACAAAGCACTTCACTAAATTCCACAAACAAAGGAAGAAGGGGGAAAAAAATCCCATCTGGATGCAAAGACTAACATGACAAAAGAAGTGCTGGCAGTGAGCTTAAAAGCTTAAGCAGTATTTTCTAAAATGATCAAAAATAAGGAATCCTTTTCTTATGATATTTATTACTTTGACATTCAAACTTTTGTTTCAGAAACTTTATTCAATTCTGTAAATAAAATTCATTAACAGGAAATAAAAATATTAGTATTGCTACATTAAGCATAGCCTAGAATACCATATTTTGGTCTAAGATTATGATTTTAAAAAATAACTGAATAATTCTGTAAAAAAATTGTGTTTCATATTAGGTTGTCTAGAGTCCTCTGTGATTGTTTAATTAAAAAACTGGATGTGTTATCACTTAGTACAATTTCTAGGCATATTAGTTCTCAAGTTTTCATACTAGTTCTCAAGTTTTCACAAAATTGCCAAACAAACTGAACCATTAACAAAGTAAAGTTTACCAGTGTTGGGGAAGAGAAGGAATATCTTAGCATTAATACCAACTGTATCCTAATCCCTTTAAAACTGGGAAATCTAGTGGTACTTCTGTCTACTGCCTGCCTTTTTCACTCTTTAGTCAACCGGGTAGAGCTGAATTCTTGTATAGTTAAATGTGGATAATGTAATTCTACTGTGCAAAATCATTTATGTATTCTTGAAAACAACAAAAAGTAAAAAATTAAAGTATACACCCCTTCTCTACACTATTAATTTTATGTAGGTTCCTAATAAATAGCAAGATAACTCAACATTAAATCCCTGTATACACTTATTTAACAACTATTTATCTGGACTTCTGTGCACAAGGCCTGGAGTCAGGTCATCTCCACAAGACACAGGATGCCTGGGACTCTGTACAGACATGAATCGGGTCCTTACATCAATACAAGTATGAAGCTGTCAACAAGAGCATGACCTACTCTAGAAGCAATGGGAATTCATAAAGGGGGCTTAGGCTGGGGAAAGACAAGATCAAAATCAACTTTGCTTTGCTCAATACATTTCTGCATAATTCAAATCTTTTTGTGTGCCAAGGAAGTACACTGATTCAAACAGACCCTATGATGAAACTGAAGTTAGGTTTCCTAACATGTTTTACCAACGTGTGTGTGTGTGCGTGCTCGCATGCACGTGTGTGTGTGTATAGTCATTTTACAAAGCAAAATTCAGTTTAACAAATAATGACTGAAGTCCCCTACGGAAAAGTACCAAGAAAGAGCCTGCAGGGCACACTGCCATCAGTAAGAAATTGCCAAGGGGCTTTGTTAAGCCACAACAGTACTGTTAGGCTTCAGTGACCTATGCTTATACGTTTTAGAGTTTAAGGACTAGCTCTGTGCAGAGCATTCTGCATAGGAGAAACTCACTAAATGGTCACAAAACTATACCTACATTGATAAAAATCCAAGTATAATCTATTAGCAGAAAAGGAAAAAAATAATTTTTTAACATCTTTATTGGGGTATAATTGCTTTACAATGGTGTGTTAGTTTCTGCTTTATAACAAAGTGAATCAGTTACACATATACATATGTTCCCATATCTCTTCCCTCTAGCGTCTCCCTCCCTCCCACCCTCCCTATCCCACCCCTCCAGGCGGTCACAAAGCACCGAGCCGATATCCCTGTGCCATGCGGCTGCTTCCCACTAGCTATCTAACTTACATTTGTTAGTGTATATATGTCCATGCCTCTCTCTCGCCCTGTCACAGCTCACCCTTCCCCGTCCCCATATCCTCAAGTCCATTCTCCAGTAGGTCTGTGTCTTTATTCCTGTCTTACCCCTAGGTTCTTCATGACATTTTTTTTCTTAAATTCCATATATATGTGTTAGCATACGGTATTTGTCTTCCTCTTTCTGACTTACTTCACTCTGTATGACAGACTCTAGGTCTATCCACCTCATTACAAATAGCTCAATTTTGTTTCTTTTTATGGCTGAGCAATATTCCAGGAAAAAAATAATTTTACTCAGAAAAGATATATGCACCCCAATGTTCACAGCAACAGTATTTACAATTGCCAAGACGTGGAAGCAACCTAAGTGTCCATCAACAGATGAATGGGTAAAGAAGATGTGGTACGTATATACAATGGAATATTACTCAGCCATAAAAAAAAGAAATTTTGCCATCTGCAGCAACACGGGTGGACTTGGAAAGCACTATGCTAAGTGAAATAAGTCAGACAAAGACAAATACTGTACGATAACACTTATATGTGGAATCTAAAAAATACAACAAACTAGTGAATGTAACCAAAAAGAAGCAGGACTCACAGATATGGAGACCAAGCCAGCAGCTAAGGGCGGGGGCGGGGGGGTGTATACAGGGGTGCGGAAATGGGAATTACAAACGACTGGGTGTAACACAGGCTCAGGGATGCACTGTACAACATGCTGAATGTAGCCAATATTTTGTAATAACTGTAAATGGAAAGAAACCTTTAAAATTACATAAAATTAAAAATTAATACTCATAAAGATATTTAAAAAAAATAATTTGGCATACGTAAAATGACAGGAGATGGCCTAGAGTTACTCTCCCTTCCCAACAATATTTTGATGGACTATTAAGAAACTAACAGCTCTAATGTAATTTTTAAAAAACAGATTCCAAATCCGATTGTTCTCTCTAAGGGAGACTGACTGTAGAAGTAAGTAGAGCACTGCATTTTCAAGATCACAAGTTTACTGTAACTTCAGCTTAAGAAACAGCATTTGGGACTTAAAGATACATATTGGCGCAGTGGTGAAGAATCCGCCTGCCAACGCAGGGGACACAGGTTTGAGCCCCGGTCCGGGAAGATCCCACATGCCGCGAAGCAACTAAGCCCGTGCGCCGCAACTACTGAGCCTGCACTCTAGAGCCCGCGAGCCACAACTACTGAAGCCTGTGCGCCTAGAGCCCGTGCTCCGCAACAAGAGAAGCCACCGCAATGAGAAGCCCGCGCACCGCAACCAAGAGTAGCCCCCGCTCGCCGCAACTAGAGAAAGCCTGTGCACAGCAACGAAGACCCAATGCAGCCATAAATAAATAAGTAAATAAACAAAACATACATAATAAACAGTAAATATTTCTGAAATTATATCACACACATGACTGATTTCTAGGCCAACTCCTTCCCATCACCCCCACACACATCCCACCTTAAAAACAGTAACAAAACATTACGCCTTGCAGAAACTTCCAAGAGCAGTTCAATAATATTTACTACCCTCAGAGTACAATATAACTTAAAAATAAGTTCAATTTCTCACAAAGAAATTCTGTTTTATTATCCTCTTGTAAAATCCTCAAGTATTATGAGGTTTGCTTCTTCCAGTATCAGATACAATTATATCTGCACAATCAAAAATTTTAAGTAGATAAAAACTGCAAATGATTATTCTAATTTTATATTTACATACAACACTGCCTTATGATTTAAGCTACAATTGCTTTTTCACATCAAGTTTTATCACTATATTGCAAATAAAACACAAACACAAGTCCAATGAGGATTCTAACGCAGAAGCTCACAACCCTGAAAATAGCAAAAAGTACAGTTTTTTAAATGTCAGTGCTTTACAATAACTAGCAGTTAAACTACTTCACCAAAAGAAATATATCTAATGACTAAAATCATACACGCTTATCCTTGAGTAATACAATTAATAAATCTTAGCTATTTAGACAAGTGCTTCAAATACAGAATTGTACTCAATAAACATCACCTAATTTTTAAAAATAACTAGTTTTTAGAACTTGATAAGTAATTTTTAAAAATTAGCTAATACAGGGTATGAAACCAGTAAGAAGCAGTTTCAGCAATCATAATTCATAAATAATAATTACAAATCAAGGAATTTTCTTAAAAACACTCTGAAACTTAAATCCAATACTGATTTTTTGAATAATCTTCTGATTACACATCTACATATCCTTCATTAAAACCTTTTTGCTAAATGCCCCACATAACTATGGTATCTACTGTAGCATCAAAGCTGGAGTCAAATAGGTCATTTAGGCCTTTCCTGGATATCAGATTGTTTAGCCTCAACAAAACTACACCTGTTTTAAATACAAACTACATTAAAAAGTTATGGTCTGGTCCTTTTTTCCTCAAAACTGTTCTTAGAGAGAACACGTTCTCACTGATTTCACAAAACCATGAACTAACTACACATCAAACCTAAAACTCAAGTAAAACGAAATATAACTATTTAATGGACATTTTTCTTCTACTTAAAACATGTTACAAGAATGGATAAAGTTATGGGAACTACAGGAAAGTGTGGGGAGGAGTGTTTTCTCTTAAAGATATTTTAAAAAGAAAACCTCCATTTTAAAATATAAAACCAATGGCTCATGAAGACTTCTGAGGGTTTTTTTAAAAACAAGTAGACATCTCATCATTACTCCCTACAATTGCACACACATACCCGTACTTACCCAAATGCACATGTTCCCCCCACACACACGATAATAAAGGGCCTTTTTCACTTTAACATAAGGCAACAATAAAATCAAAATTCATATTCTTTAAGACGAAAGCCATTCTACTGATGATCCTGATTCAACAATTTTACAGTTAAACAAAATTAATTCCATTCTCAAAAATCCACTGACCTTAAGCTTTTAACAAACATTTTCCACTGCAAAACTTATTGTCAATATTTACAAATCCTTCAACTTATACTTAGCTGGAACCACTTATATTTGCTATAGTAATATTTCCTAATAAAGGCATGCTCATCCCTATCAGAGCAGAAGGGGCAGCTGCTACTCACCGGGAATCTCTGGGGTCCCACAGCAGGTCTCGGCTGGCTTGGGACTGGCAGCAAGGGCACTGCAAGAAAAACACCTTTCATTACAAACACATCCAAACCCACCAGAAAAGGAGTACAATGTATTAAGCTTAATGAAAAATATATACTATGTGTATAATACATATAATAAGTTTACACTTAAGCTAAGTGCTGAATATTTTCACAATTCCATAAAGGGAAAGGGGAGAGAACTTCTGCCTTCAGTATACAATAGCACGAGCAGAAGCTTAAATTTCAACAGTGAATTCTTATTTAGAATTAAAATATTTTGCAACAAAAGGAGATATTATTCCTCTACAATAAAAAACCTACTTTATTTTTGACATCCATACCCAGGTTATCCAGGCTATCTAATCCGAGTTATATTGTCTGACTCCAATCAAATACGAATTTAAACCCAAATCCTCTAGGATCATGAAAGAGAGAGGAGGAGGGAAGGAGGAAGTGAAGCAGGCAGAGAAAGGAAAACACACACACCCAGGATATTGTGACAAAGAATGACCTACACAAAAACCTGCTATGCCAAGACTACTAGCTTGTCTTAGTTTTGTGTTTAAACAGGCTGAACTCTCATCAACTTACCAGAAGAACAAGGAGCCAAATAATTTTAAAACACACATTTTATCATAGGGAAGAAGCCAGATGCTAGTTTCACACCATGGGGCTAAATCAGATATGTTTAAGCTATTTAAAACATATGCCTTATAGTGATTTTGATTTTGGGGGTGAAAAAAAATGCCCACCCGAGTGGTGACTGCTACATGGTAGCCTGCTATATCTTCCATTAAAACGTCCTGCCAGGGCTTCCCTAGTGGCGCAGTGGTTGAGAGTCCGCCTGCCGATGCAGGGGACACGGGTTCATGCCCCGGTCCGGGAAGATCCCACATGCCACGGAGCGGCTGGGCCCGTGAGCCATGGCCGCTGAGCCTGCGCGTCCAGAGCCACGGGAGAGGCCACAACAGTGAGAGGCCCACGTACCACAAAAAAAAAAAAAATAGAGTGCTAAGGATGAATTTTTTTTTTTAGTTATTATGATTACTCAAAGAATTCCGTAACTCAGCTTCTAATTAACATCACACTTCCACAGGTCCAACTGAAAGTGATACAGTGTAAGGGCCTGTGTCAACTGCCTGACCAAAGCCAAAAAGTGAGACCGAGAGAAACTTCCTTTGATAAAATGTAAAAATGGGAGAAGTCCATCCCTCTTGACAATCTAATCTAATGAGTCAAAATTTCAAAGTAACAGTGGGTCACTGTGCAAGACAATATAAAATTTTATACAGCTAGCTAACAGGCACTGGGGTACATGGATTATATACCTGAAGCAAAATATCAGACTGTGAAGTGGAGAAAGAAAAAACTAATACAGTATCTCTGACCTCAGAAGATCATAATGAAAGTGAGGAAGAAAAAAAACTACATAGTAAACAATACAAAGACAGTGTTTTTAAAATTAACTACCAAATAGAAAATACACAGATCTCCAAGAATATGTACCACTTATTTATAAACTTGGGATTTAAACAACAATTCCTATCAAATAATTCCAACATAATGAAAGGGTAAGTATTTTAAGTCTAAGTTCGGGGGGAGCGGGGAGGGGGGATGGATGAGAGCAAGAAATCCCATCATAATTAATAGATTTCTTACACAGAAGCCTTCTGATGAGTTGGCAATTTTTTTTTAATCAACTGTAAAAAGCAAGGAAAGAGAAAGAAGAGAAAAAGAACAAAAGATGACAGAAGAGAGCATCTGAGAACAGGTGTGATAGAAGCAGATCAGACATCTAGCCAAACCCAGGGGGGCCGTGGTCAGACTGCCAACGTGTTTGCAAAGCATCTTTGCAGAAGTCTCGTAGCCCACGACCTGGTTTGCAAGCAGAACACTTCGACTTATCTGCCTCCTTCTTCACTGTGAACAGGAGAGAATTTAAAACCTGTAATGCTAGGGCCTCCCTGGTGGTACAGCGGATAAAAATCTGCCTGCCAACACGGGGAACATGGGTTCGAGCCCTGGTCCTGGAAGATCCCACATGCCACAGAGCAACTAAGCCCATGCACCACAACTACTGAGCCTAAGCTCTAGAGCCTGTGAGCTGCAACTACTGAGCCCACGTGCCACAACTACTGAGCCCACATGCCACAACTATTGAGCCCACGTGCCACAACTACTGAAGCCCAGGCGCCTAGAGCCCATGCTCCACAACAAGATAAGCCACCGCAATGAGAAGTCCGCACACCACAACGAAGAGTAGCCCCCACACCACAACGAAGAGTAGCAGTAGCCCCCACTGGCCGCAACTAGAGAAAGCCTGCATGCAGCAACAAAGACCCAACGTAGCCATGAATGAATGAATAAATAAATAAATTTTAAAAATAAATAAATAAAATAAAACCTGTAATGCTAACAGATCATTCTAGTTGAACCCTGAACTCTTTATATTTGATATTTAATATCTATTTCCCATATTGTCCCACGAATTAATGAACTAAATTGATTGTTTCAATTCATTACCACAGTTCTAATACTGAAAATCTGGAAAACAAGTTAAATTTCCACCAAAACTCGTTAATTATAATATGATAGAACACTCTTCATCCTTGAAAAGAAAATATGTGCTATCAGGCAATGGTGTGCATACATTTTTAAATTTTTTAAAACAGTTGTTTTTTTTGTTGTTGTTGCGGCATGCGGGCCTCTCACTGTTGTGGCCTCTCCCATTGCGGAGCACAGGCTCCGGACACGCAGGCCCAGAAGCCATGGCTCACGAGCCCAGCCGCTCCGGGCATGTGGGATCTTCCCGGACCAGGGGCACGAACCCGTGTCCCCTGCATCGGCAGGCGGACTCTCTACCACTGTGCCACCAGGGAAGCCCTAAAAACAGTTTTTTAAAATATCTTTTAATTGCCCGAGGCTCTGAGAATCACGGGTTAATCTCTCTCTCATGTACAGGAGACCACTAGACATTCAGCCTCTCTCAAGAATAACGGCGGCTTTCTATTTCATTAAGCTCGTTCATTTAATATCGAATAAACAACTGCTTCGACAGTGTTCTGAGTGTATACCCTGCAAAGGCAATCTCTCTCTCTCCCTGTGTCAGGGTTCTCAAGATCAAAGGTACGTTAAAGAGAAGGAACGTGGGTGGGGCACTGAGTCGCCTGGCTTCATGAGGAGAACACATTTAGCTGGTTCTAAGAGTTTAAAAACTCTTGTCAGAAAGCTGATCTTGTACCTACTGAATCAGGCACAAGCACTGGGATGCAAGGCCTGCATTCTGTACCCATTTGGCAACTGACTCTGGCAAGGCACACTATTTTCATGCCTAGAGGACAGCTTGGGGTTTCCTTATAGCTTTCCCACTGTGTAGTTCCAACACTGTTTATTTTCATTAAGCTAAAGAAAATCTGTGCACCTTACCAACTGCCAGTTTTCCATTCAATTTTAGAAAGAAATACACAGTAGCAGATGCTGACATCAGTAAAATTATTTCGACAAATTAGATTTACTGCAGTTGCATGTCTTGGGAAGCCGCTGTGGAACAGGCTTCCCCAATGAGTCGTCCTCCCCCTTCACGCAGCGTGTGCTGGTTCCTTCATCCCACAGCTGCTGAAGGAGACCCAGGCCACCGGTGCACTAGCTGCAGGGACTACAAAGGTTAAGTGCAGCAGCCATACTGCCTGCCCCTGGGAGCTAAGAGCCCTGGGAGGGGGTGAGGCCAACGAGTGACTCCAGCACAGCATGGGGACAAGGGAAGGGGCCAGGGCAGGAGGCTCAGGGACCCACAGGTACCAACCCGACTCTGACCCTCCTGGGTGTGTAAAACAAGAGCAACTCCTAGAGCCACACACGGACACTGACACCCACGGCCAGCCAGCTGCCCTCACAGCCCTCTGCTCCAAGGCCACAGCACCGTTTCATGGTGACGCCAGGCCCTGGCTTTCTCCCATACTCCAAGTCCTATCTCAGGCCTCTCTCCAACTTCTGGAACTTCCTGACCCTTTCGAATTCCAAGTTCACCATCAGCAGAAGCTGTGATGGCCTCAGCTCTTCCCCTTCTTGGTCTAATGGAAATCTAACTCTCCCAAAGGATGAGGCTGTTTGTCTCCCTCAGCCTTCTTCCCGCTGGCTCCGGAGCGGGGGTGGGGGTGGGGGATCCTTCTCGGTCCTCACTGCTGTTTCAGACCCCAGATTCGGATCTCATGTTATCGGACAACACGGCCCAGGAACCCCCACTGCTGCCCACGTACTGGTCACACCACTGCTCTTTCCTTCCTGTGTCTCAGAGTCCAGCTCCTAGCTCACCGTCTTCAACACCAGCCGTGTCTCAGGCCTCGGCAGCGATGCTCAGGCTCCAGCACCCTGCCACCAGGCGCCCGGCCGCCAGCCTCTGTCCCAGCTCCACCACACCTGAGACCTGGGCATTATCCGCGACCGTACGCAATCTCTACGAGTCCCCCTTCTTGCCGCACTACCTTCTACCTTTCCACTCCTCTTCCTCCGGGACCCCAGCTCCTCCAACTGCTGGACCCTCAAAGATCTCCTGGCCCCTTGTCACCATACACGCCACAGCCCTTCATTATGAGCAAAGCGCCTTCTCTACTGCTTTGCCAACACCTGGACTCCAGCAAGTCCAGCTCCGTCTAGGCTGCACCTGACACAGAAAGGTGAGTGTGGCTGGAGAAGAGCGTGCAAGCACGCGGCCGGGTCTCCGGTCAGGACCCACAGCTCGAGTGGGCGCCAATGCTGCCCGGCACCTCCACTCCCCAGCTTCTGTCTCAACAGGACACCTTTGACAACTGTCAGTACAACCATCTCCCATTTCTGTGCGCCCGCTCCCTCTCAAACCCACCTCAGTGAGGCATGTACTGCCACCACTTCACCAAAACCACTCTGTCAAAACCCCAAAGACCCCTCTACCGCCGCGTGCAGCACGCGGCCTGAGGCCCGTCCCCAACGACCTGGCAGCAGTGGGTCCCCTGCTGCCCCCGTCCTCTACACTCCTTGGGTTTCCGACTCCCTGCGGGCCCCCGCCTATCACGTCGAGGGCCCCAGGCTCCAGGCCTCAGTCTCCCCGACACGATGACGCCTGGGTCTCCCACTGGGTGCAGACTCTAGGTCCACCTCTGTGCCAACAAACCCCCACCTCTGCTTTGCGCCCAGACCCCTCGTCTCAACTCTTCCTAGTAACTTCATACGTGACACTTCCACCTGCACGTCTAGGTGGCATCTCCAGCACAGAACTTTTGCTGTGCTGCTCCTCAAAACCTGCTCTCCCCCAAGGGCTCTCAGGTGACGGCAACTCCACCCCTCAAATGCTCAGGCCCCCTCGGCATCATTCCGCCTCTCCTCCCCTCTCATGCTCATCCGGCCCAACGGCTCCATCTTGAATTACATCCAGCATCTGACCCCTAACCACCACCACCACCCTGACCTGAGCCATGTCATTTGTTACCTGGATTACCGTGGTCACCTCCTAGCTGAATGCCTGGTCTCCACCCCTGCCACCCTAACAAGCCCACTCTCAACACGGCAGCAAGAATAACCCTTTTAAAACATACACCAGATCACATTATTCCTCTGCTCAAATTGCTCTAATCACAGCCCACGTCGCTCAGAACAAAAGCCAAAGCTCTCAGGATGGTTCCCAGGTCTTACCTGACCCAGGTTCCGCACTTCTTTCCACCTTTATCACTCTTTTAATGTTACATGGTCTCTTTTTAGTTACTTGAACACAAAAGGCATAGTCTCACCAGAAGTAAGAGCCCCTGTACTTGCCGACCCCTCTGCCCGGAATATTCTCCCCCGAAAGAGTCACGTCACTAGCTCTTGGACCTTCAACTCTTCCCTTCTTAATGAAGCCGGCCCTCACCACCCCATGGAAAGCTGAAGCCCACCCCGATGCCCCCAACCCTGCACATGTGTGTCACCGTATGCTTGTCCTCTAACACGCCACACAGCGTTCTTATTTTATGACGTTTACTGCTCACTGTCTCTGCTAGAAAGCCAGGTCACAACTGCAGAAAGCACTGTCTGTTTTGTTCACCAATATATCTCCAATGCCAGGGAGAGCAGGATCTCAATCAACACTGTGTTGAACAGATGCATGAAGATATGCTCCATATCAACTGCTCAAAACTAGTTTCCCAGCTTCGGGAACATGCATCTGTAATCATAACAGAAGAGGTTATTCACTTAGAATTAATAACTAAAAGATGGGTTTGTACCTCTGGAACTCAAAGCAAGCACACCGAGTGGAACCTGAAGGGCACATTCACTTTGCAAACATCCCCACCTGGGAATTTATGAAGAACACCAATCAGGCACTTCCACAATTACCTCTGATGCCCTTTACATTTACTGTGCCTTCTCAGTACCCGCCACTGAATGATACAACAAGAGACGCACGTGTTGCAGCAGACGAGCGTGGCCTGGCCAGGCAGCACGCATCTGAGTGGTGGGGGAAGAGTCAGGGAATCCACGTGGTCCTTACAGATCTGCACGTGAGAATGATCTGCCAGAGGAACCTGGAACTTTACAACAGCAACGGAGACACGTACCTTGAACGGGCGTCACCACTGCCCCCTTGAAGTGGGGATTTATGTGTATGTTCTTGGGCTGCTGTGGAGTCACAGGAGGAGGGGTCATCATCGCCCTCGGGGCCTCAATCTGGGGCGGCAGGTGCATCCCTTGAGGAGGGGAGGGATGGTGGGGATGCTGCAGGGGAAGCAGAGGCTGGAGCTGCTGCTGCTGGAACAGACTTCTGATCGGCTGCTGCTGAGGCGGCGGCGGTGGTGGCGGAGGGGGAGGCTGAGGCTGTGGAGGAGGAATTAACCTCGGAGAGTGCGCCTGAAGAGTACCGGAAAAGAGACACATTCACAGAGATCAACGCTCAGAAGAAAAAAAGCCAGTGCCTTACAGATTTCACATCGACTGAACTGTGAAGTTACGACTTAGAAATAAGTTTACAGGAGCAGCTTGTGTAAAACAGCAGGATAAATAAGCTGCTCGCCTGCTCACAGTAAGGGCCACTGCCGTACAACACGAGTCGACCTCAGGGCCAGGAGGGAAAACCGCAGCCCCAGAATAACACGCATGGATTCCAAAAGCAAAAAAAGTGCAGTTCCACCATCAAAACTGCCCACCGCGAGCCAAGCGCTGCGCTGGGGACGGAACACAACCTGCCCTGGGCTGTCCCTGCACAGCCAGCCCTGTCCCCCTTTGAGAAAGCCTAGGGAGCCAGGCGAGAACGTGCACAAACAACCCTGCTAGAAACCAGGCTGCAGAAAAGGACAAAGGGCTCCCTGAAAGGAGTGGGGGGAAGCTCCTGAGAAGACGGCATCCGAACCAGGAAGGAGGGGAAGGAGACGTGCCATGCCAGGAGGGGAACAGAATCACCAGAGAGCAGCAGAGGCAGAAACACATGCCTGCTGGGTACACGAGGGGGAGACCAGTGTGGCTACAGCCACATCTGAAGACCGGAGGATGCGAAGGTGGGAAAATACACCCTCAAGGTGGTCAAGGATCTCGGGCTGTTTCATGGAAGACTCGCTGGAGAGCAGGAAACCACCACCCACAGCAACAGCTGCAGAGCACCGGGCTCTTGTGTTTTAAGCACCTACTCAGAGGTCAGTATGTGGAGTAACTGACTCATTCCCAACCACCCTATGCAGTGGGCCCCTGTTAGGACTCTCCTTTTACAAGATCAAGTGGCTGGTAAGCAGAAGAGCAGAGAATCTGATTCCACAAGTCCTGCTTGTAGCCACTAACCAAACTGGCCACACGCAGCAGTAGAGGCAGCAGGCTACTACCGGCCAAAGTGTCTCGTATAATGAGCTGTTTTCCCCGGGATGACGCCAAATTACGGAGGCTTCTCAGTTGTCACAGCATGCATGACGACGATGACTAACAGTGTGTGAGATGGACGAGGGGAAAGAGGATGGAACAAGACAGACCATTTAACAGGCTACGGTGGGAGCTGAATGGAAGAAATGGCCGCGGTCTGAACAAGAGCAGCAGGAAGAAGACATTTCAATGGAACAATGAGAATTTTGAAACCAAAGTGTACATGACCCTGTCTAACCTATCCTTCCTCAGGGAGGACTTCTCTAAAGATTCTGGAAACGGCTTAAATCCGTGGATACATGCATATGCTCCCAGAAACCAGTCTGTTCCCTCCTCTGACTCATGACATCTGTAATGTGCACATTTGCACATGGTGCGGGAGTCTTTTCTATCTCATTCATCACTGAATCCACACGGAGAGCACGCTGACAGAGGGACAGCTAAGCTCAATCTGAACAGAACTGGGAATGAGCACAGTGCAGGGCCATTCACTCAAGAGCATGAAGGATTTTTAAGGAAATCGTGTGTTTTAAACAAGGGGAATTTAGGGCCTGGGCGACACCCATGCAGAGAGGCCCAGGGCAGCTAGGAAATGAAGAAACTGAGCTGGCAAGAGGCTAGGGCTACAGACCCAGACTCGTGTGGAGACAGCAGATGGCAGGAAGGTCAATGCTGCTGACTGAGAGCTCTGACTAAAAAGAGGCCTGAGAACAACGCAGCCAGAGGAACAGGAGAGACAGAAGGGGCCCTGCTGGAAGAGAAGAGAGTACACCCCAAGCTCAGACACTCAAAATAAGAAAGGCTCAAGAAAGAGGAGCTCGTGGGTGATGCCCAAGGTCCCAGAGTGCAGTCCAACAGGACGGACTGCACACGCCAGGTGGCGGTTCTGGAAGCACATCCGGGAGAGGGAAAGGCACGAAGTCCAGGCAGCAAGGGACGGACCGAGAAAATGGACACAAGCAAAGACGGTGAGCAAAGGTTATTCTTTCCAGAACTCTGAGGGTGAAGAGTCAAAGAGACAGCTCTGGGGTGGGGAGTGGCCAGGATCAAGGGTGGACCCAAGTGTGAGCGAGGTTAAGGTCATTTCAGACAGTTGTGACCGTTTCAGTAAACTGCAGCTTTAAAACACCACTGACTAGCAAAGATGAGCATAGAGCATATATGCCAAAGCTCCAGGAGTGGGTTCAGTCCCAGCTCACTGGGAGCCCTATAGCATCTACAGAATTCCACAGATATGGCATCACTGTCGGGAGGGACTCAGGTCAACTGACACTTGGGCAACGTTTTTAAAGCACTCACAGATCTCGCAGTTGAGCCTCTCTGAAGGAGGCACATATGGGCGCATACTTCCTCTATGTAGATAAGAAAACAGGGAGTTCTGTTACTTTTCCAGGATCATGGAGACACAATTATGCAAAAACTGGTCTCCTGTGTGGCTGGTTCCCCTCCAGGAGGCCAAAATAACGGAGTTGGCTGTTTAGTACACGGCAAGTGGAGGTTGGGGGCGAGGAGACGGGATGGAGAAGAAAAAGAAAAAAATGAAGGGCCAGTCTTCTCGCTATCAGAGAAGCTTAAGAACAGTTGTATGAGCAGACAGCAGTTATTAATATCATCAACCTCTTTATGCTGTAATCAACCCACCTACCTCTCTTCCCTGTAGATCAAAATTAGAATTCTCATGCTAAAACAGTTAAGTCATCCTTAGAGGACAAATGTATGGATACCAAGGGAGAAAGGAGTGGGGTGGGAGGGACTGGGAGACTGGGACTGACACATTTACATTATTGATACTATGTATAAAATAGACAACTGACGGGAACGCACCGTACAGCACAGGGAACTCTACCTGACGCACTGTGGTAACCTAAATGGGAGGGAAGTCCAAAAGGGAGGGGATATCTGTATGTGTGCGGCTGAGTCATTCTGTTGTGCAGTGGAGGCTAACACAACACTGCAAAGCAACCATACTCCAATAAAAATTAATTAAAAGTAATAATAATAAAACAAAACAAAAAAACAGTAAGTCATCTTTTCTACTTTGTTATTTCACAAATGAATGCCTCCTAAAACATAACATTTGTACACGGAGGCAAAGTGTGGTTTTCCCCCTAAACTCAGGTAATAATGTAGGAGGGTAGACAGTGTGGACACATATTTATATTAAATGAATCTGTCCTTGAAGACTGACTTCTGAAGGAAAAAGCTGTAAGATCCTGCAGCTAACTGAAGGAACAACAACAACAACAAATCACAATTCCTGTCTTTATTCCTGAGATGTCTCATCTTTGAAATAGAGGAAATTCAAATGAAGCTGAAATTACAAGTACTTGATTTCTTCCTAAATTATGAAAACTTTTTATGGATATGACAATCTCCATTTTTATGGATAGGATATGATAGTTACTTGTAAGAGAAACTGCTACATTTAAGGAAAAACCTACGGTAAGCAGTGTATAAGAAAAAATATTTTATAAAATATGCCATTACTGCCAGATTCTAGATGTAAGACGTCCAGTATTTTCAGAATGGTGCTCGCAGGAGCAGCACGTCTCCACAAGCAGAAGGTAAAAGCAAGGCTCCCCTGTGGTTCGGCCACGGGAGGACACCAGGTCTCCTTATCGCCTCTCTCTTTATCAGTAGTGTGCAGAGAATTAGTTTGCACTACCTGAATACTAGAGGACTGAATGTGTGTGACCATACACGAAATCATACTATAGATTACAAAGAAACTTGAGCCATTATGCCTTTTACTCAATTTTAATTTCAGACTAAGATAAATGCAAAATATGATACCCACACAAAAGCGTATTTTCATCTGAAATTGCAAAAGCTCCCACAATGAAACTACACAACTTACCACCACAGGTGGCTGTGTGGGCAGCAGGGCGGGCCTGTGATCCTTGGCTCTTCCCCTCTCACTGTTCTCTCTCCTCTGGTCTCCCACTCCACGACACATGGACGAACCTCCTCTCCTTCCTCCCCGCCTCGAGCCGTAGCGGCCCTGTTTATGCTGTCGCTCCCTTTCTTCGAATTCAAGCAACGCAGCTTTGGCTTCTGCTGAAAGCTCTATTTGAAAAGATGCATATGTGTTAGATACCTTCGAATAGCCTAACTCAGACTTACAGGGAAAAACAGGAAAGAACTACATGACGATGAAACTTAGGAACAGCAAGTGCTTCACCCACTACGAACAACTCAACTAGCAGCATCAAGTAGGATACAATCACAGAGACACTCAGGCCCCATGAGTGAGACCAGTTAAATGGAAGACATGCCTTTCCCTTGTAATAAAATACAAGGATCGCCTGTAAATTTTAAAGTGTTTTCATTTGTGCTGAGGGAAGCTAAAAAGAAGGAGCTGAAGTTCAACTCAACCACCGCCCTTAATCTGCTAGGCATCTTGCAGTGATGGCGGATGACGCTGGTCAAGACCTGGCTCCCCCAGTCTTAAACTAGGACACTCTTCTAAGCGGAACCAGGACAAGTATTAGTTAATACACAGTGACACAGAGACTCAAAAATGACAAATTCCTGATTGTTCTGCTTTAAAAGCAGAACTAATAAAATCACTCTCGAGTCAAATACTTAAGTTAATTTCATAAAAAATGGAAACTTATTTAGTACTGTCATTTCAGATTTTCAGGTTTATGTTTTTTTAAATAACAACTTTACTCTGTGAAGAAAGGCTTATATCCATGCAGTCTGATAGGGAAGCTACAGCAAATGAGAGCAAAGCCAGAAAAGAAAAAAACTCATTAATGCAGATATTTCTGGGACACCCAGTAGGGGCTGCTCACCTCTCTGACCAATGCTTTAGGGATACAAGAAACATATAGGCTCTGGCCCTAAGAAACTTCAGTTGGCACATTATTCTGAATTCCTAGAAGAAAAATGCTAACTTATTTAAATATGGTTCCTTTATTTTAAAATATTATCTAAGTTATGATAATATATCTTCCATTAATAAATGAATACCTTCTAAAGATTTCACTGAATTCTACTAAGAAAGATTGTTATGCCCTCTTCCACAGTGAAGGGTAAATTTTAAATATTACCAGTTTATCGCCTACCTTGGATTCCATAATCATCTCCAAACTCTTCCAAAACCTCTAAGCCACATTTCATTTTCTTGAAATTGTTTCTATGGTATTCCCCTCCCTTTCAAATGAATCTTTGACTCCATACAAAAGAAAATTTAATCTCTTCTTAACAAGCACACACTTTTATTCTCATCTTGACTACATGATTGGTTCACATACACATTTTATGCAGTGAATCAGCAATTATTTTGCTAGTGGTTCTAAGTGTCAAGATTAATTTCACTATCCCCAGTAATAAAATGGTTTCAAATGACATCTTTAATCAGCAAGTAAAAATGCTTTCCTCCAATTGAGACAAGCTGTCACAAAAGGTCACCAAAATATGACAGGATGAAAATTACATTTGTAACTTCAACTGAAATGTTAATTTCCCTTTAAGTGTTTTCTGAACTATGTCCATATTACAAAGTAAAGAGATATAGCTCAATGTAACAAGGTTTTACAGTGTTGTCCCTTTCTAAAATGTGCTTAAGAAAAACATATTTACATATAAATAATTTCATAATAGTTGAATACATAATGAATATCTATAAAACAGTTTACTTGGCAAAATAAAAACAAATGACAGTCTGAGTTTTTTTCTTTTTTAAACAGGTAACTGAATCAAGAAATTTGTGAAAATCTTGCAAATACAAGGACCATCGTGTAAACTGAAGGCAGTATCCTATTGCTGGTACTAGGTGACCTTAAACTGTTTATTACTAGATGAAAATATTGTTCCCAAAGATCCTTTGCCTTAAGCAAAATTAGCCGAGGACATTACTTCAAGGACTTTATGTGGGCATAACAACAACGGTCTTCAGGTTAAAGCAGTAAAACATGGTTTAACATATTACATGTGCCAGTGGAACTGAGGACACGGCAAAATCTAGCGCCTCCTCATACAGAAAGAACTGTCAAAGCCTCACTAAAATGAACATAGTTTTTCATTTATTGCTTGTACTGCTTCCAACGAGAATCTGAGGTCCACCTCCTAGGGCAAAAGAACTGGCAGCTCTGAACTGCTGTGCTGACACTTCAGGGTAACTGGTCAATGACACCCACGTTTTAGAGATGGCTTTTGACATTTCCATTCAAAATAAATCTTTCCCTTACACATGCATGTGCTAGAAACCCTTCCCAACTGCATTCTGTGAGAGAATTAAGCCCTTTTACCCAATGGGGTCCTTTTTACGTAATGAATGAATGTATTTCCTAAGTACGTAGTTTTGTACCATCCTTGGGAAAACTGAGAAACAGTCACATTTTCTCTAAGGTATTTAATTCCCAGAATCCTGGTTGAGGATAAAAGCTCACTACTTAAGATCGTAACTCAGGTTAAAAGCCCAAAATTCCATATCTAATCCAATCTGTAATTCAAAATACAGATCAACAACTGTGAATCAGGTTCTACAATGGTCAAGACTGTCATAAATATGAATTAGTGTTCTTCATATTTAAGGATGACATCATATATTTGAATGTAAAGAAGACTAAAAGTGACCAAATGCCCTTCCAGATTTTGAAAAGAACTCACTAGTCCACATGCAGATGGAAGGGTCAGAAATGGGGGATGCCAGACCATCATTTCATTCTTTTTAGAGTGGAGTGTTCTTAACATTAATCAATGATATCACAAAATGATTGTTTTTATTTGTATTCAGAATGTTAAAAGACACCATTTGTCAAGAAACACATATCATATGAAACGACATATATACTCCGGTAGCAAGGTGTTTCAATTCCATTACAAAGAGTAGGTAAGCAGCTTTATACAATCAGGTAAGTGCAAGCAACTGTATACAGAACCTGAAACTGGTATTTCTATCACCAGGAGTATACAAAGTGATGAGTACAAATTTATGTGAATTTCTAGTATACCAAATACTGTAGTAGCTTCTCTTTCTCACTGAATATTCTTCTTCTATATAAAATTAACCTTTTGTTGGGGGGAGGGGTCTTAAGGAAATAAGGGAGCTCACTGCTTTAGGAAACCAATCTCTAAAATGAATAGAAAAATCGTTTTTGTACTGGGAATAATCCTAACTTTTCAGGTATTAGAAAACTCATGTTTTCAAACACTAAGCTTTCTTAAGTTAGGGCTTACAAATAGGGAACAGAGAAAGATACTTTTAAGTATCATTTTTACTTGCCCTATTATCTAGCCAAAGAATCACATTCTGCACAAATACATTTAAAGCCTTTTTTCTTAACGTTTAAAAAAATGGTAAATGGTCAAACTGTTTATGCTTCAGATACTCTGCCTCTAAGAACCCCAGGCCCTCTCTGCCCGTATGTAAAGGGCCAACCTGCCCATCACTACCCACCTTCCACCCTCCTGTCTCAGGATGACATGACTATAGCAACTGAGAAATGCCCTAAAAAGAAAAAAAGGAAAAAAAAAAAAGATTCGACACAAATTCTTTTCAGTTAAGGAAGTACAAATGACCCTGAAAAGAATGAAATGAGGCAAAGATCCTGAAAAGAAAGAGATGCAGGAATGAAACAAGTACAAATTATGAACACAGGCAAGCAGGACATTTCAGAACACATCAGTGCTTGGGTCAAGGTAAAGTGAAAAGAGATGAGAAGACCGTAGCTGAGGACCAGGGGACGGGAGAAGCAAGGGCGCTGAGGATGCGGGGAGGGTGACCCATGAAATGCAGCAGGGCCCATAGGAGCTGGCTGCAGAGAGGGAAGGCCACCATTCCTGACGGTGTCTGTGAAGTGATTTCACATCCTTAGAACGTGTAGCTATCCCAATTATTAAGATTTGACACATATGTTCCCCAACTTATGTAACAAAGCCACAGGCCAGCTACACAGAAGCAGAAAAGGGATGATTCACCACCACCACCCGCCCCACATGCCACCCTCCTTCCCTAATAAGCCGCTGCCCATTGCCCTCTGGTGTTCAGCCAGGGGCGCCATCTTTCCTTTGTTCATCTTATCCCAGCCCAAGATTGAGATGTCTATCTATTCCAATAAGCTTGTTCTGTAATGTTACCAATTACTCCTGCTGACGGATACTTTTAGTCTTTTCATCCCCGTTTTAAGACCTTTGATTCATCTCCTTTTACCCAAGCCCAACTTCTCAGCTCTGCTTTCTTAGAAACCTGTGGTGTACTGGTTCAGACTAACCGGCAACTTCATACCATAACTTAAGAACAGTCTAGGGAAATCCTGGGCCAAAAGGTAGAAGGAGGAAACTGGAGGGAGAAGAAATGGAGAACACTAAGTCTCTAGGTCAACCTTTCCACAAACCTTACTCAGTAAAGGAACATGGTAAGACTGGCTCACTACTGTTAACTTTGGCATCTTGTGAGCTTAGTGCCCTGACAGAGAATTCCTATCTGCCACTTAAAGACACATGCTCAGGGTTTCGACTGAAAACGGTTACAAATAACACTTTTATGAAGTAATAAAGGTAGTAACTAATGGTTAGTTTCTTGACTTTTACTTTGACCAAGACCAGAGAACAAGAACAACAACCCTCTGTCCTTCCATCCTTCCACCCTCCTACCCTCCTCCTTGGAGTACGGGACAATATCCCAGTGGCTCTCTAAGTATGGGTCCCAGAGCAGCAGGAACAGCATTACCCGGGAACGCACCAGAAACGCAACTTCCCTGGGCCCCACCCTAAAGCTACCGAATCAGAACAGCTGAGAGTGCATCCAGAAATATGTGTTTTAACACGTCTTCTGGGTGATTCTGCCGCTCAAATGTGAGAACCACTGCTTTATTCTTTGTAATGGGCACTAGACAGAGCCACAGACAAGAGGGGGCGGGGGGTCAATACTGGAAAAGGCTCTGCTGATTAGCAACAGCCTGCAGTAGGTCTGTAACAGGAATGATGTTCAACTGACTGTGCTACAAACAAGTCATCTTGTCTCATTAAACACTGAGAGGAATGACATACAGAACAACAGCAGCAAAAAGAGATGGTTATAATAACACTAAAAGGTACAAAATAAAAACAGTCTGGCCCAGAATTAGCCCTGGCAACCTGGACAGTCTCGGGAAGGGTAAAATGACCCCGTACCACCCCACACCACCTTCCCAGAGCAGCCAGGAACCGCACAGTATGCATGAGAGCAGCCACAGACTCCAAAAGAAAAACTATTAAAAAAAACAATCAAATATTTTATTCAAACATGTTTTAATCCAGAAGACAAGTCATGTTTATAGACTGACCTGTACAGCACCGTAACTCAGCTCTCAACTCACAACGACCATCCACCCTGTAAATGCCATGCATAATACTCTATAAAGGCAACTTTTTTTTTATCTGTTTCGTTAATCATAACAGTACTATGGAGGAAGTTGAAATGGGAGTGAAGGATGGGAGACAGGCAAAAAACGTTACCCAAAGTTTCTGGAATGTTCCTTCTCTCTCTAGTTACATCTGAGAGCCTAATAATTGTTCCTTCTTTCCTTTCAGTTTTGAAACGTAATCGTCCAGATTCTTCATCATCATCCTCTTCTTCATCTGACTCCTCTTTCATGTCCTTCTGCAGCTCCAAAGTTTCCATGCCTCCCTACATTGCAGACATACAAAAAACAAGAGGAGGGAAAGCGAGTTCATATTCTTTTGAATTAAATATTGAATAATGGTTATGTATACACATATGTGTATGCACACATAAAAGCTCTTTATATTCAAGATGTAAAAATACTGCAAAATGTCCTATTTGTAAAGCCATGTGAAACATTAAACTGATCCCAGGAGACAAAATCTCAAACATTAAAAATTAACAATGTTAGAAAAAATTCAAATTCCTACTCCTGGTTAATAAACAAAGTCTTACACATTGTTACTACTTATACTTCTAAGAGAACAAACATGAATTCCAAAAATCCCTGCTGGCCTGGAGTCTAATTCAGAGCTAAACAAAGTTCAATATATTAATTAAATTAACACTAGTGTTCCATGAGCTTATTAGCATATAACCCACCCTGTAACTCACATTAGATGACAGCACACTCCTTCCCATTAAACAGGCTCCACATTTCCTGTAATTCCTGACCCCATCTACTTTGACTTTCAATGCCAGGCAAGCGCTCCAAATCTGCTGTTGGGTTGATCTGGTTTTTTTCAGCCTCCATAATCTTTCCTGTAACATTTCTCACCCCTTTCTACTTCGTTCCACTGCCTAGTGTTCGCTCATTACCATCTCTGGCTCAGATTATTAACCATAAAACTATTTTTTTTCTTCATTCACATCACACTAAAACCAGTTTTTATCTTATATTTCATTACATCAGGATTCCTATAAAAATTCTGCCCAATCTGGTCCCAAACTAAAAGTAATTTCTTCATCAATTCTTTCTGTATAACTCATGTTCCTTTTGACACTAATCACTTTCACCTCATGTTACATCTTAGTGACCTACTGTTAGGTAATAAGGTAGGTACCTTCTGACCATTAGGTTCACTAAGACTTTTGGTAAACTTGAAAAAAAAAAAAAAAAAAAAGACCCAGAAACTACTCCTTTAGTCTCATCATTCATAATTCTTACAAGTCCTTTACTCTTAACAGAAACAAATATAAACTACTTCATTAGAAAGTGTGCAAGAAAAAAAAAGAAACAATCATTTTGGATTCTTTCCTCAACATTTTCTGTGTAAAAAATGCACACACTCATTGCTATAAACCCTAAAGTAGAGAATCAAATGCCTGAAAATAAAATAATGAATGTAAACTGTAACTTTTAGCCTAATGATTGCAAAACCACTTTTCAGTATTCTGATACTCAGCATACTATAGAATTTTTTGTTTTTAATTTTAGTCCATTTCTTTTTTTTTTAATTTATTTTACTTATTTATTTTTGGCTGTGTTGGGTCTTTGTTGCTGCGCATGGGCTTTCTCTAGTTGCGGCGGGCGGGGGCTACTCTTGGTTGCGGTGAGCAGGCTTCTCATTGCGGTGGCCTCTCTTGTTGTGAAGCATGGGCTCTAGGCGTGGGGGCTTCAGTAGTTGTGGCTTGCGGGCTCTAGAACACAGTTGTGGCGCACAGACTTAGCTGCTCTGCGGCACGTGGGATCTTCCTGGACCAGGGATCGAACCTGTGTCCCCTGCATGGGCAGGCAGATTCTTAACCACTGCACCACCATGGAAGTCCATTATAGAATTTTTTTTCATTAATTAATTAATTTATTTTTGGCTGCGCTGGGTCTTCGTTGCTGTGTGCAGGCTTTCTCTAGTTGCAGCAAGTGGGGGCTACTCTCTTTGTTGCAGTGCGCGGGCTTCTCATTGCAGTGGCTTCTCTTGTTGCCAAGCACAGGCTGTAGGCGTGTGGGCTTCAGTAGTTGCGGCACACGAGCTCAGTAGTTGTGGCACACGGGCTTAGTTGCTCCGCAGCATGTGGGATCTTCCCGGACCAGGGCTCAAACCCGTGTCCCCTGCAATGGCAGGCAGATTCTTAACCACTGCACCACCAGGGAAGCCCCTCCACTACAGAATTTTAAAGTACCAAAATGTTTGCATTTTGTTGGTTTAATACGATTACTTCTGTCTTACTGAATATCTGAAACCAAGAATGAGTGACGTGCGAGATGGACCCAGCTATGTTTGTGCTGCACTACGTTCAAACTGAGCAAACGTCAACTCACTTACAAAATACTCTTCTCCACCGCCATTAATGCTCCAGAGCAGTGCTTCTCAAATTTAAGGTTTATACCGATCACTGGGAATCCTGCTAAGATGCAGATTCTGATTCCGCAGGTGCAGGGTGGGGTCTGACATTCTGTATTTCCAAGAAGCTCCAAGTGAAGCCAACGTGCAGGTCCACAGAACACACTTTAAGTAGCAAGGCCACAGAGGAGGAAAGGAAATCACTACCAATAAAGCAAAGATTCTATTACAATAGTCATTTCACGTAAAAACCTACAGGAAAATGTTTACAGTTCTCTTTTGGATCACCGAAAACAGAAACAATAGTGAATGGATATACGAACTATGGTGCATCCAAACTATGGAATGCTCTTTCGGCCATAAAAAGGAATGAACTACTGATACAACAACTGGGGTGCAATCACAAAGGCATCATGCTGATTGACAGAAGTCAAAAGGTTTATCACTCAAAAGGTGATACTCTGCGACAATTCCACATACATGACACTCTCCAAGAAACAAAACTGCACTGGTTACCAGTGATTAGGAATGGAGGGAGGGCCTGACTACAAAAAGGATGACACAAGGTAGCTTTTTGAGAGATGGAATGTCCTAGAATGCAAACTTCTGGTCCAAGTCGCAGGGTCCACTTCAGCTCTGAACTACATCAAGGATTATACAAGCCCTGAGCTAAAACTGAAACACTGCCTGGTCTCAGTTGCCTCAAGTGCAGGCCACCTGGCAACATTCACTAAGCTAGACTCGCTCCTTCAGCCACTGGTCACTACCTCTTACTCTAAATACTGGGCATCTCCTTTGCCTATGTGCTTATAGAATTAACTAACTAACCTACCTGCCAAAATGCTGACTTCCTCTGCAGAGAGATACTTATGAATGGAATATTCATACATATTCACAATATTCCATTCACAACTAAAATTCCACTGAAGGGTGGTGCTGGATAACAATATAATAATTTAATTAGCCTAAGATTATATTTTGTAAGAATTTAAATACGTATGTAAATCTCTGATTTCATTATAGACACTGCCAGAAATATCTGGAGGTTTGATCTTTAGCTATTTAATTATCCTGAAAACCTGAAACATGTAGTTGTAATGCTTAACAGAGGGTGCATATGAAAACCATCATGAAAGTTCTTTAAAAATAGCCAAGTCCACTAAAGTCTTATCATATATACTGGGTGGGCCAAAAAGTTCGTTTGGTTTTTCCTGTAAGGTGGCTCCAGGAGCACGTAGTTGTCTCTAACTTCATTCAAAACAATTTTGTTAGACTGTATTGTGACAGCTGTCATATCAGCATGCATAAAAAAAAAAGTATCAAAACTGTTGAATTTTTGTGTAGCCATTTTAATACTGAAGATGGAAGACAAACAGCAACATTTTTGGCATATTACGCTTTATTATTTCAAGAAAGGCAAAAATGCAACTGAAATGCAAAACATGATTTGTGCAGTTGTGCAGTGTATGGAGAAGGTGCTGTGACTGACTGAACGTGTCAAAAGTGGTTTGCAAAGTTTCGTGCTGGAGATTTCTCCGTTGACCATGCTCCAGGGTCGGGTAGCCCAGATGAAGTTGACAGCGATCAAATCAAGACATTAATTGAAAACAATCAATGTTATACCAAGTGGGAGACAGCCGACATACACAAAATATCCAAACGAGCGCTGAAAATCATTTGCACCAGCTTGGTTAAGTTAAGCAAAAAAACCTTCCTGACCTATTTCTGCATGCAATTCTCTACTTAACTGCAATGAAAACGTTCCATTTTAAAACAAATTGTGACGGGCGACGAATAGTGGATACTGTACAATAATGTGGAATGGAAGAAATCGTGGGGCAAGCGAAATGAACCACCACCAACCACGCCAAGGCCAGTCTTCATCCAGAGAAGGTGACGTTGTGTATATGGTGGGATTGGAATGGAGTCCTCCATTATGAGTTCCTTCCGGAAAACCAAACAATTAATTCCAACAAGTACTGCTCCCAATTAGACCAACTGAAAGCAGCACTCGACGAAAAGCATCCGGAATTAGTCAACAGAAAACACATAATCTTCCATCAGGGTAACACAAGACCGCATGTTTCTTTGATGACCAGGCAAAAACTGTTAACAGCTTGGCTGGGAAGTTCTAATTCATCTGTCGTATTCACCAGACATTGCATCTTCGGATTTCCATTTACAAACTTCTCTTAATGGAAAACATTTCAATTCCCTGGAAGACTGTAAAGGGTACCTGGTACAGTTATTTGCAGTTCTTGGCAGAAGGTAGTGGAACAAAAGGGTGAATGTGTTGTTCAATAAAGTTCTTGATGAACATGAAAAATGTGTCTTTTATTTTTACTTTAAAAACTGAAGGAACTTTTTGGCCAACCCAGTAGAAAACAACTATAGAGAACACTGCTTTAAAAAACTTCCCAAAAGTTTTTAGTGCTTACAAAATATTTGACAGAGGATACTTCTTTACTATATCATGATATACAAAAAGTATCTATTTCTACCAACAGTTAAAATTTACAAGTTGGAAAGACTGAGCAATTAAATTGTGCAAAAATTACAAGAGAAGAAAATTACAGACCAACCTCCTTCGTGAATACAGACACAAAAGTCCTTAAGAAAATAAAAGCACATGGAATCCAGCAAAAAATAAAAGGAAAATTCGTCACGACCAAGTGAGGTTTAGCCGGAAGCATAAGGTTGATTTAACATTCAAAAATCAATTTAACAAATCTTACTTCGAGAAGAATTCCAAATATATGTACATACTCTCCCCTCCTCCAGGAGTGGACCTTAAGTCCCTCCTCTCCCTCGCCTTGGGTGCAGACTAGACTTAGTTACTTGCTTCCAAAGAAGAGAGCAGAGAAAGTAAAAGATAGTAACTTTACAGAATTACTATCTTTAACTGGCAAAGGCCACCTCACCACATAATCAAGGCTGACATTGCCAGGGAGGTCCTGTACCCAGTGGTATGATGGAATGAGGACACCTAACCTCCATGGTATTCTTTCCAAAAACCCATAACCCCAGTATAATCATGAGAAAAACATCAGACGAGCCCAGGTTGGGAGACATTCCACAGGACACCTGGCCAGTACTTCTTTAGACTGTCATGGTCGTGAAACTCAGGAAAGACCAACAAACTATTACAGACCAGAGGAGACAAGACAACAATGTGGTGCCCTGGACTGGATCCCAGAATAGAAAGAGGACATTAATGGAAAAACCTGCAAAACGGAAATTAATTTGGGAATATAGTTAACAGCTTTTAAAGCCAATTTAATTCACATTAATAAAACGGGGGATAAAAGTCACAAGATTATCTCAACAGATGCAGAAAAAGCATTGACAAAATTCAACACTCATTTCTGATTTTAAAAAAAAATATCTCAGCAAACTAGACATAGAAAAGAACTTCAATTTGACTGAAAAACCTCCAAGTAGCTTATATTACTTACTTGATGAAATATTGAATATTTTACACCTACTATGAAGAACAAGGCAAAAACCAGTGCCCTCAATGTTTCTATTCTACATAGCACTGGAGATCGCAGCAAAAGAAAGAAATAAAAAAACTAGTAGGAAGAATTAAACTGTTTATCAACAGGCAACATGGTTATTACGATGTTAGTTTTCCCCGAATATGATCTAAAGATACAATGTAATTTTCATAAAAATCCCAACCAGATTTTTAATAGATATTGACAAGTGAATTACAGAATTTATATGCAAAATTCAAAGGACTGAGAATAGCCAAAACAATCTTGAAAAGGGAACAAAACTGGTGAATTACACTTCCTGATTTCATGCCACAGTAATCAAGATAGTGTAGTATTGGCAACAGAACAAAAAAGAGATTCCAGAAAGAGACCTAAACTTAAGTGGGCAATTGATTCTCAACATAAGCACTAAGGCAACTCAATGGGAAAGCCTTTACAACAAATAATGGTACAAAAACTAGATAAACTAATGGGAGAACTGAGACTCTCATACATGACTGGTGGGAGTATAAATGGTACAAACACTTTGGAAAACCATTCGGCTGTTTCTTACAGCATTAAACACACTGCTACCCTGTCTCAGTAATTCCACTCCTAGTTAATGCCAAGGGAAACGAAAAATTACATTCACAAAACGATGTGTAAGATAAGCTTTGAGTTATTCATAATAACAAAAACAAAACTGGAAACAACCCAAATATCTATTATCAGAACACAAATAAGGTATATCCATAAAATGGAATGAACTGTTGACTACTGACATACACAACCACTTGGATGAAACTCAAAAACATTACGGTGAGCAAAAGAAGCTAGGCACACAGCATTACATCATCACAAACTGATTGCATAAATGTATGCAAAGGAAAGACTAGGAAAGACTAATTTAAGTCAACAGAACTAAGAACACGGCTTGCCTCTGAGAGGAGTCAGGACAGACTAGAAAGAAACAAGGGGGAATTTTCTGGGGTGATGAACTGTTTCTCACCAACAGAAGGATAGTAACTTGGATGTATCAAAACACTGAACGTATACCTCAGATCTATGCCTATCACTGAATGTAAATGTTATCACAATTTTAAAAGTTTCAAATTTAACTAGTGCAAAGATATTTTTAAACTTCTCACTTGTTCCTCTATACAAGGCAAAACCTTTTTAACCATGTTTGAAGACAAAAGCATCACTGACACTGAAGTGGCTGTATAATTAGAAAGGCTTGAGAGTTAGTCTTCATAATTAGGTCTTTCTAATTTGTTTCGAGTACAGTGATTCCTTTGTATTAACCAAGGAAGAACATTAGTTAAATAAAAGGAGCCACTGAAAATAGACCTTTCAACTGAAATTACTTTTTAGTTCCATAATTCAGATTCTAATGTGTACTTAAACATAACTCCTAGAAAGAAGTCATCTGAAAAACTGCAATGTGCCTTCCACCTCCGTCTTAAGCAACCCAGAGCCATGAGCACTGCAACGCACGGTGGAGTGCAAAGGTTCGGTTCATCAACACGCTGCAGACAGTTAATTTAAGAAAATGGGTCAAAAAACTAGGAAGACACCAAAACACAGGTGTATGCGGCAAAATAAAACTGCTGCTCTTCCCTGAGGACTATATAATTTATTTATACTACTAAAAAGGATGGGAGGACAGCCCTCCAAAAGCAAAGCCTACCAAAAGGTACTGAAATAAGACCTCCCAGCACCCACAACAGTACCGTGCATACAAGTTCTCAATAATGATCTCTTTGACTGACATTCAGCGATTCCACTATGAGGAAGAAAACAAGCCCAAAACATCTGTTGCCAGGAGAAAAGACCAGCACAACACCTGCCTCCAAGAAGGACTATTAAGTCCTGAGAGCAAAGAGCAATACAAAGAATTTTCAGTCAGTACAAAAACAAGCAACAAAAACAAGGCAATAAACAAACCAACAATCAAGGACAGAGGATAAGGAAAATGTGTGAGGGACTTTTTAAAAATATTTTTAAATACTAGATATAAAATTAAATTATGGAACATACAGCTTAAAAGAAAAAGCAGATAATATAGCTCTTAACAGATGGTATAAACTATGTAATCTGGATGACAGTTTACTTTCTTCTCTATAAAAAGAGTCACATAGAAAACAAGCATTAAGATGTTTCAAGTGAGTTAGCAGCAACTAGAAATCACAGGAGTTAAACACATTCTACTTCTTTCCCCTCCAAATCACCAAGGGTCAAATTTTAACCTCTCTGTATTTCCCTGTTCACAAAAGTTATTTTATTCGTGGCAAAAACATTTTAAAATATTTGACACAGAAAGTATAAAATAATCCCACCATCCAGAGGTGATCACTATCACCATTTGTCTTTATCCATCCAGACATGTGTTTGAGAGTCACACACACACATTTAAACATGCAAAGCTATGGAGGAACCTAAGGGGAGGAAATCTGTTAGCTTGCTCTTTTCACTTAACGCATCACGAGCCTCTTTCCATGTCCAAGAGAGCAAGGGCATCCTTTGGCAACCTGCAGTCCCCTGACCATCATTTATTCAACCTTTTAGAAAAATCTATTTACATTGGTTCCACTTATTTTCAACGCTGCAAACAAATACCCACTGCATGTATCCTTGAACAACACATCTTAGATTAACTCTTGGATAACTTCATCAAAGTGGGATTATGGAGCCAAAGGACTTTCAGGCTTTTGATACTGTCACGAACAGTGTAGGGTCTGCAATTTTACTCTTCTTGCAAGTTAATAACGTAGCCTGCCACTGTTTCATGGAGGCTGTGAGAAGGCACGAGACTCTCAGCCACAGACTAGGACAATTTATTACTCTTAACAATAGCAGGAGCATTTGGGTCCAGCTCCCTAAGCCCCAATTCCCATTGGGCCATCTGACGAAGAGGGCCAGGTGACCCTGTGCAAAGGTAGCTGTATTACAGGAGGGGCACTGAGTTTAGGGAACTGTTATAATGAGCAGAAGGCATGGCTGCCCCCTACTCCAGAGAAAGATACGTCTTTCCTAGATGCTGCTACAAAAACATCCTTGAAAAGACTGTCGGGAACAAAGGAGGTGCTTTGCTCCCCCGAACATGCAGAGACATGACAGAATTGTGGAAAATTCTTCTGGCAGTCAACATTTCCAAAATAATCCCAACAGAATAAAAAATACCTGACCAATAATTTTGATTTTTGCCAATATTAAGACAGGTTAGAACTCTCAACTGTTATAATTTTTATTTTATTGAATATATTTTATATACTTAGTGATCATTTGCTTATGTTATTTTTGGATTACTTTCTCACATTATTTGCCTTTCTTTCTACAGGAGTGCTCATCTGTATATACGGAACATACTGAATATATTAACTCTTCCATACCGAACATATTAACTTTACTACATATACTAATTCTTAGGCTCATGTGTAAATATTTCCTCATATTGTCTAAACTTGTTTATAGTGCTTTGGGGTATTTCTCTATGACTTTCTAAACTTGTTCATAGTGTTTTGGGGTATTTCTGTATGATCAAATCATTCTTTTCCTTTACGGCTTAAAAAGGCCCAATACCAAGAGTAGCAGAGTAGTGAAACCAAGACAACTTGGTACTCATTTTTACTCATTCTCTATCATGTCCTTAATCATGAAACTCTCAGCTTTAACTGAATATGCTGTCACCTAATAAAACACTATATTCACCAGTCTCCTTTGCTGTGAGGTACAGCCACGTAACTAAGACGTAACTCATGAGATGTTTACACAGTGTTGTTTGAGAACTCTGGGACATGTCTTCAAAGGGTGGGCATGGTCTCATTCAGTCTTCCTGCAATCCACTGTTTGGATGTGGACCATGGTAAGACCAGCAGCCCTGGAGTTGTACCATGGAAATCTGGAAGAAGCCTGGGTACCTGATTACCTTGTGAGGCCAATACCAGATCTGAAATGCCTTCTGGAATTTTTTGACATCATGAGAAATAAACTTATACTATTTGGTGAGTTTTCTGTTTTGCAGGTAAGCCTAAGGCTAACACACCATTATTAAAACATTAAAACATTTTCTTCTAATACATGTAAAGTTTGGTGTGAATTAATCTGAGATCAATATTGGCATAAGGTACAAGAAAGGTATATAACTTTTCCCCCGATGACTAAGGCTTCCTAAGTATGTCTGAGATATTGTTATATTAACTCATACATGTTATGAGTTCATTTACTTGAGGGCTGGGTCTGATCATTCATGTTCCTCCAAAGATAACTCTCTCCCTCAATCTGTCTGTTCAGAAGACACTGAAAATGGAAGGTAAGATTACCATTTTTTTAAATAATAATCCACTTTTGCTTCAATATTTTAATGAATGCAGTTCAGGAACCAAAGTCGGAAACATCTAGATCTACAAGTCATACCTTATCAGTTCCCGAAGGCACCCAAGCAACACCATAACACCTACCAGCATTCTTATTCTTTAACTGCTTTACAATAAAATAGTTTATATCTCCAGAGATCATTTAAAGCTTAAAATCTACAAAACCTTTTCTCACTCTAAAATATGCTACAAACACAATACATTATCCGAGTAAGGAGAAGTATTACCTAAAATGCTGAAAGAATAAATTACTGGGCGGAAAAAAAACACAATGGAATTAATTTTCCAACTACAAAATACTACAAACTAATGAAGAGGAAATGAACTAATTAATGGGCGCTGGATTCCCAGGTTTCCCTTTCAACTACTCACTCCCAGAATGACCTCCACAGCCACTTCCGTCTGTCCCCCCCAACGCCTTAACAGCTTCTTAGATTTCTCTCTCAGAGATCTTTTGCCAAAACACCCTTTCACAGGTCTGACCTAATCTAGGCTCGTACTGGCTTTGCACTGGGCGGAACGTGGTGCTAAACACGACCCGCTTAAATCTGGTCTCCCTGAACCTCGGTTCGGTGGCTCATCACTCAGAACAGAGCAGTCACCAGTAGGAGAACCATTTCTTACTTAACATCTTCTTTAGCTTTGTCTTGGTTCCTTGGGCTGAATATGTTTGCCTACAATTGAAGAATCTGGGAAAAGGGAGCGTTCTACTATTCTACCTTTTCTCTAAGTTCCAAATTATTTCAAATGCAAGAGAGACAGAGAGAAAGCACAAAAAGAGAAGTCAAATTTAGCTCGTTGGGGAAAAGCAAGGGTGTCCCAGAAAGTGTCTGTACGTGATCATATACTCTGTCGTAGCATTATATTAGGGAAAAGATAAGGGTAAATGTTTTGTATACTAAGTTTCTAAAGCACTGGTGTAAGACCTAAAGGAAATGACCTAAGCCAGTGAAATACCACTTTTCATGATCTCTTGGGAAAAAGAGGGAAAAAAGTATTAAGGAAAATAACTGAGAAAAAACATTATTAAGGAAAAAAAAAATTTTAACCCACAAGTTCTAAGACTATAGAATGATTTTGTGGCTCACATGCTTGACCCATGGGACAAGTTCCAAGGTTGGAAAACAGAATCTATAAGCCTCCATCTCAGAGCACACCTCTATTCATCCAATGACATCTATTTTTCCAGACCTACTTCACAGGCTACCTCTTCCATAAAGCCTCAACACATCCCACCCCGGTTCCCCAATCCATCCTCAAGACACACACCCGACCAGAGAGGCCCCCTGTGTGAGCTGCTAAAGCATGTACCTGAGCCTCTCTTCTAGGAGGTTTACTTCTATGTTTACATCACTGGAATTTGCCCACGTCTTCTCTCCCTTTTATGAGGCTGCAATTACCTTGAGCACAAGAACCAAGCTTCTCAATCATCCTTATTTCTTCAATACCTAACACAGCACCTAAATCCAGGGAACTCTGCAGTATTTTTTGAATAATGGTCAAAATTAACTAACGTTAACTAATTTGAAATAATTACAGCACTCCTTTCAAAGCACTAACATATACTGCGCATTTCAAAACATTTCTACCCACACTCCCATAAAACATTTAAAACATTCTTAGGGGCCTCCCTAGTGGCGCATTGGCTGAGAGTCCGCCTGCTGTTGCAGGGGACGCGGGTTCGTGCCCCTGTCCGGGAGGATCCCACATGCCGCGGAGCGGCTGGGCCCGTGAGCCATGGCCGCTGAGCCTGTGCGTCCGGAGCCTGTGCTCCGCAGCGGGAGAGGCCACAGCAGTGAGAGGTCCGCGTACCGCAAAACAAAAAAACAAAAAAACAAAAAAAACATTCTTAACACTCAAAGGGCAAACAGCTATCTGGAAGCCACAGCTAACCAGAACTCACTGTCCAAAGATTTTAGAGAGCTCAGGGTTTTGTTTTTGTTCTTTTTTTTAAACTACACTCATACTTCAAAGAAGAGATGTATCAACTTTTCGCTAATATTAAAAAGATGCTCATTTTAAATCTGGAAGAAAAAAAAAACTCCAGCAAACTTTTGGACTCTTTTTAAAAGATGAACAAATACCTCTTCAGTTTCAGGAGCAACCTGGGAATCAGTAATCTCATCTAATTCCTCTTCAGCAACACAGTCTTCCTGCTCTTTCATCCCTTGTTGCCCACAAGCCTGCAAGTATTCTTCATCCTAACAGCCATTAAAGAGAAAGTAAGTTTTTCTCATATAGCTTTGGGGTTTTTAAGCACTTTTCACCTTCATGACTCATGCTTAGTTATGTTAGCAAATTTTACTATGGCAATTATCAGACTGAGCAGAAAAGCACTAAGCACAAAACCAGAATGGGGACTCCCCTGAGTGTTCATGGGTGCAAGAGAGCAGTATGCCAACCCAATCGCTGCAGGGAGTGATACGGACCCTGCTTCAACCTCCAAGGGCCCTGACAAGTAGCTCTTCTTCAAATCCAACACTAAGGAAATATAATCTTAAAAAGAAAGTGTGTATGTGCTTGCACAGAGCAGCTCAGCAGCAGTACGGAGGCTGGAATCATGCCCAATTCGAACCGTTTTTATAGCAACAGAAGACAACAAAAGTATGGGCAGTTCAATTCAACTCAGGAGCTGTATTAAAATTACATGTTAGAATTAGTTTCTCCATCAGCCGCTCCCTTGAATCAGAAGGATGATTCCAGGTTTGCATGAAATGTAAGGGCATGGCAGCAGGCAGGCATCTCTTGAGGGCATAGGGAAGGAAGCAGGCAAGCTGGCTAGAAACAACAACTGCAAGGAAAGAAGGGCTCCTACAGGTATCACTACAAGTAACAAGATCTGACCCCTCCAGGGGAGCTGAACTCCCCAGTGCCCCTGGCCAACAGCTCAAGTGAACAACAGGCAGGAAGGAAGAGCGGACCAGCTGCGGGACCTGCACAGCCCTACTGCACAGAATCCAACAGTCTCTCTACAAAGAACAGCAGCTGTACCCAAGGTGACAGACCACCTTAGTCCCCACAACCGTCTCGCAAGACTGTCCAAACACACTGCATTTTACTTCCCCAAAGAAACTGTTACCATCCTACCTAAAAGAGCAACTATCACTACCCATGATTCACTGAGAGCAGAACTGTCGGATTTCAAATAAGGCCATACGATGCTAATCAAAATTGTCAGCCAACATACAATGGAGAATAGTCTACACCACTGAACTCTCACTGGGAAACAAAAATCTGCTATCCATTACATAAATTACCAATCTGAAATTGTTCTTACAGAACAATGTCTTATGAAATCTCAATCTATGTTAACTTTAAAGGCACTAAGTAAATCTGGTTGTGCTCAAAAGTATAAATCATCTGACAGTGTTCTCATATTCTGTTGAATAATAAATAATATACATCTCTTCCTAATACAAGAATACAAGTTTTTACATCAAATCCCAATTCACTCTCAAGATTAGGACAGCAAAATTCAAAAAAAATTTTTTTGAGTATGAAAGGAAAGAACACCACAATTTACTACCAACTTTTTATGGGAAAATGCAGTTTCTTCATATGTAAGATTGTCCCTTCCAATTGTAAAATTCTGCGATTTTATGATTCCACTCCCAGTTATACACAAAATTCCTCCCTGTGACGTTACGTGTGAGCTCAAATAGAACATACTCATGATGAGTACAGAGTTAATTCTAGCTTTAGAGCATGAGTTAACAAGTCCTAAGTAGGACATGAACCACAGTTAAATAAACCATTTAATAAACTAAAATACCACTGGGATACACAGGACTGCAATCTACTCATATGTTCGTTACTCTAATAATGAATAATTAGTTAATCTGTGCACCAGTGACAGCCTAAGACAGTAAGAGGCCCGTACTGCAGAGCTGGAGAAAAGTATTTCACAGCTTAAGTCCATTTTTCTCTTCCCATGCAAAGAGGAGGCAGTGCCAGATTCTACCACTGTGATGTCTATAAAGAAACCAATAACCTTAAAGAAACCGGAAAGAAAGGAAAGAATGAGTGTGGCTGTAAAGCCGGATATACTGAGGTGAGCTGACATTGCTCACAGACAGACATTTACCTTTGCCTTGTACCTTTAAACTTTACAACTCTCTGTGAAAATATTTGGACACGTTCAGTTAAGTAAATTTATTTACTTTAAGATTTTTTTAATTCTGAAAAAATTTATTTTAATGCGGAGAAGTACTGTGAGTATAATGAATTTGCATTTTTGTCTTTTCAATACGTGAATCTCAGGCACAAGATGCTGGATAGTTAAGTTGGATTTTATACAACAAGGGGCCTAAATGTAACCTCAAGTTTGGAAAATAAGAGAGGGAAAGTCCTCACTTACTAAAAAGTCTCTTTACAACAAACTCTGCAAGAACACCAAAGTGAGAGATACCCCTTATGTGACCATGTATAAGTGCTATCAAGCACTTTCCACGCTGTGATTTGTTCCACTAAAGTCTAAGTTCACAGAAGGCAGGGGCCACGCTTTATGCTTCATATTTCAGCAATACTTACGTCCCCACTGCTTGGACACTGGTAAAGATCTGTTGAGCTTTTGAATTTACAAGGGATGTGACTGACTGACCATCTTATTTTAGGGATGAGCAGTAGAAATACTAAAACGCCCTAACCAGGGAATAACGGGGCACATTTTTTAAAGACCTTGGCTTAATTTTTAAGAATCATTTTAATTTACAGTGTCTCACTTTAACATAGTATATGGACACACCAGTAAACCAGAGAGCACCTGTCCACACTACTGAAAGATTTATTACCAAAAGAAACCATTACAGAGTTATCGAAAAAACAAGGACCCATGATGCCTTTTACAGGATTCTGTTTACCAAACCTAGAAATATTTTTTCATTACTATATCTACTAAAGAGAAAGCATTCAAAAAGAATAAATCTTAAAAATAACACTGCGATATATAAACGCAACTGTGTTTGGAACTAAATATTCTAAGGCTCCACGTAAACGATTAGTGTCTTTCAAAACTACACACACACAAATTTTTTATCAAATGAAAAATTACCTACTCTGAATAGAAACATTAAGAGATAAAGGCAGAACTCTAGCCCTAATGCTGCATGCCTCCACCCCATTCCAGCAGCCCCACTCACACTGCACCTTGGGGGAGACCAGCACCCTGAAAACCCTAAGATTCTACTACACCTATGGAGGTCATGCCCTTCCAACATAAATTTCTTTTAATGCTTATTTCAAAAACAAATCTTTTTTAATGATAAATCATGAAGACAGATGAGCAATCTTTCACTAATACCTTTTTCTTTCCTGACAGTTCAACCTAAAAAAAAAAAAAGCTACCAACCAAAACCACCTTTCTGAAATAAAAATCAGTGCAATCTTTGCTTCCTGATTACAGATAACAAATTATGTGTGACATTTCCTAAACTAACCTCCAATCTCTTTATTCATGTTTAGACAGTTCTCAGTTACAAAAAAGGATGAATGAACAGGACATCAATCACTCTGGAATATTAGCACCTTAAAGATGTCTTTAGCAGGTCAATAATCTTTTCACCTTAGAAGGACTTTATCAGATCTTGTCTAAAGCCTGGATAAAAGCCCTGCATTAAGTACTTCTAACAATTGACAGTGTATCTCCACCACACAAAGCTGTTTTCTTCCTCAAGGTCACGATTCTGTGCAGCCTTCCAGGATGACAAAGGAGCATTACCTCCGGCCAAACAAGCTGTCAACACAAACTTTGTCAGAGCGCAGATAAAGAAACTGGCAGACAGTGATAATAAGGTCTAATTTCCCACCCTCCCAGGGGAGGGAAACAGATTTCAAATCAGTCTAGAAACCTGTACCCAGGCAGCCATGCTCTCTTCGGCCATACAAAGGAGAAAGACTCACTGTGAACTCATCTAAAGGCTCGTTGATCTCGATGTCTAACACCTCGTCGCTGTACAGCGGCTCCTCCTCCGGCTCCCCCGCGTACTCGATGTGGTCTTCTGCCAGCTCAGCACCGTGGCCTTCATACTGTCCTTCTTCCTGGTACTCAGGAGCATACAGTTCAGATCCATCAGACTTGTGATAAACGAGTTCATCCTCTCCTTGTTCATACTCGGATTCCTGTTCTCCAGACTGGTCATTAGTGTTGTCAGACAGTTCAAACGATGTGACCATGCCAGATGTGGTATTCAGACTAATTGTGACACCCTGAGAACTAGAGGGGACAAAAATACAAAGAAAGGCAGGCAACTGGAATGAAGCTCAAAACTAAATCACTGCATAAGTTAACTGTTAGAAAGACCAGTGAAAAGTTACTCCAGTGGCTGCTCAATGCACACTGACAACAACGACTGCAAGCAAAACTCAATGTGCTCCCTACTAAGCCAGCACTACAAACCCTCCTGCACACCGCAGAGCTCAGTGCACTACACTGAGCCAGGGCCAGCACCAGATCCTACCACATAAGGCGCCCCCTCTATCATCAGGTGCAGCTTATGTGACCAGGAGAATCAGAGCAACCATGAGAAACAGGTCTACCTGGCAAAAGTCCAGGACTGAAAGCAAATAGACTACGTTTCATTCTAACTTCCAGAATGAAATGGGTGGTATCTATTTTCTAAAACATCCAGGTAAAACTAGGAGTATTACTCTATAAACAGAAAATCATAAATGGAATTTTAAGAACAACTTGTTTTCTTTTTTAAATCTATGACGCAAACTATAAACTCCTATTTAAGAAATCAAAATATTAAAAATCTGCATGAAAATACATTTCAATGTTCAACTAAAGTTTATACTAGCCACAAATTTTTTTTAAAAAGTTAATTTCTGAGTAAAATAAACGAGGGCAGTTTTAAAACTGCAAAAAAAGAAATCACATTCCACCTGTTAAATCACAACAGATAAATGTCAAACAATTAAAAATGCATAATAACACTTAAAACACAAGGTTTTGTAGCTAAATCTAAGTTTACACTTATTAAGTATCCAATCCTAACAAAAAAATTGAACATGCCACATACACTTGAAGACATATGGCTAAAAACATTCCAAAGGTTTATTTCAAGGGCAATTTAACTAACTCAAAAGATCAAAATATAATAATGATGTCATGGAATGGAACTGGGAAACAAATAACTGACAAAATAAATTAATTTAAAACTTGTTACCCATTATGTTAGAAAAACTATTACAAATCTATAGCTCAACAATGAGTGGAATATATTTGTTAACTACATTTATAAGCAAGAAGCGTCTCTATATTTTCACAATAAATGTTTCCTCATAAAACTGAAAAAATTGTTCCACCTAACAGAGTATACTAAATGCCTCTTCCTCTTCTAATTGCGTTACTATGTCGGCAACAGAAAGATATTCTTTATTGCCATGTACTGAGTATTTGTGCCCCGCCCCCTCCAAATTCATGTGTTGAATCCTAAAACCCAATGTGATGGTGTCTGGAGGTGAAGCCTTTGGGAGATGCCTAGGTCATGAGGGTGGAATCTCTGAATACGATCAGTGCCCTTATAAAAGGGACCCGAGAGAGCTCCCTCACACCTTCCAACCACGTGAGTACACATTGAGCGGGCTGGGGGTCCTCACTAGAACCCAACCAGGCCAGCACCTCAACCTAGGACTTCCCGGCTCCCAGAACCGTGAGAAATAAGTTTCTGTTCTTTGTAAGCTACCCTTTTATGAAATTTTGTTATGGCAGCCCAAACAGACGAAAACAACTATATTCAGATAGTCAACTAGAGGCGAAGTACAGTCCAAAGGAGTTTTCAAAATGGCAATTCAGTTACTAGATATGTATAGATAAAAACTGTCTAAAATGAAGACAAAAGCAGTAACATCAAACTGTGACCAACAGTATTAAGAGTGGGGGGCCACTGCCCCCCGTCCAAATAAAAGAATTCTTTAAAAGAGCGGTGCATATACCTGTACTGAACTTTTATAACCAGCACTCAACAGAGCTCTCAGAGGTCATTAAATGCAAGACCAACACTGATTTTAAACAGTTGATCTATTTATAGAAAAATATATATGGCTTCCACATCAAAGAGTTATATTAATATCCTGTTTACAATATAATCATGTTAAAGATACAGTACTACATTATCATTTATATCCCACTATAATTATAAATTAGTCACTAGAAATTCAGTTACATAAAGAACATTTTTAATGAGCTAATGTTGAGTACCTGAAATTTTCTTCGTCTTCGTTATCACTCTGCAGAAGATCATCATTTAGCTCCTCATCTGACAAATCTGACTGATTCTAATTAAAGTAAGAAATCTAATTAATGCATGTCACTTCCACAAAAAAAGACTTGTTACAAAAGTGCAAAATTACGTTGACTGGATTGTTTCTAACCTTGTTATTAAAACATCTACCATTGAGAAAGTTTTCTCAGTTTGATATAACCATTTGCCAGTCGAGATTCTACATATGGCATACTGGCTAACTACCCCAGACTAATTTTTATTTATTTATTTTTAATTAATTTATTTATTTATGGCTGTGTTGGGTCTTCATTGCTGTGCGTAGGTTTCTCTAGCTGCAGCGAGCAGGGGCTATTCTTCGTTGCAGTGCGCGGGCTTCCCACCGCAGTGGCTTCTCTTGTTGTGGAGCACGGGCTCTAGGGCGTGTGGGCTTCAGCAGTTGTGGAGCGTGGACTTAGTCGCTCCGCAGCACGTGGGATCTTCCCGGACCAGGGCTCGAACCTGTGTCCCCTGTATTGACAGGCGAATTCCTAACCACTGTGCCACCAGGGAAACCCCAGACTAATTTTTAGATGCCCAGTCAAATAAATATAGAAGCAGCAAGCATAATGATCATATTTACTATAACTCTTAATGAAAGAAAAAAAGGAACGAGTCCTTTGGCAGTATCCTATAAACAAGTAATTTTTCCTTACCACAAAAAAAAAAAAAAAAAAAAAATGGGGCTTCCCTGGTGGTGCAGTGGTTGAGAGTCCACCTGCCGATGCAGGGGACACAGGTTCGAGCCCTGGTCCGGGAAGATGCAACATGCTGCAGAGCAACTAAGCTTGTGCGCCACGACTACTGAAGCCCGCGCACCTAGGGCCTGTGCTCCACAACAAGAGAAGCCACCGCAATGAGAAGCCCACGCACCACAACGAAGAGCAGCCCCTGCTCGCCACAACTAGAGAAAGCCCACGCGCAGCAATGAAGACCCAACGCAGCCAAAAAATATATATATATATATGTAGAGTTATGTATATACATATACACACACGATATATAAATAGATATACACATCAACGATAACTGCTTTCAAGTTTTTACTTGATCAAGAGTTTAGAAAAACCTACATCAGGTTTTAGACTTTTATTCTTATTTATCTGAAAATGTATCATATTTGAGTATGTTTTTATGCTTATCTCTGAATATTCCCAAAAAGTAAATCCCAGCTCCAATATGCAAATACTAACCACTGAATGTTAAGGAAGGAGCTGCCGCTTCCTTCAGGCAAGTGGCAGCTTTGCTGCCGCCTTCAGAGATTCAGTGCCTGCTAGAGTGCCTTGTCGTAGCAGGAGCTAAAGTACTTGCTTCAAAGGGTTTAGGGCTTGAATTCTAAGTTATCAAAGAACTTACTAACAAATTAAACACTCAACTCTTTGTGCATTTAAAAAGTAATTCGATTCACAAAATTTTAATCTATACCCAACTTTCCAGTAACACATCCCATGCATAAGATGTATTCCTATATTTTAAATGCAATTAAATAACTATCATTTAGTTTCAGGAAGACCTGTATTTCTTACCTTTTTGCCAGAGAGCAAATCTTCTCCAAGTAAGTCATCTTCAAGTTCACTGTGGAAAAAAGAGACATGACAATGTATTATTCCTATTACACACTGCGAAGTTTGTAGACCACTGGGAAATTTATCCAGGACTTTAGGGTTTGGGTACTTTCACATTAAGTTTGCTATATTTTCCTTTATTAATAATGAAAACATATTTTCAAATACATAGGGAACATCTGGTCCTTTAAGTATGGGAAGCTTTGCTATAACTAGCGGCTCTCACTAGACTTCTAATCTTAGTTTTTTCACCTCAGTATGAGATCTTAATTTCTCTGGACTTGTTCATTAATGAGCAAGAAGAAACTATAATACAATATCTATGCTTTCTCTTACCTACGATGAAATAGGAAAAGATAGATGCTCAACATCATTAACTAGGAAAATTAAAAACCAAAATCATTGAAAGACCATTTAACACTCAAACTGCGAAAACTGAGGAAGTTTAAAAATGAAAAATCAATGCTGATGAGGACATTCAAGTAAATCATAAGAGAATTATCTTTATAACATGGGAGTCATGTCAGCTGTCCGCAATTTTTTGTCAGCATGTTTATGCTTTGAAGCAATCAGAAGGAGTTTTTCTCATAATTAAAATAGAAACCCTTACCAGATGAAAAACCTGAAGACATTTCCCACTGTATGTTTCTCTAACTGATGAAGATGGCTACCACTAAATTACATCTTTTAAAAGCAGATGACTAAGGACCAACAACTAGAAAGGAGGAAACGCAATTAGGCTATGATTCTAGGTACAAATGCCAATGGAGATTTAACTGCCCCAATGTTCTTACTATGATTTGCTACTTTTTCAATAAGGGCTCTGGTTACAAATATCTATAAGTTCTATAGGTTTTGAGTGCTATTTTACCCAAAACCCATGTTTACTGCTAGTGTGCTACTGTGCAGAATGCCAGAATATCCTGGAATGCACACAGGAAGTTACAACAGAAATTCTATATACTACTTTTTAGAACCAGAAACAACTCAACAAGTCATTTCATTCATGCACTGAATACCTCTTTCATTATTTTATGTTACCCTACATAAATCGTATACCATTATTTTATAGATAAAGGAAATAAGGACAAGGTTAAATGATTTGCCCAAGGTCACACAGCAGAGACAGACTCAGGACGAGAACTTAGCTCATGGAAAAAAATCTTTCATAGACCTGTATAAGTAAAACAGTTACTAGAGACTAATGTATAACTTCTTCCAACATTTTCAATCCACAAATCACCTAATCATCTTTCAGATACAATTTTTGTATCTTCAGTGTTACAATCATTTTCCATGGACGAGGAAAAAGTGCTTTCTAGTCACAATAGTTACAATAAGCGCATTTGAGAATCTGATTCCAGATAACCCCCCAAAAATACAAGCACCCCTTTGAGGACAAGCACCCCCTGAAGCATCCCTCCAAATAACTGAAAAGGGGAGGTAATCCCATCTGCCCCAGGGAAACTAATTGAGGAGAACTCTTAAAACCATAATATGAACAGGTGCTGGTAATCATATAAGCAAAAATCTAGAAAGTATTTGTTGCTGACAAATATATGGAAATAAGAAATCAGTCTTGGACTACCACCTATTTTTTCTAAACAAAAGCATTTTTTAAAAGAAGATAAATGAAAACTTTACCAGTTGTAAATGAGTGGAGTGTACAGAGGTGGAGAACAGTTGTTTCCATGACTAACAAAGGCAATAATAGCATGAAATAAGAAAGCAAGACGGGAGACAGAAGGATTAAGTGCACGCGACTACAATATGCATAAATTATAGCTCAAGAAATCACTAACGCCCATTCAGTGTGCTACATGCCAAGAACCACTCCACACGTTTCACACATACTCGCTCTTTTGTTGACATAACACAACCCCAGCAACCAGACACCTACATCATTCTCCATTTTTTTCAACGTGAAAACAAAGACGCCAAGATGTTAAAGAACTGGCCCAAGGTCACCCTGCTTCCAAGTCAGAAACCAGTAGATGAGTTGAGACAGTCTGGCTCCAGAGTCCAAATACTAACTACTATCTATGCACACACCCCACAGAAGTTACATGTAGTTAGTTCTCTATTGTTATCATAAAGTTGGATCCTTACAAAGAGGTACACAAAAGGGAAGAAACTTGTAAACTACGAAACACTACCAAAATTACACCAAGGGTCACCAAAAGCAACAAGGAACCAATGGGACTGAATGGTCCAAATCGAGTCCTTTCAAAGGGGTGAGCAGTTATGCTCGTGGACAATAACGGTAACTGTTCGGAAGTGAAAGGAGTACCAAAAGCATGAGGAGGCTTCCTGCATTCACCGGCAGAGCTCCCACAAGATTTCACCAGTAAACACTACTGGAGGAAGAACAACCTCTTTGGCAGGTACTTCTTATCAAAGATGAGAGACAACGATCTCTTAGGGAGCAAGTACATTTTTACTAACAAACAGAATTATACTAAAAGACTTTTTCAGGAAACAGGTATTTTGCAGGCAGTCACCTGGCTGCAGCCTTTCAAAATGAGAAATCTAAGTGACAACAAAGACTGCACGTGAGCTCATCGTCTCTGTGCCTGCCTACTCCAGGCCACCCTCGTCTGGTCCCTGCCGGCTCCAGGCCCTGGATGGGGTCTCCGGGAACGGCTCCCACGGGCTCTCCATTCCCCCCGGCCTTTCTTCTGGATGGGCTCAGCCATGGGAGGTCCCAACGGAATGTCACAAAGCGGGAGGAGAGACTGCCCCCCCACCTGCTCAGCTCCAGTTCCACCCCACAAAAGCGCAGCCCTGGCTAGGCCCTCGGACAGCCCTCCCCCACAGGCCTGCGGCTGCTCCCCCAGTGTCACACCTGCTTCTTTAGCCCTGCCCCTAAACACCCCCGTCATCAAATGACCTTCAGTGGAGACCTTCTCAACATGCTCTTTCCTACCGGGACGTACACTGATGTTTTCTGACTCACTCTTCTAAACTTTCAAACTTCTCCTCTACCATCCAGCACATGGAAGAGGCTATTTTATGCTTTAAAATTATCAAATAAAGAAATACATATGATACAGAATCTTCATATGCAAACATGCACTGAAGATGAGTGAAGAGAGGGCACTGGGACAAATGCTAGTCACACTGGCAAGAACAAGAAAAACTAGAGCCCTGTCTCACTGCAAACAAAACCCGATTCCTTCATAGCAGAAGACCAACTAATGTCATGACAACCAAAATAAATTCCCACTGAACAAATACTGGGACAATTCAAACATTAATAAGAATAATAACTACAATGGGTTAAAAAAACACATGCAGTATTTAAATCTATGAATTTGAAATGATTCAAAACTAGAACTCACCTCTGGAAGATGCTAAGGAACTGACCCATTCTTTTGAAAACTGGTAAATAAAAGTAAAGAATCAAGCACTTATTCCGTACCTCAGAGGAACCAAGTAGTTTACAGAATTACCACAACTAACAGAAAAAGAAGGAATGACAGAATGAGAATATCACCACTTGGATCATCTAATGGCTGGTAACACCACAAAAAGTTAACAAGATATTGTGAAGCTCCTGATGGAGGAACATACCACCAACTAAGACACTGCAGAGCCCCTACTCCTGCCCAAATTCAAACCTGAATCTGATCAACCTCCAGATCTAACTATGAATTTACAGAAAATGCAAGATGAAGGAACATACTAAAAACACTCCAAGAGATGCAATCACCAAAAGTAGAAATTCTCCAAGATAAACCCCTTGTTTCTTCGACAAAAACTGCAGGGAACTAACAAAAACTGTGGAGAGAACTTACAGATGAAACAATACTTAAAAGACCTACAAATAAATTATGATATATGGATCTTATTTGGACTCCAAGTCAAACTATAAAAGGACACATATCCACATTATATGTACGTGTATTTGTAATATACTTATATATACATGAGACAATCAGGGAAATGTGAACATTAATAAGACATTCCTATTAAGAGACTTCTTTTTAGATATAACTCTATTATGGCTATATTTATAAATCCTTCATTTTTTAGAGAAATACAATCTGATGTATTTTCAGATGAAATTATGTCTGTGATGTGAGGAGGGTTACAGAGATCACATATAAAACAAGAGTGCTTCCCACTGACACTGTTGAAGCTGAAGGATGGTATATTGCCTGCACTGTACTATTCTCATATACACTTGAAATTCTCAATAAGTAAAAAAAAAAAAAAAAATTTAATCAATTTCAGGAGGAAGGACAGAACGAAGGAAGAAAAGGAAGGAAGGAAGGAGGGAGGGAGGGAGGGAGACCAAAAAACACTTTAAAACTTTCATAGGAACATACAGAATACAGGGTAGGGAAGAATTTCTTGAGGACAAAAGGCAGAAAGCAGCTTGACTGACATCACATGTCTCCTGAAGAGGTGGCCTCAGGAAGGCCACAGTGTCACCAAAGAGCGCACCTTACTTACCAAATGCACAACCTGAATCTAGGCTTGAGGAGACACTAGCAAAACCACACTTGAGGGGTGCTACAAGATAAACAGCGTGTCCTCTTCAAAAATGTCAAGTCGTTAAAGACAAAGCCTTTATAGAAGCCTTTACAGAAGTCTTTAAAGACAGAATTCTTCCAGATGAACAAACAAAGAGAAGGAAAAGAAACTCATTTTTGGCTAGAAAGCACATTACTGGGACAACTGACAAACCTTGGATAACCAATGTAGATTCAGAAGAAAATGGCATGATACAAACTACTGCAAACTACTGTCAAAAGGTGCAGGAAAGAAAAATGTTCTATGTGTGTGTATGTGAGCATGTAAAGAGGGAGAGAATAACAGGAATATGACAAAAAGCAACTGTGAGTCTGAAAGAAGGGCTTATAAGAATTCCTGGGTTTTTCTTGCAACTTTCCCATAAGTCTGAAAATGATTTCCAAATACATTTTTCATATTTTAATTTAAAAAAATAAACAAAAACCATACAGGAAAAGATTATAATGATATTATTTATAAAAACCTACTTGAAGACTATTAAGTTTAAGACAATACATGCCACAGACTGGAAGGAGATATCTCTAAGTGCAAAAAAACAAATTTCAAAAAGTATAAAGAATCCCTAAAATCAATAAGGAAAAGACAAACAACCCAAAAGAAAAAGACATAAATACTATCAGATGACTAACAGAACAGAAAGTCCAAATGACGAGTAAACTATGAAAATACACAAGATTTGACTCAGCTCCCCATCACAGTCTTTTAAATAAAACTAGTTATCAGTACTTCCCAATAGGACCACTGCTTATATAGAAAACTTTGCTCTAAGCTCTCACTTTTTTATGGACTACCTTAAGAGTCATTGAGGGTAATCAACTTTATGTAGACTATAAGAATTACACAGTTTTTAATGTAGATTTTTCAGTAAAACTTCTGGGACATCACAGTTTTCAAACAGCAACCAGGTATTCTTTTCACAGCAGTATATCATTGTTGTTCCTTATTCAGGTCTATTGACCTTCATTATCAAACTTTCTGACTGCAACTCCAAGGTAATGTTCACATTTTCAACACAGTATTTAAGATAGTAAGAAATATGTAACGAATAGTCATCATTTGAGAACTCCTCCAACTCAAATGAAGGCCTCTGTGCACTTCTCCAGTGCACATCCCTCTAACCCCTACTAGAGCGCCTTCCCAGAAGTAATCACTCCATGGAACTGACATCTATCATAACTGTCGACATTTTTAATAGAGAGAGAGAGAGAGAGAGAGAGAGAGAGAGAGAGAGAGAGGGAGTGTGTGTGTGAGAGAGTGTGTGTGTGTGTGTGTGTGTGTGTGTGTGTGTGTGTGTGTGTGTGTGTGTGTGTGTGTGTGTGTGTGTGTGTGTGTGTGTGTGTGTGTGTTCCTAAAGAGAGATTTCCATCTTCACTAGTTACCAGAGAAATCCAAATTTAAACTATGAGATACCATTTTACACAAATTAAAATAGCAAAAATGTTAACGTCTAGCCAAATATTATGTAGGATGTGGAGGAATTCTGTTGCTATTGTTGTTGCAGGCATACAATTACTCCAATAACAGCTCTGGGTGCCCACCAACTCAATACCATCACTGTATAAAAACAGAGAGATAAGACCCCCCGTGCTCCGCTGGCAGCCCTGAGACAGCACAGGCCTGGGGTAGAAGCCCACTACAAAGCCTTCCACCTGGAGTGCTCACCCCTGCCCTACTTTAGCCCAGTAAGGACCAGCCTACCCAGGAAAGAGCATCACTAGCTAACACACTGCTCAGTAAAGATCTCTGTGTGGCCTAGCGACAGGAGATAAATCAGCATGGATCCTGCACGTAACCAGGGGTTTCCGCACCTGTCCCAGTCCTCGTCTGCAGCTCTTCTCCTCCAGGACCGCTCTGCACCAGGCTTATCAAACTGGTCAAAGTCATCATCTGTGAGCGAGAGGCCACGAAAGTCAGTCTTACTAAATTAAAACAGACACACATTCAAATACTGAAACAACTTGTTTCATTTAAGGATTCCTGACACGACATTTTAAAATACTAAAATTTCATATACAACAATTATAAATGCTTTAGCCATTTTTAATAACTAAAAAATTTTAAAGCACATATCTACCTAAAGAAAATCAACTTACTAAACACTATTAGGCATGAAAACTGACAGAATAGTTTTTTAAAATCATAAATTTAAGTAAAACTGTTTTCTTTATAAAACAATGGTTTTTGAGTACATATTTTTTTACTACAACTATATAAAAGGGGAAAATTGCCGCCTTTGCAAAAATTAAAGAGACTTTTGTAATACTTTTTGAAATTTTTACATTTTTCCAAATTAATCATGGAAAACAAAGACCCTATTTAAGGGCAGTAGAGATAATGTAGAGAATTAACAAACAATAGAAATACAATACCAGCTACATACACAATTTTAAATTTTACTACTGTTCACATTTTAAAAAGTGAAAAGAAAAAGACACAGAAAACAAACTTATGATTACCAAAGGGGACAGCGACGGAGGGAGGGAGGGACAAATTAAGAGTACAGGATTAATAAACACAAACTACCATACATAAGCAAAAAGGATTTACTGTACAGCACAGGGAATTATGTTCAATACTTTATAATAATCTATAATGGAATATAACCTGAAAAAAAATAACTGAATCACTTTGCTGTACACCTGAAACTAACACAATATTGTAAATCAACTATACTTCAATTTTTAAAAAAAGAATTAAAAAAATTTTTAAATAAAGACGAAATTTAAACAGGTTAAATGTTAACAACATTTTAACCTAGCCTATCAAAAACATCATTATAACATGTACTCGATACAGAAAAGATTAAGATATTTTACATTTTTTCCCACACTGAGTGTATATTTCACATATACACCACATCTCCTACCTCATTTTCAAATTTATTTTTATTATTAGGAAAATCAAAAAACTGGAATTTAAGATTTTCATCTTAGAACACATGCAAGCAAAGAGGCTTGAGAAGCAGCAGCATGTCTCCCCAGAGAGTCTACCTAGGGGAGCGAGATGACATAAACATAAAACCCCAGGAATTTTTTCAGCCTTGGGCTAGAAATTAACCAATAAAGTTCTAGCAAGGTAATACATCAATTCCTACCATACACTACCAAACAGAATAGGTGCTTTAAAAAAAGAAGAAGAATGAGAGATATTAAAGAATTAGCATCCTTGGGGAATTCTGCTTCCAGTATAACATCAGGAGGAGCTCCACGAACCCACTCTCTGTGAAACTGGTGAAAATTATTTTTGATGAAATGACTAATGTCTCTGGAATTGATTCTAAATGCATACATTAAATGGAAAACACTCATTCAAGAAATCTACTCAAATTTGGTAAGAACGGCTACAGGATTCTGTGGGTTTTGAACCAGGACCCACTCACTCCTCCCCCTCGCAGCTCAGTGAGGCATCAACTCCATCCCCTCTAGACCAGTGCAGCCAAGAACACACACCTCCGCATTCCTCCCCCTACGCAACCTGCCTGGCACTGAGGCTAACTCCTGGGCGTGAGAAGGAGGCAGGGGTTCCCTTCTTTCACCCAGGCCCCAAGTGTGGTACAGACGCCTCCGGCGCCCAGATCACCCCTGCCCCAGCTCACGGGGTGGGGGTTTCATACCGAGAGGTAAGCAAGCAGATCCAGGGCTACTGCCAGCACCCGCCCCCCACCCTGCTGCCACCCAGGCACTCGGCTCCTAGAGCAAGGGTGTCACCCAAGAGACAAGTACATCACTGTCCCCACCCACAGCACAAGAGTTGGGGCTCAGAGTCAGCCCAAGAGGCAAAGCAAACCTTGTAACAACAGAGCTCCAAAACTCTCTAAGAGGAACTAACTTCGTTATGAACAGAGTACAGAAAAAGTCCTAAGCAAAAGGCGCTCTCAGGAACAGTGAAGGTTTTGGAGGGAGATTATTAAAAAGATAAGAGTCACTGGAGATAAGGACTGAACTGCAGGATGCCTAGTGGACCAGAGAAATGAGGAGACAGGGGCCAGTGCCCTCACTTACTTAGAACAGATCTCAATCACTGACCTCAGACACTATCCAAACAAAGGAGTCTGAATTTGACTGGTCAGTCTGTAAAGGAAATTATGGCCCAGGGCACTGTGGAAGGTGTGGTCAGAGAAAAAGACAGAAGGAGCCCAGCCAAAGCACCACCATCCCAGGGTGCCTGTGGGCATGCCCAAGGCTGTGGCCCCCTTGAGGAGTGACATCAGAAGCTTCACACTGCCCAGAGTGGGGCGTGGGGTGGGAACAGACTTCACTTAAAAGAAAGAAAAAGAAAGAAAAAACTGAAGAAAAATGAACATAACTTCAAAGAAACATGAGATACCATTAAGCACACAAATATATGTATAATAGGAGAAAAAGAGAAATAGAAGCAGGGAGAAATATCTGAAGAAGTAATAGCTGAAAACTTCTCGAATTTATTTGTAAATATTAATCTACACATTCAAAAAGTTCAACAAACTCAAAGTAAAATGAACACAGAGATCTACAAATACACACATCATAGTCAAAATGTTTCAGAGACAAAGAGAAAACCTCAGCAGCAGCAAGAGAAAAACAACTCATCACTTAACAAATGCGATTAAGATTAACAGCTAATTCTCATCAGAAACAATGGAGGTCAGAGGCATATACCAAGTGCTCAAAGAATTCTATATCCAGCAAAACTATCAAAGGTGAAAAAAAGACATTCACAGCTAAACAAAAACAGAAGAAATCTGTTGCTAACTGACTCTGTAGTTGATTGAACTGTGTGCCCCAAAATGACACATTTAAGTCCTACCTCCCCATTCCCCCACCTGTGAATGTGACCTTATTTAGAAACATGGTCTCTGCAGACATAATCAAGATGAGAGTATTTGGAAGTTAAATAGAAATTTAAGACTTTGCAAAGCTCGTTTTAAAAATAAGTGGTACAGTACTATCGTTTCTTTAAAAAGATGAAATTATACTGGATATTAGACCTAACAGATAAATACAGGACACTCAACTCAGCAGCAGAATATACATTCTTCTCAGGTGTACACGGAACATTCTCTGGGATATATGTTAGGCCATAAAACAAGTCTTAATTAATAGTTTCAAAAGGTCAAAATCATACAAAGCATACAAACCTGACTAAAGAATGGTTGACCCTTGAACAACACCGGATTGAACTGCATAGGTTTCACTTATGTGTGTATTTTTTGTCAATAAATATGTACTACAGTACTACACAATCCATGATTGGTTGAATCCACAGATGCAGAACCATGGATATGGAAAGCCAGTTGCAAAGTTATGCGTGGATTTTCAACTGCATAGAGGGTTGCAGTTGACCCCTATATTGTTCAAGGGTCAACTGTATAATAAAACTAGAAATAAACAGAAGAAGGAAAGCTGAAATATTCACAAATACATGGAAATTAACCAGTACACTTCATCAACCCATAGGTCAAAGAAGAAATAAGAAACAGGGAAATAAGAATGTACTTTGAGAAAAATGAACACAAAAATACAACATACCAAAGTTTATGGGATGCAGCAAAAGCAGTACTTGGAGGAAAATTTATGGCTATAATTGCCTACATTAACAAAGAAGAAAAATCTCAAATCAACAACCTTAATTTAAATCTTGAGGAACTGGAGAAAGAAAAGGAAATTAAACCAAAAGATAGCAGAAGGAAGTAAATGATAAAGATTAGAGCAGAGGGACTTCCCTGTGATCCAGTGGGTAAGACTTCATGCTCCCAATGCAGGAAGCCTGGGTTTGATCCCTGGTCTGGGGACCAGATCCCACATGCATGCCACAACTAAGAGTCCACATGCCACAACTAAGAAGTCCAAGTGTGGCAACTAAGAAGCCCGCATGTGGACTTCCCTGGTGGCACGGTGGTTAAGAATCCGCCTGCCCGGGCTTCCCTGGTGGCGCAGTGGTTGAGAGTCTGCCTGCCGATGCAGGGGACACGGGTTCATGCCCCGGACCAGAAAGATCCCACATGCCACGGAGTGGCTGGGCCTGTGAGCCACGGCCGGAGCCTGTGCTCCACAACGGGAGAGGCCACAACAGTGAGAGGCCCGCATACAACACACACACAAAAAAGAATCTGCCTGCCAATGCAGGGGACATGGGTTCAAGATCTGGTCCAGGAAGATCCCACATTCCATCCACAGAGCAACTAAGCCTGCGCACCACAACTAATGAGCCCACGAGCCACAACTACTGAGCCCGCATGCCGCAACTACTGAAGCCCCTGCACCTAGAGCCCATGCTCCGCACCAAGAGAAGCCACCGCAATGAGGAGCCCCCGCAATGAGAAGCCCACGGGCCGCAATGAAGAGTAGGCCACACTCACTGCAACCAGAGAAAGCCCGCGCACAGCAACGAAGACCCAACACAGCAATCAATCAATCAATCAACCAATTTATTTATTTAAAAAAAAAGAGGCCCGCATGCCACAACTAAGACCTGGTGCAGCAAAAATAAACAAATAAAAAATAAGTATTTAAAAGAGAAAACTGTGTCCATTAAATAAAAAAAGATTACAGCAGAGATACATGAAACAGACTAGTAAAACACTTTCAAATTCATTCCTGAGGCCACTATAAAACTAAACAAAGATATTAAAAAAAAATTTGACCATTATTCCTCATGACCATACATGCAAAAATTATTTTTAAAAAATTAGCATAGGGCTTCCCTGGTGGCGCAGTGGTTGAGAGTCCGCCTGCCGATGCAGGGGACACGGGTTCGTGCCCTGGTCCGGGAGGATCCCACATGCCGCGGAGCGGCTGGGCCCGTGAGCCACGGCCGCTGAGCCTGCGCGTCCGGAGCCTGTGCTCCGCGGGAGTGGCCACAACAGTGAGAGGCCCGCATATAGCAAAAAACAAAACAAAACAAAACAAAAAATTAGCATATAGGACTCAGTAATACATTAAAAGGATAATACACATCATGACCACATGGGTTTATCCCAGAAATGAACGGTTCGTTTAACATCCAAAAATCAATACTTTTTAAAAATCAATGTAATGTGTCATAATAACAAACTAAAAGTAGAAAACCCAATTATCATCTCAATATAAGGAGAAAAAGCATTAATCAAAACCCAGTATCTGGGATTTCCCTGGTGGCACAGTGGTTAAGAATCCGTCTGCCAATGCAGGGACCTGGTCCGGGAAAATCCCACATGCCACAGAGCAACTAAGCCCGTGCGCCACAACTACTGAGCCTGCGCTCTAGAGACCACGTGTCACAATTACTGAAGCCTGCGCGCCTAGAGCCTGCGCTCTACAACAAGAGAAGCCACCGCAATGAGAAGCCCGCACACCACAACCAGAGAAAGCCCGCGTGCAGCAACAAAGACCCAACGCAGCCAAAAATAAATACATACATAAATACATAAATAAATTTATTTTTTTTAAAAACCCAATATCCACATTCCTTATACAAACTCTCATCAAATTTAAGTATAGAATGGTATTTCCCTAACCTGATCAAAGGGCATCTGTAAGAAAAACCTATAGCAAACATCACAGGTAAAGGCAAAGACTCGGTGCTTTCAGCTGGAATCAGGAACAAGACTGGGATTGGGCTTCCATTACACTGCAATTCGGCACTGTAATGGAAGTTCTACCTAGTGCAACCAGACAAGAAAAAGAAATAAAAGGAATTCAGATAGAAAAGGAAGAAGTAAAACTGTCATCATTCACAGCAAACACGATCAACTACGGAGAAAATCATATGGAATCTACGAAAAAAAGGTACTGAAACTATTCAGTGAATGAAATAAGGTCACAGAATATAAGAACAATATTTAAAAAATCAAGTTTTTCTACATACAAGGAATGAGCAGTTGGAAATTTAAAAAATCCTTGCACTAGCTTAAAAATATGAAATACATACTAGGGATAATCATAATAAAATTTGTGAAAGACCTATAAATTAAGAACTATGAAACACTGCCGAGAGAAACTAAATACCTAAAGGAAGTGGAAAATAACTAGAATTCCCAAAAGGAGACACAAAAGGTTGTAAATGTGGGTAACCTTGTGCTTGGACAAAACCACATTAAGCAAAGGAAAAACCACACCTGATAAAGCAGAAAACAAAAACATACTTTCTTTCCACCTGGAATATGGAATGTAAAAATGGATATGAAAAGAACTGTAACTCAAAATCCTAAGAAACAAACTAAGACAAGAACTCTGTATGCCTATTTTTATTCTTCTTACATTTTCTGCATCACTTCCCTTCTGTTCTCCCTTTAGAATATAAACAAATCCTTTTTTTTAAAAAGTTCTAGTTTATATCTGTCATACTGAGCAGAACCAAGAGAACAAAACATGTCCACACTAATCCAGAGTTTTAAAGGAAGAACAGCGCATCCCTGAAGACCAAGGGGAAGATTAACTCGGCAGGACAAGAGTGGTCAATGCCTTTACCTAGAAACTCTCCTTCTAAGGCTAAACATTATACCAGACATGCTATGTTATTAAGGGAATCAACTTTCCTCATCTGCAAGACTTAAAAACAGCTACTGGAATTTTTACAATCTTCAATTACACAGCAATTAGATATCTATAACGAACACAACTCTTTTACTTATCATTCTTATTTCCTCATCCTTTCCAGGAACCTGGAGCTTAGATTAGAAATTTTATAGAATATTAGCTTGGAACAGGATTCTAGCAGCTGTCTAGTCCAAGGGTCAGCAAACTACAGTCCACAGGCCACATAGGGTCTGCCACCTCTTTTTGTCCAAATTTGGCTACTGCCTGACTTATGTAAATAAGCTTTTATTGGAACACTGTATGCTAATTCAGTTACATATTCTCTATAGGTCTTTCAAGCTACAAGGCACAGCAGAGGATTGCAAGAGAAGCCCTGTGATCTGCAGAGCCTAAAATATTTACCATTTGGCCCTTTACGAAGTTTGCCAATCTTTGCTCTAGTCCAAAGGTTCTAACCTTCTTTCTTTCGCCTCAACACCATTCTCATGTATACATGCTCATATTCTGAATCACTAACTGAGTCAAAATTCCATATTTTATAAGTGAGGAAATCCAGACCCTTTATTTAAACAGCAACTAGAGGAAGGAATTGGACTAATATTTAAGAACATTCAAAGTGAGCATCTTTGCCCTGTAGTATAACTACCAAATTTTGAGTAACCAAGCAAAATTTTCAGAAAGCACCCCTACAACATGTACTTGAAAAATTATTTGTAGTCTTGTTCTAAAACTCTCTTACTTTCATGGGACCCTGGAGAGGTTTCCCTAAAGTGAACTTTGTATTTCGCTTATGAAGTGCAGTGCACACTGACAATTTGTTTTGCGGGTCTTACAACTGAATTTCCTCTTCCTGTGTTGGAAATTAATCACAGTATGAGTCCTGAAGGCAGACAGAGCAGGGCTCTGCCTCCCAATTACGGAAGCCGTAAAAGCTAGACCCTTGAGTTCTCTACTGGCCCGGGCAGGCTGGGAGAGGACAAGAAGTCAGAGCTCAGCCAACTGAATGTTCCCATCATGACTTAGAATCTAGAGAAAATGACACCCCATTTCTTTTCCCAAGAATCCACACCTTCTTTTTAAAAAGTGAAACCTTCTCAATTGCTAAAGATTAGTTGCTAAATTGGTGAAGTGTAAGGGAAGAAATGTCAAAGAAAGCGACAATTTCCTTCTACCCATCTGTCTTTCCTTCCACAGACAGAAGTAACAGCTCTGCTGAGACTGTGGTCCCCACCGCTCTATGCAATGGTGCAGAGAATGGGAGGAGTAGACTTCCCAGAGCCTCCTTCCCTGTGTGGTTCTGAGTTAGAGTATGCAAGGTAAGGCAGTCACAGGAGCTCTGAGTCACAATTATCATCAGTTACTCTGATGAGGCAGAGGCAGGACAGATGACGGACGGACACACACACTGCAGATAGGAGGTTCTCAGAGGTCAGAATGTGCTCTTGAAAACCATGTGTGGCATCCGGGCTTGTAGGTGCTGTGATGGTCAGTGGGAGCTTCTTGAGACTCGATACCATCAGAAGTCAACACCTCCAGTACTTGCAGACTTGAGACAGTCCACTGGAGCCTCCGCAATAGTCTTCAGTTACAAGGGCTTCCGGGCAAGCTCCCAACCATCAGTATCAGATAACCAGACTAAGTTTTCCTGACCATCACACCCCCAGCCTTTCCAAGGATTGTACAAGCCTCTAATTCCTGTGTTAAAGCCCTTCATACTTGGAATGCAAGGCATAGCCTCTGTCCTAACTAAAACAAGGCTGACAAAGCTCAAATAAGCCTAGCACTACTGAAGAGCTGAAGAGAGGTTTCATTTTACTTCAACAAGCTAGCATTTTTACATTTGTTTTCTCATTTAATCCATCCCCAAATTCTCCTTTTACAGATGTGAAAAGTAAGACTAATCAAAGTTAGTTAACAGCAAAATCAGATTTAAACTCTGGTCTACCAAACACGAAGTACAACGCTCTTGAATTTATTCAGGAAGCAATTGCAGTAACAAACCCTGATTTCCCATGTAAAAATATTAAAGGGTAACCATAACTTCCTGAATGTTTAGGTAGGAAGACCACTAATTCATGGAACCTACAAAATCATGAAGGCAGAATCACTCTAAAGCACAGGATGCAATCTGCTGGCCTAGAAGACACACACTCTCTTTGAATTATGTTGTCTTTTTTTAATCAACTTGGTTGCCAATATTTTAAAAATATAATTATATATAAGTACCGGAGTTACAGCTCCTTCCAAAAAAATAAAAATATCAAAAGATCTAAAACAGTGGACCCACATTTTGCTGTAGCTAAATCAGCTAAAGGTGAACAGCACCTGGCCAAACAGGAACAAAATTCCTGTGTCTATAAGAAGAGTAAGTGACGAGGAAGTGGCAGCCACAGAGCCTAGCTGGAGAAGCCCCATCAGCAGCTGCAAGCCCGCCCAAGGCCCACACCGCCCTGACTTCCGTTGTTCTGCAGTCTTAGTTGTCCAACTCCTTTATGTGACTCTATGAACTACCAAAATATCTATCCTTCCAAAAGAATCTTAATGAACTGTCTCATCATGCTTATCTTTTGTATACAAATGAAGTATCAAAATCCAATAATAAGAATTTCAGAAAGTGAGAACAGAGGAATTGAAAGGAGAAAAACAGTACCGTGAGAAAATTTCCCAGAACTGAAGGATGCGTATTTCCAGACTAAGGTATCCACCAAATGCAGCACAAGAAATAGAAAAAAACCTATGCTAATGAATCTTATAACAATAAGGAGGAACTGTTAAAACCTTCCAGGAAGAGAAAAAGGGTCACATACAAATGACAGGGAATCAGAATGTCATCAGACTTCTCAAGAGCAGAACTGGAAGCCAGAAAACAACACAGCAGTACTACCAAAAATCTAAGGAAAATGAATCTAAGTCAAATCTAGAGTTCGAGACCCTACCAAATCATCAATCAAGTATGAAAATAAAGTAAGAATTTATTCAGGCATGCATGGGTCTCAAAAATTTACCTACCTTCAACACACCCACTCTTAGGAAACTGAAGCCTGTAACTCCGTATTTGTTCATTTGAAAATATAAACATAAAGAATAATTTTCCCAGAAAAATTTATCAAAATTGACCCATGGATTTAAAAAAGCTAAATAGACCAATAATATCAGAAGAAACTGAAAAATAAACAGGCAACAGATCCAAATGGCTTTGCAGACAACAGCTCTTCTGACATTTAATAAAAAGATTTTTACAATGTCCAGAAAATCTCACAACTCATTCTAGGAAGTCAGCCTATCTTACAAAAAACAGGATAGCACCATGTGCACACACAAATACAAAACTATAAGCCTATCTCTCTTATGATCACAGATAAACCCTAAAATGAAAAGCAACAAAACACTGAAAAGGACTTACAGAACCAGAAGGTTCTGAACACAAGACTGCATGATTGATTCAGCATTGGAAATCTATCAATACATCACAGTAAGATATTAAAGAAGGGGCCTCATGATCACCTCAATGATGCAGAAAAGGCTTTGATAAAATTAAAACCCCAACTCAAAAAATAAACTTTCTGAGCTAAACAAACAGTAACTACCAGAAAACTACAGCAAACACTATACTCACTGGTAAAACATTAAAAGAACGCTCATTAAACTCATGACAGGATGACAAGACAAAGATGCCTGTCATCACCCCTACTACCCAACATTATATTGGAGGACTTGACAAGGAATGGTTCTAGAACGAGAAGTACAAGAAAAAGAAATGAGACATAAATACTGAAATAGAAGAGACTGCAGATATGACAGTCTGACTAGAAAATCTAAAGCACCAAACTCTTAAAAAAAGATTCCAATAAGCCAGTTATACACAATAACCAAAAAAAAAAGTTTTTCTATAGTAGATCAGCAACAAATTTCAGAATATAATAGGATGAAAAACTATACCATCCACAACAACAACAAATACAAGATATCTAGGAATAAAACTAACAAGAAATGTATGAAAACTATATAAAGAAAATTTTACTAAGGTTAAGTTCCATAGAAGACAGAGATCCCTTCTCCTATGGAACTTAAGTAAAATTTTCTTCGTATCTGCAATCTCTTCTATTCCAATATTTATGTATCCCAACCTCTTAGATCAGTGCCCAGCACAGAGCAGGTACTCAGAAATGTGGTAGATAACTGACGGGCAAAAAAGAGCTTGACAGCAAGACATTCTTGTTGCTGAATGAAAGAACCCATATTGTAAAAGTAACCATCATCCCAAAGTTATATTAATAAATTCAATGCAATCCCAGTAAGAATTTCAGCAGAATTCTTTATAGAATGTGATATTCTGAAGTTTATCCTTTTTTTAAATGCAGAGCCCATTGAAATTTCTGAAAAACATGCTATAATATATATAGACACACACCACGGAGCAGTAATTTTTTAAAACTATGAATGAGAATTTAATATGTTCTAAAGTTGGAAAAGATAGAGAATTCAATAAATCATATTAGAACTGTTAGAAGTCCCAAATTCACACCACACCCAAAATAAAATTCCATATGCAATAAAAGCTAAACATAAAAAAGTACATAAGCATAAGGTATTAAAAGCACAGAGGAACTCTTGGCATGGAGACACCATTACGAAAAAAATTTATGAAAACAAATGACAAAAAAAAATCTGAAAAAGAAAATATATATATGTGTAATTATATATAAACGAATCACTCTGCTGTACACTTGAAACTAACACAACTTTGTAAATCAACTACACTTCAATAAAAAAAAAAACTTGGGTGGGAGTGGTAGTTCCCTGGTGGCCTAGTGGTTAGGATTCCGGGCTTTCACTGGTGTGGACCCAGGTTCCATCCCTGATCAGTTCAATCCCTAATCGGGGAACTAAGATCCCACGTGCCGAGAGGCAAGGCTGAAAAACAAAAAAACACACACAAAAAAAGTTTTTAATATATGTAGCCTACAACACCGTATTTCCACTTCTAGAGTTATCAATCCTCCAGAAATATTTGCTTAAGCACACCAAGATGTGCCTGTAGACGTTTAGTGCAGAATTTTCCACAGCAGTGGAAAAGGACATATAACTGAAATGCCCATCAATACAAAAATGGTTAATCAATAAATGGTGGATCCACGTAACTCTCACCTACTAACACAGGAGAGATCACCAAGACCTACTACTAAGTGAACAAAGCAAACTGGGGTGCACTACGGGATTCCATTCATACCATAAAAAGCCACACAGCTGTAAATGTGCAACTTACATATGCACAGAAAAGGGTGCAAAGGGATTCATGAAGAAAATACTTTATTCTTTAATCACTAATTTGTCAAGTGTTTGCTGAACATACACTACATGCCGGGAACTTGGAATAAACGGCAGGTAAAACAGGCAGCATTCCTGTCCTCAAGGGGCTTACAGGCTCCTGGGGAAGGGAGATTTAAAACAAGTAAATAAATAACCAAATAAAATCACAGACTCAGATAAATGCTCTGAAGAAAGAAGGGTGCCACAGAATTTAGGTGAGGGAGGCACACAAGCACGAGATGGACATATCTGAGACAGAAGAAAGAACGCTCAAGGAAGGCCTCCCAAGGAGCCTGAGGCCTGGGGGATGAAGAGCCAGAGGGAGGGGAGGGGCGGTCCTCCTGGAGGGAAGCAGGCTGACCCAAGAGCTTGGGGAGGCTGGGGGACCGAGTCACGTAGAACTCACAAGTCTTGGTAAGGAGTTTGCCTTTAGTCTAAAAGCAATGGGAAACCAGGCACCTGTGACAAAATGGAAGGAAAAACTCCAAATCATCAAGGACAAAACCTACTTAATCCTCTAAAATAGCCATTCTCAAAAACTTTCTGGACTCAAATGTACTGAAGACACCAAAAAGCTTTTGTTTATGTGAATTACACTCACTGACATTTGCTTATTTTCGAAATTAAAAATGAGAAACTCAAAAGGCTATGCAAGCACACATTCCATTGGCCACCTGTACAACGATGCCTTCACGTGTCACGCAGCCTTTGGAAAACTCCACTATGCTCCAGTGAAAGAGCGAAACATGCAAGTGACACTAGTACTATTAACGGAAACACTTCTGACCCAGGAGTTCCCAGACTACACTTTGAAAATGATACAGAACCATGATTTTGAACCCCAGAAAGTAACCAAGTAAGGAAGGTAAACCAAGTATTTTCAAAATTTAACTAGAAAGCCTCAGGAAAAAAATCACGTGACAGAAAAATGGCATACACCAAATCATACTGCCAGAAGTGACATTTCTTGCATTTAGTGTCTGTGGGTTTTTCCATTGCACCATATGAGCGCTTCAATACTTAGACCAAAATACTTAGACCTAGACAGGATTATTGCAATGTACTCATAAATAAGCATTCCTAAAGAATACGCAGTAGGATGGTTTCAATAATGAGAACCAAGCCCAAACACTGCTGTTGTTCATACTTTACCAGTTAAGAGTCTCCTTTATCAAAGTTTTCGAACTATCGTAAAAGTCACTTTCAAGTGTTTTTCTCACGTTAAAAAAAAAACCTCAATCAACAAAATGTGATTTCAACCAGAAAGTGATTTGACCTGAAATCTGTTTTGAGTTAGGTCCCCTATCGAACTCATCTACGCTAGGAAAACAAGAGAAACTACCCAGAGGAACTGCATCAGTACCTGACCCTTTCCGGCCCCGTTTCTATCTCTTAGGACGCTGATCACGAAGCCCTAATGGGTCGGTATCAGACCACTAAGGAATTCATGGAAAACGAGACCAGCCCGGGGAGGTTATTTTTTTCAGACTCCTTGCTCTCCGAAACTCCGCACAAACACATCCCCTCACGTAGATGAGTCTAGTGCAGGGCTGTCAACCACCCGGAGCCCAACAGGACAACACCTCCTGGGCCGCGACCCTCGCGCAAAGGGCCCGGGGGCGGGCGCTGTCACCCAGCCCCCCGAGCAGGCCGCCCGCCGCCTCAGGTGAGCCTGAGCCCTCACCGCCGTGAAGGTAGGGACACGAGGGCACAAAGACGGCCAGGAGCGGCCCGCTGCCCCCCCGCCGCCGCCTCCCTCGCGGGGCCGCTCACTTACCTCCAGCGCCGGTTCCTCCGCCCGCTCCCAGGGCGGCCGCCATAGTGCTCGCTGGGCCCGGCCTTCAGCCTCGCCCCACCAAGCCAGCTGTGGGGGCCGCCGGGCCAGCCGGGGCCTGGAGACGCACGGCAGGGGACGAGACACGGGGGGCAGCGGGCCGGGCCCGGGGGTGGATGGCTGCGCGGCCGGCGGGTTGCTGGCCCTACGGCCTGCTCCTCTTCAGGAAGAAAACAACAAACTATCGCAACATGGCGGCCGGCTCGGCCCGCCGCCGCGGTGCACGCCGGGATGATGGCGGCCGGGAGGCGCCGGCGCGGGCCCTCCCCTCCTGGCCGCGGCGGCTACGAGCCACCTCCGGGGAACGCAGGCCGAGCGCGGAAATCAAACACGCGAGCGGCCGCCTTCCTCGGCTCCTGATAGCCTACTGTTTAACGCGGGGGCGGTTACCGGCTGTAGTTCGGCCCCGGGCTCTGTCGCAAGGCGCTTTGCAGCAGTTGGCGCCGAGCTTTACGGCCGGCGGAAGTCTCGTTGGAAGGGGGAGGGAGCGGACCCGCGCCCCGCAGTGGGACCTGAGCCTGGTTTCTGTGTTCAGACTGTGCGGCGCGGGGTGGGGGCGGAGTAACTGAGCGGTGGACCGACGCGGGGAGCGAGCGCGCCTGGGGCGGGCCGGGAGGTGCCGGGCATGCGCACTGCGGACTGCGGGCAGAGACGGGTGCGCTGAGCCGGTACGGCCCTGAGACAGACGTCGCGGAACGAGTGCGGGAGAATTTGCGTTTGAGCAGCGACAAAGGTGGAGAGCAAGATGCTAATGAGTGACAGAAAGGGGACCAGACAGTAATGCGGAGAAGAGTGAGGGCTTCTCAGGATAAGGCGTCCGAAGACGACTTATGACTTGTTGGCCTTTGGGGGGGAGGGGGGGTGAATGTAATTAGGCCTTTACGTACCCACAAGCTACAGATGTTGGTTCCAAAACAACGAGTGTGGGGATTATGGGGAGAGAAAAGGGTCGTTTTAGGTAGAAAGAGAAGGCTGAGCAAAGGCGCAGAGGTGTCCAATGACTTCATATGATTCCAGATCTGCAAGCAGTATGCACGTGGGCGCTGGCGTATTAGTAGAAAAGAATAATTTCTCGTGGAAGAGCCTACAAAACTCCACCTAAACTGATGATAGTAAACATTTTCAGTAATGGGATAAATCAAAATTGTGTGCCACCTGAAAAGATGCAATAGGAAGAAACAGCATCACTTATGTGCTGATCCTGTCACAGATACCTAACTGAACCTAATCCTGAAGAAGTAAGGACAAAAAAAGTGAGGGACATACTACAAAACAATTGTCCTTTAGTCTTCAAAAGTGTTAAAGTTATGAAAGTCAAGGAAAGACTGAGGAACTGTTTCAGACTGAAGAAAAAAAACGACATGACAGCTGAATGCAATGCATGATTCTGAACTGGATCATTTCACTGTAATGAATATTATTGGAACAAGTTGCAAAAGTTGATGAAGTCTGAAGATAAGATGGGAGTTATATAGCAGAATTAACTTCCTTATTTTGATGATTGTAGGTGATATGCAGGAAGAAAGTCTGTAGAAAATACTAAGTGTTACGGAATCCAAGTTCATACTGCTCACTGCAGGACAGGCCAATAAATTGAGAGATGAGGTGTTGAGACAAGGAATAGTGAATTTATTCAGAAAGCCAGATGACCAAGAAGATGATGGACTAGCGTCCCAAAGAGCCATCTTACCTGAGCTAGAATTCAGGCTTCTTTTATATTAAAGGGGTGGGGGTGTGGTTGATTACTGCAACCTTCTTGGGCCAGAATCCTTTTTTCTTGCAGCTGTCCACAGAGGTCTGGTCACAATGTCCTTATAAACCTCCAACAAGACAAATGTTATTCTCTCTTCTGCAACTTTTTATCTCGTTTTCATTCTACATGAATGGAAAATTGTTATACCTTTAAAGGTCAGAGCCCTGAGAATGGGCTACCCTGTATAGTTCAGGCTATACGCAACATTCTTAATATGTAGCAAAAGCAATAGAACACAAAGGTTAAAGTAAAAGAAACAGATCCAATATGGAGTCAGATTTGTTCTTCCCTCTTACAAAGGTACTTGGGGGTGATGGGGCTTCAAGTCAGGAACTTATTCTCAAATGGATCGTAATAAAAGGGTTTTAATTTTACTCTATATTAAATTTTTCTATAAAATTAAATATTGTTTTCTACTGCTTCACAACAAAAAAGAACCAAAGAGAACATTGTTTAAAAGTGCAACTTTAGGGCTTCCCTGGTGGCACAGTGGTTAAAAATCCGCCTGCCAATGCAGGGGACATGGGTTCGAGCTCTGGTCCGGGAAGATCCCACATGCTGTGGAGCAACTAAGCCCGTGTGCCACAACTACTGAGCCTGCGCTCTAGAGCCCGTGAGCCACAACTACTGAAGCCTGTGCGCCTAGAGCCCATGCTCCGCAACGAGAAGCCACCGCAATGGGAAGCCTGGACACCACAACGAAGAGTAGCCTCTGCTCACTGCAACCAGAGAAAGCCCACGTGCAGCAATGAAGACCCAACGCAGCCAAAAATAAATAAATTAAATAAATAATTTTTTTAAATGCCACTTTAATTGTGGTGATAGCATCACTGGTATATACCCATATCCAAACACATCAAATTGTGTACATTGAATATGTGCAGTTTTTTGTACATCAATTATGCCTCAATAAAACTAAAAAAATTCATTGTTGAAGTAAAATGCAAAAGAAAAGTTAGATAAGAGACAGTTGAGAGAATTTTAGAATTACGGGCAGGTAGGAAAAGATTTCCCAAAATATGCCACAAAAGTGGGGGAGCAGAGGGACAATATGACTGAGAGGTTTCAAAATTGGGAGGTTGGAATGAGAATGTCAAATTGGAGTTCCAAAAAGTAGGTAAAAAAGAGGATGGAAAAGAGGCAATGTTTGAAAAGATGATTCCTGAGAACTTCTAAGAACTGGTGAAAGATATAAACCCACAAATACAGGAGGCATAACAAATATCAAGCAAGAAAAATAAGTTCACACCTATACATATGTGGTGAAACTGAACCACATCCACAAAGGAGATCTTAAAACAACCATAAAGAAACTGCCACCTCTGGTCATGATGAAGATGCTGGGACAGACTGCCCTTATATCGTAACTTGAAGAGTAGACAAATTTGAGAAAACAAAACTGCTTTCCAATGTTGGGCCACAGGCAATACAGGCCTGTGGTCACTGAGAGAAAGGAAACCAATGAAGCGGGCCTCAGCAATCATCCAGCTTTCTGCCTGGGAACACTTTCTGGATCATGAGGCAGGAGGGGAAACACACGTGAAACGCAGTTGTCTTAAAGACTTGAGGAGACAGACCAGAATTTAGAGGGCCTAACATGGGGCATTGTGGGGAGGTAGTAGTGGAAATGATGGAGCTATGCTAAAGAAGAGCTCCAGAAATCCACACAGGGACACCTTGAATGTGCTGCTGCAGGGCAGAATCCCATGAGGATAAACAGAGGACCAGAAAGCTGTAAGTGGAACCATTCCCGGAGCTCACACAGAGCCTGGGAGATGTTTGACCTTCAACCACCCAGAGTGGATGATCCTGGCTGACCACCCAGGACATTCAGGAGAGACCCAAGAAGGGCCAATGCATTAGGACTAGGACAAACCAGTGCTAGAATCTCCTAACAAAGCTTTAAAACAACTCTCGAAATAGTTTATGCTAATCAGCAAGTAATTTAATGGCCTACCAGAACAAACTTCATTTTTCTTTAAAGAAAAACCCAGCACTCAATAAAGTAAAATTCACAGTCGCATTTAATAAAAAAAAAAAAAAAAAAAAAAAAAACTACTAGTGAAGGGAAGAAGCAGGAATATATGACCAATACCAGAGAAAAATTAATCAATAGAAACACAGGTGACCGAATTAGCAGGCCAGGGATTTCTAACAATTATAAATGTGCTCAGGGATTTAAGGAAAAATGGGCCCATAATGAGGAAGGAAATGGAAGATATAAGTGGAACTTCTAGAGCTGAAAAATGCAATATTTGAAATTAAATATTCAGTGGATAGGAATAAAAGCAGATTAGAAATTTCCAGTTTCATCTGAGAGACATAGAGAGCTGGAAGGAGCATCACTCCCAAGCTCACAACAAGGAAAAATTACAACCACCTTCAATGTCCTCGAGCCTTTAATGAGAGAATTAAAAGATTTCAGGGCTTCCCTGGTGGCGCAGCGGTTGGGGGTCCGCCTGCCGATGCGGGGGACGCGGGTTCGTGACCCGGTCCAGGGGGATCCCGCATGCCGCGGAGCGGCTCGGCCCGTGGGCCATGGCCGCTGGGCCTGCATGTCCGGAGCCTGTGCTCCGCGGCGGGAGAGGCCACGGCAGTGAGAGGCCCGCGTACCACCAAAAAAAAAAAAAAAAAAAAAAAAAGATTTCAGAGCAACCAACTGGAAATCAAGAGAAAGACAGACGTCTGCAAAGAAAAGCAGGACCTGAGCCTTTGCTTACCTGGGGCAGACAAGGCCGGATGCCATAGAAGCTGGAACTAAGATTCAGCTAAAAATGTTCAGTGACATCTAAAGGCCACGTGCGGGCTAGCATGAGAGCGTGAAGCCCCTTAGGGCTGCACAGGCAGAGAGACCTGCATCGTCTTGCAAGCTTCTTCTCCATGAACCCCACCAGGCACTGACTGGGAAGATGGGCAGAGTCCCGAGCACACCCCTCCTCATCTTCCCTCTGAAAGTAAGCTGTAGGGCTTCCCTGGTGGCGCAGTGGTTGAGAGTCCGCCTGCCAATGCAGGGGACACGGGTTCGTGCCCCGGTCCGGGAAGATCCCACATGCCGCGGAGCGGCTGGGCCCGTGAGCCATGGCCGCTGAGCCTGCGCGTCCAGAGCCTGTGCTCCGCAACGGGAGAGGCCACAGCAGTGAAAGGCCCGCGTACCGCAAAAAAATAATAATAATAATAAATAATAAAAATAAGCTGTAATCTTCAGAGGGAAAAGCAACAAAAACGGTGGCCTGGGGACAATGGGGAACCCATTTCTACTCTGAGAAGGGGACAGCTCACAGGGGAGCCCGGGCGACAGGTGGAAGCAGGGATACTGGAGTCCACACCCTGAGACCCGGGGCAGGACGCTGTGCCGGCCCAAAGAGGCTGACAGAGAACATCGGATTTCCCCTCTCGCACCTCCTGCCGCCAGCCCAACAGACGTCAAATAAAATTAACAGTGGAATACAGTTGGGAGAGCTGCAAAGACTGATTCACCAGGGAGTGCAGTGCAAAGAGAAGACCCCAACCCAGGGGACAAACAGACACATCTCGGCACCCCAGCCCTCATTCCAGCACGAGGCATCACTGGAGGACTTGGGAGCTTTGGGTGCAAAGAAGGTAGCTGTGGCTACAACAAATACCTGCTGTATGATCCTTTCGAGGGATACATTACTGTTGCTTACAAAGAAAGAAACTTCATAATCATATATCCTATATTTTACTTCTCAGTTATTACTTTCAACATAGTTAATTTTCTTTTTATGGTGTTGTTTTTTTCTTAGCCTATTTTTTTCTTTTGTTATTAGGAACATTTTCTTCATAAAGATGTTAAAAGGATATCACCCTAATGCATATTGATAAGACTAAAATATCCCATATGAATTGAGTGATTTTCAATTTAAGATGTCAAATAATGCATTTAGTAATGGCAACTGGAATATGAAGAGATGTTAAATACACACCTGAACACGCAACTGTGCAGTAGTATGCAAATCCAAGCTCTTGAGTTTCACTGTTTGCTTGAATTTCAGTTGCATTTAAGTATAAGCCTAAATGGTAACTGATAATTGATTACAGAGCAACGGTAAGCCTGATTCTCAATTCTAGCATAAGGTCCTCACCAAAAAGTATCCCACTTCTTAAGTATAAATCTGCTAATGAAACTACACTCGCACCAGGATGGTTACAGAAACACGATTTCATCCTTTTTGCGAATGGTGACTTGTGTGACACACACACATCGTTGGTGTTTTCTGTCGTGTTTCAGAAGCATGTTTAAAGTGTTACTCTGGACAGTGCTCGTGGGAGTCACAGATGGCAGTGGCTGGTCCCCCAACCTTGTTACCATCTTCCTTCACTGTTTTAACAGAGAATAAGACCAAGCCCACAAGGTTTCCTCACTACCTCAGCGGTCTACCCAGGAGAGATTCCAGTCTGATCCTCCCCCATGTTGTGGAGAGCTGTGTGAAGTCACTGCATACTGTGAATAACGAAACTGAGAGTTGTGTAAAAACAAAAAGATAAATAGTGCTCCTGAAAGTGGGAATATTAACTTTCTAAATTAATTCTCCTAGCCGCTTAGGAATATAGCTCATCTTTCACCACTTGTCCATGCTACACATTTTGCTTCCGATGTGAGTTCAGGCTCCCATCTTTTTCTTGCTAACGTTGTTTTATCTTTCCAAGTCCAAATGATTTGTCCTGTCCGAATGCTCGTCATTCTTCCGTTCCCTCCCCCATTATACCAACTGATAAGTAGTTGCTTGGGTGCGCCCTCCTCACCTTCGGGGTTACCTTCCAGAGGGCAAAGGACCCAAGTTTCTGGCTTATTCGTTTCCCATTAACATTAGCTACCCACCCAGCCACCACGTGCGCAGGTGTGCCGGGCTGGGGCTGGGCAGTGGAGGCGCCAAAATGACCAAGATCCTGCCCTGCCCCAGGGTGTCCCCGTCTGGCATGAGCCAACAGCTCTGTGTGGTTGATGCGAGGACAGCCCGGTCCCGGAGTGAAGCTGCAAGACCAAATCATTAAAACACATTCTTACTGAAGGAAATTAGAGATCCCCGCATTCCATAGCTGGCGCTGTCGTTCTAATACCCATAAATTTAGTTCCTCGAGTACTGACTGTAGATTGGAAAAAGAAATATGGTTATTGATTATTGCAACTAAAAATTAAAACTGCTGTTCATCATTGTGACTAGTGAGAAATCTCACGAAACCACACCTCCGTGGGAGCCCTGAGCATTTTGGGGTGCCTTTTATGGTGTCTAACCTGACGGCAGCCACTTACATGTCTGCACCTTCATTTCCTCATTTATGCATAAAAGGCACCTAGTGCCGTACCATGAGCACAGAAAGTGCGCTATGAAGTTCCTGTAGCTTCTGTATAATAGAACTGAAGTCACTCTCCCCCTCCTACCACCTTCGAGACTGTCCGCGGGGGTGGGTATGTAACCCAAGCCGGGGACCTCAGGACGCTGCACACAGCGGCTGGTGGGGGGGGGGATAGTTTTTCACGCAATGACGTTGGGACAGTGTGGCCTGAAAGATGTCAGTGGCCATGGCCTTCCCACAGCAGGAGCCCCGGGCTCAGAAGAGGGGAAGGAAGAGGCAGGAATGACAGAGTCCAAAAATAATTTCTCGCGACTTCAAAGTCAGGCTAACATATTGTACTACGCAAAGGATGGAATCTTCACCAGCAGAAAATGAAGAGAATGTGGATCGCTGCTTTCTGAGCTGTAGATAAATATTTACCAGCTGTATGACATCTAAACAATCCTGTCCAAGTGGCGTACACCAAATGTTTGTTCAATTTTTCATTTACCACCTTCCATTTATAAACTACTACACTAAGTGCTGGGAGTGAAAACAGCGGTTTAAGCTACATCTGGTCAGAAGGAGTTTTTAATGTGGCTAAAGAGACCAGGGAAAAATCAATGTGAAGCGACAGCAGGCAATTGGAGGAGTAGCTGGAAGAAAGGGAGGCATTCAGGGAATAGCAGCCTGGGCGGATCTAGGGGAGCAGTGCCCGGATCTATGGGGTAATCCATATCGAGAGCATATGCTAAGCCATTGTTACTTTTCAGGTCCTCAGTATTGAATTAGATACCTAAGCACTTAAAAGATCTTCTTTTTAAAAAAGATCACTTCCAGATAGGATATCTTGTTTTAACTGAAAAACACTTATAAAAAGATTTTGCTGCTAGAAAGTGTTAGTGTTAACATTTAGACAATTATAGGACTGATTATGAAGATAATCTAAGTGCAAGCATTGGAAAAGCCACTAATAAATCTCTCATTGACCAGGACTTCACTGGTGGTGCAGCGGTTAAGAATCCACCTGCCAATGCAAAGGACACAGTTTCGATACCTGGTCCGGGAAGATCCCACATGCCGCGGAGCAGCTAAGCCCGTGCGCCACAACTACTGAGCCTGCGCTCTAGAGCCCACGAGCCGCAACTACTGAAGCCTGCGCGCCTAGAGCCCGTGCTCCGCAACAAGAGAAGCCACCGCAATGAGAAGCCCGCTCACCACAACAAAGAGTAGCCCCCGCTCTCCACAACTAGAGAAAGCCCACGCACAGCAACGAAGACCCAATGCAGCCAAAACCAAAAAACTCTCATTGACCTACATTGGAACTTAAGGAAAAATAATAATGCTTTGATAAATGTTTGCCTCATAGAATTATATCGATTCAGTGGGTAAATGAGGATTTTTTTTAAAGAATTTAAAAAAACGTAACATAAAACAAAAACAGGCAGAGACTGGTAAATTGGAGCTCATTAAAATTTGAAACTGCTCCGTTGTTTAAAAATGTCACTTAAATGTGAAAAGACACACCATAAGCTAGGAAAAAATATTTGCAACATGTATGACTAACAAAGTACTAGTACCCAGAGTACACATATATACACACTAATTGGTAACAATAATAAAAACAAATAGCCCAATAGAAAAATAGGTAAAGGATATAAACACACAGATGACAGATGAGGACTCTCAAATGGCTAATGACAATACGAGAAGCTGGAAAGCCTCACTCTGTGTAAGGGAGTATAAGAATTGAAACAAATTCACACCCATCAGATTGGCAGAAATTTAAAAGCTGGACAATACCAAGTGCTGGTGAGGCTGCGGGTGCCGACAGAAGCATAAAGTAGAACAACCATTCTGCAGAGTGACTGGTAATATCTAGTAAAGTTATTAATGAGTGAAGAACAGAGCATGCTCTCCTATCCAGCAATCTCCCTGCTGGTACACACCCTAAAGAAATGCTCACACGTGTGCATTAAGAACCAGAACATGCTTGCAGCATTGTTGATTATAGCAAAACCAAACAAAGCTCCCAAATGAATAAAAACACAAAACAAACACCGTATCCAAACGCACATTTTGAAAAAGAATAGAAAAATAGATTGTGATATACTCACAAAGTGAAAATGGTGAACCAGAGCTATGCATGCCAAAATGGAAAGACCTCAGATCAGAGTGTCGAACAAAAAATGAATAAAGATGAAAATACGTATACAGAGAAAACTTTCATATAAAGCCAAGGTATAAAGATGTGCCCATGCAAGATAAATATTCCTGGTAGGGCACAGGGGAAAGGACTGCACAGTCACAGGGTCCATGTATTTTATGCTAGGTGTGTCTCAAACTTCAGTCTCTACAAGGTATTGTATGTCTGAAAAATTACATCATGATAAACCAGACTTTTGTTCCATATCTGTATGGTAGTAGAATCCTCTGAATTCTGTGACTTCTTTCCTATCACAATATTTTATTTTCCATTGAACAGTTTTATTTGTAAGCATTTGTCATTATAAATATCAAAAAGCATCAGATTTATTAGTCTGAAATTTTTAACACTCGAAAATCAAAAAGTAATATTCTATTAGAAATTGTTTTTTGAGTTCAATATAGAAAGAGAATGAAGACAACTCATCACACTGTTGATTTATCAACTGTTTGCTGATTTTTAAGGCTAGTTTAAGATGCAACTGATCAAAAAAGAGAGATTCTATTGAATCAAAACTGCCTAAGAACATTCTCTAGGTTGGTTTCAGTTTTGCAGGAAAGTTACTTTTTAAACTAAAGATTTGTTAAATCTCCTTGCAACTCAAAAGTAATCCCAAAATAGGGCATTCAGGTTTTTCTCTGGGGAAAACTGATCAAAAAAATTAAGGTCCAAATTTTGTCCATCAGAAGAAAAAACAAAAGAGTTTGCACACCTGCATATCTGCTAGCACGTGCTTACGTGACAAGCACCTGGATAGGTGTGAAAATGGGAAGTCAACTAAGAACTTGTCCTGCTGTCAAGAATCTCCACACACATATCTATTCTTTTTCACTATCTTTTTCATTATAGGTTATTTTACAAGATATTGAATATAGTTCCCTGTGCTGTACAGTAGGTGTGACCCAATATTTTTAATGCTGAAAAATAATATATTGAAAGAAGGAACAGAGGTCTGCACGGTGGAGATGTGAAAGCGACCAGTCGGCTTCTTCTCTGGTGTTTACAGCCACCCCTGCCCCACTTCCCGTCAGGGGCTGCCTTTCCTAGTCTTCTGGGTTGGGGAGGAAGAGGCTTGAAGTATATTTCTATCCACAAATAGTATTCTTCTTCAGTGGAATTCTAGTAAACATACTTTTTGCCACCCTTCTACATTTCTAGTGGGTCTCTCTGTGTGTAGATTGACACCTCAGGAACCCGCCCAGCTGGTCCACCCCTAGAGGTGCCTACCAGTTTTCTCCACTGTACCATTCTTCTTCCCTTTGCGATTGGTAAGTGTCTCATAAGGAGTTACTTTGAGACTATGTAAATATTCTGTTTCTATTCAAACATTGCCCACTAGTTTACATTCGTTGATTATTCTTGCCCGAATTGATTCTGATGATGTTGGGCGGCAACTGAGGCTTTCCTAAGTCCACAATTCTGCATCCATCACTCGTAATACTACTGTAAGAAGAGCTTTCACTATTTCCTATTCATTTATTTATTCAATTATTTATTTATATCAGTATGGACTCATGAATTTATATTCTATTCTACAGATTATAATCTATTACTATCATTACTTATTATGTTCAAATTGTCATAGATTTGGCCATAAGAAAACCTTTCAAGTTGGATCCGTATCCTCTTGCCTTTAGCTTTCGAGTATGTTATAGAGCTAATGTTTGTGTCTGCCCCCGAATTCCTATGTGGAAACCCTACCCCCCAGTGTGATGGTGTTAGGAGATGGAATTTTAGGGGGTGATCAGGTTTAGATGAGGTCATGAATGTGGATCCCTCATGACGGATCAGCGCCCTTACAAGAAGAGACTGCAGAGCACATGACATGTGTTCTCTGCCATGTGAACACACAGCAAGAAGGCGGCCGTTTGAAAGGCGGAAGAGGGTCCTCGCCAAGAACCCATTCTGCCGACATTTCGATCTCGGACATCCAGTCTCCAGAACTGAGAGAAATAAATGTCCATTGTTCAAGATGCCCAGGTTGGAGGTTCTTTATTATAGCAGCCAGATCTGACAAGACAGATGAGAGAAAGAATGTAGTTGTAGTTCTTTCCTTGCCCACCCTCCTCTGTGCTGCTATGTTATTTATGTAACACACTATTTGGTTCTTCTGTTTCTGTGTGTATTTCATTGGAGTTCTCCCTCCCTCCTTACTGATCGAATAATGTGAAACATTAACTTGGTTGTAACCCGTCAGAACCATACAAAGGGTATATTCAGAGAGGTGTGTCCCTGACACCCGCTTTGCATTCCCCCGTCTTTTGCACTCCATGCTCACCATCCTCTATAATGTTTCCTGATTCCCCTTTTCTGGGTGTCTTTTTTGCAACAGACAATTCGTATGTTTTCTTATTCTCCTTACTTCTTAGATAAGAGGAGCTCCCTGTGTAGACACACACACACACAGTTTCCCTCTTTCCCGTGCACTGGTGCCCTGTGTTATTTAGTGTCTGAGACCTGTCAGCGATGCCATCCCTCCTCCTTGGGTAGGTGATGGTCTGGGGTCTGCTCCTTCGGCTGTTTTCATTGGAAACTCACCTCTACCTTTGTAGCTGTCAGCTCACGTTGGGAGCACAAAGAACTCTCTGAGACGTGAAAGCTGTAGTGGGCAGTGCCCTGGCTGGACCACTTACATATCACTGTCCCAAACAGTGGAGTAAATACTCCAGAATAAATGCCATTATCTTTGAAGCTCTCCTGCAGAATGGTAGAAACAGATGGCAATTAGGCAGTGCCAGGGATGTCCTCCTTCTAAGCCCGATCTGGACACACGCTTTCACAATTCCATGCTGTTAACACAGCACTCAGCCCACAGGCCATGTGCCCTATTTAAACATAAAACCGCAAGCGTGGATATGAAGACTTCAAAGGGAGGTTGAAGGGAGATGTTTATTGAAATTGTCCCGAGCACTTTTAAGGTGTCCCTCAGCGAAGTCCAAGGCCACAGGGGTGGGGTCTGGAGAGCAGGGGGAGACAGGAAGCACACGTGCAGCAGTGGGTGCTCCTCTGTCACCCCAGACGGAGAGCTTGCCCTTGGGAAGTTTAAAGCAGCTGCGCCTGAGGGGCCGAGCCAGTGCTGGCCTGGGCTCCCAGGTGACCCTGAGGTGTGAAGATGAGCAGGGGTGTCCGGGCAGGGTCTGTTCAGGCTTGAGGCCCAGGTGTCGGCTCACATAATGGCGGGGAGCTGAAGCAGCCTGCGGTCTCCCCGGAAAGGCACAGGCAGCCCGGCCGCAGGGCTCCTCCCCGGGCCCCAAGGATGGTCCAGCAGGGCCCAGGGCGCGCGAGGCATCTTTCCTGCCTGCCTGCGGTGCCACAGACAAGGGGAGGGAGACCCAGGAGGCCCAGACCACCTCTTGTGGGTTCAGTGGGAATTTATAAAAACTGACCTTTTTGAGTAATTCCTGCTTGATTTTATTTGACCTACTTGTAGATTTCTTCTTTTTGGCCTACTAGATGAGAAAAATAAGGTTTCTTTATTTTCATTTTAAAGAAATAGCAGTTTGAACCACACTGTAGGCAGTGAAATAGTACAGTCAGGAAACCAGACCAGCTACAACTGGGTTTCCTTTCACCAGCCCATAACCCCAAGCAAATCACCTACACCCCTCCTCTCTGCACCCCTGTCCTCAGATTTCTGGTGGGTAATAATGGTGCTGACCTCTGGCTTATGGACAGGATGAAATGAGCTAATGCACTTAGGTGGTGCTTGACATTGGGTAGGTATCGACCAACCTGCAGCCTGATTATTCCCACCATTGCCAACACCACCACCACTGCCGACACCAACACCACCAGCCCCACTGCCACCATCACCATCACCACCATCACCACCACCACCACCACCAGCACCACCAGCACCACCACCAGCACCACCTTCACCACCATCACCACCTTCACCAGCACCACCAGCACCATCACCACCACCATCACCACCACCACCAGCACCACCACCACCACCACCAGCAACATCACCACCACCACCACCACCAGTACCATCACCACCACCAGCACCACCACCACCAGCACCATCACCACCACCAGCACCACCAGCACCACCACCACCACCATTATCACCGTCACCACCACCACGACCACCAGCACCACCACCCGCACCACCTTCACCACCAGCACCACCTTCACCAGCAGCGCCGTCGCCATCAGCGTCTAGCTATTGCTAGCAGAGTGTACACGGTCCGGGTTGGTCTGGCAGCATGCTGATAACCTCAAAGTCCAAACAGCTAGCTAGTGGGGGTTGGGGCTTATTTAAAATACAACTGCTGGTCCTGCCATCAGATAGTCGAAGTCAGTAGGTCTGGGTGGGGTCCAGGAATCTGCATGTTTAGTAAGCATGATGACTGATTCTGCTGCAGGTGCCTCTGAGGTTTACACTCTGGGAATCATCATATCAGCCTGGGTCTGCGGGTGGAGGGTATGGGTGGGACCCAGGACCATGCGCCCAGCTCCTCTTCACCAGACCAGATACGATGAAAAGCTTGCCATCAATTCATTCTAATTTGTAGAAAATATTTGAGAGACTCCTTCAGCTGGTGTTAAACATCGGCCAGACGCTGCTCCATTCCAGGTGAAATGTGTTCGCGAAGAAAAGGCAGAGATCCCTGCCTTTCTGGAGTTATAGTCTAACTGGGAGAAATAGACAATAAGCAATACATAAATTTACTAAATAATGAAGGTGAACATGCCATGAATAGGACAAAAACAGCAAGGCAAGGCTGAGAATGTGGCTGCCGTTTCAAACTGGTGGCCAGGGAGGGACTTACTGAGAAGGCGACTTGGAGGAGGTGAGGGCGTAGTCACGGGATATCTGGGGGAAGATGCTTCAGGCAGAAGGAAGAGCCTGTGCAAAGGCCCTGAGGCAGGATGGTGGGTGGAGGCGTGAGAAACAGCAAGGTCATTATATGGTTGGAGTAGCCGCAGTGCTGGTCACAGGAGTAGGAAACGAGGATCTAAAAGGTAAGGACTTCTTTTCAATAGTTTTTAACTTTTAAAGTATATTCAGTTCACAAATAGATGAACAGGGTCCTTCGTGTAAACATCAGTCTTTCCCCTGCAAAAGCTGTTAATAAGACACTAAAGCGTGTGTCACCAGGCTCACTACAGATGTTTTTCAAACCATGGTCACTACTCATTGGTGGATGATAAAGTCAATTTAGTGGGTCGTGATCAGCACCTAAAAAAAACCCCAAATACTATAGAAGAGAATACACACCATCAGGGTCATTGCACCTAGCTAAAGCGTTACATCGTGAAACTTTTGTTTCCTGTGTAACAGAAAACCAAGGGCACAGAGGCATTTGTTAAAAGTGAGCTTTGAATCTTGTGGACTCAGATCTCTGCTCGGGCTACTGAATAAAATTAATTAGTAACTGAATTGGCCTTCTTTCCAAAAATCCACACGGAGCTTCAGGAAACACCTCTGCTGTCACTCAGCAAAGGAAAAGCAAGGAGCACTTATCTTTCTGGAGGTGAAATGGCCAGATGGGTGCTGATAACACGGCAGGCAAGGGCGCCACCGCAGGCTGCTCGCCGTACGTCATCAGACCACCTACATGGACCTCTTTCCTGACTTTAAAAATGGGGTCACTTGAAGCCCAGTGGGCTTCCTTGGGATGGTGTAGGACTGGTAATGTGACGGAGATGAATGTGCTTCAGATACTGTCACCTACAGATTGGCACTTGCCATCTGCCTTTACGAGGATTAAATCATGTGCTGCTGTAGCTGCTAACCTTCAACACCCCCTGGAAAGGGGTTCAGGTGGAGATCAGGAATGAGGTGCTCTGTGCTCTGGGAAAAACTGTCAGGACAGGTCTTCAGATGGTTAGATATTTTCAAGAGAAGATTTTATGAGCCCAATTCTTGCATCTCCTCCTATCTAGAAAAGCACAAAATCCTTCATGGTGACGTCTGCTCCTCGTGACAAGCAGTAACCTTCTGCAAAAAAATATGTGCTTGACTGCATGTACTCCCCCTTCACAAAAATCACATGTATACTGACCTCCCCCTACCTCTTTGGAGCAGTTTCTCAGAGCTATCTGAAATGCTGTCTCCCAGGCTATAGTCGTCATTTTGCCCCAAATAAAACTGAGTTAGAACTCTCATGTTGTGTATTTTTTCAGTTGACAAGACAATTGCTACCAAAAGGTAAAATAGGATATTAAAAAATCAATGACTAGCAATTATGAAACTTTTTAAAATATTATTTATTTTTATGTTACTTTTGGCCGCGCTGGGTCTTCGTTGCTGCGTGTGGGCTTTCTCTAGTTGCGGCTAGCAGGGGCTACTCTTCGTTGGTGCACGGGCTTCTCATTGCCGTGGCTTCTCTTGTTGGGGAGCATGGGCTCTCTGCACGCGGGCTTCAGTAGTTGTGGCACGTGGGCTTCAGTAGTTGTGGCTCGTGGGCCCTAGAGCACAAGCTCAGTAGTTGTGGTGCACAGGCTTAGTTGCTCCACGGCAGGTGGGACCTTCCTGGACCAGAGCTTGAACCCGTGTTCCCTGCATTGGCAGGCGGATTCTTAATGACTGCACCACCAGGGAAGTCCCGAAACTTTATTTTTATAGGGGTAGAATATACAAAACATAATTTTCCATTTTAACCATTTTAAAATATACAGTTCAGTAGCATTAAGTACATTCATATTGTTGTGCGACCATCACCACCATCTATGTCCAGAACCTTTTCATCTTCTCCCAAATTATGAGACTTTATTCATAAAAATAAAGAGAAAAATTCACTGTTTAGTCTACAAGTTACGAGTTCTGAAAAATGCATAGAATTATATAACCACCACCTCCATCAGATATAGAATAGTCTCAAATCTTCCCAAATTCCTTCCTGTCCCTTTTCGGTCACCCGTCCCCCAGTCCTTGGCAACCACTGATCTGCTTTTTGACTTTATTTTGCCTTTTCCAGAATGTTATATAAATGCAATCACATACATGGAATCATACAATACGTAGTCTCTTAGGTCTGCCCTTTTACGTAGCACAGGGCAGGGAGAAGCATGTGCTCTGTGGAATGGATCAGTGTAGGGTAGGATTCCACTGTAAAGACGGCCCCACTTCCTCATGCATCTCCCACCTGATTTGGGTTGTTTCCAGTTGTGGGTGATTAGGAATAAAGCACTGTCACTATTCACAGACAGGTTTTCGAGGGAACGTAAGTTTCATTTCCCTTGGGTAAGTAGGAGTGACATTTCTGAGTAATACGAGGAGGATACATTTAACTACTGCCAAGCTGGCTTCCGAAGCGGCCGTGCCACTTCGCATTTCATCAGCAGGTTGCAAGAGAAGAAGTCGCTTCGAATCCTTGCCGGCACTTGGCACTGTAGGTTTAAAAAAAAAAAATCTTTAACCATTCTAGTGGACGTACAGTGGTGTTTCATTATGGTTTTATTTGCATTTCCCTGCTATGACTAAGGACATTGAGCATCTTTTCATGTGCTTGTTTGTCACCCCTATATCTTCGTTCAAACTTTTTGCCTATTTTGAGTTTGGGTTGTTTCATATTATCAAGTTTTGAGAATTCTTTTCATGTCATGGAAGCAAGACTCTATCACATATGTGTTTTGCACATACTTTCTCCAAGTCAGTGGCTTGTCTGTCCATAATCATTAGTATCTTTCAAAGATCAGAAGTTTTAAATTCTGATGAAGTCTAATTTATCAATCATTTTTCTTTTATGGGTTATGGTTTTTGGGTCTTACATAATCTTTGCCTAGCCAAAGTTGCAAAGATTTTCTCCTATGTTTTCTTCTAGAAAGATGTTTTATGATTTTAGGTCTTCCATTTAAGTCTGTGATCCGTTTTGAGTTCATTTTTATTATGGTGCAAGTTATGGTTCATTTTTCTTTCTCTCTCATGAGATTTTTTAAAATTTTTTTTTACAAATTTATTTATTTATCTATTTTTGGCTGTGTTGGGTCTTCGTTGCTGTGGGTGGGCTTTCTCTAGTTGCAGCGAGCGGGGCCTACTCTTCATTGCAGTGTGTGGGCTTCTCATTGTGGTGGCTTCTCTTTTTGCGGAGCACAGGCTCTAGGTGTGCGGGTTTCAGTAGTTGTGGCACGCGGACTCAGTAGTTGTGGCTCACGGGCTCTAGAGTACAGGCTCAGTAGTTGTGGTGCATGGGCTTAGTTGCTCTGCAGCATGTGGGATCTTCCCGGACCAGAGCTCAAACCCGTGTCCCCTGCATTAGCAGGTGGATTCTTAACCACTGCGCCACCAGGGAAGTCCTCTCATGAGATTTTTATTTACTTTTTTTTTATTGAGGTACAGTTGATTCACAATATGTTATGTTTCAGGTGTACAACATAGTGATTCATGATTTTTTTAATTATATTCCATTTATAGTTATTATAAAATATTCCCTGTGCTGTACAATATATCCTTGTAGCTTATTTAATTTATACATAGTAGTTTGTACCTCTTATTCTGATGTTTATCTCTGAAAGTATGTATAGACATTATATTATTGACTAAATCTATATAATCACATGGCTATTTTATAATTTAGTTATCTGTTCTGTTGGTGATATTTAGAATGTGTCCTGTGTTCTTCTACTATGTATACTGCTGGAATGAACAACTTAGTTCATGTATCTTTGGATTTGAGATTCTTCTCTTGGGTTGGATTCCCGGAAAGATCGGATCAGTTTTTCCTCTCTCATATAGTACTTGTGATTAATACATTTTCTGTGTGTGATAATTTGATTGGTGAATCATGACATCTCAGGTTGGGCTTTCATTTGTATTTGATTGCTGTTGAGGTTAAATGTGTTTTCCAATGTTCACATTCCTTCGTATGACCTCTTTCATGATTTGTCTGTTAGTCTTTTTACCTATAAGGCAGTATCTCTATTAGTAGGCATTCTAAGACATATTCACCGTTAGGTGGGAAACATCACAAAGTCCTGACAGCCTGACACCTTTTTCCACTTAGTATAACGTGCGAAAGAGACAAGGAAAATGTATTTCTATCAATCTCTGTGTTGTTGCCCTCTTGATTTCTTGAAAAACAAGAAAAACACAGTAGCATTTTTGACCTTTGAATTTTCAATTACTATGCCAAGCTTTCGAGACAATTCAGACATAATAAATATTCTTTATACAGGACCTTGTCCTTAATCCATGATTGATACCTTGTGCTGAAGTAGCATAGATGGTGTACAGAAGAATCATCTCAGAGAACACAAATGTCAATACGAGATCGGTTGTCAAATATGTTTAGAAAGAAAAAACAAAGAGAGAACGTAATTTGCCTTTCTCAGGTGTCCTGACAATATCACAGCAGGCACCTCACACCACCCGGATTTCCCTCTCCGTGACTCGACTTTTGTGTGTGAGCCTTGGGGATGGTACCCACTGGTGGCTATCAGCACTGCACGTGGACAGCTTCCCGAGAAACGACCTGTTTTTAGAACATGGACTGAATTATGTTTGAAGATTTAAGCCTGTTTCATATGTCTGGGTAATATGTAACGCATTTTATAAACATAAGTTGTTAAAGATGGCCAGTTAATTGGATTGACGATTGAATACATTCTCCAAAACCAACCAGAGCCACAATTTGCTTCTCTTCTCTCATTTCTAAACATTGTAACCACTTTGGTGATGACGAAGAGGAGGAGAAGATCTGCAGGTCTTGTTGACGTTTTATAGAGGGTCCTTGAATGGTCCTTTAGGGAATGTTGAGAAATTTGAACTCCTAAAGGAGTCATCGCATTAAATGCTGTGTACTTTCTCTTTTCCACTTATTCAAAGGGAAAACGGGCGTGGAGTAGGTGAGTTCAAACCATGCCATGTAGGACACTCTGCTTTAAGAAAACACGGTTTCCAAAACTCCAAATGCATGAAGTGGATAATTTAAAGTTAGAACGTGATTGACTGCATTGCCAAGGAATTTTTTCAGCTGGGAGAAATATGCTTTGTAATTTTTGTTTTAAGTATCAGCTCTGTTTGTTCATTTAAAATAACGAAGGGATTCCCTGGCAGTCCAGTGGTTAAGGCCCCTGAGCTTCCACTGCAGGGGGTGCGGGTTTGAACCGTGGTCAGGGAACTAAGATCCCGCTTGCCACACGGTGCGGCCAAAAAACATAAAATAAAATAAAATAACCAAGTTGACGCATTTTTCATCTCATTCATATTTTTCCAGTGCACCCACACCAGTATCTTAAAAGTACTTAGAAATACAAAATTGTATCAACCCCGTATTCTCTTTTATTCTCACACAAGTTTTGCGTAGGTGTCCTAGTGAGGACACTAGAGCAAACGCAGACACACTTTGCAGTCACTTGCAACCGGAAATGTGACTCCTCAGATATTTACCTTTTAGTATATGGCGAAAGATGCACAGTTTTCTTTTCCTCTCCAGTCAGAAAGATGTTTTTTTTCTTTTGGCAATAAATTTCCTGCTGGGAGAGCATTGGGGCTGATCTATGATAGCAACACAAACCCATTTAGGCCACCTAAACAATGTATTATGCTTCTCACAGCTAAAGTCTGTGAACCAGCTACTAATTTGCAATTTAGAAAGATATGCCTGTTTGGACACCCAAGTTCTCGACCTAATAGTTTATTTCGTCTAAGGCTGCATTTCTCATTAGGAGCGCCCAGTCCATCAGATGGCTGTTAAAACAAAACAGAAAAGAGCTCTGGGAACCAAAGAAACAACGTAAGACTGTGCATTGCAATGTTTATGTGTTTTCAGTGCACGAGGAGCCCCTGTCCTTGGACCCGGCCACCAGTTAAGTCGGTGGGACCCCGAGGTCCAGGTGTTCCCAGCAGCTCAGTGGTGACGGGCATTCACGGGTTTGCCGTCACGGTTCTGAAGAAGTCCCAAAGCTGGACGTGTCTCCGTGACTGTTCTGTGACATAGCTACCCGGGTGGGGACTGAGAGACTAAGGTGACACCGGTGAACTTTAAGGGACAGTTTTGCAATGGAGCAGTGCTCACGACAGATGAGTCAGTCTCAGGACTCTTGCCTGCTCTGTGCCGCGGCGAGAGAGGCTCCCACCTTCTGGAGAGAGGAGCTGACTGGCATCTCGACAAAGAGAAACTGTGATCACTTCAGACACCGTCGCTTCAGAACTTCGAGGGTAGAGTGTGCACATGTTTCTACTTGCAAAGCGTGTCTCAGTGATTCCAGAAAAGTCTCGCATCTCCCTTGCTTGTTGAGGCTCCCACAGATACAGAATGCAGTTGCTTTCCCAGGCAGCCAGTTTGCTTATTGATCTCGTTGGAGAAAAGAACAGAACTATGAAAACTTACTCCGACAAACGCTGCTTTCATCTTCAGGCAGTAAAGCGTCTTTACAATCTGATTAAAAAACTTGGAGACAAATAAAATCGCTTTTGGATTAACAGTAGCACTGGATGTGGGAGTCCTGCTGGACCTGCCCCCCGACCACGGGTTCCCTCCCCGTCGCCCCCCCACCGTGTTTCTCAGATCCTGAACTCAGGTTTGAAAGTCGGAAGACTGGGGTTTTAAAATCTCTAGCCTGAATTCTTGACGATGTTTCCTTCATTACCCTTTTGCAACCCTTGTTTTAATGTATGTGGTTTATTTCTGGTGACTAACTGTCTCTCCCGTCTCTCTTAGGTTCTATGCAGTTTGGAATCCAGGCACAGGTTGTTCCAAAGGTCCCAGCCTCTCGCAGTCAAGGAAAGGGACTCCGATTGCGTGCTTGACCCAGGCAGGGACTGCGTGAGGGGGGAAGGGTGAGGGAAGGCAGAGCGCAGAGGGGGTCCCAGCTGTGAGAAGGGAACCAGGAGCTGGTGCCAACGGTGACCAGGCAAATGCAGATGCTCAACGCCTTCCTACTGCCTCTCCTGCCTCTGTGTGACTTGTGCCCCCTTTGAGGCCGTGCCGGGTATTAATTAACCTGATGTCACTTACTGAGGGACATATGCCCTGTGACTCATTCCGGCGGTTAGAAGGCAGAGAGACAGGCAGTGACCCTGCCCGTACTTCCTGCTGAGAACTGAGTCCGAATATCTTTGAAGAGCTCTCTGCTCCAAGTTGCCTGGCCTGCCCTGCTTTGGGGAGGGAAGAGGGAGGCTCGGGCTTCCGGATTCTGCAAAGGCTGCAACAGTGTTCAGCGTCCCGTCCTGAGGACCAGTGATGTCGTTCTTTGAATTTACAAAGCTATTTGCAGACACCTGTGGTCTCTAGCTCTTCCCGTTGCGTGGGGAGAAGGGGCGTGCCACGCCAGCAGTTTAGAACCCCAGGCTCTTGGGGAAACGTGAGCTCAAGTCACGTGTACAGCAGGAGGAAAACACTCCCCGTGCCCAGCTTCCCGATAAGGGCAGTAAATGAGTTCGAAAAGATCATTTGTGAGGAAAGGCCAAATAATGGGTTGAAATAAAAATGAATAGTCGTGTCTTTTACTTCCCATAGTTGAGATTTACGGAGCATTTATAATAAGATGGCAAATCCTGGAGCACGGGAACTCTCACAAGTCAGGAATAATTTGTTTCTTGCAAAATTAACACTTTTTCTCATTAGATGTTGGGATTCTGTACTTTTAAAAAATCCCTCTGAGGTTGTTCACTGAAATATCTGATTTTAGGAGGAGTTTGAATTTAGCATTGTGAGTAATACTATTTCCTTAAAACTTTTAAAATGGGATACATTGTAGACCTAGGGAAATTTTACTGTAAAAATGATGTCAGGTTTCTAAATCAATCTGACCTGAAAGGGTGTGAACTGCATTTTAAATTGTCATTGTGCACAGTGCCTGAAAAAAATATTCAAACAAGCTACCACTTGGTTGCATACAAATTCAGGCCTTCTCACACCTGAGGGCACCCAACCAGGACACAAAAATACGCCCTAGGCATCTGAGCCTCCACTAGGGATCGGGCCACCCCCCAGTGATGGGCACTGGGGGAGGGAGAGGGCCCGTCAGCTTCAGAGAAGCATTGCAAAGTAATCTGTGCCCCCAGGGGAGAGATGTGACCCCAAACACAAACACCGGTGAATATGGGTTACCTGCAGTCCGGAAGTGCCGAAGTCATTAAAAAATAATTCTCAAAAGGTTTCATTGTATGTTGATTGTTTGGAGCTTAGAATGAGTGCTCCCAGGGAACGCAATTTGAAATGCTTGTCGGGCTCCCAGCATCCCTGGGAAGGCGGGCTAACCTTACGGTAGCTGGCAACCAGTGGCCGAGACTTACTTGGGAAAAACCACTCATGTTTTGTTTCTGGACAGTGAGACTCTGGGGGGAGAGCTCGGGGAGGGACCTGGAGGCCCGGCAGCTAAGTCCAGTCCTCTGCTGTGGAATTAATGAAGGGGCCACATGAGAGCAAGCAGAGGCTGCTTCGTCAGAGCTGGGGCAGTTTCCTCGTGGCAAAGGGGGCTCAGGGCTGCCCTGGTGGAGGCTGGCGGCACAGGGAGCTGGGGCAGGGCTGGAAACAGGGCTCTTACGCGGCCGCCGCGGGGAGCATATCAGGCTTTCCCCAGCTGGCCCTACATGGGAAGTGGGGACAGAAGCTGGGGATGGAGATATTGCTGTCAGATATTGATCATGGCCCAGCTGTGTTGCAGGGGTTCCTGAGCTAGTTGCTGGAGACAGAGGCTGACTTCCTGGAAGCCGGGCTGGCTCCCCAGGCTGGTCACCAAGGAGGAGCCGCTGCGCGTGTGGTCAGGGCTCTGTGTTTATATGCGGTCTGGCTGTTGTCCATGTGTCTATCCAGTCTATCCAGTCTCACTTCTCAGGCCTTTTACAAGCCACGTGGCTGACTTTCATATATAAAAACCAAGTGTTTAGAATGCATGATCCCCGAGATATTGGCCATTTCTCACATTCTATGAAAAAATAAAATCGTAAGAATAGCAACTTCATATCCATTTAGGGCCTGGGTGGACTCTTGCCCGGAAGCAAACGGTAGCAGACTTTCCATGTGAGTTGAGAGCGTCCTTCGATGAATCACAGATGGCCAGGGGCAAAGAACGTGGCTCAGAGGACCTCAGCCTGGTACAGTCCGCCTACCCCTGGCCTCCCAAGGCAGGAAAACAAGGTCCAGGGCAGGAGGGCCTTTGCCAGCCGCACGACTCCAGGCCCAGCGTCCCCAGAACCCCCCGTGAGGCCGTCCCAGCCCTCCCCAGGCTGGCGTGTCTGTGCAGAAACACTTCCTGTAGGCATCCGGTGCCGAGCCACCCAGGCCCCACTGCCCCGAGCCGCTGAGGCTTCTGGGCTGTGCTCTCGGGATGAGCGCGGCTCCCGTCACGCACAGCCAGCGGGAGACACGGGGTCTGCGGCCGCAAGGAGCAGGTCTGATCTTCAGGGAGACAAACACCTGAAGTAAATAGACCAACTGCCCAACTAGGAAGTGCTGGGGGCCCGTCAGGTCCTGTGCGAGGATTATAGACACAGGGTCCTCCTGCAGGAAGCGCCCAGGGCTGCTCCCACTTCCTGTGACAAGGACACCTCAGGAATAAGAAGGGGAAAGGCCACTGGCCTGAGTCCGCAGCACAGGCCTGTGTTTCCCTGCGGAGGGTTGACTCCCCGGAGGCCCCCTCTTCCTGCCGTCCTTCATCCCCAGGTGCCAGGCGCTGGCCAGGCTGCAGACACCCCCCTTCCCACGGCCCCCCGAACCCCGCTACAGCACCCAGAATTTTCAGTCCCTCATCTTTCCCTCGCCCCACTGAAGTGTTTCTGCTGTGCACCCACCACTTCAGGGTCTTCTGCCCCTGTAGCGCGTTCCTGCTTTATTTCTGAAGCCCCCAGTCCAGCAGCAGCTGTGGCTAGTACCCCGCTCCCGTGAGCTCTGCTTCCCGCCCTGGGGACCCTGACGCACAGGAGCTGCTTCCAAAACGATGACATCAGACTCCAGCAGGTAGGGTCAATGGCAAATATTCTTTACTTTGAAAATGTTATTAACTCAACTCTAATGACCGGCAACCGACCCACTGAGCAGCGTCGTCGCCTTCCTGGCATCGTTGCATTCGGGGTGACGTGCCCACATCCTGACCCACTGCAGACCCTGGACCCCCGACCCCTTTCTATTCTCACTTGGGAGAGGAGCCCCGGGTCTCCCCACTAGGCCAATTTTATTCATGGGGTCAAACTAACGCTGCAATGATAGGGTTTCCAGTAAATGGGGTTGATGGCAGGAGTTATCTCCACTCCTACTCAAAATTCCACTAGAACAATGGAGTGAAAATTTGAAAAAGGTATAAACATGTAAAGATGGAGAGAAGAGGAAGAGAAAAGAACAATGGTGGCTGCAGACAGACCTACAGCACAAGGATTTCACAGGGGCGTCGCCAGGTGAGCTAGAGCTGGGGCAGCCAGAGAGGCTGGGCTGCAGGCAGAGGAGGGCGGACGGAGGACTGGAAAGCTGTGTGGCCAAGGACAGTTCCCAGGGTCGGGGGTCCTCACACCAGCCGGCCATCGGAGGGGCCCGTGTCTCCCACGGACTATCTTGCCTTAGCTGCCCTCTCCCGCTCAGCCCCGGGGCGGGGAGCAGCCCCTGGGTGGCCCAGCGGCACAAGTGTGGTCGTGGATCTCAGAGCAGAGTAGCTGGGACCCGGGTCAGCTGTGCTCCCTGCGGATGAGGCATGGGGGGTGATGAGAGGTGTGAGGGCGGGTGGAGGAGGGGCGACAGGTGAGGATGCATTCCCGTGACCCCACGATTCTCAACAACAAAGACGAAGGTGAAACTCAGTGGGAAAAGCCTTAGGAAGCCAGAGGGAAAATGACTTCCCACCTGGAGCCCCGGTCACATCATCAGTTGGATGTGAGGGTGGAATAAAGGTATTCTTAGTTTTACGTGGTCTCAGATAGGGTCTCCACAGCACGCTCTCTCGGGAGCTACTGGGGAGTATGTTACATGTGAAGTGGGACGGCGACAGGGACGGGAGCCCAGAGCCCAGGACCCCACGGACAGGTTCCCTGGCAGTGGTGTGACCGTGTCGGGGAGCGAAGTTCCGTCGGGGACTCTGGGTGTGCGTTCCAGATGGGTATAGAAAACGGAGCGAATGGAAAGCAAGTCAGCCGTCGACAAGGTAGGAGAACCGTGCAGGAAAGGGGACATGATGTCACGAGCTGGGGCTCGGCCGCGAGAAGGGTGTCCACAGTCACAACGTGAGCACTGAACACAGACTTAACAAAAATGCCATCAAGCTGCCCATCACTGCGCCAGGAGGGCGCGCGCAGCCATGGGGTCCCCATCGTCTAGAACAGCCATTCCGGAGAGCCTCACACAGGCACATCAAGCGATAGTGGTACCAGCTGTTATGTAGACGCGTGGCATCGATTTAAACCCTCTACATGGACTGCTTTGATAGGCATTAAAGGAATACGTAATATCCAACCCCACGCTTACACACACAGAATAATGCAATATGAACTCACACACCCGGGTGCGGTCTGGAAAATCAAAGACTGGACCCGGGAAGGCGGCCCCTGCAGCGGACGCTGTGGGTCCCGGGGAAAGAGGACGCCGGCTTCTCCCCTCCCTGCCGGCGCGCGGTGGCGAATCTCAGCGACGCTCCTATTAACACCACCCCTGTTTTTCCCCATGTGCTCCAGTGACACTGTGTTTCTGGAAAGGACCATCCCAAGGCATGCAGCTTTGATTGTTTCCAGAGGAAACAGGGAAAACGTACAAAATGCAAATACAACACTGTGTACAATGGGTTCGCACGTTATTTCCCTAGTGTGAGCGTTACACATGCCCTCCGTGCCTCGGGCCCGAGCCGCATATGGTCCCCGACTCCTGCTACAGCTGAGACCAGAACTGAGGTCTGAGGGTCATGGCCGCTGCAGGGGTGGGGGGTGGGGGGTGATGGTGGGGGAGATGCCTAGTGGGTCGCTGGTGCGGTCAGCCTTGCCTTCCCCGGGTCACGGATCCCGCGGTCCCGTGGCACACAGGACGGTGATGAATGCTGAGAGCGGCCAGCAGTCCGTGCAAAGGGGACCTTTTATGCCAAGCTTTGTTTTCGTGGCTCTTGGTTCAAGGGCAATTGATGGAATGTGAGAGCTGGAAATGCTCTCGGAGTCCCTTTAATAATATCCCCTCCTCCATGGTGGGGAAGTTGGGTCCCTCGGACTTGTGAACTGCTCCGGACATCGGTTACTTCTCTGTTCAGAAACTCTCTTTCCTGAGCAAGTGTTTGGTGCCGGCGTTCAGTCCTGGGACACGCAGCGTGGGGCCGGCGTGGCCCTGGGGTCTCCACTGTCATAGCGCGAGGAGGGAGGGGTGCCGCCCTGGGGGCACCAAAGCTGGGCTCAGACTCAGACCAGAGGGCAGGCGAATGCTCAGGGAAGACTTCCTGGAGGAGGTGACGCTTGAATCAAGTCCTGAAGGACCAGGAGCAGCTGTGAAGGAGGATCGGCCTCTCTGACCGAGGGGCAGAGGTGCAGAGGTCTGAGGAAACACGAAGCATCTGGGAGACTTGAGGTAAGGCACCTGGAGGAAACGGCACAGAGAGAGGCAGGTGGGGCCCGTCCTGTAGGAGATTGGGTTTTATCCTCAAGGAAATTCAGGCATCACTGGTGCTATTGGGGTATTTGGTCTTTGAGTCACCATTAGTTTGGTGGTGTTGACCGAAAAAAAATCCCCACGGAATGTGAGAGCCATGCGTTCGGTTTTATCTGGGGGCCCACTGAGGACCATAGCCTGGGAGACAGCATCTCAGAGAGCTCTGAGGACTGCTCTGAAGGGGGGGTGTCCGTATATATGCGATTTTGGAGAAGGGGTGCATGCAATCAAACACACATCTCTGTAGAAGGTTACTGTTAGTCACAAGGAACAGAAACCTCAGTTACTGATTTTAGTGCTTTTCTAAGTATGGGAAGAGGCCAGAATCTTGGTTCATGAAATTTTCTCCTGAAAAGTGTCCAGCGATCTGAGGGCCTGATCTGCCGGTTTTCCCAGAGCACAGAGGACCTCATCCTGATCTCCGCCCTGAACTCCTTTCAGGGTGTGTGGAAGGTCAGCAACTGCAGTGGCTAATGGCTTGACTTTTGTGGAACTGGATGGCAGACCGCATTGTTTAGTCGGCAGTGTCTTTAGAAAGATCCAGCTGGAGCACTTTGGGGACGGACTGGAGCGGCGGAGGGAGAGCCTGGCGGATGTGCCGTAACAGAGGAGGCAGAGCAAGGACCAGAGCGAGAGGGGGGCTGGGGAGGGTGTGGCCTGCGTCCCCCAAGGAGGACATCTCAGCCCTCCCCACTCTCTCCATCCGTCCCGAGCCTCGGAGGCTCAGTGCTGGTGAACGCCGTGGGATGGGCGTTTGTACGGCCCCTCCCATCGTCGCCGGCTGGTACAGGTCACAGGCATCTCTCCACTGAAGATCGAGCTCAACGTGTTGAAGGTCGCTTTCAACAGCTGTGTTCCCTGTGGCTGTCCTCTCCGAGTTCCAGCTGCCCCTTTGGGCTCAGGGCTGGTCACTTTGCTTTGCTTCAGCCTGGCCAGCCCTTTGATAGGCCCTCCTTGAGCCACCCAGGTGACACCTGCTGTTTGTTTACTGTAGGGACCCTGAGTTACGTGGGTGCAGCTCTGGTGCAGGAGAGACAGGAGCTCAGCACACTGCCCACACACTCGCTCCCCTGCGACCGCCTCACTCAGCCCGCGGGCACTGCCCCCCTGAGGCCTGAGTTTCCAGTTGCATCTCCACTTTCTAGTCCACTCCTGGCCCCGTCTGGACAGGTTCCAGAGTCAACAGGATTTCACCCAGAAAATGCAGCCTCAGATTCTCAGTCTCTGGGGTGAATGCATTTCAGAAAGAAAGGAGATGGGGAAGGAGGGGCTGAGGGGAGAGAACCTGGAGGGAAAGCCCCTTCCTGCCGGTCTCTCCTGCCCAGAGGGCAAGCTCGCTCCTTGGCTTCTCAGCTGAGGTCATTTTCCAGAACTGTTGCTCCCCGGGGTCCTGCCGAAGTTAAGGACCGTGCTTTCTAGTGGCCAAAGCTTGTGCAGGGGCGGGTGCAGAGGACGGGTCCCCAGGACACCCCGAGGGGGCTCCCTTCCTGTCCGCACAGGGAGGGGGTCCTGCCGGGAGGCTGCATGCACCGCCTTCCTCTCTCCTGCCTGAATCTGACTCACGGCCCTGCGGCGCGTGGGCAGGGTGTCGAGCAGGCCCGCCCAGAAGGTTCCCAGTCTATGTAAAAGAGACAAAACCATTCAGCGAAGGAGAAATACCTGTCCCAGGAAATGAGATGGTGCCTTAAACCTCAGAGGGGGGAGGCCGTTAGCTTTTTCTCTTACTCATTCTTTCTTGCCTTGAGGGTCAACTCTTAACACTATTTCGCCACAAAGTGGCCAGGTAAATGTGAAATGCTATCTTGATACAAGTTGACAGGTTCCAGTTAAGAGGGAATGTATTGATTTTAAATGGAAATGGCCGCTTGGCCTTGACCCTGGTTTGGACACAGCATGGTGCGGGCTCACAGTGGCTTTCAGGGCGGCGAGGGGGAGTGGGGCAGACCCGGCTTTTCGGGCATCAGCCATCGCCCCTGCTGCCCAGAGCTCATGCCCTGTGCCTCAGAGAACTCCCACACTCCCTCTGCGCTGCCTACTGCAGCAGCACTTAGGGCGGCACAAGGAGGTTTTAGCCCCAGCAAAGGTGACTCCTACAGGATAACACAGGAGGTCCTCTTCCTGGCAGGTGTTACGTGAGAGGGCGGGGGAGGACCGCCTCTCCAGCTCCAGACACATCCAGGCAGCACAAGTCCGCCCCCTTCCAGCACACACTGCAGCCCAGGGCAACAAGGGAGCCTCCTCTTCCCATCACCTGCTCATCTGCAGGGTGGTGTGAGTACGTCCCGCTCGGCAGGTGGCATTGGGCAAGACAGGGATTGAGGTCTCAAGGAGAGGTCGGTGGATGGGCAGCCTGTGAGCTGTGCCTTTTCATCCAGGCATCCCCAGGACCCAGCACGCAGAAGGGGTCCATCAGTCCCTGTTGAAAGGTTGAAAGGTGGAAGCACCTTGGATATAGACACTCCATCCTGGAATGCTAGGACGGGGCCGTTGCTCCGGAGGCTCTGGTTAATGCCATGGCATCCTTGAAAGCCATTTATGAAGTTCAGAAGAAGGGACTCACCTCGCATCTAACCCGAACGCTGTGCTGCTGTTCAAACACAGCCAGGACCCTCCAGCCTCGCAGCAGCACATCCAAGATGGGGCTCAGGCTCTTCTGGCTCCTGGGGCAGCTCGAGGGGACAGGACAGTGCTTCTCCCAGGCCTCGGTCCCCACCTAGTCCCACGAACTGAGTCCTCAGGCCCCTACTTTGGAAACAGAAGGGGCAACAGCTGTTTAAATGCTAGCATATCCCGGGCACAAATGATGCTCTGATGTCCAGGTAGATAGTCTGAGATGAAGAGGAGAAGAGAGCAGCCCGCTCAGGACACTGGTCTCTCACCCGTCCTCAGAGCCGTCCCCCACCTGCAGCGGAGGACGCAGTGGCAACACACGGAGAAGGGCAGCTCTGGGGATGCTCCGACAGGCCTGTCCTCGTGTGGAGGCCGCCCGTGGCCTTCCTGCTGCTCCTCTGAGAACTTGCCCAGGCTGCTGAAGCAGGATATAACCACAGTGGACCCTGCACAGGACGGCGGGCGAGCCACCCTCTGTGAAGGACAACCGACCAGGGGATGGGAAGGGGGCGGCGGGCGGGGGGGCGGAAGTGCATCCGCAGGTGGGCACAGTCGGCCACACGAGTCTCACCTGCAGGGAGGACGATTGTGACGCCCATTTGACACAGGTGATGGACTCAGAACGCGCCAGTTTTAACCCGGTGAGTCAGGAACTGAAACGCAAGGCCAGCCCAGCACGGTCGTCTCTACACTGCTCTGCGGTCATCCCCAAGCTCCGTCCAGCTTTGACTCCCTCTGATTCCCTAGGGTCACAGAAAAACAATCTGCTAAGTGCTTTCCTTCTCTTGCTCTGTTTTGTGTGGCAGAAAAGCCCAGAGGAGAGATGAGGGTGCAGAGAGAAGCCCCACGAGCAGAAGGATCCAGAGACCGAGTGGGGAGGCTTTTCCGAAGGGCCCGCTTCTCGCCGCCTGCCCGACGGTGCTGCTGTTTCCCCAGCTCCCATGTTGCACGAGGCTTTTCTTTCTGTGGTGAAATCAAATAAGCCCAAGGCTGGGGTCTCCAGGGTGGGAAATGCAGCTTCTAAAACATGGAAATCCCCTCCCGTCCTGAGCGGCTCTGCCCAGACACCCGTGTCTCGCCAGGTGGTTGCAGTGTTTCTGACTTGGAGGGTTGGAGGTCTGTGTGCTCCAGGCTAGTCGGTGAGATCAGACAGAGGATGAAAGAAAAGGGCTGCGAAGTAGAACAGCGGAAGGCTCAGCCTCTCTTCTCTCCAAGGGGACCCGTCCTCCACGAAGCAACGGCAAAAGATCTTTTTTCTTAAGGTCCATCAGGTGCTCGAAATTCTGCCTCATTTTGGTTTCCTTCAGGTTTAGACCATGCTTTCATGTACAACTATTGTTTTTTCTCCCAGAGTTAAAAGTATCTTTCTTTTAATTTCACGTATTTGGCTGTAAATAGGAAGCATACTTTTTAAAAAGGGACAAATGGTTACAGCAAAAACTCATCCCCCTTTTCTTGTCCCTATCATGACACCAACTTCAATTCAGACACCAGCCACAGGGGGTTAGGTTCAGACCCCACAGGTTAAGGGCTCCATCCCCCCGAAAGACAGCCCCACTTCAGACAGCAGCCACCAGTGGGGTCCCCAGGCCACCCACACTTCTGACAAACTGTCTACAAACCTGGAGGTTCCCATGATGCCCCTCAGGTCTAGAACTCAGGAAAGTGCCATGTTTGTCATCACAGTTTTATCATAAAGGACACAACTCAGGACCAGCCACGTAGAGAGACAAACAGGGTGAGGTCTGGATGGGTCCCAAACACAGAGCTCCGGGCCCTTTCTAGGTGGAAACGGGGGGCATCACCCTCCCTGCACATCAGAGTGCATCAGCTGGGAAGCACCACTGAGCTTCCGTGTCCGGAGTTCTTATTGGCGTTCCATCACATAGCAGAACTGACGGCTCACTGGCTACATCACTGAGCTCCATCTCCAGCCCCCTCCCCTCCCTGAGGGTCAGAGAAGGAGCTGAGAGCACCTGGCCCCAAGCCCCCACCCTCTAATCAATCTAATGGTTAGCTTTCCAGTGGTCAACTCCATCTTGAAGCTCTGGTTGGCATAAACTCTCAGGGCCCACCTTGAGTCACAAACACACTCCTGTCACTTGGAAGTCCCAAGGATGGAGAGGTTGTGTTCTTTATTATTTGAGTCTCCAGCCACCAGTTTTCTTATCCAGAGGAGACAGATATTAAGAATATCTTAGTATCCTTCCAGAAATATTGTATTTTTCCCAAGGGTAGCATTCTATGTTATACACATGGCTTGGAACTTTTTTTAAATCTTAAATGTATATTTTGATTATCCCATAGTTATACTTGAGGAGTTTCTCTTTTTCCTGACATAGCAGTTCATTGTACCTGTGCTATAACTGCTTCTTATTGATGGATAGATTGTTTCCAGCCATGGCTGCTACAATAATGCTGCAATGGATGACTTTATACATGAGTCATTTTGCACCTGTACGCATGTATGTGTGGTCCGAACTCCTGGACTTGGAGTCACTGGGTCACCCCATGTGTGTACTTGTGATTTAAGTGACTATTCGGACATTAGCAGATGTCCTCCACTGAGTCCTGTTTCCACTTCCACCAGTGATGCACGAGGCTGAGGTTTCATCACACCATTACCAACCCAGCCCTTTTATTTTGCTAGCCTTTTTGTTCAAATACTTACTCAGTTTTAAAAAATTTATTTATTTATTCATTTATTTAATTTCTGGCTGCATTGGGTCTTCTCTGCTGCACGTGGGTTTTCTCTAGTTCCTGAGAGTGTGAGCTACTCTTTGTTGCGGTGCGCAGGCTTCTCGTTGTGGTGGCTTCTCTTGTTGCAGAGCACGGGCTCTAGGCGTGTGGGCTTCAGTAGTTGTGGCACATGGGCTTCAGTAGTTGTGGCTCGCAGGCTCTAGAGCGCAGGCTCAGTAGTTGTGGCACACGGGCTTAGCTGCTCCGCAGCATGTGGGATCTTCTGGGACCAGGGATAGAACCCATGACCCCTGCATTGGCAGGCGGATTCCCAACCACTGCGCCACCAGGGAAGCCCCGTTACTCAGTTTTCAATGAGGTTGTTAGATTTGATTTTTTGGTTTCATTTTTAGTAGGTTTTCTTTTTTAGAGCAGTTTTAGGTTCACAGCAATACTGAGAGAATTACATAGATTTCCTGTGTCTCCTCTGCCCCTGCAAATGCACAGGCTTCCCCTTATCAACATCCCCACATTTGTGTGTTTAGGGTATTGTTACAGCTGATGAAAACACATCACACATCACCATCACCCAAAGTCCACAGTTTACATCAAGTTTCACTCCTGCTGCTGTACATTCCATGGGTTTGGACAAATGTGTAATGACGTCATTACAGTGTCATCCAGAGTGGTTTTATGGCCTTAAAAACCCTCTGCTTTCTGCCGATTGATTTTAGTTTTTTTAATGATTATAAAGGTGCTTTCTCTCTTGTTTTATGATTTATTTATTTTTGGTAATAATTAGAAAGGCCTGTCCCATTCTGTAATTATATAATAAATAGTCTCCCATAAGTTATTCTAGTATTTTTATGGTTTTGTTTTATAATCCATCTGGAGCTTCCCCTGGTGTGACATACATCCCGAGACCATTTACTGAACAGTCCCTTACTGGAAACATCACCTTCATCATATCCTAAGTCTGGTTTGTGAAAAGCTCTCTCCGGACACAGGCAAAGAACAGGTGGATTGTCCGAAGGGTGCAGGCATACCTGTCAGGACTTTCTGTAGCTGGGTGGCTGGAAGGATGTAGCTTGGAGCAGCATGACTTTAAAAATAAAGTCCTGGGGCTTCCCCGGTGGCGCAGTGGTTGGGAGTCTGCCTGCCGATGCGGGGGATGTGGGCTCGTGCCCCAGTCCGGGAAGATCCCACATGTCGCGGAGCAGCTGGGCCCGTGAGCCATGGCCGCTGAGCCTGCGCGTCCGGAGCCTGTGCTCCGCAGCGGGAGAGGCCACAGCAGTGAGAGGCCCGCGTACCACAAAAATAATAATAATAATAAAATAAAATGAAAATAAAGTCATGGTCCTAAGCATGCAGACAAGTGCACGTGAGGAAATGGCTGTAAATCTCCCCGAGGCTCAGTTTTGTATCTACAGAATGGCGATACCATGCGAGTGAAGGTGAACATAATACTAGGCTATCATTTGTCAAAACCAAGCCTCATTCCTTGAGCCTAGAGTGCATGACAGAGCTGGGGGCCAGGTGGTGGGCAGCAGGGCCATGGACGCTTCGGGAGACGTGCAGGGGATTGAGCAGCAAAGAAAGCCTTCAAGGGAACCGGGAGCCAAGTTTCTTGCTGTCAGAGGAGGGATTTACTAATACCAGAAAGGGAGAAGGTTAGAAGAACCTGAGGGGCTGGATTGGGCTGAAGGTATCAGTGTCAACTCACCCATCTAGACATAGCCATGGAGATGTGTGTGCGTCGGGCTGAGTGTGTCTGTAGAGCACGATATACATAGATTTCCTGGTCTTTCTCTCAGAGAACCAGGGAGAAGTGACACCCCAGCAGCACTAAACAGTGAGTACCCCAAACTTGGTTTCCAAATTGTCTTCTCTACTAAAGGGTCCCAGGGCTCCCTAGAGGAACGGCTAATTGGGGATGTGACAGTGGTCCCTCCCCCCTTCCTTCTTTCTCTCTTTCATCTCTCCCCTTTCCCCCCATTTCCCTAGAAATACTCCCCACTTTCACCTTCAATGGGCCAGCATTGTTTTAGAGACAAAGTGCTCAGAATCAAACTACAGAGTTGGTATTTTCTGTGCACTCGTGATGCCGAAAGCTCAGCTTCTCCGGACACCGGTGCCAAATCAAATCTCGGAGACAGAGTTCTGGGTGCAGTAGAAAAGGATAGCTTTATTATTTTGCCAGGCAAAGGGGGACGCAGCGGACTGCTGCCTCAAAAAACTATGTGTCCCCTCCCTTGGAGTGGATAGAGAGAAGTTTTATAGTAATTGTTAAAAGAGGGCGTGGTCAGCTCATGGACATTCTTCTGATGGATTGGTGGTGACGTTAAGAGTCAGCAGCTCAACCTTCAGGTCCAACCGATCTGGGGTCTACAAGCTTATGGGCAGCATACCATTGTTAATCCTTAACTTCTCCCACCTGGAGGGGGTTTCAGTACCGGCAAAATAGCTCAAAGATATTCTTGTAGGCATGCCTTGATGGGGAGCCGGGACCTTGCCCCAGCCTGCTCTCCACTGTTTGTGTCTCCCCGGTCTGGCATCCCATCCCTTCCCTAATTAACACCGGCTTAAATCTGCCCATTGGAACTCTGGGAAGGTCGTGGAGGCTGAATGAAGGCTGTTTCCTGTAATCAAAGAAATGGGGGGCACAGAAAGGCTTTGTGCCCAGGAGCCCACAGGGCCTGCTTGGTATCACTCAGAGAGAACAGAGATCAGGTGACTATGGAGGAAATTATTCAGGTTATTTGGAGGAAATTTACAAAAGCATTTCTCTCACTGAACCAAAATGGCCACCTTTCTCTGTCCACCCTCACGCTGCCCAGCAGCCTGCACCTGGGTGGACGGGGCTGGAGGGAGGGTAGGGCATGAGTGAAGGAGACCAGGCTCAAGGGGACCACACCCGCTGCTTTTCCTGTTGGGATTTTCATGGGACTCCTTTGCGAGAAAATGACGCCCTGCTGATTTTTAAGGCAGTTCCTGTTAAAATGTAAATGTGACACTTAATTCACCTGCCCCCTTCACAGCCCAGAGCTTGTGGGGAGGGTGGGGATAAGGCGGGAAGAAACAGGACTGATGGAAGGGGACAGGGGACAGTGGCGAGTGGTCTGGGCGATGGGGCCAGCATCCTCACAGAGCCTGGGAAGCGGGGAGTGACACTGCCAGGGCTTCTCAGGACCCCTGGGAGGACGTTCTTATGCCTGTCGTAGCTAGCAGCGTTGGGAACAGAACCACTGGGGCCCAGTGACCCCACAGGGTGAGGGTCTGCGTGCAGGTGCGTGGGCACCAAGCAGCTCTGGCTCCCAGGGCCGTCTGTGCGGGAAAGCTGAACCAGAAGATGCCCCTGACGTAGAGACCTGGGGACGGGACCCGGCACCGGGGTGGAGGTGGGTATGGGACCCGGCACCGCGGTGGAGGTGGGGGACCTGGGAAGGAGGTTGGACATCTGGGGCGGGATGGGACCCGGGATGGGGGTGGGGACAGGGCGGGAGTGGGGACGGGGCCGTGGCCAGCCCGGTGGAGGCAGCTGCGGCAAGAGGGCACTGGTCTCCTGGGCGACGCGGGGCGGCCGGGCCTCTGCAGCCGCTCCCTGCGGGTCGCCCAGAGGCTGGAGGGCTCCGGCAGGAGGCGGCTGCAGGCATGGGGCCCGCGCTAATGCCCGTGGCCCCGCTGGCCCTGCTGGCGTGGTCACCCTTGGTGACCTCGCCCCTCTGCCGTTTCGACCCCACCTCCCAGACCTCTGCTCCAAGGCCCTGCCCTGTCTGGCTGCTGCCCAGCTCATGCCCGTAGCTGCCTTTGCTCCGGTCCTCTTCTAGAATGTTCTCTCGGGGCCCACTCTCATCCTTTGGGTCTTTGTTCAAACGTCACCTCCTCAGATAGGCTTTTGCAGCAGAGGCTCCTGATGGCCGGTCACTCTTCTCGTCATCATTTGAACAGCCCAGGTGAGCCAGGATGCATGGCCATCCTGCCGAAGGCTGCTCTCCCCAGCCTCCCGTGTGTTCGTGCTGTGTGGCTGCCATGGGAAATGATATCTGCTCGCCTTCCTTCCCGGTCCTCCCCCCGCCCCCTGCCCAGGAGCCTCCTTGGACCCAGAGAGGAAAGCCCCGTGTCGAATGGCAGAGCCCCCTGCCAGCCCTGAACCTCTAGCCTCTGAACTCCGAGCCCCCGGAACACGCTTCATCTCATCTAAGTCGTTCCGTTTGGGGTCTTTTTGTTGCTGCTGCTTAGCAGTACCTTTGGTAATAGAAACGTACCTTCCACAATCTCTAAGAGAGATTTCCCCAGCCACTTCCTATCTCAAAACCTGGTTCGTGCAGAGCAGTGGCTGTGATGTGCGACTTCTTCCCGTGCTAGTCAGCTGTCACCTCCCCACTTGAACAAAGGTTCTGTGTGCACATGAACGCTGTCGTGCTCACCTTGAAGGCAGAGCAGGTGGAAGGCTCCAGGTAAGTCCTGCTGGATGGATGAACAAGGGAAGTGACCCAAGGAGGCTGCGAGGCTGCAGCCCCCAGCCTGGAGCTCCACAAGACTCCTTTGTTAGAGTCCAGCAGATCAGAATGGCTCCTCCTGTAGGTGTTGTGAATCTTCTTTTAGCTTTTCTTTATCATGAATTTGTCCGTGACTTTTTTCCCACAAATTTTAATGTAGTCAAATTGATTAATATTTTTCCTTATGACGTTTTGCTTTCATCCCATGCTTATAAGGTCTTAGCCCACTTGAAGACTATTTTCAAAAATCATACTGAGGGCTTCCCTGGTGGCACAGTGGTTAAGAATCCACCTGCCAATGCAGGGGGACACGGGTTCAAGTCCTGGTCCGGGAAGATCCCACATGCCGTGGAGCAACTAAGGCCGTGCGCCACAACTACTGAGCCTGCACTCTAGAGCCCATGAGCCGCAACTACTCAGTCCACGTGCCACAACTACTGAAGCCCACGCGCCTAGAGCCTGCGCACCACAATGAAGAGTAGCCCCCACTCGCCGCAACTAGAGAAAGCCCGCACGCAACAATGAAGACCCGACGCAGCCAAAACTAAATACATTTAAAAAAAATCATATTGAATCCACTTAAAATTAATTTTGGTGTAAAGAGTTAGTAAAGATCAAGGCTAGTGAGCTGACCTTTGGCCCATAACATGCTCAGTAAGTGTTGCTATTCTCATTATTTTAAATATTATCTTCTAATCAATTCCCGTATGTATTAGGGTCTATTTCCAGACTGCTGGGTTTTTTTAAAAAATAATTTATCTATTTCTGTACTAGTATCATTTTATTTTACTTATCATAGCTTTATATATATTTCAACATCCCATATTACTCGTATTTTCTATCAGCTTTTCAATTACTTTAGAAAAGGTCAGGGAAGATCCTGTTCTTGTTTTGATAGCAATCTCATTGAATATATGTAGATCAGCTTACAGAGAATTTACATCTTTAAAACACTAACCTTTAGCCAAGAACAAGCTCCTTTATTCAAGTCTTTTTACTATCTCCCAGTCGAGTTAAAAGTTTTCTTGATATAGATCAGGCACGTTTTGGGGGCATAGACTTTACTTTGTAGAGCGGTTTTCGGTTCACGGCACGATTGTGGGGAAGGCACAGACCTTTCCCATTTACGCTCAGCCCCCGACGTGCACGGCCTTCCCCGCTATCAACCTCCCCACCGGCGAGGGATGTCTGTTACACTGATGAACCTGCACTGCCACGTCACCATCGCCAGCGTCCAGAGATGACCTTGGAGCTCGCGCTTGGTGTCCTACGTGCTGTGGGTTTTGGGCAAGTGTATGAGGTCATGGATCCACCCCTGTAGACGGTACAGAGTAGTTTCACTGCCTTAAAACACCCTTGCTTTTAGGTTTATTTCGAGCTACTTTGTCTCTTTTATTATTGCTAGTGTTAATGAGAATTTTTCCTCCTTCGTGTTTTCTATTGGTTATATTTGTATATAAGACGTTTATTATTTTTGCATATAAATTTTGTAAGCCAGACTTTGCTGAACTCTGAAGTGTTCTGGTATTCTTTCAGTGGATTTGTTTGCATTTTCCAGGCATCATCTACAAATAATGACCAATTTGCCTATGTCTTGCCAATAGTTACACCTTTCTAGTTCATTCTGCTTCTCCAACGGACCTTCTCCCACTCTGTCACGGACCCTAGACTTTCACACCCTTATCTACCCCTTCCTACTGGGCCTGGAGCTACTGGTTCCCTGGCTCACCCACAGACACCCTCCTGGCCACGCTCTGGCCCAACAGTGTCACACAGTGGACTTGTTCTGCCCAGATACTGCCCATGGAGGTGTGTGCGTGTGCGTGTGCGTGTGCACGCTTTTACGGTATAGTTATGGTTACAGCTCTCCCGGATACATCGTTGAACTGAGTAACCTATTCTTGTCTTCCTAGACCAATTCCCCTTTCTCTTAGTCACGGACCCCTCTTAGAAAGCTGAAAAATGTGCCGCTTCTGGACCCAGTCTGAGGGTTCCTCACCCCATTCTCCCCAGTGATGTGTTAGCTGTTGCCGGGAGCCCTGCCCCTGGAGAGCAGACCCCACAACCCCCGGCTTTCCATCAGTGCTACTCCCAGGGCTTGCCTTGGGCTCCTGACACAGGATCTATTTCTGCCTTCTCTCTCACTGACCCTTTCTCTGCTCTGTGGGCTCATTTGGAGAAGAGATAAAGGTGGAACAAGATGGGAGAGTCCTGCAGGGTGTGCACGCTGCTCTGGTCCAGCTGCGCAAGAATCCGTGCAGAGCGCTGGCCCTGACCTCTCTGCACGGCTCTGCCTGCGGCATCCGGACCACTGCCTCTTTCCCCTCCTCTTGTGCTTCGACCTGCAGACGGAGCAGACTTTCCCTCTCCTGACCCTCCTTCCCCCTCCGTCTTCCTACTACGCGAGGGCGCTCTGCAGCCCCACAGTTCTTCACAGACCTTCACGCGTGTGTGTCAGCCGTCAGTGTGATACGCCAAACGGGCTATTGATTTAGTGACAACCATTGCTGTGAGGAATTGATCTAATGTTTTCATGACGCTAAAAATGCTTTAACAAGTTCATTCGAAATTAGGCGATGGCAAGGAGCTGCTTGGTTCCCATCATGTTCCCAGGAGGAGGTGACTTGTAGGGGACCTTGAGGGACAAAAGCCACCCCTCTCCAGCAGCGCCCAGCCCGGTGCTGTGGGACTGCCTTCCCCAAAGAGACCAGAGCCCTTGGTGTCCCCACCAGGCCTTTGGCTTGGAAATACTCAGCGTGGCTTGCTTGGCTTCCCCGAGTCCCTGACCTCGGCGCCCCGGCCCTTTCTCCATACCCGCCCCCCCCAGCAAGTGGCCCTGAGGGTCCTCGTCCTCCGAAGGCATCAGCATCCTGTCTGCACGGGGGAGGTAGTATGTTCCAACCGGCTTCCCCGCCCTTCCTGCCCAGGCTTTTCCTGCGTGTCGACCTCAGTTTGACCTCGCTGCTTCCTGCTCATGGGACCCTGTGCCTCGAGTGTCCACACGTAGCTGTGGGCAACACCACTAGTTCTCAGGGAGGTGGTGGGTCTTCAGTGCAGTGACGGGAGCCCAGTGCAGGTGGGGGGGAGGCGGAGGGTACTCAGGGGCGCAATCTCCCCACAGGGCTCATTGTCCAGGGTGCTGGGGCCGTCCCCTGGCCAGCGGGGTCCAGCTCTCTGACAGCAGAGCCTTGGGTCCCGTCTCAGCCCGGCCTCGGTGCCCACCTCCTCCCGAGTCCAGGTCCCAGCCTGGCACGGAGGGCTGGCCTTCCACTCTGACCCCTATTCTGAGACAGCAGTCCGCTGTTGGTCACTTGGTTCCCCCAGGACGGGACCGGCTGTAATTTGTGAGGCCCAGCAGAAATGCCGACGCAGAGCCCCTGTTCACAGATCAGGGTTTCAGGACGGTGATGGCAGAGCACGGGTGGCCCTGCCCCATCAGGCTGCGTCCCAGGAGCCAGGGTCAGAGATGCAGACGGTCTGCGCATCTGGACTTGAGGGGGCCACCTGCCCACAAGCCCGAACGATACGCCGCTTCTCGGGTGCCTTATGGCTCCCAGTGGGGTCCCTTCCGGGGGGCAGGCCTGAAGCCAGCCCCGTAGGCCCGTGCTGGCTGAACCCATGCAGTTGTCATGGCCGAGGGCAGAGAGCCCTGGAGGGTCCCGGCCAGAACTCGGATGTGTGGACACAGCCGTGATTCCAGCGCTTCTGCCCGCTTGGCTTCACGTGAAGCTGGGGGAGCCCGAGTGCTGCCTCCCGTACGCCTGGGAGATGAGCAGCTGGTGCTGTTTACCTCGCGGCATTGCTGGTGCCACGTTTCTGAAGCTAAGCCAGGCCTGAGCACAGCTCCGCGACGCCGCTGTGATTAATGACGCTGCCGCGGGCATCACCCTAGATGCACCCTCATTTATTCAAAGCAAATAAAACCGTCTCGGGGTTTTTCTGCACGTGCGTCTTCCCTGTGTTGTTATATAGGCTACTTGATCTGAAAAAAACAAAAACACCCAAGCTGGCGTCTAGCATCCACCCCCAGCCTCTAAGTTCTAAATTCTTAATTGATTTGGACGTGCACTGTCAGCCAGCTACTGCTGCATAACAAAGCAAGACTTGGGGCATTTTCCCTGCAAGTCTGCTGGTCGATGGGCGGCCAGCTGTCTAGACCAGGCTCAGCAGGCAGCTCTACAGGGTAGGATGGGTCCAGGTCTGTCCCTTATGTGACTCCTCCCCCTCTGACCCGGGAGCTGCTTGGGACGTGAGCTTCTCTGGCCAGGTTATGGGCACAAGAGGGTGAGAGGAACGGTGTGACACCACAGGAGGCCTGCGCTGAGAACTGGCCACTTCCACCTCAGTCCACTGGGGTCAGACGGCTGAGCCCCACGTCCGGGGTGGGCCGGGAGGAACTGCAAATTGATGCTGCAGAGCCAGTGTCACCACCAAAGTGGGGTTTTCTCCCTTCTGCAAGTGGGTCTGTGTCTGCAGAGGGAACTGAGCTCGTGCCTTCTCAGCGCAGTTTATATCTCTGCTCTGGAAATGCCGGCTTCTTAACCAGCCAGGTGACTGTGCTCCCTCACCGCTGAGTGGGATTAGCTGACGAGATGCTCCCCGGCTTCCTCGGTGGGAACCAGAGCCCCCCTGCCGCACACACGCTGGAGGCGGGAGAGCCGTGGTCCTGCTGGAACCGACGTGGGCATCTTTGGACACTTTATTGGGAGAGTGTTTTCTTTCTTCCTGCGAGGTGCAGGTGTCTACGTCCACTGTGGGGCAAGTGTCCTTTGGTGGGACTGGAGGGGCCCTTGGGGATGGCAGCGCACAGCAACTCGGGCTGGGCGCACCGCGCTCAGGATGAAGCCAGCCTGGGCTATTTCTTAATCGGCTTGTTAGAATTCAGGAGAGTTTTGCATTTAAGAGTCTTCCTGTGACCAAACCTCTTAGGATGGAGATAACGGGGCCCGTGACAGTCTCTACAGAGCCCGCACAAGATGATTTGGTTGTGTGAGCCGCTCTCCCCGCTGTCCTTGACAGCCCTACCTGCCAGCTCTCACCATCACTGGATCGCTTTAACGCCTCTCTACGCGGAGGGCATTTGGGTGGAACCATGGTGGGTTCTGGAGATGCACCTGCTTTTGAATCTCGGCCCTGCACCCCTGTGTGCTTACCTGCTCAAGTCTCAGTGTCCCCATCTGTGAAATGGGACGATGACCACAGCAGCTGCTCCAGAGTCTGTGTTGGTCTTCAGTGTGATGGCGTGTAGAGGGCTCAGCACAGAGTCTGCACACAGTGGGCCTCGACGGGTGGAAGCTACCGCCCCTGCGTGTGGGTCCCCAGCTCCCCACGGACAGGCCTAGATTCAGTTCCCAGACGGTCTGTTTTTTAATTGAAGTATAGTTGATTTACAATGTTGTGTTAATTTCTGCTGTACAGCAAAGTGACTCAGTTATCCATATATATATACATTTTTTCATATTCTTTTCCACTGTGGTTTATCCCAGGTCATTGAATATAGTTCCCTGTGCTATACAGTGGGACCTTGTTGTTCACCCATCCTACATATAATAGTTTGCAACCCTGATGATCTTCAATCACGTCAAGGTGGTTTTAACAGACAGGGACCTGAGAGCTGGAAGCCCCACTCAAATAGCTCTGACTATGCCTTGTGAAAATAGAACATGACAAATAGCCTGTTTTATGCTTTTCCCAGACTTTTCTTAATATTACCAAGTCTCAGAGAAATTCAGTACTCAAGACATGCAGAATGAAAACTTTCAAAGAGTAGTCAAGCGCGGGCCTTCCCTGGAGGTGCAGTGGTTAAGAATCCGCCTGCCAATGCAGGGGACACTGGTTCAAGCCCTGGTCTGGGAAGATCCCACATGCCGCGGAGCAACTAAGGCCGTGTGCCACAACTACTGAAGCACGCGCCCCACAACTGCTGAGCCTGTGCACCTAGAGCCTGTGCTCTGCAACAAGAGAAGTCACCGCAGTGAGAAGCCTGCACACCACAACAAAGAATAGCCCCTGCTCGCCACAACTAGAGAAAGCCCGTGTGCAGCAACGAAGACCCAACGCAGCCAAAAATGAACAAATAATTAATTAATTAATTAATTTTTTTAAAAAAAGAGTAATCAAGTGAGAATGCCCTGAATGAAAGATACAAATTTTAAGCGGTGTTTTGGTTGGTTGCATTTCTGGTCTCCTGAAGGCCAACAGAGACCCTTGTATTGTTAGAACCGGAAATCTTCCAACTCTGTATCTGCCCACATCCTCCCAAAGTAAACAGCATCTTCTGATCATAATCACCTCTTCCCTTGGTGACTGAAGGCCGTTATCCTGAACATCAAGGATGATTAAGATGGGAGGTAAATAGAATTATAGTGAAACTAGAATGTTCCCTGGAAAACAAACACTACCACCGATGAATCCTAATATAGCTTCTTTTTCTTAAAAGAACGTAGGAGGAAAATGCCTGTCGTTTGGGTTCTGAGTAACCAGGGTTTGCCTGTTTGATTAAAAAATATTGTTTACCAGATTTTCCTTTTCTGCCACCCATCTCTATCTTTGAGCATCTTCAAGTTGTTAAAATGACTTCTTCTCACAGTGTCTCTGTGTTTAGATCTGGAAAATATAATTTGGGTTAAAACTCGATGGGGAGTCGCTCAGGCGGATGGGTTGCCGTGGTAACGTGCGGGGAGGGGAGATGTATGGCCAGAGGTATTTGCAAGAGCCTCTGGGTTGGGCTTTGTCTTTGCACCGGCTGGTGGGTCTCCTCTTTCCAGGCCTTGCCTCCACCTGCTGCCTTCCTGAATCACTGCCCGGTACTGAGAAGACTGTGGGGTCCCGGGGCCGGGCGCATCCTTGCTGGCAGAACCCTGATTTTGTTCAGCTACAGAGAGGCCAAGTGCCTCCTAGGACAGGTTGCACTCTTTCTAGCCCCAGAGGGTGGATCTCAGTTGGTCTAAATTAAACATCATAATTTTATTTCCATGCCAGTGACCGGGTTGGGCCAGGTCACAGGACAGTTCTGGCCAATGACAGTGAGAGTGTGTCAGGGGTGTCTGGGAGCTTTCCTTACAAATAGAAGTTCACAGGTGAGGAAACACCTGTCTAGGACTCTAGATGTCAGGTCTGAGGATTTGAAGCTTAGAACCACAGGTGACATCTCTCACCTGTGAAGGAAAGTCAAGAGGGTTGCAAAGAAGCAGAACCAGAGTCGGGGCATCACTGAGGCGGGGTTAATCAACCTGCGGACGTCCTGATGTCCCAAAATAAACTTTTTATTCCTGAATCGTGTTCCCCCAAATTCATATGTTGAAGCCCTACTCCCCTCGTACCTCTGGATGTAGTCGTATTTGTAGGTAAGGTCTTTAAAGAGATAATTAAACTAAAATGAGGTCTTTATGGACCCTAACTCTAGTGGGGATTCGGGTTATAATCAAATAACCAGTGAATTATAATCGGTAACTGTTGGAGGATGGAGGGAACGAAAAGTGTCCACTGAACAAAAACATGAGGTGGGCAGCTCTGTTATACTCGGTGGGTCAGTTTATTATAGAGTGGGGTCTGGTGGGCAACAGTCTGGAAGCGTTCGAAGCTGTATGCCCTGTTGCCGGGGGCAACTTTATAGTCAATTTCGGGTATGGGTGTATGTGTTTGGAAACAGGATGAGCCTTCCTAAGTCGAGATTTATGAACGGGTAACTAGTCTCTTGGGCGCCAGGAAGACGTCAGCGAAGGTCTTCGTGATTGTTCAGAGGCTAACGGCGCACGGAGGCCACCTGGACCTAACAATCACTGCACAGTACCTCCCAACCACAACAGAGAAGAGATTCACTGCACAGTACAGGCCTGGGTGGGGTCAGCAGGACAGGTGGGACCATACGGGCCCAAGATTGCGCCAGTTATGCTAACAGCCTTACAGTAACTCATTATCCAACTTGACTGGTCTGTTACAGGAAGAGGGATTTTGATGCAGACATATGCATACACGGCGGAAAGGCCATGTGAAGACACAGGGAGAAGACAGCCACGTACATGCCACGGAGAGAGGCCTCAGGATGAAACCAACATTCCGGCACCTTCATCTTGGACGACTGCCCTCCAGAATCGTAAGAAAATAAATCTCTGTTGTTTCATCTCTGTTTGCCCCCTCCTTGGTACTTTGTCATGGCAGCCCTAGGACACTAAAACATCACCGAGGCCAATACGGGCTTTGGAAGCAAGTGGCATCACCCCCAACCCCAAGTGGCTTCAGTAACAAGGAGAAAATGGACTAAATCACATCCAAGAAGTCGGGCAGGAAAGCAGCCCATGGTGGCCTCAGCAATGCCATCAGAGACCCGGGTTCCTCCATCTTCCTGCCCACTTGGCACGTTGGCCTGGCCCTTAGGCGGGCTCCTCGAGGTGCCAGGACGGCCACCATGTATCCAGCTGCCTCCTGCAGGTGGCGCTGTGCAGGGGCAGGAATGAGGTGCTGGAATGTTCCTGCATGTCTGTTTTGTGAAGGGAAGAAAGCCCTCTCCTCCTGTCTCATTGGCCAGAACTACAACCCTTGCCCACGGCTGGCCACGGGCACAGAATTACTGTGGTGGGAATGAACCAGGAAGAAGGCAGTTGTCTGTCACATGTGGCTGCCAGTGATGGGATGTGAGTCGTGCTTTACGAATACATTAGAAGACAGTGGAACAGAAATGGTGGTTGGGGTGCAGCCAGCAGGGTCTTCTCCCCACCTGCGCAACCAGTCATCACCAATCCTGTTGATTTATCTCCCAAAGAGCTCTTGAATTCATTGGCTTTTCTGCATCCCCCCTTCCATCACTGTAATCCAAGCTCCAATGATCTCTTACTGGGACTATTGCAGTAGCCTATCAGCCTGCCTGAACACACCCTGATCCCCTCCCATCTCTTCTAACCGCAGCCTAATGACCTCTGAAAAATGTAGATGTCATCAAGTCTCACCCTACTTGAAATACCGCAGTGGTTCCATGCAGCTTAGAATAAGACGTACTTCCTTACCTCTGCCTGCAAGGCTCTGCCTAGCCTGGCCTCTCCCCACCCCACAGCCTCATCGAACGCCACACTCTTCCCACCCACTCCTCCTCGGGCATGTGGACTGTTGTTTTTACTGTCCCTCAAACACATTGTGATTTCACTCTTGTGTTTAGCATGTGCCGGTCCCTCTCTCCAGGACCTTGTACACTCCTCACCTGGTAGATACCTCACCTGGCCTTATCCCTCAGGGCTTACACATCTCTTCCTAGGGAAACCTGCTGTCTTTCCTGACAAGGTCCAGCCCACCTGCACCCACCTGTGTGTAACCCTCCCACTCTCAGAAGCCTGCACGTGAACCAATCATCCTCCCAGGTCGGGAGCGGCTGGTGCGCTCCTGGTCCCACCTGTGCTTGCTTGCGCAGCCTGAGGCCTGCGGCTCCCCTGGCTGGAGGGTCTGGGGTCTGTGTGCTGGCTCTCAGCTTGTGCCCTTTCCCACGTGACCTCTCAGTTAGCCGTCCTCCTGGGCTCTGAACGTGGTGGCCAGACCATTCCAAGAGGGCAACGGCGAAAGCTGCAAGGCCCCTGGAGGCCCGGCCCTAGAACTTGCACACGTCACCCACATCACTTCTACTGGTCAAAGCGGTCCATGGGCCTGCCCAGCAGTGTGGGGAGACGGAAGGATGGCGAAATACTGCCTTTTCTAATCTCCACTCGTCACGTGGGTCTCAGAGCACATGAGGCTCTTCTTTCCGGACATGATCAACACTCCTCTGTCCCCTGCGAACCCCTGAGCGGCTGTGGCCAGGACGGTGGGCTTCTCACCCCCATTATAACTCCTGCGCCCTGTACAGCGCCCAGAAGAGAGTTGGGGCTTTAATACTTATTGGATGAATGAGATACAATTATGCACCAGGTTAATTCAAAAAGGCCACTATGTTGCCATTGAGGATCATTTGTGGGCCTAAATTATCCATTAAACATTTAAACATCTGAAACAACTTAACATGCACAGATAGAAGAGTTAAGGAGATTACGGCACATTTACCTGATGGGATATTATACACAACTTTTATGATAGTCGCCATTATGCCACAAGTTGAGAATATACTTGTGATATAAAATTGAATAAGAAAAATGGCAGAGGGACTTCCCTGGCGGTCCAGTGGTTAAGAATCCGCCTTCCAATGCAGGGGACGCGGGTTCGATCCCTGGTCGGGGAACTAGATCCCACGTGCCGTGGGGCGACTAAGCCTCCTGCGACAACTACTGAGCCCTCGCGCCCTAGAGCCTGCGTGCCACAACTAGAGAGAAGCCCGTGCGCTGCAACGAAGACCCAACACAGCCAAATAAATAAATAAATAGTTTTTTTTAAAAAAGGAGAAAATGAGACAAAGAAGACAAGACTTTATAATAATGTCTCTCCATCCGTCGAGCACTTCGTCCCCCGGCTCACCTCCTGCTGGTGGACACGCCCCTTCCTGGCACCAGTCTCCGTGGGTCCCAGCGTGGCCGTCTCCTGCTTGTCCCTGGAGCTTCAGTTCACATGTCAGTCCTCAGGGAGGCTCTCTGAGGCCCCAACCAGGTACATCCCTGTAAATCTCCCCGCCCCTCCCCCGTCGTCTGCCTTACTTGGGGCTGTGTCACCCGGCACAGTGTCGGCGCCTCGGGGTGCCTGGGGGGCTTAAACAATAGAAATTTTTTTTTTTTTTTTTTTGCGGTACGTGGGCCTCTCACTGCTGTGGCCTCTCCCGTTGAGGAGCACAGGCTCCGGACGCGCAGGCTCAGCGGCCATGGCTCACGGGCCCCAGCCGCTCCGCGGCATGTGGGATCTTCCCGGACCGGGGCACGAACCCGCGTCCCCTGCATCGGCAGGCGGACTCTCAACCGCTGCGCCACCAGGGAAGCCCAAACAATAGTAATTTATTTCCTCATGGTTCTTGAGGCCAGAAGTCTGAAATCGAGGTGTCAGCAGGGCCACATTCCTTCTGAAACCTCTAGAGGAGGGTCCTCTCTTGCCCTTTCCGATGCAGAGTGGCGGCTGGCGACCCTTGGCTTGTGGAGGCGTTGCCTGATCTCTGCATCTGCTGTCCTGTGGCTCTCCACCACCCCCGAGTCTGTACATGCTCTTCCTCTCCGGGTTTCTCCTCTCCTTATATGGACTCTAGTCAGATTGGATCAGGGTCCACCCTAGTGACCTCATCTTAACTTGACCGTCTGCCAAGACCCTGTCTCTAGACAAGGTCACCTTCACGGGTACCAGGGGTGAGGACAGGCACGTAGCCTTGGGGATACTGTTCCAGCCAGAGCAACGGGGGAGGGAGGGAGCAAGTGACGAGATGTGGGTGCTGTGAAGCTGAGATTTGCTCCCCAAGCCCGGGAGGCTTCCTGCACTGGCTGGCACTCACATCTCCACTGGGGGCTCTGGGCTACAGCACCACAGGCCCTGGAGGGGACGCCAGGCCCCGGTTCTCAGTTCCAACCCGGTAGCTCGTCTCTGGGCCTCTTGGCTTGTGGCCCACCCGCCCCTCCTAGCACCGTGTGGCGCCCACCACACGCCCACCATGCTTTCTGGTGTCTCGTGGACAAAATTTTCAAGCAAGACCCGAGCATCGGCCGCTTCCGCTTGCGGGAGACTGAGAGTTCTTTGATGGGTGGGGCGTGGGGTCGTGTTGCCGTCTCCAGGATACCCCCTACCATGGGGTCAGGGCTTTGTCTTCCCCCAAGGGAGTTTCGGTCCCACTAAGCTGAGACAGGTACTTTGGTGGCGGGAAGAGTGTGGGCCTCTGAGCGGCCGTCCCAGTCACAGGTGCAAAGCGGCTTTGTCGTGAGTTACGGACACAGGCGGAACCCAGGTCTCACCCCGAGTGCTGACCGGGATCCTCGCAGGCTGGGACCTGGATCCGTGTCTTAGCACCTGCCCAGGTGTGTCTGCTGGTCACCTGCACTGGCAGCCGGGACCGACTGCTGTGGGTGGCTCTGCGTGGCTCAGGTGTGCTCGCCCGCCCCTCTGGTCCAGGCGAGGTGTCTGCAGGTGTCCCCTCCACCCCCGACCCACTGCACCGGTTCCTGTGCCATCGGCCAGCTCGCTGACCTCCAGGCAAGTGCGGGCTCCTCGAGGGCCTGTCTGTGACCTGCTCCCCACGACTCCCTTGTACCTTGTGCCACCTTGAAGACAGCAGGTGCGAAAACGCTGGTTGAAAACGTCTCTAGGGCGTGTGCCGAGCAGGGTGTAGGTGGGAGGGGAGTCGGCCGCAGCGTGAGGCTTGCTCCCCATGGAAGTGCTTTCCCCACGACAGGGCCGGCAGGTGTCAGGCTTCCTGTGTGCTGTCCCCACCCGCAGGGCTGGGACGAGCTGTGCCCGCACCCTGCCCTCTGCAGCCCACCCAGGCGCTCCAGCGCCCTGCCCCCAGGGACCAGCCCAACTGCCCTGACATCCACTGCCACCTCCTTCCGAAACTCACTCCCAGAAAGAGCGAAAGGGTGGGAGAGGGGAGGAAGCCGGCAGCGGGCGGGGGCTGGTGGGCCCAGCTGGGGGGAGGGCTCGCCCTCTGGCAGGCAACGTGACCCCCCAGGAGGCCCCATGGCCCCGCCTGCTCTAATAAACTCGAAACTCCAGTGACTTAAGTGAAGATTTCAGATTAACATTTAAATTAACACCGGACTAGAAATCTGGAGGCCCAGGTCGCTGGTGTGACTGTGTTAACTTGTTCTGTGACCTGGGGCGAAAATTTAAAATGATCTTTTCTGATCGAGCCGCCCCTTCCCTCCGTGGGGAGGTCAGGACGTGGGCCTGGAGGACCCCTCCGCCCCTCCCGGGCTGTCCCGGAAGCCCGGCCTTCTGTGTGGGTGGGGCTCACCTTTGCCCCTGAGTCGCTCTGCTTGACCAGTGAGTGTGGACCCTCCTGGCCCCTGGAGGCTGGGATCCAGGCAGCTGGTGCCAGAGAAGAGAAGGGCAGGGCCCTGGGCTTGGGGACCATCAGTGACACTGCCGTCAACTCAGCCACTGCAGGGGGACCTCTGTTAGGAGCTTTCCTTTACGTGGCCTGTCTTGGTGCTCCCCAAACTTGGGGCCCGAGCTGAAAGGAACAGGGCATTAACACGACCAATCGCCCCGGGGGTGGGCACGTCTGCCGGATCCAGCCCAGCGGGCTCCAGAGAGCCAAGAACATCCCAGATCCGCCAGGGTCTGAAGCCCCGGTCCGCAGACACAGAGCAGAGAGCGGAGCGGGATCCAGGATCCCAGGAGGGCAACCAGGTCCAGCTGGGGGGTTCCAAGAATCTGGACTCTTCCAGAGGGGCGGGGAAGGCGCCAGTCCTGGCTGAGCGGATGCGTGTGCTACGTGCCTTATAGATGAGTCCCCGTCCTCCGACAAAGAGAGAACTAAAGGTGAAGCAGGCCCAGGTGGGCAGGATCTGAAGCCAGGTGCTGTTAACAGGGCCCCTGCTGCCCTACGGATGGGCAGCTGTATCAGGAGGGGCCGGGGGCACTGCCAGAGCGCAGAGCCACCCGGACCCCCGGGGCCCTGCCCCACTGGCCCGGCTCTGCGGGACCCTGCACACCAGCCTGTCGTATCCGTCTCAGACAGGGGTGCTGCACCCCCAGGAAGCTGCCGCGTGGCCCGGGGCCAGACCAGCCACTGCTCCTTCACACTGGCCGTTTCCTTCCCTGCCGCCAAGAGACTGCCTCCCACTGTCTTCCCTCTCCTGGGAGCGAGGAGTAAAGGAGGTCAGGAGCCTCTAGGAAATCCCTTCTTCTCACTCTTGTCTGTCCGCAGGGATCCTGATGGCCCTCGGCCTGCAATGGTCGCCCTCGCTTTCTTCCCAAGAGGCCTCCCAGCAGAGCCTGCCGGGCCATCTGTCACGTAGAGCCCTGGGGGGTGTGGCCCTGAGCCCTCCCAATCAGCCGCTGCGCCCACCGGCGTGTTCCCACGGCTGCTCAGGGTCCCCGCTGGAGAACCCTGCCCTGGAGGCGTAGGGTCTCATTCGTTGGGAGAGCAGTGAACTCGAAATAGCAGAGGCTGAGGCACCTCACAGAGGATGGATATCATCATCCAGGTGGGCGGGAGATCTGTCCTGCAGTGCGCAGGGCCCCGGTCCTGATGGCCCGAGCTCCGTCCAGGCTCCAGTGGGACGGGAGGGCAACACCGGGCCAAGGGCCTTCAGGAAGGCTCTGGAATGCATGGTTCTGGAGGCAAGTTACATGGCCACAGGAGCTGGAAAGGACACCTGTGGCTACAGGTTCCTTTCCTGGGAAGAAGGAACACACTGCAGGAAGTGCTGGGTCCTCCCGGCCTCTGGTGCTGGGCCCACAGACCTTCCAGCTCTTGCTGTCACCTTGGACAGACAGGCTGTTCCTGGGGAAGGGGAAGGACTGGGTGCCACTCAGCGGGCTTGTAGTTCCATAATTGGCAACCATAATGATCAAGGACAGCTCCCACTGCCCGAGGGTCACCTGGCCAGTAAGGGGCGGGGTCAGCAGCCGGGCTTGTGCGATCCCATGGCCTGGCTCTCAAGCAGCTGACCTGCCCGGACACGCTCACAGACGTGCACCGGGTGACCCGGGAAGTGGAACTGGGGAAAGTTCCCCAATCTCTCTAAGCCTCGCCGTGAAATGGGGATACGGTAGTCCTCGGGTCGCTCTCATAGGCTGAGACGAGCGTCGAGTGCGTGGCACGTGGAGCACGACACGTGGAAGGTGGGAAGCGTCCGTAGCAATGGCACCGTCATGGCCGTGGTTGGTCTTTGCCGCCGTGGATGCAGGCTGAGCCCTCGGCCATCCCATCCTGACGTACAGCCAGGAAACAGCACAAAAATCGGGGTCGGGTCGGCCGTGCCAGCATTCAGATTTAAAGGTTATGCTGTTCCCCCAAAGACACCCCGAAATGCAGCGCTCGACTCGTTCAGAGAACGTCTTCACGCCTCGTTTAATGCCAGGCGAGCGGTCATGACCGACCGAGGCTTTGCCGGGCTCCTCCAGCATCCTCGGTCACAGCTGGGGCAAAGACAGCACGTTCAAAACCAGTTTCCCGTTGAGCAAATGAGGCTGATGTTAGAGGCACCGCCTCATTTACTTCTTCTTGGTGAGAACTCTCAGCTGGGCAGCCCTGCCTCAGAAGAAGGGGCAGAATCGCTGTGTAGCCCATTAGAGGTGAGTTGCAGAGTCTCCCTGAGGTTTTAAATCCAGCCAACACGTGTCTTCGGGAGCAGGGCCCAGTTTGGGACAAACCTCTTCCATTTGCAAAGGTTCCTTGGGTGTAATTAATGCGACCCAGTGGGGCTTGAGGTCTCTGATGGACTCAGAGCATGGGTCTCCTTATTCTTTAAAAAAGCATGTTTTAAATGGAAAAAGTAACATGTATGTGGTTTATAAAAACACGAGTACAAAAGGGCATGCAAAGAAAACTAGTCTCAGTTGGGCTGTCTTTGAAAACTCTGTACATTCCTGCCTTGGATGAAGCAGCCAAAGGACAGGAGCGCATCCCAGCCCCCAGGGACTGTGGGTTTGCTGACTCTCCAGCTGGAGGACGGCTCACAGGAGCCTCACTCCCCTTCCAGAGATAACACATGCCTTGTGCCTGTTTGTTTAGCGTGCAGGGCCCTGACGGACGAGGTAGAGTACGACGTCACCAAGGCTCGGCAGAAGAAGACCAAGGTGGGCTCCCTCCGAATAAATCCTGACGGGACGCAGGAGAGGAGAAAGGTAGCGGAAAAGAAATTATGTGTCAGTGTATAATTGCGGATATGGGCAATTACCAGCCATTTATCCAAACAGCAGTTGGTCTTAATCTTCTAACCTTTCTCTTGTTCAGGGTATCAGCTCTAAATTGCTTCTGAGTCCTGGGGGACCCAAAGTAATCTTTAAGCTTGAAATTGAAGTCTCTCTCCCAGCACCTAAATTTTGTGTCTTGTCAAGTCGGAAGACATTTCTGCACTATTGCTCATCAGGATAAAAATAGTGCTTCCATGGTTCTTGGGCAAGGCCAGCAGGGGACCCAGAACAGCTGCAGGGGCTGCCCAGAGACCTCAAAGGCTGGGCACCCTCCCCCAGGCTCCCCACCCCTGCCTCTGAGATCCACAGAAGTTTCCAGTGTGGGTAAGGGTGCAAGACCCATCTCCGGGACAGACTCAGCACCTGCCTGAGCGGAAAGATGGATGTCCTTCCACCACGGAGACCGTGCGGAGAGGGGCCCAGCCCTCGGCATCTGACGGCAGGGGTCTGAGAAGTCAGGAGGGACGGGGCCACGGCGAGCTCAGGCTCCCGTGTCCTCCCCCAACCCCGCACTCAGGTGGTAAGCGCTCAGAACAATAAGGCAATTTCATTGTCATCCTAAGCGCGCCGTCCGGCTCACTCGGAGCTGAACAGAAGCTGGTTTGGGATTTCCTGTTGGTTTGGCCAAGCACACGGCGCCCTGTTTTAGAGCAAATGACCGAGGTGGGCCGTCTGCTTTTTCCACCTTTTTCTGGAATTGTGTGCCCACCCAAGAGCCTGGGAGTAGGGCCACCAGGGAGCTCTGTAGGGTATTGAGAACGCCTTTATGGGAGGCCTAAGTGTGTGTTGAGCTGGGAGGCCCCCTCTAAGAAGGGCGGGACAGTCTTCCCCACAAAAGCCCATCTCCCATCATGTCACCAGGTAATTCACCAGAATTATCAGATAATTCTGATAACTCAGGTCCTTGCCCGGGAAGAACCGTGGTAATTTGCACCACTGCTCATCCACAGGCCTCGTTCCCCGCGACCAGGTGGCCCCGTTGGCCCCAGAGACCTGCAGGGGAGGAGCAACCCTGGTCCCTGACACCGGCTGCGGAGGATTCTCACGGTCAGGCAGCGCCAGGAAAGGCGTGTGTGCCTGGGGCCGGGGCAGCTTCGAAAATAGATGGAGGGTCACTACCGTAAGAGGTTAAAATGTGGGTTACCTGACCCACTGTTGGTGCACCTGGGCCAGGAGAGAGGAAGCGGTCTTTCTCTAAAAGGTCAAAGGGCAAAAGAGAGTGACCCGGGGAAGGAGCAGGGGCAAGGGGAGGGACGCGGGTCCGTGAGGGAGGACTGCGGAAGCCGGTGGCTCTTCATCGAGGACCTGCCACGACAGCCTTTAAGTGATCTCTAGTCCTGACAGCAACCTGCAAAATAGGTGTGTTTTCTGTTGAGGACACGCAGAGCAGGTTAGCGGCGCCCCGGGGTCCCTCGGCGACGGCATTGCACGCATAGGCCCTCCATCCTCCGAGGTCTCCTGCTGTGTCCTCGGGGATCTTTCCCGGGGTCCGCGCTGAGGATCCCTGAGCCCCCCCGACATGGACTCACCTTTACCGGAAGCAGGCCTGCTCTCCCTTCTCTATTGTCTTCTGCTTTGAGACAATCGAGTTGAAATCACGTTTTCAGGGTTGCTACAAATGCCCCATCTGCTGAGCCGTTTGAAAGCCATCATTCTGCCACGTTCATCAGGTAGACCAGAGTGACCTCAAAGTCCCGGCGACGATGAGCAGGGCTGTCCTGGACCACGTCCTGCTCGGAGCTGCTGCCTGGCGGTCGTGGGGAGAGCAGCCCCCGGGAGCTTCTCCCCAGCCTTCGGCGCTGGAGCCGGACCCTCCTGGCAGACACGTGGAGGGTACGCGGTGCCCAGAGAGGCTGGTCTTTAAGGCCCCGTGTTTTGGAGCCGTGTGGCTTTGGGGTTGAGGGGTGGAGGTCAGGTTTCCTGCCTGCGGTCAACGTGAAGCTAGTGATCACAGCAGCTCCCGTGCTTTACAGAACCCAGCAGTCCTCCCTCCCTCTCCGAAAACTCTCCTCTGCTTCAAAGGCCCGTGGTTGTTTCCTCGGCCAGCGGGCTGCTTGGCCAAACTTGAAACACAGGGGCCTCTCGGCGTGAAGTTGGGGCCTCACCCGCCGCCTTGGACGCAGGCCAGCTGTTCTTGCCGGGGGTGCTCCTGTGGAGGCATCTCTGTCCTGCTGCTGGGGGCGCGCAGCCTGTGTGTGCTCAGCTTAGTGTTCAAGAAACACCAGAAAAGCACAAAGAAGCTCCCGGCAGGATCAGGCCGGCGCCCTGGCTGGGAGAGGTCTCAGATTCAGGGCGCTTCCTGGGTCCCTGACATGCCGGCCGAGGGCGACGCGACCCATCTCCTGCCCCGTCCTGTCTTTTCTTATCCTTTTTCGTTCTGTTTCTCCAACGATGGAAGGAAACGCTGGCCCGTGGGCTGCGTCCTCCAAGCTGAGGGTCCGGGAGAGCCCGGCCTTCCTCAGAGGGAGGTGGGGAGTGCCCCCGAGGGCCCACGTGCTGAGGGGCAGGGGCCCGAGTCGGCCTTGTAGGTGCCGTGTGGACGCTTGGCGCACAGACTGGCTGCTGCCGGCGCAGCCTGGTGCTGGGGCAGCTCTGCGGAGGGCGGGGTGGCGGGAGGCCCGTGGACAGCTGCTCTGGGCTGGGTTGCGCCGGGTGAGATGGTGCCAGGTGGCTACTGTGGCGCATTCTGCCCCCGGACAACAGCCGGGGAGGGAGCTGGCCCGTGTGACCACTGCAGACAGCACTGCCCCGCACGCCCTGTCCCTGTGGGGGTGGTAGTGGAGGACACAGTGAGGGCGGGGCAGGCGCCCAAGGGACCACGTGTCCGCCAAACAGCAGGTTCTGCTGCCCGTTGCTGAAGCAGCCCCGAGGACCTGGGGCCCTCGCACCGCCGCGGCCCGCCCAGGAGCGCCAGCCGCGCTCTCGCTGCCTGTCCTGGCGACGTTCTCTGTCCGGCCTTTTCTCCAGCCTCCACTCTGCATTGCTGCCCTGTGGCCTGCGCCCTCTTCTGTCCTAGGACTCCTTCCACGTGCATCCCAGCTCTGAAGTCCCAGCCGCCGGTCCAGAAGCCAGGGTGGCCCAGCCAGGGCACTCGGGGACCCTGGGAAGCGCTGGCCTCGGGCTATGCCCGGACTGCGGGAGTCAGGCCCAGGCCACAGTCAGTGAGGCCCCCCGGCCCCTGCCCACCTGCTGCTCCACTTTGCTCTGGCTTGGCCACGGGGTCGCGGGTCCCCCCGGGTCCCGAGCCGGCCGTGCCTTGAGCCCTGTTCCCCTCTTTCCTCCCTCGGCTCCGTACACACATGAGCAGGGCTGCCTGCCCCTGAGGCCGCTTACGGGGCCACAGACTCCCAGACGTGGCCCCCCACGTGGCCACCGGCGGGATGCTGGCCCTCAGAGGACGGGGTGGGACTTGGGTGGGGTAGGGTCAGGGTTGGGGGTCAAGGTTGGGCTCAAGGCTGGGATCAGAGTTGGGTGAGGGGTAGGGTCGAGGTCGGATATGGTGGGGTCAGGGTTGGGGTCAGGGTTAGCTGAGGTCAGGGTTGGGGTCAGGGTTGGGTGAGGGGTAGGGTCGAGGTCAGATGGGGTGGGGTCAGGGTTGGGGTCAGGGTTAGCTGAGGTCAGGGTTGGGGTCAGGGTTGGGTGAGGGGTAGGGTTGAGGTCGGATGGGGTGGGGTCAGGGTTGGGGTCAGGGTTAGCTGAGGTCAGGGTTGGGGTCAGGGTTAGGTGGGGTCAGGTTTGAGGTCAGGATTGGGGGCAGGGTTGGGGTGGGGGTAGCTTTGGCAGACACAGAGGCTCCACTTCTCCCATTGCCTCTGGGAGACGTGTTCTCTCCGTCTGACAGTTTTCCCCGGTGAGCAGGAAGGGGATAGACTGAGGGTGGAGCAGCGCAGGGAAAGGGGTCTAATACTCCTCGGTGGGGGGACCTCTGAGGCTCCTCTGCCTGGCTCTGGAATGTCCCCAGTGGAATGGGGCCCCAGCCGCCCCCCGAGGATACACTTTACTGTCTGCCCCCTCTTCCGCCAGCACTGCCCCCTCCCCTCCCATGTTTGGAGAAGCTCCCAAGGAAAACCCAGCCGAGACAGTCGCGGTAAAGCCCCCCGACGCGAACTGCCCCTCTGGCGCCCCTCCTCCCTGGAGGGGCAGGGAGCCACCACCAGCTCCCCACCTGGCAGCGGTGGGCGGGGAGACCCTCGGGGAGAAGCGCTGTTTTCTTGCAGTTGTCACCCAGCAAGGCCTACGACAGGTTCTCCACAGCCTCAGTGGACGGCGGGGCTTAGGGCCTCAAGGCCAGGCTCGGGCTCCTGACCTGGGTGGGCTAGAGGGAGGGACGTGCGGTGCGGGGCTGTGAGAAAGTAAGTCTTGTTTGCTTGAATTGACCCCATCCTCGAGGCATCGTGCAGGCCTGCTATGAACGTCAAGTTCAAATAGAGAAAGTATCGTCAATAATAGTGACGATGAGACCAATATCTCCTTACACTAGACTCTAAGGCTGTTTTTGTTAAATTCTTTCAACAACTTTGGGAGGTAAATGAGGCCACTTTAATTAGCTTCGTGTTAGAAATACAGAAGATGACGCTCAGAGAGCTTCGGTGATTCAATTTTGACAAATTGGTATTAACTTAATTTGCTGATAAGTCAGTTTAGCTCTTGATAAAGCTACCCCATCCCGTTGCACACCACACAACATCAGGTTCCTGTGGTGTCCTGGGGCCGTGCAGTACACAACCTGCACAACTGTACATGGGACCCTGTTTGCTAACAAGATGAGAGAGGTGGACTGTTGTAACAGGACAGCTAAGAGGCAGAGGGGAATTCAGTCCGTCCGCAACCTTCAGACTGCAGGCTGCCACCCACTAGTGGGCCATAAATCAGTACAGTGGGGTGAAACTAGCATAGAAAAATATACATAACATATCAGAGTGCATCTTATAGGAAAGGAAACCGTTATCTCATGACGCTTTATGTAATGAGTTGCAACGTAAAAAGTGGGTCATGTCCAAAAAACTGAAAGCCATCATAGCAGATGGCTGTTCTCAGCATGGGACAGTAGCCTAAAGATATTTCATTTGGGAAGATTATTCATACCCAAACAATGCCACAGTAATGCCTGATTCCCCATGCGGAGACAATCAGAGCTCCTCCTCCGAGACCAGGTATTATCACAGAAATAGCATCGGGTTTGGTGATCTCTGGTCTGTAGACAGGGAACCAGGGCGCCACGAGCACCACTGACGTCTTCCCAGCCCAGCGGTGGCCCCGGCGGCCTGGCTCCTGGCTCACGGCCGCTGAAGCTCCGGAGTTGTGCTCTGGCCCCGTGACTGCCCTGAGTCAACACAGCACGTGTGTTCAGCCCACGCTGTTATGGTGGAGAGAAGGAATCCTCACCCCGAAGGAGGCAGCGCTCTGACCCAGAGCTCTCAGAAGGAACCACCGTGAACACCGCATGCAGCGACAGAGAGGAACGGCTTTGGTTTTTGTCCCAGCTCCTGGCACTAGAGCTTTATAACGTGACCACTGCTCCTTTCAAACATGTCGCCGTGGGAAGCTCTCAGCCTCAAAGAACAGACAAACCAGCTAAAAGCAGTCTGGCCATAAGAGCATTTCCTATCCTACACACTAAAAAGTCTGAGTACAGGTGGTTCCGCGGTGGCGGAGGTGAGTTCAGTGGCCCAGGGGCACCGCGAGTGACCTCATTCCTTTCTGGCTTTCTTTTCTGCCGCTCTTGGCCTCATAGGCTGGTTCTTCTCACGGTCCCCGCACAGCTGCCCATCTCCAGGTGTCACACGTAGACAACGTTCAGGGCAGAAGACGGAAAAGTTTTGCATTCCATTCGTTTCTAACAAGTGGGGAATTTGTCCAAAAGACCCCCGATGCCCCGTCCCCACGAGCCTCGTGCTTGTATCTCGTGGTCAGGAGACCACTGGGCAAGGGAATGGGCCCACCTTGAGGGTCCCCATCGGTTGAGGCCCAACCGCAGGGCTGAGGGGCGCCTGCCTGAGCAGAGGAGGGGCGACGTAAGAGGGTCCGTCAGCCTGAGGGTCGGGGGTGTCTTTGCGGCAGGTGGCCGCCAGCCCGCGCGCACGTCAGCCACGTGCTGTGAGCGTGAGGGCCCAGCAGGCGGCAGGACCAGTGGCTGGAGACCCCAGTGTGGTGATGGCTCTGAAGTGGGGTCGGGGGACCGTCCTGAGTTCCTTCTTGCATTTTCCTGTAAGCAAAAGAAAGAGAGGGTGTGCGTGTGGCTTGCAGGGCTGGAAGCTACCCCTAGCAAACAGGAATCGGGGGGCCACCCCTATGTTGTTTTATGGACATTGTCAGCCCGTGGTTAACACCTTAATAAATATATTACTTGGAGAACAATTGTGAATAAAATTACGTTCACAGGAACCTGAGAGGCAGCGTGTAAAAAAAATCAGAAAGGTGTTTTCCAGTTTTTAAGTCCAAAAAAGAGGTAACTAATCAGTGTATACTGACGACCCTTGTGTGTGAGTGTGCCTTCTGGGGGTGAAGGGGCACAGAGTACACACTGCGGTGGTGACGGGGTCACATCTCTGGCCTTACCTGAGCTGCTTTTCTTTTTGCTCACCTTTCAAATGTTTTTCCATAATGAACAGATCATTACTGTGACATTAAAAAATAGTTTGGGGGGGCTTCCCTGGTGGTTGAGAGTCCGCCTGCCGATGCAGGGGACACGGGTTCGTGTCCCGGTCTGGGAAGATCCCACGTGCCGCGGAGCGGCTGGGCCCGTGAGCCATGGCCGCTGAGCCTGCGCGTCCGGAGCCTGTGCTCCGCAACGGGAGAGGCCGCAACAGTGAGAGGCCCGCGTACCGCAAAAAAAAAAAAAAATAGTTTGGGTTATTTTTTTGAGAAATCAAAAGAATTCCATGTCATTTCAGGAGTTCCAGTTCTCAAAAGTAGCCCTGCTCCTAGTGAGATGGAAACCACACGCAGATACACGATACCCTCATACAAAACACTTAGCGGGAAGCGGCGGAGCGGCCGCCCCCCACTTTGTGCAGCCTCCATTCCTGGTTCCTGGTGGTCCTGGTTCTGTCCTGTCCTCAGAGGTTGGGACAGTCCCGGGAAGGTGGGGCTCATGAAGGGTGGCTGTCACTTTGTCTCTGGTTGACTCTGCTTCCCGTGACCAGAGGGGGCCCAGGACCTAGGGTCTGAGATAAGTTGATCTCATGTTTCTCAACCGTCTACAAGGAAACGAGCAGAATTTTCCTTTCCTCTCAAAGAAGAATGAGTGACTTTTCTAGTCCTCAAGACAATATACTTGGGTTCTTTTCACCTTTATCATTGATTTTTTCTGGTGGCTTTTATTGTGTATCATCTTCTCTTTTTCTTCTTTTCTTTCTTTCATTTTTTAAAAAGAGAAATACTTCTGCTCTAGCATTGATTTATGATGCTGCGTGCATCTCTCCCGCTCATAAAGAAAGGGGAGGCCTCCCACGATGAGACCTGGCCTCCTGCCCATGTTGGGTCCAGTGCAGGTTGGCAGGGGAGGCCACTCCACTTGGTCACCCAGGGACCCAGACTCCTCATATCCAGTCCTCAGTGTTCTCTGCATTCCTGGGAGGATGGGGCAGACGGGGCAGAGGGCTCCTCGGGAAGGTTTCATGGGCAGACCTAAAAGTGGGGTGTCTCACTTCTGCCCACATGCAACGGCTGGGACTCTGCTCACCTGATTGCAAGAGAGCTGTGTCCAGGAAGAGAAATAAATGAGATGGTGGGACTTCCCTGTGGCACAGTGGTTAGGAATCCTCCTGCCAATGCAAGGGACGTGGGTTTGAGCCCTGGTCTGGGAAGATCCCACATGCCGTGGAGCAACTAAGCCCGTGTGCCACAACTACTGAGCCTGCACTCTAGAGCCCGCGAGCCACAACTACTGAGCCCATGTGCCACAACTACTGAAGCCCGTGCGCCTAGAGCCCGTGCACCGCAACCAAGAGTAGCCCCCGCCCGCCGCAACTAGAGGAAGCCCACGCGCAGCAACGAAGACCCAATGCAGCCAAAAATAAATAAAAATTTTTTTAATTAAAAAAAGAAACAGGACAGTGACCATTCAGCAGTTTCTGCCATGCGGCCGCTGGGGAGAAGCTATGAGCCAGGGGCTCCGTGGTGCGCAGTGTGTGCGCCTCAGGTTACCAGGCATCTACTGTGTCACCCGAGTGACGTTGCCTGAAACCTATTACTTGGAGCCCCAGCGCAGAGCAGCCCAAAGCCTGTTAATCTCCTGATGTAGCGCAGTCAACAGCCCACCTCGGGCTCGCCGAAGCCTGGCCTTCTTCCGCAGACGCTTCGTCCCAGGTGGTCACAGACGGCCACTCACATCGCTATTTTGCCACTGCAGGCCTGGGATTAGCGGGGTCCCGCTTTAAATGGAACCCGATCTCAGTGCCGCTACCCAGGTAAGGACAGCGGCCCCAGATCCCCTCCCCAGAGGGCTCGTTGCCTGCAGACAATTCTTGTACCAGACCACATCTCAGGGAGGTTCTGATGAGTGTGAGAATCCCTGCAGCGATTTTAAACAGAAAGAGCTTTAACGCAGGGTTTAGATGCTCCCACGCAGCCACCAGGGAGCTGCTTCCTCTGCTGCTGTCAGGACGACGGGACTCAGGAGGCCACGGCCAGGCGGCCACGGGGTTCAGGAAGATCGGGCTCAGCAAGGGCACCTGTGGCCATTCTGGCCTCGGAGCCAGGACACGCCTGCTGCCTTTGTGCCACAGAAAGGAGACAATGGCAGCTCCCCTCCCTCCACCGCTGCCTTTTCGAACCACAGACACCCTCGTCCTTCGCGGGACCCGCAATGGGGTATCGGGGGCCACTCTAGAACCCCCAGGCCAGCAGAAGCAGCACAAAGATGGGCTCCCCTCACGCCCCCCTCTGGGCCACAGATGAGCACAGCGGATCAGCCAGACCTACGTCCCATAAAGAACCCCGGTTGCAAGTGATCCTGGAATTGGGGGTTGTCTGGCTGGCCTCTGCAGTCCGCGGCGGCAGGCGGGCAGGGGAAGCCGAGCGCCCATCTGCACACCCCCGGCGTCTAGGAGCCTGGGGGCCGCTCGTGACGATGAAGAGGAGACCCTGGGGGCTGCGGCCTGGGCTCTGTGGGTTCAAGCCTTTTACGTCCTTCTGACGGGTCTTCCTTCTTATTCCTGTGGGTGCATAACTTTCTCCCCTTTCTTCCTAAAGCTGGTGTGTTTGACCTAAAGGTGTTGGCTTCTCCCCACCTCTGGGAAACTGTCCCTCTGAGGTCACGTGCTCCTGGTGTCCCCTCCCGATGGGCTCAAACTCTGGCAGAGAGAAGGGACTGCCTGAAAACCTCCCCGGATGCAGAGCGGCGGGGCCTGAGACGCCCAGGGGACCACAGAGCCGTAACCACAGGGAAGAAAACACGCGTTAGTATCAACTACCGTGTCACGTCCCGAACGCTGGGTCTGTCCCAGAAGCGTCTGCAGGTGCTCGGATCACCACAGCAGGAACACCTGGCCGTGGAAGGGGGTTAGGGAATCGGGACGGGGGCCTGAGCCTGCTTGCTGGCTCGTCTCTGAGCGGCAGGGCCCTCTCCTGCCCTCCGTGCAGGGCTGTGCGTCCACCGCCTTTCCTGCGTCCACACAGCCCAGACCTCTCCCTCAGGAACCGGGTCCCCAGCTGCCTTTGCCTCCCTTCTTAGAGAACGTTCCTGACCCAGAGGGTGTCAGCCACCTTGGCCTCTCAACTCCATCCCCCAGGAAGAGGCGACATGCCCCAGCTTCCCCAGGCCGCTGGACACGTGGACAAGGGCACGGAAGGGGCTGCCCAGCACTTGTCCACTCAGCGCCCGGCCAGCCTGCTGCCCCCCACCAGAGGGATGGGGCCTCTGGGGCCTGCAGGGCTGTCGATCTCTTCTTCACCTGAGGCTGGAGTCCCATCTACTTTCCAGACTCCATGCCAGCCCCTTGCTCCTACTGGAGGGGGGGTGAGCTGTCTGAATTGTCCAGGACCTGCCCAGGGCAGCAGTACAACTGGCCATCGCCTCAGGCTGGAACTGCCCGCAGCCCCCAAATCCTCTTCTCAGCCTGAGCCGCCTCCAGAGAAGCCAGGGTGGAAATGCAAACCCGGAGTACGGGAGCAAGTGTGTGCGAGCACACGTGTGTGCACACGCATGCACACGTGGGAGAGTGCATGTGTGTGCGCATGCCTGTTACGCATACATGTGTGAGCACCGCGTGTGGGTGTGGGTGTGAGCGTGCCTATGCGCACATGGCACAAACCCATTAGCTCTCAGTCGCCCATCACAGAGCAGAGAGCGGAGACTTGGTCAGCCGAGGGTGATATAGGGAAGGAGGGAGCTGCCAGCCTGGGCAGGCCTGGTTGGGACCCACGGAGATCGGGGGACTGCTGGTGGCCCTGGGGGCGGGGAAAGGCACGTTACCGCTGCCCGACCATCTGGTGGCCTTCGTTCGGGGTGGGTGCTCAGCGCTCTTCCCAGCAAGGCCAGCAGAGGGACCTTTTCCCCAGGGCTTCCTGTCCTGGCTGGCGTCTCAACAAGGGTTAACCAGCCCTCCGCCCAAACCACGGGGATTAAAAATCCATGCTGTCCCCAGGGCATGTGGGGCGGAGGGGTGACATAAAATCAAAAGGGAAAGAGATTATTTTTAATCCTCTTGGTGGGTGTTGAAACAATGAAGGGAGAGCAAAGCCGCTAAAAGTTTGTCCCATTAGATTGAAGCACCAGGACAGACTTTGCCACCAGGAGCAGGTGATTACAAACTGCATATTTTCCTCTTCTAAATAAGAAAATCGCTCTAATCCCACAGAGATTGTTTCTCCGGTCAAAGGTGCTCAGCTTTTCACTGTGCTTGTCGCTGTGGGCGAGTGGAATTCAGACCTGATGTCAACTTCTGCCTTTCGAGGGGTTTCAAGTCAGATGAGGGGAATTGTGGAGAGTGAGCGTCCCGTGCGTCCTAAAGAATGTCCCGACACGGGGTGGGTCAGCCGGGTCTTCTCTGGGGTCTCATTCCGGGGACCCTCTCTACCCTATTACCTGGGTGATCTACAGCCTCTGCCACCCCCCAACCTGGGCACGTACTTAAAAATAAAAGGAACAAACGTTAACTTTGCTTTGAGAATCTTTTTGGAAATGGCACAAAGTTTCCTGTTTTCCCTCTCTCTCTGACGAATGGGCACGTTCCAGGATTGAATATAGAGCAGTTCCTTTTTTTAAAATTTTATTGATGCAGAGTTGATTTACAATGTTGTGTTAATTTCTGCTGTACAGCAAAGGGATTCAGTCATACATATATATACATTTTTTTAATATTCTTTTCCATTATGGTTTGTCACAGGATATTGAATACAGTTCCCTGTGCTCTACAGTAGGACCTTGTTATCTATCCATCCTATATATAATAGTTCGCATCTGCTCATCCCAAACTCCCCATCCATCCCTCCCCTACTCCCCTCCCCCTTGGCAACCACAAGTCTGTTTCCTGTGTCTGTGGGTCTAGAGCAATTCCATTTGTTTGCCGACTGAAACTGTGTCAAGGTTCTGAACTGCCCAGCTCTGGCTTATTCCTTTCTCCTGTCTTCCCGGCTGTGGACGGGGCGAGAGGCTGAGGAAGAGAGACACAGACACCTGCTGTCCCGGGTTTAGCGCGTTTGGGGATGACTGTGACAGGGCAAAGCCCTTGGAAACGCGGTTCTGCAGTTGTCTGCGTGGTTATGTTGATTCCCAAGTCACCACACATGCATTATCTCCGTACGGTTTATTCTTAGCTCCTCTAAGGCATAGACGATCCCCCAGAGATGTCTCGCTATCTTTGATCTGTATGTCAGCAAGCGTGCATGGATAGCCATTGAAGAGTTTTTGGTTTTATTGAATGATAAAGGAGAAATTAGTGTATTTTGTTTTCTGACTATAGACTGAGGAGGAGATGGTTGGTAACATAAAATAAAGCCACGGCATAAAAAGGTGTCCTGGTCCCCAAATGGTCAAAGAATCATTTAAAAAGACAATGACCCAGAGACAGAAACAGCCCTCGGGGCTGTGCGTGGATTGGCAAGCGGAGAAGGTGGAACTGTCTTTGTTATAAATCAGTCATTAAAGAAAATCAGGCTGAACTTTCGGAAGCAGTTTTTTTCCGTCTCTAAGTTTCAGCCTCACTTTCGCTTATGGAGCGTCCTACCAGGTGCTGATCTAGGTAAACTCCCGTCTACGATTTTGAACAGGTGTTAACGCACATTGTTTTACCTGCTCAAGCTGTTACCTGAGATCCAAGCTGACTTGCTCCTCACACTTGCACCAAAAATGTGGCTGATTTGCTGCGAGGGGGACTTGTTCTCCCAGGTCTGTCTGACGCATCCTAGGACATCAGGGGCTCAAGGCTCAGCCCTCCAGGGAACCGAGGAGGCAACATCCCCCTTTCCCCAAGGAAGAGGCATTTCCCTGGATCTCTGTCCCTTTAGCCATCACCCACGTGTGCCCACATTTTGCCTGGATGTCCGAAGGAAACAGACGAATCAGGAATGATCCCATGTCCGCACGCAGCTGTGCAGCACCAGCACACCGCCCCTGATGAGGAAGAGCTCGTATCCCAACCTGCAGAGGGAGAGGAGGAGAAAGGCGGGGTGCGATCAGGCATCTGGCCGTGCACTCAGCAGGTCCGCGGGCTGAGGCTCGAGGACCTCTCCTACTGTCCAAACACGTTTTCAACCTTCTAAGTGTTATCTAAACCTCCCAAGTTCAAATGTCATGACTACTCTAATGACCTACACGCAAGTTCACACAATTTTGAGGGAAAGAAAATCTTTAGTTTAGTGTTAAGCGACAGAGGCCAGTGCCAAATACGGACACTATTCCTTCAATTTCAATTAAAACAAAAAAGGTGAATGTAGAAGGCAGAGAAGATTGATGTCAAGGATTTGGGCCCGGTATGACCCAAGGCTTTTTCTCTTTAAGGGGCTATGACGAGGAGAAGCCTACTCCCAAATAAAGTACATGGTCACCCATTTAGCAGCACCCGCTCTCAGAGGCCTGGAGGCCCGCGTGCTCACCTGCGGGGCGAGGCAAGGGGGGTCGGGCTGGACTTGTTTGGCCGAGGACGCTACGACGTGCTGCACAGGGGTCAGCCCTGACACAGCTGCAGGCAGCAACAGGGCGGCCAGAGAGCCAGGTGGGCGGGCAGAGCCATGTTTCCCGCCAGAATGCTTCAGCTGAGGCTTACACGTGGGAAACTGGTTGGGCAGCAGTGGTTCTGCGCTGGGGGTGACACTGGGCAACGTCTGGAGACGGGTTTGGTTTTCACAACCGGGGGGGAGGGGGCGCGGCTGGCATCTGCGGGTAGAGGCCAGGGGCGCTGTAAGCGCAGGACAGCCTCCATGACAAAGGATTATCTGGTCTTAAATATCAACAGCACCGAATTGGAGAAGCCGTGTTCTGCGGAAATCAGGAATTTTCTTTACTTAGATCCGGAATTCTGGTGTTTGGAGAAAGGTGTGGCTGTAACTGTACAAAGAACGGCCCCCTGGAGTTGCGTTGCCATCCTATGACTGAAGCCCTTAGCTGCTGGTGTTGCACCTCAGCTGTGGTCAGATCCAGTTCGGAGAGAGTGACACACCAGCAGGACATAAAGGAGGGAAGGGGCATGGAAAAAAATCACACGCAACCCTGGTGAGGCGGTACGCTGGATGGAGTAGCGCTCTACCCGCCCTCCCGCCCCCGGCAACGCATGTCCACCCAAAGCCTCAGATTGCGACCTTATTTGAAAATAGGATCTTTGCATATGTTTATAGTTAAGATGTGGCCATCTCGGATAAAGATGGGCCCTGATCCAGTGACTGGAGTCCTTGCAGGGTGGCCAGCAGACACGGAGATGCCCAGAGCGAGATGCAGGCAGGACACCCAGGACAGCCAAGGGCACCCGAGGTCGGAGCGAGGCTGGGAGAGCACGGCCTGCCGAGCCAGCCGCAGACTGCAGCCCCCCGGCAGGTTCCCCCTCCTGTGGTCTCCCAGGCTCCAAAGCCCAGTATTCACTGCTGGGGGGCAGTCGTTTCCCTGGCAGGTGCAGAATCTTTGTCTGTAACCAGGTCTCTAACAAAGGAGAGACACTTAAAAGACAGACAGGACAGTGCTCGGAGGAAGGGGGCCGCGTGTTGCCCTGGTGGGGCATGAAGACCACCTACTCTCCCGCAGGGCTCGGCTCTGGGTAGGGAAGCTGCTTCAGCCTACACGGCCTGCTCGGGCAGCTCCGACGCGTGGTTTTCAAGGGCTGGGCTTGAACGTCCCTTCTCTCCTCTCCAAGCGGACTCCACGACGGGGCCAGCCCCCAAGTCCCCCTGCCGAGCTTCACGTGGGACAGAGAAGGAAAAGTCGGGGGCCCTGCTCGCAATAAGATGAATTGACAGGACGAACAGAAGTGCTGCAGTGGACAAAGGTTCAACTGAGAGGCTTTAAAATTTATATTAAGAGAGGCCTTACTCCCCTGCCCACCGTTTAAGTCAAGTGAAAAAATAATTAGGCTCTGTGGGCTCTTCTCATGCCCTTTCTCCTGAACTTTCTGGAAACATCAGAGGGAAGGAGGCCTCTCCGGCCACTTGAATGGTCTGAGTTTGGTCTGTCTGGAGAGCTCTATGTAAAAATGTGGGATGAAGGGTAGCCTTTAATATTTCAGAGGCTGCTGGGTCCGCTGATAAGATCACCTGTCTAGCCAGACAGCTCTGTGGGCGGCTGTCCCGGGGGTTTCAGGGAAGGAGCTGAGTTCTTGGGGGAGGATCGGGCCGTGCCGCCCAGAGGCTGGGTTTCGGGGGGCTTCTGGGAGTCCCTAGACGGCGGAGAGCAGTGGGCTGGGAGCCCCTGATGGGTTTTCGAGCAGTTTTCAGGTGGTCCCTAAATCGAGCTAGAGGACATGCCTGTCTGTGACTCTACTTTGGGTTTTCAAATTTTTCTTCATTAAAAAACTTACATTGCGGGCTTCCCTGGTGGCACAGTGGTTGAGAGTCCGCCTGCCTATGCAGGGGACACGGGTTCGTGCCCCGGTCCGGGAGGATCTCACGTGCCGCGGAGCGGCTGTGCCGGTGAGTCATGGCTGCTGAGCCTGCGCGTCCCGAGCCTGTGCTCCGCAACGGGAGAGGCCACAGCAGTGAGAGGCCCGCGTACCGCAATAAAAAAAAATAATAAAAAAAAAATAAAAAACTTACATTGCAGAAGTAACACGGTCGTTTGAACTAGAGATACACAGAAGAAAAAGTTTGTAACAGTCCCTTCCCCCCACTCCCCAATGGCTTCCCACCCACTCAGATAATCCAGGCTGAGAGCACTTCCTTCCTAGTATCCTCCACACCCACTCAAACCTGCACAAACATACCCACTTGATATGTTTTAGTTTTTGTCTTTTAGTCATTTAAAAATAATAGTGGGACTTCCCTGGTCGTCTAGTGGTTAAGACTCTGTGCTCCCAACGCAGGGGGCCTGGGTTCGATCCCGGGTCAGGGAAGTAAGATCCCACATGCCGTGTGGCACGGCCGAAAAGTACAATAAAATAGTAAAATCATGCTACATACACTCCTCTGAAGACTGTGGAAATGTTCAACGAATTTTATTTTATTTTTCTTTTTTTTTGGCTGCTTTGTGCAGCATGTGGGATCTTGGTTCCCCAACCAGGAATCGAACCCACATCCCCTGCAGTGGAAGCACAGAGTCTTAACCACTGGACTGCCGGGGAAGTCCTCAGTGAATTTAAATGTTAAGTTTGAATGCTCTCCTTACACTGTAGACTGGATTGTTGCTCCCCCCATTCACATGCTGAAGCCCTAACCCACTGCCACACCATGTGACCGTGTTGGATGGAGATGGGGTCCTTGAGGAGGTGATTCGGGTTAAATGAGGTCATAGGGGGTGGTGTCTCAATCTGACGGGACTGGTGTCCTTATGAGAAGAGAAAGAGACGCCAAGGCGCTCTCTCTGCCATGTGAGGTCACAGAGAGAAGGTGGCCACGGGCAAACCAGGGAGCGGGTCCTCACCAGACACCGAATCAGCCGGCTCCTTGATCTTGGATGACCAGCCTCCCGAACTATGATAAAAATTTTCTACTGGTCAGTCCACCAAATTTGTGGTGTTTTGTTACGGTGGCCCAATAATGAAAATTTGTCATGGACCCCGTCCAGGTCAGTGGATGGAGATCTAGCCTGGCCAATGAGACTGTTCTCCTGTAGACGGACACACAGGTTGTTTCCGGTTTGTTGCTGCTACAGCAGCATAGGCAACAAGCCTCCTTGATTACACGTCCCTGTGTCTGGCGCATGTGATTTCTGCAGGACAGACTCTCAAGAGGGCAGGGGTCAAAGAGTAGGTACATCTTCACTGGAATCCATGTTGCCAGGTTACTTTCCCAAAAGGTTGCCACATTTTATGTCCCTACTGGCCACGCATGAGACCTTTCTTGCATTTTTGCACCAGATAATATAATTGTTTAATTTCTGGTAATCTAAGACATGAAAGATGGCATTTCATTTTCGTCTTAATTTCCCTTTCAGTGGCTCCTAGGTTGTTAAGCGGATTTCCTGTGCTTCGAGTTGCTTATTTGTATCCTTTACCCATTTTCTGTTGGGTTGTTTGTCTTTTACGTTATTTCCCGAGTCAATGTGTAAGGACAGGAAGCTCCATGCTGCCCACGCGTGTTCTTCGTTGGGGTTTGTCTGTGGCTTTGCACCCTTTGCCCCACAGACAGTCTCTTTTCATGACGCCTGTTGGTGTCTCATCTTGTTCAAGAACACCTCCCCCCCCATTTGTCATACTAATAGTCTTCTGAATTTTCTTCCAATAGTTTGTGCTTTTATGTTTCAACATTGAGTCTGTACAGAACGCAGTTTTCGGATATGGTGTGAGGTACGATCCAGCTTTCTTTTCTTCCAGCTGAAAGCAAGTCATATGTGCTAGCACCGTTGATTAAACGAACCGTACTCCCCTCCCTGTTGCATTAGAAGGACACTACGTTAGCTTTTCTCAAAGATAAATTTGTCAGAAACTGAAATACAGACATTCCCTCACAGGTTCTGGACATTCAAGTATTTTTGTAGCTCTTTTAGAGCATTTGTTAAATCCTGCATTTTATCCTAGTTATTCGTGTGCTGTCCTACATCTCTACCCTGAAGGACACATTTTATCTTGTATCTCCCCACTCCCTACGCCACATAGCACAGTACTTTGCTCATAGCGTGTTCTCAATTTCTGTGAAATAAGAGAATAGGTGTTTGCTTGGTAGGTGCGTCACTTCTTCTCCTTTGGTTCTGTGAGGTGTCTGGGGACTGTTTCCACTATTTTGTGAAACCCCTGGGAAAATGATAGAATGTCAAGGAAAAAAGAGGATTCATCACCTGTTACCTCCTGGGTATTTAATTAGATGATGTTATAAGTGTCTATGGTATCAGGCTTGCGCTGATCAAGTCCAGGATGACATAAAAGGAGCCTATGATACCAGAGTTGGGGTTTCTAGACTTGGGAAGGCTGCCCTGTGCCCTCAGCCCTGCTCACCCAGAGCAGGCTCGCACACAGCCAGCCCCCAGCCCTGGGTCTCTAGCACCCTCCTCCTCGGTTCCCACACACTCTGCTGCTACTGGTGCTAGTGGACAGCATACAAGACACGGACAGGGGCAACGTGACCTGACTAAGCAAATGTTCTGGCTAAGCAAGAAAACACTGACGTTAGCATTTGGGCATATAGAAAGACTAAGTGACAGAGGGCATAAAGTGATGGGAGAGAATTAAAGATTACAGTAGCTTAGCACAGAATTAAGGTTAATTAACCAAACCCTGGCCGCGCATGCGTTTCAATTGATCAATACAAACAAAAGCCAGGATAGAACATGCACCAGGAGCTGGTGGTGCCCCCTAGCGGCCTGCAGGCTGCTCCCTCCCTGACCTGAATCCTCCCAGGGACCCCGAAGAGGACGGCAACGCCCCCTTTCCCGCTCAGATCCCAGAGGGAAGTGAATCTACTCCCCAGTGTGGGAGTGTGGTTTCCCCAGCTTCTCCGTCTGCAGCTCCACCTCCTGCCTCCGGGGTCTGGGCCACCGGCCTCGCATGTTAGTTCTTCATTTCTAAAGCCAGACTTGTGCCACGGAGTACCACAAACCAGGTGCTTGAACAGAGACGGACTGTCGCACAGCTCAGGAGGCCAGAAGTCCAAAATCAAGGTGTTGGCAGTCGGTTCTTTCTTGGGGACCCCGGGGACACGGGCTCCCTGCCTCTCTTGCTTCTGGTGGGGGCTGGCGCTCCTTGGCGCTCCTTAGCTTGGAGGTGTGACCTCCACAGTCTCTGCATCCGTCAGCTCGTGGCCCTCCCCTCTCTGGGGGTCCGTGTCTCTTCTTCCATTCCTATGAGGACATCAGTCACATTGGATTAGAACCCATCCTCACTGAATGTGACCTCATCTTATCTACCTACATCTGCAAAGACCCTAATGGGTTCGCAGGCACCGGGTGTGTGGACGTGAGCTTATCTTTTAGGGGGACACAATTCGACCCATGCAGCCTTCAGAGGTGGTGACCCCGGGGCCTCCCAGTTCTGTCTTGCTGATTCCATAAGGCTCAGGGGTTTGTGTTCCCACCTTGCCCTCCTGCTGGGCGTTCTCAGCTGATGGGCGTGCTGGAGGGTGGGTAGGGAGCCCTCTGCGGCCCTTCTTCCTGTTCGCTGGCTGCTAAGGCTGAGGGCCGCCCAGTCGGGGCTGGCATGTCCCGCCCCATGTAGCATGGTGGCCGGCAGCGGCCTCCGTCCAGATCAACAATAAACATGTGAGGGAAACAAATGCTAACATTGACCTCCACGGCCCTCATGAGATGCAGCCCCCTTCCTGGCCTCCATCTGGGCGTGCAGCCGAGTGCCCTGTATCCTTTGTCTCTGATCTTTGCCTCCGTTTCCGGTACCTGAGACGGCTCTCATCCAGGCTGGTTCAGACCATTTGGCAAGAATAATTTCACGAGCCTGGTATTAGGCGCTGCACAAAAGTCTAAATCCATAATGCATTTTGTAATTCTGTCACACTCCAAACAAGCTGTCCAAACTGTCTGGCATGACTCATCCTTAATAAATCCCTCATCCCATTAATTGCTCCTCAGTCCACAGAATCAGAATTGTTTGAATCCACAAGTCGGGAGGAACGGAGGGATGAAGGGGATGCATTTAGAGGATCGCACTGTTTCCCCAGCACAAAAGGAACCAGGCCTGGCGGTGGGCGCCACGCAGCCCTCGGTGAGGGAGCCGGGTTGAAGGCACTGCAGCTTTGCATCTGGTGGTTTTGAACGATTCTTTCCTTGGAAACTTTGGAGGAAAAGCAACGCACTGATTGTCGTTGAGAAAGATGACTGAGGTGAGAGACTGAGTTCCGTGACACTGACTGTTCTAGAAACAGTAGCTTTGGGGCGCCTCCTCGGTACCAGAGGTGACAGGTGTCTGCCCAGGGCTGGGCGTGGCAGTGCACATGCCATGAAGGCAGGGGAAGGCCACTGCCTCTGGCAGCCCACACTCAGAGAAGGGCTGTGGCATCACATGGACCCGATTAGCTTCCGGCTTAGCGTATACACGGGTTCTGTGACCTGGAGCAAGAGACCTGCATCTCGGGGGCTGCATCTGGTGCAGTGGGCTGGACAGGACGGGGACGGGGCCCTTGCGGCAGGCCTCGTGGATGGAGAGAAGGGGGTTTCGCTGGGAGAGGCCCCGGGCAGCAGGCCTGGAGTACAGACAGGAGGCCGCGGAGGCCACAGACATTTGCCGTGTCCACTGTGGGGCTGGCTATGTAGTGCCGGGGGGCCATGCAGGCCTGGGGCATCTGTCCCATCCCATGCCTCCCTGAAATCACTATGTGAATTTCTCGAGGCCTCAGTTTCCTGGCCTGCAGCGTGCGATAACAATGTCCACCCCATCGCGGGGTGGGGTCCTGGACCAAGGCATGTGTGCGAAGCTCACTGTTGTACTGACTGTGGTGTCGCCGCGTACAGGCAGGTAAAGGCAGGCCCCGGGTAGAAGCACCTCTACGCCCCATTGGGGATGATGCGGCTCACTCAGTGTCCGCGCGTGCATGTGTGTCTACATGTGTGCATGCGTGTGTATGTAAACAAATCTGGAAGCACTGTTGTTGGGTCCTCCAGGAGGGAGGCGCTATTGGCATCCAGAGAAAGGAAGATGCTGGGGAGGCGGGAGCCATGGAGACGGGCCTACGTCACTCGGCAGGCGGGGCTGAGTGAGGATGGGACGGCTCTGCCCAGCTCCACCTGGGCAGAGGAGCTTGGCTCGCCAGAGGGGGGCAGGGCAAGAGTCTTCTGGAAAGACCTAGACAACTTTTTGTGGACACTGAAATTTGAATTTCCTATCATCTTCCCATGTCACAAGATATTCTTCTTTTGATTTTTTCCGCCATTTGTAAATGTAAAAACCAGTCATGGCTCACGACACAAAACAGGTGGTGGCCTGGGGGACCCCGCGGCCAACATGGCCCCTGTGTGATTTCAGGTAGGGGCCCAGCCCACAGGTTCTGGGAGGACAGGGACCACCGTAATTGTGTTCCCTGCTGTCTCCTCACATCTAGCCCAACACCTGGCACCTAGCTGGTGCTCAGTGAACGTCGGTCAAGTGGTTGATTTCACTGCTTAGGTCTGTGACCCGTGCTGGACTCTCCCGGCCCTGGGTGTCTCCTGTGAACCGTTCTCAGGGCTCCCGCACCGGGAGGGACCTTGCCCTGCCCGTCGGAACAGTTCACTCATTCTCACTTCCCAGCACTGCTCTCGGTGAGTGGAGTTTAGCGGATGCCCACGGCCTCTGCGATCGTGGAGCCCTGAGGCCTCACTCCACCCGCAGCCCAGGCTCCTGGGACCTGGCAGAATGATGGGCAGGGGTTCTTCCCCTTTGGGAGCATTAGGGAGAGTGTTTCTTACTCCCGATTTAGAAGTGTAACCCTTCTCCAGGATCTGGACGTTAACTAGCAGAAAGATAATATTTATCCAAATGCACAGAGAATCAGGAAGGAAGAGATTTCATGTTACCTCTTGGGATTGTTAATTTTTAAATAGCGATAAAGAAAACTCAGCTCAAACGCAACAAAACGACCTCAGGTCTATCTCCTTTTGGAGACATTAGCAGCGGGCAAGGTGGTAACACGTGAAGGAATGAAGAGGGACTGGTGGGCGTTGCGGCGCTGAGAGGCGCCTCTGGGCTGCGTGATAAACCCAAACTGTTGCTCCTTCCGTGATCCGCTCTCTGCTTGCAGCAGGTCTCTGAGGAATCCCGAGCACACGGGGCCTCGAGGGAGCCGTTCCTCTTCAGGGAAACCGCTGAGGAACTTCACCGCGACTTGATTCGTCGTTTATTTCCATAGATGTCTCTCTATTAGCCGGATTGGGTTTCATACCCCGACCAGAAGTATCAGCAGATAAAACCAAACACGACTTAGTTACCCCACACTTAGTAACACGGCCTGAGGAAATAATCCAACAGGAGAAAGAAAAGGCACTTCATCTACAGGAGTGCTCAGAGCGGAGTTATTCATCATGTTTTAACTGTGGGCAACCCCCTCCCTACCGGTCCCAAAGTGAAGGAGCTTTGAGACGGGCCATAGATTCTCACAGGCGCTGCCACCCAGATGATCACAGGACCGGGTGACCCCGGAAGGGCCTGCGACGGGGTAGGGCGGTGGGGATGCACATGTGTGCACCGTCGCACGTGGACGAAGGCTGGGAAGGGCCAGGGCCTGGGTGTAGAGATGCTGAGACGGCGGGCAGATCTCCCGCCTCGCGTCTGTGTCCCATTGCCTGAGTGAAGCAGCATCCCATTGCACGCTTAGCTTGTCAGCGCGTTGACTTGGGAAGAGTCGCGGTCACTAGCGGGCCCGGAACACTGAAAATGAAACAAAACAAACAAAACTGTTCTCTTGCGTAAGAACAAAGCTGACTTGTTAACAGTCTCTCCGTCTTCCTTGGAGAGAGGTTGGGCGGGGTCTCAATCAGGGCCAAGTTTTGTGCTCATTCTTTTGAGGCTTTAAGAGATGCAACAGAACTGGAATCCAAGAATGAGCAGGACAGCAGAGACACCGACAGCCCTTCCCTCTGGCCCTGAGGTGTGGCAGCCCCCCAAACACTTCAAGAGTTTACCGATGACCTGCCCCCTTTGCACCCGAAGCTATAGCATGTCTGGTCAGCACCCTAGGACTGACTGGCTCTGTTTTCTTTTCTTTTTCTTTTTTTTTTTTTTTGGTGTGGACCATTTTTTAAAAGTCTACTGAACTTGTTACAATATTGCTTCTGTTTTATGTTTTGGTTTTTTGGCCATGAGGCATGTGGGATCTTAACTCCCCGACCAGGGATCAAACCCACACCCACTGCATTGGAAGGTGAAGTCGTAAGCACTGGACTGCCAGGGAAGTCCCAAAACTGGGTGTTCCTGAGACAAAGGGCCTTCCAAGCCAGGTGGACATGCAGGATCTTCAATGTCGTGTTAAAGCCATTTTCCAAGCTGCTTGCCTTGGGTGACCTGAGTTTGGTGCACCAGAGAAACCACTATCCCTTCTCTTCTTAACCGCTTCTTACTAGAAGGGCTGTGGCCCGCGGGGCCTAGTGCAGAAGGGGTGGGTCCTTACATGGGCACCCAGCCCAGAGAGCTCCTCCTGGCGCTAGGACATCCTGGCAAAGTCACACTTGGGACAGCATCCCTGCCTGACATGGGTCTGGAGAAGAGAGGGAAGGTCAGAAACGCATGAGAGAAAAACAATGCCACGAGAATGAGCTACATATTTTTTAGAAAATGTTCAGCCTGTAATATAACAGACCTGACTCTCGAGCTGGGCGCCTGGGAGCGGCTGTGACGCCCTCACCGTCCTCAGCTCCTCTCGGTTTTCTCTGGGTGTCGATGAAAGGTCTCCGTCCTGGAACTGCGTCTGCTCACTCGTGATCCGCTGTCTCTCCCAGTGTAGCGCTCATCAGGGTAACAGGAGCGTGAGATCCTCCGGTGCTACCTGGGTGCTGTTGGGTCTGAGGACGGAGGCCTCTTTCCAGGTCATCCCACGTGTGTTTCTAAGGACAAGCCTTTCACTTGGTCTCTCTATACTAAATGGTCCTCCTCCAGTTTCTGCTCTTCTAGGCAGAGCACAGAAGCAGAAAATAGAAAAGTCAGCACGGGTAGCACCCCCTCGCCGTTGCCACCCTGACCGCCGTCAGCAGGATTCTAAGCAACACTGCTCTGTCCTGAGCACACAGCTGCCCGAGGGTCTTGGAAACAGGCAGTCTGATGCAGCAGGTGGTGGTGACCACGCTTTGAGGGCCATGGGTCTGGATGCCCATGCTGAGAGCTCTCGGATTCTGAGAGGATGGGAAGGGGAGAAAATGACAAGAGGTCCTCAGGCCAACTTTTCAAGGCACTGCCTTGGAGTCAGCGGACCATCCTACCAGCCCACCGGTAAGGAGAGTGCAAAGGTCAGTCTATGCGCAAGTCGGCATCACTTTTAAGGCATTTACAAACTAAAACAGTCGGCATCCATCGGAGGGGAAGTAATCATAACCCTTTACGTTTGCTTGTCGTGTCAAACTCTCGAAAGATGTTCCTACCAGTTACTTGACCCGATCAGATACACTAGAACAGGTGTCGTCTTCGTCCCAGGTTTACCGGCGAGGACTCTGGGAGATCAAGGAGGCCAGCGTCTGGTCCAGCCCTCAGCGGGCTGTGGGCGGTACCAGACCAGGATGGAGGTGCTTGGGGGCCTGTGCGGCGTCCTGCCCCCGGCTCAGACGGGGTCACAGCACCCGTGCACCGAGGCAGACCAGCATGCGCCACGTGTTGCTCCATGTCTCCCCGTCACGGCAGGCTTCTGAGAAGCCCCCAGTCACCTCCTGGCCTTGGGCTGTACTAGCAAGACTTCAGGCGGGGGCTCCATGGTCCGGGACTATATTAGGAGCTCGGGCGGCTTCAACGGCAGAAACGTGTTGTCTCCCAGCCCTGGAGGCCGGAAGTCCCAGATCCAGGTGTGGGCAGGGCCAGTTCCTCCTGAGGCCTCTCTCCTTGCTGTGTAGACGCCGTCTTCTCCCCGTGTCCACACGTGGCCATCCCTCTGTGTTTGTCTGTGTCCTGATCTCCGCTTCTTATAAGGACACTGGTCACACTGGATCAGGGCCCACCCATGACCTCATTCACCTTCATCACCTCTTTAAAGGCCCCATCGCCAAATAAGGTCACATCCTGAGGTCCTGGGGGTTAGGGCGTCACCTAGGAATTTGGGGAGTGGCCGCACCTGGTCGCTTGGTGGAGGGCAGCAGCGTGTACCGACTAGAGCAGCTGGCTTCCAACCCTGGCTCTGCCAGGTGGTGCTCAGGTAAGTCGCTCCCGTCTGACCCTCAGTCTCCCCACCTGAGGAGTGGAGGGTTTACCGTGGGATCTCCGAGGTCTTCCTGGCCGCAGTGTCTGCGTTGCTCTGTCCTCAGGCCCAGGACCTGGAGGGCACGGAGAGCAATGACCTTGCAGCATCACTGTGGGTCGTGAAAGGAAGTCCCTGGGGCCTGGGGCTCCTCACCCAGGAAAGGGGGTTAAAAACGCTGGCCCCGACCCTCTCAAAACCATTGTTTCAGGATAGAATAAGCTAAGATATATCCCCAAACAGATTTTTAACAAATATTCCAGAGAGATTCTGCCATAGCTCACGTGGGCGGGAGCTCCCCTTTTGAACCTGCCCTTGGGATGTAGGGCATCTTTGAATCTAAATGGATTTGAGGACTTCCCTGGTGGCGCAGTGGTTAAGAATCTGTCTGCCAATGCAGGGGACACGGGTTCAAGCCCTGGTCCGGGAAGATCCCACATGCTGCGGAGCAGCTAAGCCCGCGCACCACAACTACTGAGCTCGCGTGTCACAACTACTGAAGCCTGTGTGCCTAGAGCCCATGCTCTGCAACAAGAGAAGCCACAAAAATGAGAAGCCCACGCACCGCAACAAAGAGTAGCCCCCGCTCAACGCAACTAGAGAAAGTCCGTGCGCAGCAACAAAGACCAACGCAACCAAAAAAGTAAAAATAAAATTTAAAAAAATGGATTTGAGTTTTGATGCCCCCATAGTAAGTGCACCTTCATCCAGTGACCGCCAGGAGACGGTCCTCAGCCTCCCGGGCGTGACTGAAACCTCTTATCCCCAAGTGAGAAAGACAGGGGGTGTGCTGTGCTCGGATCCTGTAAAAAGAGGAAGAGGGACACTCACAAGTGCACACATGGACACACTCACACATGGACACATACGCACACAGACACACATGCTTACACGCCTACATGCACACATAGATACACATGGACACACACAGGCACCCGTGCATACAGGCAAACACGGACATACACACACACACACATTCATTACACACTCATAGAGGTGCACTTAGAAGGTTTCTGGGGGAAGGAGAGCTGGACTTTAGGGTCTGGGGGAGCATCAGCCTTACTTTTTATTCTATTCTTTTGTTCCCTCTGGATTAAAAAAAATCAAGTGAATGTGCAACTTTTTCTATTTAAAAATGTTTTTAAAGAAAGAGGGACTTCCCTGGCAGTGGTTAAGACTCCTGGCTTCCACTGCAGGGGGCGCGGGTTCAATCCTGGTCAGGGAACTATGATCCTGAATGCCCATGGCGTGGCCAGAAAAAAAAAAAAAACAGAGAGAGAGAGAGAGAGAGAGTGCTTTCTTTGCAGCCAGCGGGAACTGGTGTGTGCATGCGTGTTTCCACATCTGTGGAGACAGAGCACCCAGAGCTTCTTAACTTATCCCATTCTTTCGTCCTTTTCCTCTGAGATCGCTAAGGTTTTCCAGGGAAATCTCACCATTTGCCCACAAGTACACAGGTGATGAAACTGAGAAATGCCACAACAGGTTCCGCAAACATGACTTTTCGCCTCTTCTATGCTGAGAAAGTGTTTTGCAGAGGTGGTTAGAAAGGGGTAACTATCGTGTTTTCAGTAGCAAGATGGTGAAAGACACGCAGATGGGGGGGGACAGAAATTGTCAAATAAGGACAGAGATATTGTATTCATGTGATCTTTATATTATCATCAACTAGGATTTATTGACTGTCTTCCAGGCAGTCTTTTTCGAGTATTTCTTTTCATTTTTATTCAGAATCACGGAAGAGTCCCCTTTAAAAAGTCCAAATTAGAGAGGTATGTTTGTCTGACACGGAGATGGAGTTGAATAAATATTGTTGAGCGAATGAACAAATTCACATCACCTCTATTACTGTTGCAGTCTTAACGGCCTTTGCCCTTTTAAGCACTGTCACTTTCTTCTATTACTTTCTTTTTTAATCTGCAAAATCCTTCCGGGGTAAGCCAGCAGAGGTCAAAGCTCAGAAGGAGCATGAAAAGGTCGCGCTAAATCCTCGCTTAGAGTGATTGTTAACAAAGGTTGAAAAATGATAACATTTTTCACGTGTATTCAGTTCACCTAAAATGTTTGAAAATTAGTTATTTTGAAGACTAATAGAATAGTTTTTAAGATGAGAAATCAAATGGCGGTGCCAATTTTGTATTTAATAATGAAAAGAAAGTATGTCTTTTTAACTTTAGGAAAAAGTCACATTGAGTTAGATGACCCCCATTTGGAGCTCATTAACAGGGTTCCATCATACGATTTTTCTACACTTTCAAGTTTTCTATACTGTTAAGTTGAAGACAGGCTCCAGAACAAGAAAATGTGATTGAAACTTTAATAGTTTTGAATTCTGGGGAAAATTTCCCCCAAAATCACGTTGTTCTTATTTTATTATTTTTCTCACAACCTGAGAGTATACGTTATGTAGACATAATATCTCCACGAGTAAGAAGAGGAAACACTTGCAAAATACTTTATTTCAAATAATAAGAGCGCCTTTTTCCAGCATTCAGATTAAAGGGGGCAGAATTTTGATGTTACTTTCCTAAATTTACTGTGTCATTTGTGGTAAATTGTGCTGCAATCTTCGTATTTTTGCCCCCAAGGTTTTACTGATTGCACAAATTCACCTGTTTTCACATCGAATTTATGGAAAAACTAATATTAATTCTGTTGTCTGGCTCTCTGAACAAAGGCTACTTAAAATCTCTCTTATTGATTAAGTCCAGATGGGATTCATTTTTTCTGATATACAGAACACTGGAAAATGTATCAACCTTTATTATTCCTCATCGAAATGAGGTTCTTTAGGTTTCTAATTATATTGTTCAATAAAACTAAACAGTCAATGCTATTTGCATATTATATGGTGTCACACAACAAACTCATGGCAGTCAATTAACATAAAAGCTAATTATAGATCTCATCAACTTCGAAGAGTTTCTGAATTCCTGCTTTCCCTGCTGTAGCCTAGAGCAAAGAAGGTTTGAATTTTCACTTCTAAATATTGACTTTTAACTAACATCAGAAGTGATTTCAGTATTTTTATGGATGAAAAGTTAGTGATTAAACTAGATGTAATATTTGCTGTAATGCAATTAAAATTTTTACATTAACTAAACCTCTAGAAAGAAAATCTTTGCAACAATGTGAAACTAACAATCAGTGACTAAGCGGGTTAAGTGCTGGTTTCCTATCTGAGGGACACTCCAAAATTGTCAGACTGTTATGAAAAAGACAGTGTACCACAAGGACAGGCTCCACCTCAGACTGTACACTGTAACATATCAAGCAAGAAATTTGCTACAAGATGAACAGATACACAGTAATGAAGGAACACGGGAGGCACCCTGTAATTGACTCTTATTAAAGTGCTGTGATAGTGAGCTGGAGTAGAGCCCTAACTCCAGTTTTCTCAAGAAACCAAAGCCAAAACTTTCAACTACCTTTTTCCGTGTTCAAGTTGGGATCTGAGTATCTCCTCCCACTCCCATGTCATTGCTCACACAGTAAGCACATGGTCACAAGAGGCCTAAAAGAAAAAATAATAATAAACACGACATATACCAAGTATGATTTAGAGTTGTAGCTAGATTCCAAAATGGCAAAAGTTAGGATTTACTTTGATGAGGGTGTGCTAAGATAGGAATGAAATTGTAGCAGATCGTTTTTGTGTTGATAACGTATACCAAATGAGTCTGTCTGTAAAAGTAATGGCTGATAAGAAAACCATGCCAGTGAATCGGTTTTCTCCTGATACAATGATGGCGGCCTTTTTCATTCATATTTTAATGAGGTTAGTATCTCTGAGACCCTCCTTCCAGGGTGGAGGAAATGCTCCCCTAAGATTACAATAGGAGTTGCTTTATTGACAAGTACTATTCAGAATCTTCATAGTATAGGAAGAAAGATTTAGTTTTATTCCACTTGTCTCAATACTTATTGCACTCTTATAATCAAAACACTTTGAGGGGAGAAAAAGGCTCACTTATTCCCTGAACAGTCTTTAAGTTTAGTGAATGTAGTTCAACTAAGTGGAATCATTTTAAACCCTATTCATGTGCATTTTAATAAGTGTATAAATAGCTGTCATGCATAAGCATCTTTTTCTTTAAAATTTTCTCACAAAATCGGACGCTTTGGCATTTGGGTCAGTTTTTTAAAAATATTTCTGTAAAACGAACACTACTAGTCTCACGTTGGGTGTTTTCCTTTCTTGCTTTCAGTGAAGATTGTAACGTGGCATTTTCTGAGCTCTCTGCCTGTAACATTTCCTACTCTTTCTACTAAAGAACATTTACTCAAAAGAGCCAGCAATTACATCAAAAAGCCAGTTAGCCTTCAAAGATGTATGAAATCAGCGAGATTCACGTGTTGATCCCGCGGTATAACATATTTGCGTTAAAATAGGCACAATACTGCTATATTCAAACATGTAAAATTCCACTTTCACAATAAGGAAAACAATCCCGTTTGGTCGAAAGTTATCTTGTGGCGACTGTTTTTTCAAAAGCGTCAACCCAGGAAATACCACAGCTCTCAAAAGTAAGTTGTGGAAGGTCTCGCATATTGACATCCTGATTTGCTCAAATCTTACACACTCCGGATTTTTGCACGCAGCTCAGAACGTCAGGTCAGTTAAAAAAAAAAAACAGTTTCGAGAGTAGTCTCATCTCAACGGGAAATACTGTGGTGTGTAAGGACGGCGTCCAGGGTTCCAAAAGCGCCCTGCCAATGCTCAGACCCTCTCCGTTCAGTGATAGCGCGGCCCCTCGGTGTTTACAGTTTGATTGGGGAAGGAGAGGGTTAGGGAGGGGGGAGAGAGAATGGATTCTTGATCACAGTTAGATTTTTTAAATGAAAGAGCCAACTCTTCACTTTGAGGTTAAAAATGCTGCTTTGTGGACATGCAGAAAGTGCTATGAGCCTATTCATATGGACCAGACAAGGAAATATACGAAAGCACATGCAGGGCAGGAAGAAACCGTAGCCATTCTGTTAATGATCTGCTTGATAAACTGTAATTTAAGAATTTACCTCTGCTTTCTAGCTTTTAAGTCCCGATAGATAGTTAATCTTTCGTTTCTGAAACAGATTTTCAATTTGTTAACCTATGTTTTTGGTTTTATTTACAACTTACCATGCTTAAGTGGCACAATTAAAGGTGTAAATAAAACCGTGACTTGTGTTTTGACTGTGCGCTTTGAGCTACTTTCTTTAGGGTCTTTTGAGTGTAGACATTTAAAAAATTAAAACACTCAATTTTTTAACTTGATATTTTAGCGGATAAAGAATGCTGCGGTACACTCCAGTTTAAAAAACGACCTAATTGCAGAGATGACTGAAGGGCCTTGAAAGCAGTTCCTAATCAATCTCAGATCGAGTTTTGCGGGCAGAAGGAGGGATATTTTATCACGGCGCACGTGGTGCTGGTAATGGAAAGTTCATTAGTGCCGGTTTTCTTTGGCTCCTTCCTTTTCTACAGAGCTCGTTCCTTGCCGAGCCTGGGGGGTGACGGGAGTGACGCTCGAGTGGTTTTGGCTGGAAGCAGGGTTAAGCGAAGAGGCGCGCCGCACAGCCCGCCCCGAGCCCCGCGGCCAGATGGCAGGGAGGGGCGCGGGGAGCCTTTGTGCGCCCGGAGCGCGCATGTGAATGCCGCGCGGTCGCCGGCACCGGAAGGGTTCACACTGCGTCTGAAAGGGGACAATGGAGGCTGGATATATCAACATCGGCGAAATCGAGTTCATTTGTGATTCAGCCCCTTTCACCATGGTTGTCATGCAAACTTCCTACTTTGATCAGCAGAGGGTGGAGAGGGAGAAAGCCCGCAGAGGCCGGGGCCGCGGCGCGTCCGCGGCGCCCTTGGCGGGTCCCCGCCCCCTTCCGGAAGGAGCCGCGGGGACGCAGCATCCTGCACCTTGACCTGTCTAGACGGCCCCCGAGTTTTTGTCCCGGTTACCAAGGGCGAGGGGTGCTCTTTGACCCCCGCGCGGGGCGGAGGTGGTTGGCCAAAGGGTCCTCTGAATCCTCGCTGGATTCCGGAGGGAGAGGGGCGTGCGGAGACGGGCGCCAGCTGTTCCAAAGACAGCGCAGCCGCGCCTGCGAGAGGGGCGATTCGGTCAGCCTGGCTTTTCCCTGCCCGCGGGCCCGAGCGGCCGCCGAGGGGCCAAGGCGCGCAGGGCAGCGGCTGCGGAGCGCGAAGCCCGGCCTTCTCCCAGCTCGGGATGCGCTGGAGGAGAGACCCGAGCGCTCTCTCTGGCTCTGTCTGTCTCTTGCAAGTAGATAATAACAGCCATTACCTGTGCTTAATGCCTTATTCTGCATGTTCCATGACTTTCCGAAATTATCACCTGTAGAAGTATAGTTTCTAGCTTGAATAGAAGTTTTTTCTTCTGTCCACTTTCGAACATAGGCACTTTTTAAAAACCGGAATTTAGGCTAACCCCTTAAATTATGTAAATAATAGAACTGTGCACATGTTGTATCAGGACAGGAATACTGTTTGGGGGATGGGGTGTGCTGCCACGTGCATTCAGGGGAAGGTCTTTTAAATAATATCAACGTTAAGACGAGTTTCCTCCCTTTTTTGGCTTTTCTCCACAGATTCCCTTAGCCCAGTCGGAGGCATTCCTCACAGACCTCTTGGATAAAGTGTGTGAGCGAATGAATGACTACAAGCTCGAAGAAGACGCCGTGACTAAGGAGAAGACTTCCAAGAGATTTGCTCCAAGGAAAGGAGACAAAATATACAAAGAATTTTTAAAATTCTCTTTTTATTCTGATGCTTACAGACATTTGAAATTCTCGGTAAGCTATCTTCTTCGCAGAGGAATTCCGTACTCCATGAACATGTTTTTGGTACTTTTTTTTTTTTTTTTTTTTTGCTGTTTGTTTGGGGTTTTGTTGAATTTCAAGACATGCCCATTAAACTGTTATCTATTAGCTTTGTTGTCCTGCTGCTTTCTCAGTGTTAACCGCGCACTTAGTGACTTGCCTTTTGAGACACCTAGGGGCTGTGGTATTTCATCTCCGTGGAGACAGTTAAGTGATATTTTCCAGAAAGTGCGTTACAAATCCCAGTGACTTGGAGGCACAGTTTGCATGTTGCTTTGCTCCTGGGGACGGTTGGGAAGAGGACTCGGTCCTCCCCGTGCCCGGGCAGGTCTCTTACAAGTTCCTACGTCAGGAATCAGGGACTGTGTTTCCGAGGTTAAAATCCAAATTAAAATGAATGTCGTTTTCAAATATTTATAGCCACATGATGGAGGGAGAGTGACACACATCACTTTTTTTTCCCCAAGGCTTCACAGAAGAGGGAGAATTTTTTTTTCCTGAGTTCGTTCAAGTATTTTAGCCCAAACAAAGGCTTAGTATGATAATTGGCTTTATGCCGCATTTCCTCCCAACATAATGTTTATTTCACGTGAATGCTGGCCTCTGGCTCTCTAGAATGTGCCTGGCAAAATATATAGCAAGAGATTTCACTTTACTTAATACTATTGAGTCAGACCAAGTGATGGGAAAGCCTGTTTGAGAAATGTCTTTGGTTCACACGTTGGCCAAAATGTCAGACATGCTGAACCCCTGGTATAAGGGCTGCAGCTGACTTTTGAAGATTTCATTTTAATTAAAAAATCAAGGCAATAATTCAGAGCTAAAAGTACTGTAGAATGGGAATCACAGTGAGGAAGTGTGTTCGTATCTCACAGGTCTTCCATAAATATGTAATAGTGGAATTTAAATATTTTTAAATGCCATTTAAAAATTTTTATCTTCTCACTTAATGAACTCGGAAAATGAGTTACTAGTCTCCAGTGAACACTCCTTACCACCACAGTTCCTAAGCTTGTGCTTCCCCGACGCAGACACACGCTCCAGTCCGAATTTAAGATTTTTGGGTGCGTGGGTACATTTGAGCTCCCTCTTCTCTGAAATGTCAGATTTGGGGTGGGGGGAAGCAAAGAGAAATTACGGATGGACCCCTTAAGTGGTATGAAGAGAAACTTTCCTGAGTAACTGAAAAGCCCCGTTATCCCGAGTGCAATTGAAGATGCACTTGTATTTTGGTTGCTGAGAAAGCTTAATTATTTTCACACTTCAGACCCTGTTTTAAAACCACAAAATGGATTATCATGTTAAATCTAAAGGAAACTGCTTTAACCATTTCAAGGAGCCGTGTTCTCTAAAGTTTCAAAACAAACAAACAAACAAAAATCCCGAAGACTTTCAGCTCCATCCCTCCTGTTCCTTGCATTCCATTCCAGTTTGAGGAAGAGGAACAAATACAAAGAACCATTTTCCTGCCTCACCCTCGTCTTTCAACAGGACTAATCAGTTAGCCAAGTCTCAGGAAAATGATGCAATTAACATTCTGGGAAGAGGGTTCATCCAATGCAATGTCGTCTTAAACCAAAAGGGCTAATAAAATGGACCACCTTGGTAACATGATTTTATATTTTTAGCTAATAAAACTGTGACAAGTTCTTCCTAACAAGATGTCCTGTGAGTGCATATCTATCCACATATGTTGTTATTCTGTTTCTACAGTGTGAAACTATAATGGAAGAGTACGAAGATGAAATATTCTCACTTATCGCCCAGGAGGCACACTACCTCGCTGACAAGCTGTGCAGTGAAAAACCAGGTACTGTGTCTGATGTAGCATGCGCCCTCTCCCTGGCCCACCCCTCCCTTGAGCTCAGCACTGCAGCATCTTTTTTTTTTTTTTTTTCAAACCAAGCCTCGCTGTCTCCCTGCCCCTGACGGGGTCTCCACTGAATCAGAAACGACGCCATGTGAGAGAAAAGCACACAGACCTCAGGGCTCTGAGGCCTTTGCTGGTTGCACTTCTTCTCCTTGACATTTTAAATGAATTTAAAGATGCTTGATTTCCAGTTGGGAAGGAGCACAGTTGCAAGAATCCAAAGCGTTTCTCTTTTTAAACTTTCAGAGCTGTGGGTTCTCCATCCTGGACCAGGGAAGGAGAATCCCTTTAGGACTTGTGTACTTACCTCCACCAACAGAAAGTGGGACCTTTCTTTAGTAAGAAATTTCAAACGTTTTTCTGTTTGTTTATTTGACGCTAGATTTTTTTTCAAGTTCCTTTCCTAGCCTACCTACTTCTTAAAAATGTTTTTCTGGGAGAGGGTGGAAGATAATACTTGATTCGTATTCTTAAACACACACATGCATACGCACAATAAGAAGCTAGAAAACACTGCCAGAAGTTTATTTTCTATATACAGAGCTGAAACACAGGGCCACCCTGACCCGACCCTCCATTTGGTTGAACACACGTCGTCTGTATCACGCTGATACTTTTAAAGTACATTTACAAGAATGTAGTACAAGTCATACATTCTTTTCAGATATCTTTGAAAAACTGAATGTGATCTATGAAGACACTGGTTGGAAGCTGGGGAAATACTTTGATGCAATTATGGAAGCTTGAGATGTTTAGCATTCGGCAATTGTTTATAATAAAGTATAATATACGGGCAGCCATAGGATCGAATTTAGTGCTGAAGTCCTTAAAATAACAGTTACTGTGAGTAGAAGATAAATATTTGTCATCCAAAGTTACTGAACAAGAAAGTAACAAATTTCCATTCACGTGATGACGTTTTCTTACTCTGAGGAGATAATGGGGTTGTTCTCTGTTTAAAATCCAGTTTAGTTGGGAATTTGAAGGAGAGTGTGGTGAAATGATGCAGTCAGGATATAGCCAGGGATCCAAGAACTTTTTCCATTGATCTTGATATTTACTGTTGTAACTTGTGAAATTCACGTAAATAAGTGCAGAGTCACAATTGCCCAAAGAAATTATTTTGGAAGGTTTTCAAGCTGTTCAGAGGTGAATGTGTGCGTTAAGATGTAAGCAAAAATGTAACGATGTTGAGAATATGTGTTTTCCTATTTTTTCCTCGTAAAGGATTCGGGCTTGTCATAATCATCTATGGTAAATGCAAATCATTTGCTGTATGAGCACCTGCTCAGATGTTACAAAAGTCTCAAGAAAGTTTCACCAACTCTTTACGGCAGTAGTTGCCTCAGATAATAAGATTCTGAGGAAAGACTCTGTTCCCAAGTGCAGCAATTTGGCTTGATTTCGATAATATTAACTACCTCTTTTCATTCCTTCTGCATATTTATAATTAGAAATAAAAATTAATATTATCCTAAAGAAAATACAAGCGTAAAGCATAAACTTAGGATATGTGCAATATTACTAGTGTAAAATAAAACATGATCAAATAATTCTTAATAGCATCGATTTTTTAAAAACTGATTAAGTGCTTACACTGTAAACATAAGTATCAGTGCCCTAGAACTATTGAGAACACAAAGTAACCACTCCAAAGAGTAAACCACGGCATGGCTGCTACACAGTAAAATGGAGTGAGTTTTTTCAGGTTGTTTCTCTGTGAAACATACTTACGGATGTTCCAAACCACTTATAAATTAAAAACTAGGAATACAGTAATCCTAAAAAGAGAGAAGAGTCCCTGCCCTCCTAAACCCCCCTTATTATTGAAGTAAGTAAACCTCAGGACAAGATAAAGAGTTTTTCAAACTTAAACATTTTAGCCAGGAAAAAACTAAAGTGACAGAGCAATGAGAATAATTCCAATTAATGACTGCAACAACAAAGATGTGATACGTTTTAACATATTGGGATGCTTTCGGAAATTTGTGGAAAAGGTGAGACTCTCGTATTGCATAAAAAGTCCAGAAGCTTTTAAACATAATCTAATACAAGTACAGTAAGTTTCCTGCTCTAGCATGACATTCACCCTCTGTTTTGTAAAGGCGATACTTTATTTTGTGCTGTTGTACCACAGTTTTGCTATGATCCCTCTGCACGATTCAAATGATGTTTTAAAAATATGACTCTGTGTGTGTGTGTGTGTGTGTGTGTGTGTGTGTGTGTGAGTTTATTGGAGGCTATGAAAACTACATTAACCAGTAACTCTGTACCTAGTATATACTATGAGCAGACACTGTACTGAGAGCTCGTGAAATGTCCACATTGCTTTTACGGAGATGAATAATCTTTTCAAAGATAAATATTTCTAGGACTAGAGGTTTGAGTGGAAGTTTAGTCCCTTTATATACACCTTATGTGTGTGTGTGTGTGTGTGTGTGTGTGTGTGTGTGTGAATTTTGCTTCTTTCTATTTCATGTAGACCTTTTCACTTTATTTTTAACAATTATATGGGAGCAGATGAGGGCTCATTCACAGACATTAACATTTCAGCTGTAGAGGTATAATTGACCTAGAAAATTGTAAGGTATTTAAAGTGTACATCATGGTGATTTGATATGTGTGTACGTTGTGAAAGGATTCCCCCCATCTAGTTAATTAACACATGTATGATTCTTTAAAATATTAATATTCTAAGGCTCACCCCCTACACAAAATAAATGGGGAATAATGGAGGAAACATATTTTATGTTAAACTTAAAATGACTGTGTTTGGCTTTAAAAATAACAATGTAGTGAGATTTTCATGAACATGTGTCATCCTTTCAACGAATGAAAAACGTCTCAGTGAAAGGCTATGGGTCTGCAGATGGGTCTGCAGATGCCACTATAGCTTTATTCACGGGATAGAAGAAAAGTTATCAAATACACCCTGTTTGGGGGGCATGAGACAGTAATAGTGGTAGCAGGTTGTTTCTTATGTATCTCTTTTTCTTTCCTAGGCATGAAATAAAAGTGAGTTCGTTAGATTTTCCTGGTTGAATGTTTTGTGGCACATGACTCAGTCTTTTCCAGATTGTCGTTTAAATGTCTTGAAGTAAAAATGGTATTTTAAAATCTTAATAATATATAAGGTCATGATTCAAATGACAGCTATACTCCACTCAAGGTAGAACATGTCACTCTAGATTATGGATAAGTGGCTACTCTGGTCTGTGGAGGTTTTCATGAGGTAGAGTGAGGGTATAAACACAAATACATAAATACGTTTTGTATACATATCACTTCTGCTTTGATATCAAATCTTAACATTTAAAAACATCAGACCGATGAGAATTTGTGACACGATCATTTTGAATGCCACAGATGGAATAGGTCTCAGATATCCAGAAATATGTAGCCTACATTTAAAGTAAAAGCATTTTGACCTTTTTGTATAGACTTCCAAGCACTAATGGGGGTGTTAAATTCTAATATTCAAAATAATTACCTTCAAGGTTAATAAATCATACAAAATAATACGAAGGCTGGCCTATTTCCTATTTTAAATAAATTATGTAGCTAAAATAAACCATAGCCCAGTCTAAAGAGAGCTGGCATTAATTGCTTCCAGTTGGAAATGTACTATGTATCCAAGTGTCATTGCCTCTCTGCTCCTTGGATTAAATGCCCAGCGCACGGATTCCCTGTCTCGAATATTCCTTAAATACTCCCATGACCACGGGCAAGATGATACAACCCCTGGGCTTTGTTTCAGAATACTCCAGGAAAAAATACTGGAGATGGGACAGGAATAGCAGTGGCTGACCGAGCTACAGGGGAGTAGATTACATTCGTCTTCCTACTCTTGTGTGTATTTGAAAATGTCCATAAGAACGTTTTTAAAAAAAATGTGCTTCCACAAGAATGTGCTTTTGCAGAAAGTAAATTATAACTTCTGGGCTGGTGTTAAATGTGACAGTGATGCCATCTAACTTTTTTTTTCCAGGTCTGTGTGAAACTTCTACTAATCACACTGAACTCTAGGAATGACGCTGCTACTTAGAGGAGAGACAAGTCACAGCCCCAAGGTCAATGTCTGCATTTCTGTCCTCATGTTTCTTCATGAGAAGAAACTTTACGTCTCTTGTTCATACTGCATTGTCTCATGTTTGATATTTTATTGAAAATCTGTTGTTTGGCATCATGACGAGCCCCAATTCTTTCTATAGGTGAAGCTGAGGAGTGCATGAAACGAATTACCTTTGTAGATTTTGATACAAACAGGCTTGGCAGGAAAGCACTTAACTCAGTAATAGGACAAAAGTGAAGACATTTCATAAATGAAATAAGGATTTAATAACGTGTACTGTATATTTCACGCACATATACGAGTATAGTGTTCTGTTTGATAAAAACTAGATTTCATAAATACTTGATTAGTCATGAAATTAAGAAAACATATTGCTGCAAATTCCAGGTTAATTTTTCTGGGCTGGATGGCTATCACTGAAAGAAGCAAACTCACTTTATATCAGGAATGAAATTTAAATTTCTAGAAACCTTAAGTTTAAAAACTTTTTAATTTCTAAAATTTAATTCAATGCATAAAAAACAGTGAGTACTTTTACAGGAAACAATAACTCTACTGGCCTTTCTGATGCATACATCCCGAATTCAAATGATTTAGAAAGTTGATTTATTATTCATATATTTGTCATCATGTAGTCTTAAAGGATGATACCAGTGGCCATGTTTTGTTTCGCTGCAAACTCTCCTGTCGTGCCTTTGTTTCTTAAAGACTTTCACCTCACATGTAGCGTGTAGATTTTACTACTAACCAACCTATCATTCTTTCTGTGGATGTTTTTGTAGGTGTGGAGATGGAAGGAGAGGTGGGAACTTATGGAAAATTGCCTTTTGACCACGTTAATAACAGAGTGTAGTAATAATCTCACTCTTGGAGATTTCATTGTCTCTGTTAAGTTTACATTCATTGGAATAGAACTTTAATCATTTCAAAGGTCAGGACCTATTTTACAGTTGTTTGAAAGAAGACGTTCTCATTGTTGTCTCTGAGAATCTACTAGGTAGGATGCTTATACTTTGTTGTGTGGATTACTATTTGCTAAGAATAACCCAAGACCAGTGAATCCATTGCACTGAGGAGTGGAGAGTGGAATAGAGCAAAGTCCCCAGAACAAAAGCTATTTGCCATATGTTACCTGATGGCCTAGAAATTCTGCACGTTACGTAAGCCACTCAACTGACTCGTCAGGAGGAAACAATTCTTACATTTAGAAAAATCTGCCAAAATGAAGGGAAAGAGGTTTCCATTCTTCTCCTTTTCCCACCTCAACTCTTATTAAAAGTTAGATTTTTAAAGTTAATTTCATTTATTTGGGGAAACTGAGAAGGTTGGTGATTTTTTGATACGTCTGTAGCTGGCTAAGTAGTATAGATCCTACATGTTATAACCCGATGAGGCTGCACTGCATGCAACTGATAAAAAATGGAAAGAGGATTTAAGAATAATTAGCATCATTTTTCTGTAGGGCAGTAAAATTGTGACTTAAAACATAGTCCCTATAACTTTAGTAAACTTAGCTATTTAAGTTTAATTTAGTATTTCAAAAAATGAGTCATAAACGTTTTCCTAACTTAGGCTTCCCTGGTAAGTGCACTAAACTGTTTCTTCACGGGAACATGTAGAGACACTGGCATGAAGTCCCCTCGAAAACCATGACATTTGTGATTGTAGAAGTGTTGGCTGCGGTCCTTCCGTACCCTCAATGGTAGACCTGACACATTCTCACATCTAGACAGTACTAATGCTAATCGTAGAATTTAAGAGATTTGGGGCTTTTGTTTCCCACCTAAAGGACCGTGGGGAGGTGTGCCTTCCCTCCACTCATGGCTGTTTCGCATGGCTATCGAGGCTTCTGCTCTGACTGGAGAGAACCAAATATCTTGCCTCTGATGGGGAATAGCTTAAGGTTTTGCTAAATAGGGCTTTTCAGGTTTTTCTTACTTCCCAGTAAAAATAATCTTGTCTCTTGCAAGATTTTCAATATCTCATGACTTAGATCATTCTTTTCTTTCCAGATTGAACTTGTTAAACGCATGTGAAAGTTTGTAGTTACTGATTAACACTACATTTGAGTGAGCCACTGCGTTTCTTATTCTTATGGCTGCAATGACTCTTAAGTTTCCCTCTGGGTGTGGTGAGGCTGCACTGCTTTTGCTAATGAACAATGATGAGAGAGTAGCTAACTGCTGGCTTTGCCAGGCCTCCAAACACATTCCTGCCTTTCAATGACTTTTATTGACCAAAAACAAAGCAAAAGCAAAAAGCCAGAAAAAAAAAAAAAAGGAAGAAAAAGAAACAAAACAACACCTAGGGTGTGACAGAAAAGTTTCTTAGAGTCCATGAAAAGCACCTGATTCTGGGTTAGAAGAGAATCTCAGGAGAATAGGTGGAGAGAGGTTTATAATGCTTATTAAAATAATATGTGGAGAGAAGACATGTTTCAGGTGGATGATTTCAAATCGTACTTTTATGAGATGGTTTTTTTTTTGGGTCTCCATGGAAGACTTCTGTGAGCCTCTCCTCATAAAGAAAAGGCCAAATTGGCTGAGATGAACAGCTTATATTTTGTTGTGTGGATTACGATTTGCTAAGAAGAAGCCAAGACCAATGAATCCATTTCACTGAGGAGTGGAGAGTGGAACAGAGCAAAGTCCCAAATGGGAGAGATCAATACGTGATTTACTAAAGCAAGCCCTAAAAAAAAGTCAATAACTGGTTCTATTTTTTTATACCTATTTCTCTGCTTGGCTGGTATTTATTCATATATGTAATAGCATTATCTAAATAAATATTTTAAACTATATATCAATCTTAAAATTCACATTGTAATGGAATATGAGAAAAAGCGAGTCTTTGATGTGATCGTGTAGCCCGTTTTAAAATCTCATACAAATCTGTGAGCTAATCTTAAACCTTGAAACCCATTCAATGGCATATTTCATAGTTTTACGCCAAAATGCAATTAACAACGATATTATACTGTTACAATAAAAAGGATACCTATTAGATATGTGTTTTTATTATGATTTTTAACCTATAATTTAATTTCCCTTTATAAGTTTCTTAAATTCCTCAGGTTATTTGCTTTTAGAGCAAGGAACTAAATAAATAAAAGGTCAAATGAAATTGAAAGTCATTGCCCTTAAATTACCTAGGAAAAGAGGCAGGAAATGGCATGGTTCTCTCTGGGACTCGTACTTGCTGCCCCTTGCCCTAAACATGTATTTGCTGAGGAAGCAGGATCCACTCTTTTTGTCTGTTTTCAGGACCTGCCCTGCTCAAAGGAGATGGTGATTAAATTTAATATAATATTGGCTCATTTGTCTGTAGGGCCATCACCTGAAACATCAAGCTTTGCTTCCTAAGGACAGTTTGTGGAAGTGGAGTCTAAAACATCAGATACAGGTCTGTGCCCGTCCCGATTCTCGGGGGACTCCGGAGATGGATGGGTAGATAGAAACATAGGTACGTAGCTGCAGCCTACAAACCTACATACATAGATATGAATAAAGTCAGGACACAGACAGGTCCGCTAAAGCTTTGACTGCTCCGGGGTGGTCCCAGAAAAAAAGTGTCTAGAAATTTCTTTAATTCCTTAAGGGAAAAAATTATTCCTATATTCCCATCTTGATTTTCAAGATTTTCGAGAAAGAAAAAATATACCCTCCATCATAACACACATAGAAACACAACAGCAAGATATTTATGAAACATATTCGTTAAGAAGTTACCGGAAAACAAAAAATGCTCTGAGGTTACATGGGAAATGTATTAGAATGTTATTCTAATATGGCTTATGATTGTGGAACTCAGATTTCAAGGAACTGTGGGTCAAAATTGTATCCCCCCCACCAAACATAATAGCGCAAAGTAGCCCAATACAGAATAGCCCAATACAATGATGTAAGCAATTAAATAGGTAGAATAGAGTCGTGTTCCATTGAACCACAGTGTCGGACAAAGTTCCTGAACTGCCGGCTTGGTTGATCTATGATGCAAGTCAGAGGCATACATGCCTTGCTTTAGAGCAGACAAAGATTCTAGTAACTTCTTTCTCCTTTCGGGATTGTTAATAAACCAACATCTAAGGGATGTAAGTTACATAATGGAACGTCAGCTAATTAAGTGTGGCCACGACTCGGAAAGATCCTGTAAGTGAAAAGTTAAAATATTAATACCAATTTCAAACTTCTTGAATAGAGAGGTTGGCACCTGAAGAGTTAGAATGTATCCTGACATTTTATGTGAAAGGTTTGCCTCAAAGCTGCTCTCTGAACAAGTGGGGATTTCTCTGCTGCATGTTCTCTGATATCAGCCCATGAAAGGTGACGATAATCCTGGGGGTGACACCATTGTCCACAGAGAGAGAGAAGATTTCAGTCAGGTGATCTTCATTGTCTGATAGAAATGATCTTTATGGCTTTGTTGTTCTTCATCAAAGGGCCCTGATTAAGCATCTTCATGCCCTGTGGTTCGTAGAAGAAAGCAGAGAACCAAAAAATAGACTCTTTGGTCCCCATGAAAAATGGACCCTATTTAAAGCAACACGGTATTAAAACAGAGCAAAATCTAATACAAATGCAGCTTCAATAAGTGTTATTAAATTATGAGACCTTTAGGTGAAAACATACCCTCGAACTGCCTTTATATGCAATCAGAGCCGTGATTAAATATTAAAGCCCTAAGATTAAAGGGTCACTTGAGTGGGTTTTTTAAGCAATACCCCCAAATGGTGAAGAGCAGATGTTGCAAATTAGCTCCATTTTGTACACTTTGTGGGCACGAAAACCTGGACCCGTTCTGAGAGTGGAAACCCCAGGGGTCTGGGCCAGCGGTAGACAGGCTGACCTGTGTGCCTGTCGGTGCGCTGATTGTTCCGTGTCAGCCGTTCTTCCGTCCTCCTCCTGGGGCTGTGCAGGTCCTTCCACAGACAGAGAAGCATCTGGAGCGGCGTTCGTGTTAAAACAAAGCCCAGGACGAGCTGTTGACTGTCCTTTCGGATTAAGGGTGTGATACGCTCAGCCTTGAGAAAGGAATACTTCTTTCTTGTTTAGAAATCCTTTTCCATCTTCTTAGTGTCTGAGGCTCAGATCCAGCAGAGCCTCAGTTTCTGTCCTTCCTGGGACTCATTCCCAGCAGCGGTAGCTCCCTTTCCTGCACTAACCCGGCACTGAGGACCTGCAGCCACCCCAGGACTCAGGGCCCAAGCAGGGGGACCAGAGACCCTACTGCTCTCTGGTGAGGCTGTCACGTGACCCGCGCAGAGCCCCGGAGCACGGGCACCGAGGGGGCACCCTGGGCAGGTGAGGGGAGCGGGGCCCGTGGCGGGGCAGCCCCTTGGTCGTCTGTGGGGTCCTGCCTCCTTGCTCTGAGCAGCCCCACGCCCTTGAACCCGACGGTGCTTGTCCTGGGTCCCATGGGAGCCGAACTCTCCGCTGGCCAGCCCGTTGGGCTCACACAAAGCCTTGTGAGCACAGGGAGGCTGGAGCCTGACTGTCTCGCATTTGTCTTCATTGATCTGAACCCCGGGAGGCAGCCCAGCTGACGGCCCTTCTCTTAGTCTGGCAGCAGAAATGGAGCTTCAGAGTCAGATCTGAGTTAGCAACGTGCCCAAACCCACCCGCTCCCCGAAGCCCCTCGTCCACCCGCAGACTTGGGGCAGGCGGGCACCACTGCCGGACGCCTGGCACCTGCCCTGTGTTGGGCTCATTTCGTAGCAACTGTCCCCCTCACGACTCCCCCCGGTCAAGCCCCCCAGAGCTGAGATGCCCCTGCTCTCTGCACACCTGGCTGTGCCCAGCGGGCCCCTGCACGTGACAGGGCCCCGTGGTGGGTGCTAAGAGGGACACAAGGAAAGGTGGCCATGCCCGTGAGCAGGGCACCCTCCAGGCCCCGAGGAACGGGACCCCGACGTGGGAACGGGGAGGTGAGGAGGGCGGCCTCGGCAGAGTCTTCGGCGTGAGAGCTGGTGCCTCCTTGGGTGGACCAGGGCCGGTCTCCTGTCTTCCTCCTGCAAGGGTCACCTCTTCCCAGGCGACCAGCCCCTTTGAGATCAGCAATGGATGCAGAGACGGAAAGGGCCCTGCTGGAGACAGTGAGGAAATGCGGACACTGAGCCCAGCCAACAACAGCGTCTGGATTTGGAGAATGTATTCTCCTGACAGTGGCCTTTGGTAGGAGTGAGAGAAGGAATCTGAAAAGGCGAGGAGATCGTGAAGCCTGCCCAGTGCCAGGCGCCGAGGACAGAGGTGTCTTCGCCCCGAAGCCCTCAGGGACACCTCAGTGGAAGAGCCTCCCCGCAGGTGGACGTAGCCGAGGGACAGGGAACGGCCTGATCTCAGTCTGTTCTTGGTTTTGCAGCGGGACTGGCAGGAATGCTGAGGGGGCCCCATCAGGCCCCCAGGGCCTCCACATGCACCCAGGGGCCATGCCAGGGCTGGACCTCCTGGGGGACCCACCATCCGGGCTTCCGTGGAACTGCAATCATCTGGGGGCTTGGGACATGGGCATTACTTGAGAGTCAAGCGACGCACAAGCTCAGATTGGAAAATTATTTCATCTGGTTTTGGTAAATTTCAGTACAGTAGAAAGCACTTCATTTTTAAAGTATTTTTCTTTTTTTAAAAAAGAATATTTATTTATTTGGCTGCATCGGGTCTATAGTTGCAGCGCTCGGGATCTTTCGTTGTGGCGCTGCGGCTTAGCGGCCCCGCGGCACGTGGGATCTTAGTTTCCCGACCAGGGATCGAACCTACATCCCCTGCATTGGAAGGCGGACTTTTAACCACTGGACCGCCGGGGAAGTCCCCAAAGCATGTCTTTTTATGGGGTACTTTAGGTTCTTACAGAGCTGAGGGTGTATGAGAGGAGTTGGGTGCTCTGTGATCCCTTTAGAGCTTTTATGTTTGTGTCTGATGGTGCACCTGTGCCCAGCCTGCGTCCCGGCAGCCCGGCGGGGGGAAGGGAGCCGAGGGGCCCTGCCCTGCGGACCTTCTTTTATCTACGGGTCGCCGCGCGGACCTGCTTTACCTGCCGGCACGACCTCTGCGGTCGCGAGCCCCCTGAGGGGACATCGACGGTCTTTCTCCCCATCCCCCTCGGGAGGCCACACCCAGGACCACCTAAGTGCCTGCTGCCCCCTGCCCTCTCGTTCTGGGGCCCACCGGGGCCGCGCCGTGGGAACCCTCGGCCCCCTGAATGTTCCGGAGGCGCCATTCAGAGCAGATGGGGCCGGGACAGGTGGGTGACCGTGGCCGCCTCGGTCCGCCCCGACTAAGAGAACTGCACCAGACAAAACAAAATGAAAACCACAAAACCCCCTACGTTCTTTCTTACAAGTAAAAAGAAATGCACGCGTTTAGAAAACATAGATTTTTTTTTTAAAAAAAAAGAACTTTTCTCACCTTCATCACCAGCTGATCGTGTACCTCGTGTATGTATGTCTGTGCACACACGTGTGTGGGCACAGGGACGTGAATTCGACGTCCTTCCTCCCGCCCTGTGACTGGCCTTTCCACTCAACGTGTTGTGGGATCCTTTCCGAGTCGTTCCATCTTCTTCTACACCATGAACTCTGGGGGCTGCCAGGGGTTTACCTCCTGTATCACACACGTCACATGTGTTTAGTCTCCTGTGCTAGGTCATTTAGATCATCCGCGGTGTTTTTATTATTGTGCGCAAGGCAGAGGAGAGTTCTGGGGGCTGCGTCTTCAGCAAATTCAAGGGAATTCCCTGTGGCTGGATCCCCGGGAGCGGGAGACCTGGCACAAGGTCACGCGAGCCCCACGCGGCCCTCGTGAGGCCAGTTCCTGCTGGTCCAGGGGGGCCTTAGCCCCTATTCCCCACGACGCCCTCGGAGTCCTAGGACACCGCCCGTCCTCCTGGGGAGGTTTGGCATCCAGGAGAGCTCTGCCCTGCTGGGCAAATTCCTTCATCTTCAGTCCAAGGACAACAGAACCTGGACCAACCCACACCCGCCTGGAGCGGTTCCCGGGCTGTGGGCCGGGGGGCTGGTCACCCAGAGTCGGGCCGGGCCACGCCACACCCCTCCCCACCTGCCCTGTGAGTGTTCCATTGCTCTGATAACTGCAGCGCTGGTGGTGAACACGGCACAGCCCTTTACAGTTTACAGACCTCTTCCACGGGCACCATGTGGCATCACCCTCACAATGACCTAGTTTAGAAATACAGTTATTATCTCCACTTGGAGATGAGGAAACCAGGAGCTGGGACTTCCCTGCGGTCCAGTGGTTAGGACTCTGCGCTTCCAACGCAGGGGGCCTAGGTGCGATCCCTGGTTGGAGAACTAAGCTCCCACGTGTCGCGCGGCGCTGCCAAAAAACTAAAGGAAAACGAAACCAGGATCTGGAAAGAAAGGGTGACCACGGTCAGAGGCCCAGGTGTCCTGACTGCAGCGCCAGCGCCTCCCTGGGGTGCCCAGTGTCTGACACGGGAAGGGGGTCCGGAACCCCTAGGCAGCCCCGCACAGTCGTGGACACGAGTCTGCTTCGCCACGAGCAGGACTTCGGGGGTAGCACCCCGGGCTTGTCCAGGGCCACATGTCTCTTTAAGATCACGACAGGGAAGTGCACGGCAGCGTGGCAGAAGGACACAGCCCACCGTGCGCTGCGTGGGCGGCAGGGGCTGAACACCAGAACATGAACGCCATGCCATCGACTTTGGGTCACCGACACAGATGGGCGCTGGTGGCTGATGCGGTGCCTACGTGTACCAGCACAGACAGACCCGGGAGGAGGCCCGGACGCCATCCTGCAGGAGCTGGCTGCTCTGAACACGGACAGGCCAGGAAGTCACCCCAGAGCCCTTTAGCCCCCCAGAGCCATTGCACTGAGTTCATCCTTGCAATAGCAACACTGTTCTCTGAACTTGCCTTTCCCCCTTTTTGCCCTAAAGAGCCGCTGGTCCTTCAGCAAATGTTCAACCCCCTCGATACCCCTCTAAGCAGAGCTTCTTGACTTTTTTTTAAGGCCATGGCAGCCCCGGGAACCCTCCTTAGACAAAGATGTTTAAATGCGTAAAATGAAATACACAAGACCTCAAGGAAACCAATTAGATTTAAATAGTTATAAAATGTATTTTAATTGTGATGTGTGCTTCTTTACTGATACGTTAACTAACAAGGTCCAGCAGCAGGTCTAATCACTAATTCTGAAGCAGCAGACACAGAGCAGAAACGATATTATTATCTGTAACAATTGTAACATGATACAAAAATATCGTGGTTTAAATTGGCAACAATGTCACAGGCAATACAATCCTGCTGTAGCATCATCCTGTCTATTTCATAATGAAAAGCACTGGTAAATTTCAGCTGGAGAGAGATGAGAGCAAGGATGAATTTTTCCCACCCAAATTCACAGAACCCAGGTGAAGAACTCCTGCCCTAAAGCAAATAGAAATAAGCAGTCTTGTTTAGAGGACAAATGAGGCACAGAGAGGCTAACGGTTTGGTCCAAGGCCACACAGCTAGTTAGAGCCCCACTCTGGTACTCCCGTCAGAGGTGCTGACCAGCTGGTCTGGCTCAACTTCTCCCCTCCTTAGCCTCCAGTCTTAAAATGAATACTAATCCATGATTTCATCCTGAAATGCTTCCAAAAAGATCAATCGACATTTGCTACTATTAGTAAAGCTACAAAACGTTCTCAAAAGCACTTTAGGAAATGGAAAAAGCTTTATGGATAATACAGAACACAATTCCAAACCCCATAAACAGACTTGCTCTACCAGGAGGAATTAGAAGATTCATTTCAACTGAGAAAACCCCCCAAAATCCAACTACCAGTGCTCTTTTTTGGGGGGGGCGCTGTAAAGTTAGTAACAAGGCTGCTTGAAGAAATCCTTCAGACCAACGTTCAGATTTAAAAGAAATATTTACAAATAAGTCAACTGTAAGCTCCACCTCCTATGTTTTGGTGGCAAAAGGAGATGTGACCATTGGGTCTTCGGGACCTGCGTTGCCAGAATTCCTTACAAAATTAAGGACTCTGAGGGAAGTATACCCCCCAAATAGACTGATTTCATACTTTTCCAGTAATGTATACCCAAAAGAATGGGACAGTGCGTGATTATTTCTTCATCTAACTAATAATCTAAATGAAAAGCTGGGCAGTTGGACTCTTTCTCCCTTTTCATAAATTAAAAGTAGATCTTCCCCTGAATTTTCTCTTCCTGTCGCTTTTTCCTACATCCCAGGGCCGCAGGGTTACTGACTGATGGACAGTCATCCCTCCTTTACCCAAGATGCTCTGAGCGTCCCAGTGAGCTCTCACGGAGGAAGCTGACCCTCACTCCCTCTGCCACTTCCTTGGGGCTGTCTTCCTGTCCCACATCCCCCTGGCATTTGCATCTCTGCTGCATCACCTTTCACCATACTGCCCCCACCCCAAACCTACCACCTCTTCCCCATCTCCTGCTCTGGGTCTACCAGCCTTCATGGAGGAAGATGGCTTCTAGCCTGGCTCCAGCTGCCCCCATCATCCCAGCATCTGCCCCCATCCTCTCTGCATCTGTCCCCCCATCATCCCAGCATCTGCCCCCATCCTCTCTGCATCTGTCCCCCCATCATCCCAGCATCTGCCCCCATCCTCTCTGCATCTGTCCCCCCAGCATCTGCCCCCCATCCTCTCTGCATCTGTCCCCCCAGCATCTGCCCCCATCCTCTCTGCATCTGTCCCCCCATCATCCCAGCATCTGCCCCCATCCTCTCTGCATCTGTCCCCCCATCATCCCAGCATCTGCCCCCATCCTCTCTGCATCTGTCCCCCCAGCATCTGCCCCCCATCCTCTCTGCATCTGTCCCCCCAGCATCTGCCCCCATCCTCTCTGCATCTGTCCCCCCATCATACCAGCATCTGCCCCCATCCTCTCTGCATCTGTCCCCCCATCATCCCAGCATCTGCCCCCCATCCTCTCTGCATCTGTCCCCCCAGCATCTGCCCCCATCCTCTCTGCATCTGTCCCCCCATCATCCCAGCATCTGCCCCCCATCCTCTCTGCATCTGTCCCCCCATCATCTGCCCCCATCCTCTCTGCATCTGTCCCCCCATCATCCCAGCATCTGCCCCCCATCCTCTCTGCATCTGTCCCCCCAGCATCTGCCCCCCATCCTCTCTGCATCTGTCCCCCCATCCTCCCAGCATCTGCCCCCAGCCTCTCTGCATCTGTCCCCCCATCATCCCAGCATCTGCCCCCATCCTCTCTGCATCTGTCCCCCCATCATCCCAGCATCTGCCCCCATCCTCTCTGCATCTGTCCCCCCATCCTCCCAGCATCTGCCCCCATCCTCTCTGCATCTGTCCCCCCATCCTCCCAGCATCTGCCCCCATCCTCTCTGCATCTGCCCCCATCCTCCCTGGGCTCTCTGCCCACCTCAACCTTCTCTCACAGCCCGAGTTCTGCCCCTTCTTGCTTCCTGTCCCATGTGTTTTCTCTCCAGTGTTGACCCTTCCCACTCTCAACATTATTCCTCCTCCTTCCAGGTTTCTTGATCCCAGTTTTCAAGTGTGACCGCGCATTTGAAGAGCAGGCTGAAAATATTGTGAAATGACCTCCACAGCAAGTCTAGTGCGTCCATTACCTCACTTCATTACCGTGCCTTTTCTTGTGATGCGGACTTTTAGATTTGCTCCCTAGCAGCTTTCCCGTAGGCAGTACGGTTGTTAACTGTGGTTATCAAGCTGCCCATCACGTCCTTTTGCAACAAATACTGAACCACTACACTGTACACCTGAGATGAGTATAACGTTACATGCCGATTACATCTCAATAAAAATAACTATGCAATAAACAAGAGGCAGGTGAGCGGTGCCGGGGAAAGAACTTGCAACGGAGGGACCCCGGGAGACCTTGGCCTCAGCGGTCAGAGCTTCCGCCCTCCCTGGGCGCGAAGGGCTTGGCTGGATGGTTGCTCAGACCCTCTGATGACTGCGGTTCTGTGAAATTCCGGATGCGACCGGCCGTGGTGATGCACGTAAGCATTTGCTCTCGTGGCTGTTTGCGGGCCTCAGCCTGCCCTGTCCTGTCTGTTTCAGTCATGTTTCTGTCCCCGCATCCCCACGTCGGGCTGCCTGCCCTCCCTCCAGTGCCCACACCCACGTCCTGGGAGCCCCCAGGGCCTTCCCGGCCTGGTCCTCGCTCTCTGGCTCAGATGCTAATCGGGCGGCCTGCTCTCCCCTCTCCACTCCGCCTCTCATCCTATCAGCTCCCTTTGCTCTTCCAGCCTTTGTTGGATTGTCTCCTCTTTTTCCTTTTGTCTGTTGGTTCCCTAAACTGTTTGCACATTAAAAAAAAAAAATTTCTGTCTTCCACGTCATCCCATTCTCTCCCGCTGTATCGCAGCCCACAGCCATGTTTCCTGCGGGCTGCCGTGGATGCCTGAGGCCAGCCATGGCAACCGTCGGAAGGGACGGGCAGTGATGCCCCGGATCAGCCCTTCCCAAGCCTCAGCTTCACCACCTTCTTGGAGGAGGGGCTAGAAGCAGCAGCCCAGGGCTCCGGGGATAAAGGAAGAAGGTTCTAGAAGCCCAGCCCCGCGTCCAGGTGTTCAGGCAGCTCCCCTCAGGTGCTGCTTGGCCGTGGGGCCTGCCGGGTGGGGGGAAGTTTTAGTGGAGAAACAGCTCTTTGCTCTATAGTGTTGCTAAAAATTAGTGGCAACTGTCCCAGTGCCAGGAATAGCTTCAGGCTTGGCCCAGGGGCCCCTCTGTCCTTCACAGGAACACTCTCTGACAGGTTCCCATCTTGGGAAAGCTCAGCCCCTGGAGTCTGAGTCTTCCTGACTTCCCACCAGGGCTGCCCCCATGTTCTGTAGGCTCACGGTCCCCACCGAGCCCTGCGGGCAGGGGCAGGACGCATCCTAGTTCTGGGTCCTGATTAGAAATTTAAAAGAGTGGCTCTGGTGAGAGCAGCTGCCCCATCACTCCCTGGGATGTGCACCCTTTTCTCCCTGGGCTGAGCGCTTCCCACCTGGAAAGACCGAGTGCACAGAGCAGGCAGCCGAGTGTGCAGGCCGGGCGGCCACTGGGACGTGGCCCCTTCACCCTTTCCCTTCTGGTGGCTTCGGAACCATGATGTCCTGGTCAGTGGTGCTCAGGACACTCCCCGGAGCGGGGGGTGGGGGGGCAGGGGCCGGGACCCTGGGAAGGGGGGTCCCCCAGCTACTGCTTCCTGTTCTGAAGGATCCCTCCTTCCCGGTTTCCTGGTGGCCGACCCAGGCTTGTGACAGAAGAGCCGGCTGAGAAGAGCCAGCAACGCTCAGCAGCAGGGCGCAGTCCTTTGCTGGCGGCGATGCCGCCCGTGCGCCTTGGTCATCCCAGCCTGTGCTGGGTGGGAGGGGCCTCTCTCCCCGCCCCTGCGCCTTGGTCATCCCAGCCTGTGCTGGGTGGGAGGGGCCTCTCTCCCCGCTGCTGAGGAGGACAGTCTGGGCCCAGGAGGGACAGCAAAGGCCTGAGCCGGGGGAGCGCACCTGCCCTGCCCAGCACCGGCACCGCTCTGCCCAGCTGCTCCACTCCTCTCAGCCTTGTTCCTCGGGGTTCTACCTCCGATGCCCTAGTGCCCCATGCAGGCCTTGTACTTCTCTCCTGGCCTCTGGGAGGCCACGTCCCTCCAATCCGTCCTTCGCCTGCTGCCTGGCACAGGGCTCGGGTTGGCTACATCGTGTGGACGACGAAGGGCTTGAGCTGCGGGCTGAGCCAGGTTGGTGATCCCACCCTCTGGGCACAGACCCCTGGGGGATGCACATACCGCAAGGGACCTACAAACCCATACTTCACCAATTAGCGCTACAGACAAAATACGTAATACCGAGCAGGTGTCTGTAGCACAGCTGAGACCAGAATTCCTTCTCCCTTTCATAGCACCATCTCCTACCCCGGGGTGTGGCTGCCCCGTCAGGCCATTGCCCGGGCTCTCTGCATCGAGGAGTGGCCTTGAGACGAACCCCTGTGAGGTGTGTGAGCCTGCTCCTTCCTCGAGGTCCATCCACCTCCAGCTGCGCCGAGCCTACACTGGCAGGCAACTCGGAGCCTGGATCAGGCAGGTGGCGGGGAAGCCCCAGCGGGAGCACAGCTGTGCTGCCCAGCATGGTAGCCAAGAGTCCTGGGGGCAGTTAACTTAAATTAGTTAAAATTAAATAAAATTAAAATTCAGGTCCTCAGTTGCACTGGTCACGTTTCAAATGTCCAACAGCCATATGGGTGAGTGGCTACCATATTGGGTGACATGAACAGCTCTGCTGGACAGCGCTGGGAAGGACCCTGGGTTTCCAAATGATCTCTGGGGACAGAGCTGCCCCGTGACCTAGCCCTTGTCCCTGCAGAAGTGTCACCAGAGAGGAACTAACTTCTGTGTTCCTTGCAGAATATACTGTATTTGGGGACCTCTTCGTTGTAACACTCTAGCTCTATATAGGTATACTTGTGGCTGTGTGGTGTGTATATATATATATATATATATATATACACACACACATATATATATATATATACATAAAACGTACGTATTTGTGAGCGGGTCCAGATGTACACATATATAAATTATACCTCAAATACATGAAGGCGCTGATCTGATTGATAAAATGTCATTTATGGGGAGGGGGAAGAGTAAGCTGGGATGAAGTGAGAGAGTGACATGGACATATATACGCTACCAAACGTAAAATAGATAGCTAGTGGGAAGCAGCCGCATGGCACAGGGAGATCAGCTCGGTGCTTTGTGACCACCTAGAGGGGTGGGATAGGGAGGGTGGGAGGGAGACGCAAGAGGGAGGAGATATGGGGATATATGTATATGTATAGCTGATTCACTTTGTTATACAGCAGAAACTAACACACCATTGTAAAGCAATTATACTCCAATAAAGATGTTAAAAAGAAAAAGCCCAATGGAACTGAAAGTTGTTTTTTGTCTGTTTTTTCAGAAAGTACTAAAATTATAACTACCATCGGGTTATCTAAAGTCTTTGGATATTAAAAAGAGGTCCTTTCACCTGAAAAGGCTGGGAATCGCTGAGCCAGCCCAGAAGGACGAGCAGGGCTGGGGCGGAGGAAGTGGGCTGTGCGTTCCCGCTAGAGGGCGTGCGGGGCTGTGTGGGCGCAGCTGGGCTCCGGCCACCGGTCCTCAGCCTCAGGCCCAGACTGGCTCTCAGGGCGGATGGTTCCAGGCAGACGAGGCAAACAGGGGCGTCCAGCTGTCTGGCATGGACATGCAGTCAGCCGTCCAGAAACGGAGTGAAGATAGCCCCAGCGAGGGGGAAACCGAGGCACAGACAGACAACCCCAGTCTCCCACGGCTGGGCAGTGGCAGAGCCGAGATTCGAGCTCACAGCCCGCCCCTGGCCTCCCCAGAGTGCTGGCCCCCTGGCGGCAGAAGCTCCCAGTTACGCCGGGTCCCCGCCCCTCCTCTGTCCAGGCTGTCAGATTACAGGCAGTCGCACTCTCCGTTCTCTCTGATGTGTGTGCAGAGGTCACCCAGCACCCTTTGCTGAGTGGCGGTAATTCCCGGTCCTCCCCGTGCCTCGGTGATGGGGACGCACAGAGCAGCACATCCCCTCCCGCAGGCTTGGCACCCCAGAAGCAAGGGTCTTTGGGTCACAGGACCCGGTGCGTGACCGATAGCCTCAGCAGACCCCGCTCCTCGATCCCCTGTTTAGGGCTCCCCGCAACTTTACCGGAGCAGTGCGCGGCCTTGGGAAGGCGTCTTGAGGGTGTGGGAGGTGAGTCCCTGGTAGGCCCGGGGGCCGACGAATCGAGTCAGAGTTCTGGAGGGTCTCTCAAATTCTCAGAGGATTTGTGACCTTAGAAGTCAGACAACCCAGTAGGGGCTTGAGCTGTGAGCCAGTGAGGCCGGGGAGGGGCCTTCCGTAGAGGCTGGACCAGCCTGCAGGGAAAGCATCAGAGCCAGGGTGGGAGGGGATTTCTGAAGAACGCCAGATGTGCTGCTTGAAAGGGACAGCCGGCCACAGGGGACAGTTAAGGAACTGCTGGCTTCCCAAAGCCAAGGAGAGTCCGGTGGGTCACCAGGGGAGGAGCTCTACTCAGGTGACCCTCACAGGTCAGCTAGCTTCCATCACGCCATGGTAGCCATGGTGACCTGGAGCCCAGATGCAAACGGACCTTGCTCTCCTGAGATGAAAATGGGGCTCCAGGGAACCAGCGACAAGGGAAGTGATGCCGTGGGTCACAGCTCAAGAAGGAGCCAGCGGCTGGAGCAAAGGACCCAGGAGACCCTGAAAGTCGCTGTCGGGCCAGTGCGGTGCCGAGGCGAGCGGTGCCCCAGTGCACACCTCAGTGTGTCCCGTAGCAGGAGGCATCATGCTTTGTGGTGAAAACGGGTGTCCTGACCCCGCATGGGGCTCTCGATGGTCACGGTGGGGTGAGTGGAGACCAGAAACCCTGGAGGAGTTATCTGGACACTAGCACGTCCCAAGAAGAATAGCCAGCAAGTTCTAATTCAGCACTAAACCAGCAGGTCTGGGCCAGGGCTGGGTGGAGAGAGGGGAGGGGGACAAAGGGACCCGGAAAGGCTAGGACCGTGGCCGTTTACAGAGCCTGCCTGGGAGCCCTCCTCTGAAGGGCCCCTCCTGCGTCCACCCCTGGAAGGGGTTGACCCACCCCCAGGTCCAGGGAGGGCCCTGATTGGGCGGGTCGGTCACCGCATCACCTGGTCATTGGCTCGGGAAAAGCACGTGACCCAATCTGAGCCAGTGAGGCATCAAGCAATGTCCTCTGGGAGCCTCTGGGAAGGAGCCTCCCTCTCTCCAAGGATGGGACCCAGGGGTGGGAGTTCCTTTTCTTCTGGGTTTGAACCAGGACGCTTGAGACCCCCATTTGGGCCAGAGGCCAACTTGTATCCATACAGGGAGGAAGTCTTAGGATGAATCCAACACCTTGGCAGGCAAAGGGAAAGACTAAGGAAACCAGCCCTGGCGACATTGGTGAGCCTTGGTCAAGCCTTACCTGAAGCTATCCTACTGCTGGACTTTGGGGCTTGTCTAAGCCAGGTCAACTTGTTTTTTTCTGTTCCCTGTGACTGAAAGCGTCCTGACACAGCTGTAAATTCATTTTATGTTAAGCAATGCCGACAGGCTGGATAAACGAAGGGTCTCACGTTCATAACAATATCTGAGATGCTGTTATGATCAGTGCATTTAAAGGCATTACTTAATTCATCATCATGTCTTCCCCTTGTGGACTTTCTCAGTGAACAGATAGTAAAGGACAGTGGCCATCATGCTGTGTCCCTCACATTTGGATGTTTAAAAAATGCCTCCTGCTGGTGGCGAGAACCAACCAGCCCAAGAAGGACGATTTGAATCTGTATAGGAAGGGGAAAAAGTGACCCTCTTCTATTTTTCAGAATCATGTCCTGATTTGATTTCTTCTCTCTTTCCCCAGAGTTGGAGGCCCTGTGGGCTCAGCTGGGAGCAGGACTGCTGATCCCGCTGCAGGACCTGGGTCTTCTTCCCAGCCCACGAGAGGGGCACCAGCCCGGCAAGTGTGTCCTGGGCGTTCCCGAGATACCGTCCTGCCTTGGATGCCTGGTGGCTGGTATCCGACCCGACGCCGCCGGCCGCAGCCCTGCTGGCTCATAGTCACCCAGCCCTGGGTTTGGTCCTAGAGACAGGGAGCTCCCCACACCCTGCCGACAGCGGGGACCTAACCTCAAACGCTCTGAGCAGATGCCCCAGCAGTCCCCAAAAAGCCAGTGGGAAAAAACCCTGTCCTCCAGTTGACTCCATCATGGCCTGATTTCAGATCCACAGAGCGATTGGCCTTTGGTGTCAAGCATAGTAACAGACAGAAGCTGCCCCCCACGTGCGCCCGACTCACCTAACACACACGTGTGCACATGCGTGTATACTTGTGAGTGTGCACACTCGGCCCCCTGCGTCCGCATGTGGGCGTGCACACACACAATCACACGGGCTGCACACAAGCGTGCACACTCACAAGGCTCACACACAGGCTGCACACTCACACATCTCGCACACGGGCGTGCGCACACATCACATGGGTGTGCATCTCAAGCACACACACTCACAAGAACAGACTCGCACACATACACGTGCAGGTGTGCACAGCCGTGGGCGTGCACAGGTGGGCTGTATACACGGCTAGACGCCCAGCAGAGGTCTGCACAGGAGGAACTAGTGCTTCTCCGCTTACCCCTTGGGATGCTTTCGGCCACCCTCCCCCACCGCCGCCCATTTCCCACTTCAGGCAGACGGCTATCAGGTCCTCTCATGAAAACTCCAGTATTTCCTCTACCTCTCGAGGATATTTTTAAGTTTTCCGAGAGACAGCATTCTTGCATTGGAGAGAGGCTTGAATTAGGAACCGGAAAACTGTCCTGGAAAGCTGTCACGGGAGGGGCTCCTCAGGCAGTGGCACTGAGCAGGGTGGGCTAGGTCCAGCTCCCAGGTTGGTGTGGCACTCGGCCGGGGAGGAGCTGGGCTGCGATGCAGTCACAACAGTGGCCCCAGACGACTCCCTGGGGGCTCTGGAGCCGGGCTGGCCCTTTGGAGGTGCCCACGTTGCAGAGGGGGCGTGTTGCAGAGGGGGCGTGCAGATACTCTAACGCGGGTGCACAACTTTGGGGAATCTTTTGCTTGTGTCTTAGGTAACAACATTAGCAAAGCTCAGTGTGAGGCTGGGACAGATAACAAGGGTCAAATCAAGGTCTCATCGCCCCAAACACAAAAGGGCTTTATAGAGTGGGTTCTCCCCGGGGCTCAGCCTTAGGACATGGGAGTCACTGCCGTGTTCAGCCTCAGTCACATCTTGACAGATGTTCTGAGAGATCACATGGGCTTTAGCCACCCGCAGGGAACACGCTAAACAGCGTGAATGAATTTTGTAGTGGGCGACGGAGATGGTGAGATGCACAGGTGATTCTGAATGATAGTGTCAACATCACCGAGGGCCAAGAATTTAAATAGAGATCAGGCATAAGCCTTGCATGGAATTTAAAATAAACACTGGGACAGGGTGATCAATGAATACCCTCCGTAAATCAGTCCCCACATCTCAGATGTGGGCAAGGAAGGAATTTGAAAGAGGCTATTTTCGTCGGCTGTCGCCAGTGGAGTAAACACAGCACTGCAGAGCCCTGCAGGACTCAGCGGCTCACAGGAGGGAGCGTGTATTCTCCTGCTCCTGGACTCCCAGGTCAGCGGCAGTTCGGCTGTCCAGGGATGGGCTCAGCTGGGCGGCTGTGCTGTGGGGCAGGTGCAGGTCTGCATCACATGGGTTCCTCTGGAGCCCAGGCCACCGGGAGAGCCCAAGCTCTGAAGTAAGCCAGCCCTCTGCAAACACTTCATGTCCAAAGCTCAACGTCGAAGCAGCTCAACTCCAAAGCAGATGGGGAGGGAGAGTGAATATTTGCTGAAAAATAATCCTATCAACAGGCCGAGGCAGTGTTTTCTGTTGTTGTGACTTTTATTTCTGAGTTTATGTCTTGTTTATGTTGAAATAAACATGAGGTGCTAGCACTCATGTCTCGACACGGCAGAGGTTGCCTCTCCTATACCTGCTCTTTTTCTGAGGTCTCCTAGCCTTTTCTACCAGGGCTGCCACTGATGTCTTTGTGCAAATTAGAGAAAGGCTCCCCCTCTGAGCAGTCATAGATTCATGAGTACAAACCTTGATGAGTGGGTGGCACCCTCCTGCAATTTAGAAAAATGTACCCCTTCCTCGAGGTGGATGCAGCTCTATGCCAGGAAAGAGAACTTGGCAAACAGAATACAAGCTGGGTTTTAACTCAACCACCTGAGGGAGCTGTCCTTGTGCCGTGAGCAACCTGCTCAACCGTACATGGCAGCCTCTTCTCCACCACTCTTCTAGCTCTGCGCTAGCAAATAACATGAAATTACAAATGTAGGCCAACGGATGCTCTCTGAAAAGCAAGAAGGAAAAACCCCTCGCCGCTTTCAGTCTTCAGTAGTGTGTAAACACTTTATATTCTGGGGTGGAGGGATCACACAAGTCCACTCAAACATGTAGTTTTCTCTTACTAAGTTAGTAGAGATGAAAATGTAAATTTATTTGAGTTGGACAAGCATCACCCAGAATGATCTCAAAAGAGGGATGTGGGTGTAGGAATAGTGAACACGTGAGCCTTGAATATTTATTATACTGAGCAGATTACGAGAATGGCGCTAATATCAACATACCCAAATTGTGCTACGTCAGAACCTCAGATGGTAGGGCGTGTGGCACGGCTCATTGGCTTTGAACGCAGATAAGCATCTGTACCAGAGACACATCACAAGTTCCTTAACCTCATTCTTAGCTTTGCCTTCTCAGCCCTCCAGCTAAATGCCCACATGGGCCCGCTTGCCTTTCAGAATTAAACCATAAGTAGTTATAACAACAGACATGCATCCTGTATCATCCCAGGGGCTGTGTGGGCGCAGTGCTTGCACTTCAATCTCCTTCCTCATTCTGGGTCGAGGCTCCTAGAGGGAGAAGTGGGAAAGGATGAGGATGCAGAGCAAGAGGTGAAAGTTCAAGGGCAGGGAGACTGTCTCTCTTCTCAGGACCGGGCTGGCACCAGAGTCAGGAGGAACAGGCCACCGTCACTGGTGTCACGCACAGGGTTCCTGTTAGGTCGCTGGCCTGTGCCGCTCTGAAATGTTAACTGTTGTCTCACTGTCTTGTCGGCCTAACTCTCTGGGGTCCAGGCGGATGGGGGCTCACTGCCCGCTGAGGTCACTCTCTAACCCAAGACATCCGGAGCTGCAGAGGCGGGGAAGGAATAGGGGCAGCTCACATCCCACCAGCCTTGGGCCTGAGGTCCAAGGGGGTCGCTTTGCCCCAAGACCATTGGTCAGTGCTACTCTGCTTGGGAATTCCCTGCCAGTCCAGTGGTTAGGACTTTGCACTCTCAGTGCTGCGGTGCTGAGGGCCTGGGTTCGATCCCTGGTTGGGGAATTAAGATCCCACAAGCCTCGCGGTGCAGCAAAAAAAAAAAAAAGTGCTACTCCGCTGTCCCCACCCTGCCTACCAGGGAGACTGGGAAATGCATGGGTGCAGCAGAATGTTTCAGGAGCACCGTGTCACCCCACAGCCCTCCTGCCCAGCACTCGTCCTGTGCACTGGTGCCAGGTGTCCATCCCCGGAGCTCACTCCTTGGGAGCAGCCGTGCCCCCGCCTGCCCGGTGACCTGCTTTAAAATGCAATTACTGCTAGACCGTAAATTTTGGGCCTGCCACGGCCAACGCGGTAGCTCCGGGACGTCACCTATGCCCTCTGTGCCTCACTGGTGGCTTCCCAGTAATAGGACTCCGCTCTCGGGACTGCTGTGCCTTCATCGTGGCTAGTGTTCGGGAAAGCTCCCGGCTGCTGCCGTGGGTGGCCAGGCTCGGGGCTCTGCAGGCCCGAAGTGGCCGGAGGATGGAAGCCGGGCAAGCCGGGACCAGCGAGGCCCCCGCACCTGCCCTCACGGCTGGTGGGTGGCCAGTCCTCTGAGACAGGTCAGGACGAGAGGCCTCCATCTAACACTTTTCCCCAAGTGTTTCAATCAAACAAGCTTCTGTTCTTCTCCACCTAACGCAGAACCCAGAGCACACGGTGCTGTTGTCGCAGGCCGGCTCTGTGCTTCCTCCTCTCCCGTCTTCTGTGCTGCTCCTCTGCCGTCTCACCAAGAGCGGCCACGTTTCCGCTTTGAGAGGCTCTGTCCTGACTCGACTGCTCCGCTGCACGTGAGCTAGACTCACACAGGGTTAGCAAGACAGTGAAAACATCGGCCACAACAACAGGTACCAAGCACCCAGAGAGGCTCGGCTCCCCCTGGGCGCCCAGTGGGACCCCGACACTGCAGGGCCTCCTGCAGGGACGTCAGCGCTGCCTCCATCAGGACCCCAGTGACGACGCCTCCAGCGTCTCCTCTGTACCAGGCGTGATTCTGTGCCTCTCATGGTGCCAGCCTGTGGGGATCTCCCCAGAGCCTGCAGGGTGGCTTCTCTCTTTCCTTCTCTCCAGGTTTCAGACGAGGAAACCAAGACCGCGAGGGGAAAGGAAGACTTGCAACAGAATAACCGTGCTCTGGGCAGCCCCCATGGGGGACGAAGTGCCTTTCTGTAAATTATTCTATGGGCGGGACAGCGTCTCTCTGGATCACATAGATGCTAAAGTCGAAGGCCGTGTCACGGATGCCACAGACCAGCAGAGGAGCTGAGGGCAGGTGACTGGAGCACAATGACCTGCCGCACGCTGGCCGCCAGGGGGCTCCACTGCAGGGGCTTTACTGGGAGATGGCTTAAGAGAATCCGCATTACATGCGGAGTACTGGCTGCACTGGGCTGAAGAACATCGCCCCAAAGTCGTGTCCACTCATGAACCTGCGAATGTGACCTTATTTGGAAATAGCATCTTTGCAGATGGGAGTGAAGATGAGGTCATACTGAACTTGGGTGGGCCCTAAATTCAATATAACTGGTGTCCTTATAAAAGGGGGAATTTGGACACAGACATGCACGCAGGGAGAAGGCCATGTGAGCACAGAGACAGAGATTGGAGTGATGTGTCTACAAGCCAAAGAACACCAGGGGTTGACGGTCTGAAGCTGGAGGAGGTGACGGACAGATCCCCTCCTGTAGCCCCAGAAGGAAGCAACCCTGCTGACACCTTGATTCCTGACTTCCAGTCTCCAGAACTGAGACAAAAGTCCCTACTGGTTCAAGCCCCCCGGTTTGCAGTGCTTGCTTGGGGCAGCCTGGGAAGCTGGTGCCCTGGCCCTTAGTGGGAACTCAACAAACGCTAGATACTGTCATTATTTAAGACAGAAAGACACAACGGACCAAATATCTGGGAACCCTGACTGCTGGAATAAGAAACCCAAAGGAAGGGCTAGGATGTCTTCTAAGGAAACCACCAGCCAAAGTACACACACTCAAGGAGTTGAGAGAGACAGGAGGAGGGGTCTCCCAGGAAGGGTCTCCTCGGGCCGCCCTGGCTGCTAGCCACTGTGCTTTTTTCAGTCTCGCTTCCCTGGAATTCTGAAACTCATCATGTACCAGTTGTGGGTTTACAGTAACTGCAATGTGACGCAACTGGCTTCGTAACTTCAAGGGGACTTGAGAGCATTGTGGCAGAAATGGACATTCCTAAGTCCTGGAAACCAGAGGCAGTTTTGGGGGCGAAGGCTGCTGCCAGGCTGCCCCTCCCCCAGTCGGCCTGCCAGTCGCCTCCCCTGGGGGACAGTGGGCCGGCTGGGATCCAGAAGGGCAGAGGAGGGTCTTTGGAATGCAGGGATGCAATGCATTGCTTTAGTGTGAGTCAGGTTTTATGCCCGAGGCAGAGGGAATTCAAACACACACTAGAGCAGAAAGACAGAAATTGCCTTTTAGGTGGCTGCCACCAGCAATATCCGGCCGGCAGGTTCTACAGGGAAGTTTAACCTTCTGTAACCTTACAGTAAGCTCTCCAGCGCCAGCTCTCTCTCTCTCTTTCTCTCTCTCTCTCTCTCTCTCTCTCTCTCTCTCTCTCTCTCTCTCTTTCTCTCTCTCTCACACACACACACACACACAGTCAGATATACAGATATACCTGCAATCATCTATAATTTTTACCATAATGGTTTTATCTGGGGTGGGGGCCCTACAGGCTGACGCCCTTCCTTCTTCTCTCTGCACCTAACATCTTACACATGCATACCTACACAACTCACACGTTCACATCTAACAGGAACTGAAACTTAGGCAGCCCCGAACCTGCAGGCTTCTTGCTCATCAGGGCAATACCGGATGTACAGTTGGAGCTCGGCAAATAATTAATAGTAATGAAAATTGACCTTGTAAAAATTAAAGTGAGAGGGCTGAGAGAAAGGAATTGGTTTGGTTGTCAAACCTCAGGCCTAAAGGGAAACAGACTGCTTTGGAGAACCTTTTAATTAATTTCAGAGTTTCCCTGTTTCTTTGGCAGATGAACTGAGTTCCTTTCTTGGCCATCAGGATCTTTCGCAGACAGAGGGAGGGATGGGGAGAGTTGAGTGGTGTCGGGAATCGTCCCATCCCGGGAGCCTCCGGAATTCCCTGCCCTCCCAGCAGAGAAAGCTCAAGATGGGGGTGATGCAGCCCAAAGAGGGGTTCGTTTTGTAAGTTTACTTTTACTACCTCTGAATAAACCAGGAGGTCCACCTCATTTATAGCTAAAATAAAAATGGACCTCTACCGTCTGACCAAGTTCAGCCACTGAGCCGCAGCATTAACTTGTATTCTAACAAGATTAAAATATATTTGTCCCGGGGATTAGCATACTTAAGTCCCCTTTCCCCTTTTGAGCGGTAGCAGGGCACTTTGATCTGCCTTGCGTGGCAAGAGCGCGGCTTGGGCCCAGCTATCCGACTGCCAAGTGTGAAATCGGCCTGATGTCATCCTCATTCTTCATCGTTTACATCTTCCACCAGTTTAATTATATTTCCGCCACAAAGCTCTGGCGCCTCATTGCATATTCGAGTTTGACTAGGAAGCATTTAAAAAAAAAATAGGTGCGAATGAAATACCCCTGTAGGGGTAAGGGAGGGGTCTGCAAATCTCATGGTGCAAAGGCAACGAGCCCCGGCCCTCGGGTTGCCCCAGGGACGTTCTCACCTGCATGGAAATGTGCGTCCGTCCTGGCCCGCTCTGTGCTGGGCCCAGCGCCCTCATTTGGTGCCGGGCACAAAGGCCATTGTCACGCCCGTGCGTTGCGTTTGGGGCTGTTTGGCTTGTGACTCCGGCGGGTTTGTATTACATCCATCCTCTGCCGCGTTGGTTTTGTTTCCTTGGGGCTCGGAGTCCACACGGCGCGCTCCTGTCGCTGTGTAAAAGCCATCTTCCTCACGGCGGCGAGTGAGCTGATGTGTCACCCACGAATCGCCCACTTTGAGGCAGTGTGCAACCGCCACAAAAAACTGTAGGGCGCACTCAATGCCCAAAGGGGACGTGTCTGGCTGACCTTTGATCACCTCAAAGGAATCAGACAGTTTAACTCTCCAACCAGACGCGGTACTCTGGCCCTCCAGCCCTTCGCAAATTCCCCAGAACTGCTGGGAAAGCCAGGCTGCCGGCTGAATAGGCCTTGGTATCCCAGTGGGGCACCTCCTGATACCTCAACCCCAGGGCCACCAGAGCCTCCCAGATGCCTTGCAAGGGGAGGGCGGGGGAGGGGATCCGTGGCCGGGCCGAGGCCCTGCGGGCACCCCTCCGAGGGCACTGGTGTTTGGGAGAGGAAGCAAACCACCTGCAGGCGTGCCTGGGTTTTGACCTTCACCCCAGCCCACCCGGCTCTATTCACACCCTGCTAGAGTGTCTCAGAGAGCCGGCACTCTCCAAGGGTCGCCCGTCAGGGACGTTGGGTGTCACTTCCACATACAAGCTGGACAGAACAGAAATGCAGGTCGGCGTTCTGAGCCTTCGGGAGCAGGGCAGCACTGGGAAATGCGCTGCTCTCGGACAGCCCCCTTCGTCTGAGATTTCCCCGGGTCTCCCCCTTTCTCCGTGGGGTATACACAGGTAAAAACAATAAGTAGACGGAGTTGATTGTTCACGTTCTCGATGTGGGGAGAACAAAGCGGCAACTCTACGTTTTTTAAAAGGTCCAGATTTAGGACCATTTTTATTTTAAATCATCAGACTTGTTAAAATGGGAGGTTAACCGCACACTGCTTCTTCAGTTGAATGATATAATTATAAAATTATCTCCACATAATTACCTCAGGATTATGTTTCATTCTGGTTAGCATGTAATCAAAGCCTGTTATGCTTTTAGCTATAGGAACAGCAATTAATTTCAAAGCGGTACTTAGACCCTTTAGTATTTCGACAAAATAGCTCATCATGTCACGAGGAGGCCGTCTGGCTTTCGCAGGAAGAGCCGTGGGTGGGGCGGGTGTGATGCGCCGGGGACGCGGGCTGGACACACTGCAGGGGGCAGCCTCGCGCCCAGCCCTCCACGTCCGGGTGGGTGCCCACCGCCTGGGCTGCGAGTCAGCTGTGTCTCACGGCCATGAGGCTCCCTGCTCAGTGCGGCAATTATCGATTGGAATGGAACATGGAGTGGCAGGTAAAGTTACTGAGCTTCTACAGAAACCCAAGGCGCAGCACCTTGCTCCGTTTTTGGAAAAGCCTGGGGAAAAGATCCTGGTATGAATACGGGTGCCTGTTTTCAAGCCCTGTGATTACAAAGTGCACGCGTAGCAGTGTTTCAAAAGGGAAGGGGGCTCATGATTCCAGAAAGTGCTAACTGCAGTCCTGCGTCTACTGGTGGGACTGTTTTCTGTTCTTCAGCTCCCACCACTGTTCCACTTTTTATAACCATGTGAATATCATCTCTCCTATTTCACGGTCTCCCCCCTGTCCCGTTTCCCCTAACAACTATATAGATGCTGCACGGGATGGTAGTAGCGAGGAATGTGTAGGCACTTTACCAAAAACAGGCCCTGGGCTGGCTGAGACCCACGTGAGCTGAGCACAACTTTCCCCCCCGCAGAGCGAGAGTGCCACCACCCAAGTAGCAGCCCTGTTCTGTACCAGGAGCTTTCTGTCCATTTCCCCACAGAAACCCCTCACAGGAAACCTATTAGGTAGGTGTTCTTTCTGCTTGAAGCACGAATGATTGGGCTCTGGGGCTGGTAAGTAACACAGTCGAACGCAGGGCTGCGTGGTCACAAAACGCTGCCCTTTCCTCGCCCTGCACTTCATTCAGTGCGAAGTGCTGTTATATAAATATCTGCATGAAAAAATGTGCCACTTGAGCCGTCTGCAAGCTGATGTGAGGGACCCTGAACCCTGGGGCATCTGAAAGCAAGCTCAGCCTAATGCTTTCTTAGCGGGCTTCAGTCTTGTCCCAAACAAATAGATGCTTGGAAGCCGGCATGTCCATCATTCATTCTCGAGATTGAAATCTGTCCAATTTTCACCCAGATGTTTTGGCACTGCAGGGCATAATCTGAGACTTAAAACGACAGCCACTGAGTTACAATGGAAATGGTTTATCCGGGCACCTTACTCGCAGCAACAGAGTAATGGTATTAGCCTTGGCAGCAATAAATTCTGCCAAAGGCTGGGTGACTCTGCTGTGTCCCCTACTGCCTGAATCTGAAGAAACGCCAGCTTTCCAGATTCATATTTTGTTGGTGGGAGTGTGAGAGACAAAATCCTCAGGAGAAAGTTGTGGCCTGAAGGGAAAACTCAGACGCGCATGCCATGGCCACGCAATGACGCCAGAGGGCAGGGGCCGGGGTCCTGGCGAAGTTGGAGGGAAGCGGCCAGTCTGCTGCCGGGAGGGGCCGCAGACACAGGAACCCGGCAGCAACTCCTCGCGGCACGCTAGGCAGCTGGAGCCTGTGATTACCCATCCAAAGAGGAGAGAAAAGCGGAGGAAGAAAGGGAAGTTAGCGGAGGGGGTAGAGGTTGGGGGAGGAGGAGGGCAAACCCCGGCGCAGAGCCTGACAGTCCTCTTCCAGACAAAGGACTTGGCGGGAGGAGAGAACCCCGAACGCGCCGGCTGAAAGGCGGTCGGAGGCCCTTTCCGCCGGCAGCGCGCTCGGGCCGCGCGGCCAAGTTTCACAGCTCGACAGATGGGGCTGAGCGGCGGCCCGCCCCGATCCTTCCAGACGGTCCGCGCACGCAGTGACCCCCACCCTCCCTCGGCCCACGGAGGACCCTGGGCGGTGTCAGGGTCCCTCCCACCCGCGTTCCCACCCCGAGCCCCTCCGCGGAGGAGAAAGCGCCGCAGGCGCGCCGCGCGCGCGGCCCACTGGGACCCTCAGCTCTTCTTCCCTCCCGGATCTCCGGGGAGACTGGGGCGGGGGGTGATGGGGCGGGGTGGGGGGGCTTCTCTGGGACGCCTTCCAGGCTGAGGGGGTGAAAAGGCGGCCAGGGAGGCAGATCTCGGCCACTCTTTGTTCCGGGCAAAGCGCGGGGCTCAGCCCTGGAAGGAGGGGTGGGGCAGGACAGCCAATGGGGCGAGTCCGGGGCTCCGGCCCCAGGATTCTCCCTTCACGGAACACCGGTCCTGGCGTCCCCCGGGGACACGGAGGGCCTAGGGCTTTGGGGACACCCTACCTCCGCCCGCAGGTGTTGCCCAGTCCTGGCAAGGGCCTGGGGCTGGGCTCCGCGAAGGGCAGAAAGCCCGGGCCACACCTGTTCCCGAGACTCTGGTCGTTTCCCCGAGCCCCATCTTGGGGGGCTCCCCACACCCCTCTGCGGGGATTGGGCCCAAGCCGGAGAGGTGGCCCGTCACCCTGGCGGCTGAGCAGGAGGCTAATAACAACAACAGCGATAATAATAACGCGGTCATCGTCAGTCTCCGCAGCCAGGCCCTGCGCGAGGCCAACCACGCTTGATCAAATCTCGTAATTAGGAGTCACTTTAATGAATGTTATTACATTTCAGGTATTTCAAGGCTGGCCTTTTATTTTCTGCGGGCGGGGATCATAAGTAGAATGAAGTATACGAGATTATTAATAAAAACATGAAGGGTCTACGAGGGGCTCGCGCGGCCCGGCTCACGAAGCGCGCCCTGGAGCTCAGGGCTCCGGCACCGCGAAGGGGGCCCGCGGGGTCAGGGGACTCAGCGCTGCGTCCCGCCTGCGACCGCCTGTCTCCCGCCACCCCATCTCCCCCCCAACCCGCCTCCTCTTCCTGGAGGCCTCTTCCTCGGCTCTGATAAGAAGGAGAGGCGCTGAAAGGAGGTCCCCACCCCGAGGCCCGGCGTGGGGCTGCAGTGCGTGCGTGTAGGCAGGGTCGGGGTGCGGGGTGGGGGGGGTCTGTCTCCCCGAGGCCTTGGTCGCCAGCCGCTATTAACCTCCCAGAGCGCGGCCGTTTTCGGAGGAGCCGGGACCTTCCCGGGGGCGCTTGGGGAGCTGCCCGGGCGGGCAGAGACCGGAGAGGTCGGATATTAAACAAGCGGGAGACAGAATGACTTTTAGCCGCGCCGGAGCGAGCAAACGCGGCCTCCCGGCCGGCCCCGCGCGGCCTGCGAGCGTACTTGCATACATAGTGCCTGGTGTTTGCTGTGCACGCTGTTCGCCCGGGCACACCTGTACCGAGCGGTCCCGAAGCCCCACGGATTTGCCCTTTTCACTCAAGGGAAAACAGAAAAGGTGGACCTCCTTGGAGATCAGACTGGGGGCTCCTCCCTTGTCTCCCCTAAAGAAAGCGCTTGGCCGTTTACTTTGGGCGACCTTCAGACCTGTGTTGACCCGCAGATGCTGACGCCAGCACGAGGGTCGGGCGCTACTTCTTCGACCCCTTTTGGCAGCCGGAGGTGGAAGGCTCTCTAAGCGCCAAGGAACCCTGCTCCGCAGGCCTGGGGGTGGCCGCGGCTGTCCTCCCCACCCCCGTCCCCGGGCTCCCAGGCCTCAGCCTGGTCTCTACCCGACTAAGGAGGACTGTGGACACAGCTCTGCCTGGGCCTGGTAGGGACACAACCAGGCCTGGGGGCGGGGGCCGTTCAGCTCCAAGGAGCAAGGACTCCTTTACAAAGGAACTTTCCTCGGAGGGACATTTAGGAAAACGGCCTCCTGCGGGGGCAACGACCTGGTGGGGGCCCAGCCCGGTGCGTCACAGGTGCTGCAGCCCGGGTCCAAATCCGAGACATATAGAACCATCTGTGGTGGTCCAGGTGGAACCGAGTGGCAGCTGGACTTCAGAAAGCGTGGCCTTCCCTTTCGGCCTGACTCTGGCCTCCACTAGCTCCTAGTGAAAGTGGCTGGCGAGCACTGAAGTGGATCTCCATGAGTTACGAGTTTAGACTGTAGCTGTTGAATTTTAAAAATGTAATAAACACAGGAGCAAAACCAGAATCTCAGCGTTTGGAAGGTCTGAGAGTTCATTTAGTCCAATCCCCTACCGGAAGGGGGGAAAAAAGCAAAAGAAAAGTCGTATGCCATTGCAGGCCTAGTGTCTGCTTGCATGCCTCTGAGGACGGGGAACTCATTACCTTACAGAACCATACATAGCCCCTTAACAGTGCTATGATTTGCCAACAGATTAAAAAACAAAACCCCAAAATGACTGCTTAATGTTGCTATGTTGTCTTTTTATTAAAAAGAGAGGGAGAGAGAGGCCAATCGGGTAATAGAAGTTGTGCTAGTGGGGTTTTATTTTGTCTTTAGGAACCCCCAGATCTGTGCAGGGGTGGGGTGGTGGCTAGGGAAGACGCTGGGGATGGTTGGCGTGATCCCGCCCCATTAATGCTCCAGGCAGCTGGAGCTCTGGAGCCTCCGCAGTGAGGAACTTGTCTTTGCAAAACCTGGGAGCCCCTCAGCTCCTGCCGGGAGGCCCAGCGTCCTTCCTCTTGGGAAGCCGGTGTGGAACTGAAAGGCCTAAAAGGTCGCCTTTGGAACAGATGATCCTCTCTAGTCTCTGAGCTTCTTTTTCTGGGAGAATAAAGCTTTTTTAAGCCAAGAAAGTTTGGAAATAGGGCAGTTGGGTGCTGTCCTGCGTGGCCAAGTGGGTTGTGGGTCCCGAGATGGAAAATCCCAACCGCTTCCCGCAGAGGCATCCGGTCAGCTCCGGCAAAGCCGGTCCTCTCCAGGCATCCGCGCCTTGGGATGTTGTCCACGTCCGTTGCTTTGGGGGTAAAGACAACAACCAAACGTAAAAGGGGAGAGCCTCTTTGTCTCAGGTCAACTAATAGTTCCTCTCCCCAGCGGGTGAGCGCCTCTGTCCAGCTGAGGAGCAGCCAGGGGGACGGAGACCTGTTGAGTCCTGCAAGATTTTAAATATTTATTCAACGGAAAAGCACCGTCCTTTGGAACACTTCCTTCTGGTAAAGAAATGTGTACCTAAATTACTTTGGTTGTCCTGTATTCACACGAGCCATCCAAAGTGTCTTCATTATTTAAAAAAAAAATTACGCTTCTGGCTACGAAGGTAGGTATGCGCACACCTGCTGGCAGAGGCGATGACCACGAGCACCTGAGCACCGGGGAGGATGCCCAGGGTAGTGTGGCGGGACTCAGAAACACACTTAAAAAAAAAACTAGTCATTACACCTTGGACATCCAATATTTTACAATAAAGCGTTTTTTTTTATTTAATGTAACTTTCAAGAATTTAAACACACAAAAATGCAGGGGGAATGTTCACAATTTTGATAACCACAGTTGTAAATAGAAACATTCATTTCTTATAAGATTATAAATATTTACTACTGGAACAGTAAAACGCACATGTTTTATAAACTAAAAGCTAAAAAATAAAAAAATAAAAACCCAAAAAACTTTGCTTCCTGCTAACAAGGCATATCATTTCATGGAGTTTCCTAAGCAGCAGATGGTTATTCACAGAATTTTAAATTACAACTTTTGCTTTTATAGTTTTTGTTTTAAAAAGGTTTACATTAGTATGTACAAAGTGAAACTATTATCGCAGTGAAATAAAGAGGTTTAAGGCAAAGAGAGAAGTTCACTCTCAGTCCTCAGGGGCAGAGCCATGACTCCTGGCTCAGCCATGGTACGCCCCCTGGGCTGTCCCAGTGCAGATGGACATTTGGACACAATTCTTTTTCCATACACTAAACAGAAGACAGTGTGGAGTTATACATATAGATATAGATAATGTGTTTGTTTATATATATGTACTTAATGGGGATATATTGAATATATTTAATTTACACTGTACCACACCTTCAAAAAAATAAAATGTATATTTTAAAAAAACAAGAAAAGACAAAAAGTGATAAGAAATGATTATTTACACATTTTCTTCCTTCCTCTAGATCCTGGAGAATTCTGAGTTCCTTTAAAAGTCAAGGTAGCCACATGTTCCAGAATTGTGGACTCTTACACGTCTGCTTGTGTGTGTGTATATGAGCATATATATACGTACACGCACACACACACACACACACACACACATATTTACCTTGAAAGAATGCTCTATAGCAGAAGCGGCCACTTTACAAAAAAAAGAAAAAAGGAAAGAAAAGAAAAGAAAGAAAGAGAAGAAAAAAGGAAGGGAGGAAATGCCAGTTCCCTCTCCAGGCCTCTGCCGGCCAGAGACGAGGCAGTGGACCTCGGCCGCGTTTCTGGGGCCCACGCGGCCCCTGGGCAGCTGACGGAGCCGCAGGGGAGTCTCTGGGCCCAGGCCCGGAGGGGTGGGGCGGCCTCACCGCCCGCGGGCTTCCGGCCACATACCCGGCCCCTCGGCCCTGAGCCCCGGAGCGGGTGCCCGGAGGTGGGAGGCGCGCAGCTGGACTGGGGACAGAGACACAGACGCAGACGGAAGCACGCAGGGAGGCGCGGGCCAGGCCTCGGCGAGGCGGGGGACCGGAGGACCGGGAGGGAAGGCAGGAGGCGGGGACGGGGGAGCCGGCCGTGGGCCCCTCGGCCCAGGCAGCCCGGCACGTCCAGGCGCGATGCGGGAGAGGGCGGGGGTGGGGGGGTGGGGGGTGGGGGCCGAGCCTTCAGCCGCCGCCCCGCCAGGGCCCTTTCGCCGCCGACTGCCGGACGGCGAGGCCGAGGCCGGGGATGCGGCCCCTCCCGCTGCCCTCACCAAGCCCACACGGAACAAAGTGGCAGAACTCATAGACCAAGTAGGAGCTATTTATTCGGTTCACAGTCGTGTGAAATGCAGCAATAAAAATCTTTGGACTTCAGCAAGTTGTTTTTTTTCTTCTTTTGAAATTAAAAAAAAGAAAAAAAGTGTCCGATGTCCCATAATGGAACTTAGGGGATTAAAAAAGATGAAACCCTACGCAGCCTCCTTCGCAAAAAAAAAAAAATCGTAAAATTAGCATAATCTCATAAACATAAGAAAACTCAAAAAATATTTTATAGTCAAATATTTTGGATTTTACACCTCCTGTAAATTATATATACAGAGAATATTGCAGAACCATAGCTAATACACGGTATTTTCACTATTAATGCTGGTATAATCTTTATACACTGGCCCTTTATTTATGATTTGAAATTATTGCATTGTTTAGCTCGGACTGAGACTGGGCTTGGAGCCCGCCCCCTACTCACTGTCCGACTTGCCCTCCTTGGCGGTGGTGGAGTGGTTGTACAGGCCCTGCGCCATGAGGTGCACGGCCAGCGTGTTCTTGTTGCCCGTGGCCTTCTTGATCTTGGCGCGCTTGTTCTGGAACCAAATCTTGATCTGTGACTCGTTGAGGCTGAGCTCCTGGGCCAGGCTCTGGCGCCGCTGCTCCGTCAGGTACCTGTTGGTCTGGAACTCGGCCTTGAGCCTCTGCAGTTGCTCCGCCGTGAAGGCCGTGCGGGGCCGCTTGTCCTCTTTGTTGGGGTTCTTCTTCTTTGGTTTGCGAGACCTGGGACCTAGATAGGCATGGCGGACACAGAGAACCCGGGTGAGGAGGGCTGCAGGCCTGCCTCCTTACTCAGGGGTGGGTCACCCACGGGCACGGAAGGATGCAGAAGCCGGGAGGGAGGCGGCTGCCCAGGTCCAGCTGGCTGACCTGGAGGAAAGCTGGCCTGGACTTGAGATGGGACGGGGCGGAGCTCCCACCCACCTCCAGGACCCTCCCCTGGGGAGCGAGGAGGTGGCCCAGGGAGTCTGCAGGAGGGACTGTGAGTGCGGGTGAAGGGCAGGCTTAGCAGAAAGGGCTCCGGATGAAAGGAGAACTCCTGCAGGAAAGCGAAAAACCACAACTTTGTGGCCAGGCTTCTTCTAGCCCTTTCTGAGGTTCTGTCCAGGAATAAGGACAGGACGGGGGTAGGTGCTGGAAGAGAGGTGAGGGGGAAAGATCGGGGCGGGGCAGCCAGAGTAGCAGGAAGAGCCCTGGGGGGTGTAAAGGGACTCCCACAGGGAACACCCCCAGGTCCTAAGGGCCGGGGGTGCAGGGGCAGGTGGGCCCCGAGAACAGGAGGGGCCCAGACGTCTGCCTCCCCACGGGAAGGCGCCCACATGTCCTTGCCTGCGTGGGGCTGGAGCACTGAGCTTCCTACCCCTTCACCACACCAGGTCTCCCCAGTCCCCTGTCCAGGAGAGGGGGCACGCCGCACGGTCGGGAGCGGAGGCCGCTGGGGGCCCGGGTGACCTTGGACAGAGGTTCACACTTCTGACCCCTCACACCTCCGCTGGGACACCCCACAGCACTTGAGGTTGGCTTGGGACAGAGGTGGTAAGGCTCTCAGGACCTGGCCATGAGAAAAGGCCTGAGAAAGGAGAGCAGAGGGAAGGGGGCCAAGTGCGTTCTTTTCGTTGGTTTCAGAAGGTGGGCCCCGCGAGCATGTCTGTGAGGTAAGAGGCCTTTGCAGGAGGGAGTCACGGCTGCACGCCTGGAGTTCTTAATCTGTGAAGTGTGTGAATTGACTCTGGGGGGCTCCTGGCCCCCGCTTCTTCCGAGGCACCCTCGGTGGGAGGCTGGAGAAGGCTAGACCTCGGGCAGCCGGAGCACCCAGGTCCCCGCCCCTCGCCCCCCGCCCCTCTGCAGGGTCAAGGGGCTGCCGGGCCACGCAGCGCAGCGCTGGCGGAGGGATCCAGCTGCGAGCCGCCCCGGAGGCACCCGGACCCGGACCAGGACGGTGGGTTCGGTCCTCAGCTCGAGCGGAGCGAGGGGTCTGGGACGGTCCGCAGGCCCAGGAGGCGCCAAGCCCTCCCTCCCCCGCCCACCGAGCCCCGTCCTCCCTCTGCGGGAGGCACGATCGGAAAGAGGGGGCCGTGCGCGCTGGCGAGGGGGCGCCAAGGGCTGATTCGGCTCACACTCCGGGCCTTTTAGCTTCCAGAGCACGCCCGCGCTCACACCCACCCACGCGCACTGCCCCACGCGCGCGCACACTCACGGTCCCGTCGCACCCACGCCGAGGGCACCGGCTCTTCGCCCAGACGCCTGGCTCTTACCGGGGGGGTGCGGATCCGGGGCGGCGGCCAGCGTCCCTGGCGCGCCAAGGAGGAAGGTGGTGTCTCGGCGAGGCCTCGACAGGCCCCGGGCGGCCCCGCGCCTGCTCGGACCCCCACCGAAGCCTCGCGTAGCGGAGCCGGTTCTCCGTCTCCACTCCCGCCTTCCCCACCCCCCCAAACTCCTCTGGTCCTGGGGCGCTCGCACACAACGAATCAGCCCACAAAAGATACACACCATTTCACGCAAAGAAAATCTTCCTAAAATCAGAATTTTTAGTTCCTTTTCTTTCTTGATTTTCTTTCAAACCGCAAACACTTATGGAGTCTCGCAAACAGGACCAAACCTCCGCAAGAAAACTCTGCGTTGCTGCTTTCTTAAACGCCAAGAAACAAATCTTGTCTTACGGGTTTTTTGTTTTTTTTAAAGTCCAGGAAGACCAGCCGCCGAGCCAGGCCGGGCTGCCGGGCTCCCGCGGGCCACTGGGGCCTGGCGCGGCCGCGACTTCGGCGCCGCACAAAGCCGGGCCGAGGCTCCTCGCCGGCCGCATTGTGAGCCTATATGTTAATTAAATATTAACAAAGGAGAGAGGCGAGAACAATGGAGCAAATTTCAGATCTAGCTGGAGAAATCTGGATTTCATCAGAGATATACACACCATCTCTGCGGGAAGGCGGCCAAAGGGTGACTTAGTTGTGCTGTGAACTGGGTAAACAACCCCCGCAAAACAGTTGAGGGCTGGGGGGGAAAAGGGGGGCCGGCCTGCGCTGCCGGCTCGGGGACAAATGGAGTCTGCGCCTAATGGCGGTTCGCAGCCGCAGACCCGCATTTAATGCGGCTGATGATTTCTACAGGGGCATGGACTTAGCTTTTAAAAATCCCGGATCTATGAAAAATACGCCCAGAAGCTCTGCACACCCTCACGGGCTCCCGCCACATTTCCTCTGAAATCTGCTCCTTTCCTACGCAAAGCTGCCCCAGGAAAGCTCTGGGAAAGGTCCTTTCCATTTGGGGATTGCAGGCCTCCCTCCTCCAAGCTGTGTGCGCGCCGGCTCGGCAATCAAACCAGGCACGGGGCAAAGGGCGCCTCTGTTTCCATCCCTTCCCTCCGCGGATCCCCCCAGATACCCTCATCAACCCCAGCGGAGGAAGAGCAGACAGCCTTGCTTTCTTCCCCGGCCACATCTGGGATAACTGGGTCGTAGATTGAGTCTAGGTCTGCGGTGGGCTGGGCGTGGGTCCCGGGTCTGGACTGAGTTGGAAGAACGCGGAGAAGGAGTAGAGAGTGTGAGCTTCCGGGCCTGTCTGCCAGCCACCCCGTTCCCACCAAATAAACTCCAGCCAAGGGACGGATGGGCTAGGGGCTGCAAGGAGAGGCCCAAAAGGCAAGAGAGAAAGGAGGTCCTGTGCTTTTGCTGTTCTACAAAATCTGTACCCCCTTGTGAATCAGTCCTGTCCCCTCTTCTCCTGCTCGCTGCCGGGATCAGCGTCAGCCGCAAACAATGTCGCTGTGTGTACGTCTTTGTGTTGGGAGACAGGGATCCTGGTGTCTTCTTCCTCCGGGTAAGTTCCCGCGCCAGCGCTTCCCCGCAACCCCACGGGCGTCCCCACGGCGGGCCAGGACATGGGTCCCCAGGACTCACCTGAAGAAGGTCGGTCCGAGTAGCGCGTGCAGTAGACCCAAGCCGGCCAAAGCATGGGCTGCGCACCCAGGTTGGCGCTGGCCTGCGAACTGTCCGAGTCCGAGCTCACAGACAGGTCGCCGCCGCCCAAGCCGCGGGCCTTGAGCGCCCCGTCCAGGGGGCCCCCGGGGTCTCCGCCTTTCTTGGCGCCGCTGTGCAGCGAGAGCGCCTTGGAGCCGCCTTCGCCGTCACCCGAAGAGTCGCCGCCGCCACCGCCGGGCAGCGGTCCGCCCGCACCCGGCGCACCCGGCGCGTTCTGCCGGGGCTCCCGGCTCGACCCCAGGAGCTGCTCGGCGCCGCCCGCGCCGCCGCTTCCCTCCGCGCCGCCCGCGCCGCCTTCGCCGCCGCCTCCGCCGCCTCTGCCTCTTCCGGAGCCGGCACAGCACGTCCCCGCGTCCTTTCTCCGGCCGAACTCGGGCCGCAGGATGTTGTCGATGAAGAAGTTGGTAATGCGGTGTGGATGCTGGTGGTTGCCCGGCGCCTGCAGGACCGCGGGCAGCATCAGAGCCCGCCGGCGGCCAGTGTCCGCGTCGCCCGGGCTGCTGCCGCCGCCGCCCGAGCCGCCGCTGGGGCTGGATTCCGGCTGCCGCTGCCCCTCCACCGCCACCGCCGCCGCCGCTTCGCTGGGCTTGGGGTCATTCTCCTCCATGCTGTTGGCAACAAATCCCAAATCGCTTCTCCGGGGAGTCCCTCCAATCAGCCCTCGCTCGGCCCGCTCGCTCTGCACGCGGAGACTCTCGCGGCCAGCCCGTGCCCCTACCCCGCCGAGTCTTCCGAGGGCGTGCGCGGCGGCCACAGCCAGGGCTGGGCTCCTACAAGTCGCCGGCCGCGCTCAGAGCGGAGCCACGTTCCAATCCACGAGTTGAGTTAAAAATACCAAGAGTCGCCCCGCGCCCAGATGCCGGGAGATTCAAAAGAGTCCGGTCCTCGTCTTCGCAGCGCACCCGGGCGCTAGACAGTCACAATGGTCCAGCGTGGACCCGGGGCGCCTCCGGGCTCCGCGCTCCTCTCCACGTCCGGCTGCCTCCGTTCCGGCGCTGCCGCGGCGGCCGCCCGGGACTAGAACTCCGCGCATGCAGGCAGCGCGCTCCCCCGCGCTCACGCCCGCCGGGGCCCACTCGGGCCGCCGCCGCCGCCCGGCCGCCCCCGCCCGCGCGCCCCGGCCGGCCCTCGAGGGTGCGGGGCGCGAGCGGTCAGCGCGCCCGCCGCCGCCAGCACGCACATGGAGGCCCGCGGGCCTGCGCTGCGCTCCGCCGGCCTCGGGGCCCCCTCCGCGCGGCCGCCGCCCCGCTGCGGACCGGGACGCCCCACCGGCGTGCGGCCGCGCCCCCGCCGAGCCCCGCCGAGCCCCGCGGCCCGAGTCGCATGGGTGAGCGGCGGGAGGCGCGGGCACGGCCGGGCCGGGCCGGGCTGGGCCGCCCGCGCTCCCTCGCCGTCTGCGCGCCCTCGCCGCCTCGGCCTCCGCGCGGCTCGGAAATTTCCAGGCCACTCAGCGCAACCCGAGACACTTTGACTCTGGATTTTTGTTCTTATTTTTAACAGAGCCCCCTCGAGTGACGTCGCGGGCCGGTCTCCTGGACACGTGCCTCGGGCCAATGGTCGCGGCGCCGCGCGCCCACGTGACGCGCCGGCGGCCGCTCGGTGACAGGAGCCTCCCGCCGCCCCTCCCCCGCCGTCTCCGCCCCTCCCCCCCTTAAAGCGGCAGCGTCCTGGCGTTCCGGAGACCGGAGCCCGAACCGGCGAGACCGCGACCGCGTACCCTGAGCTCGCTCGTGTTTTCCCTGCCGCTTCTCGGTTCAGGGATCTGAGAAACCCGCGCGAAAGCCCCGCCGGGTCACCCCGGCGTGCAGACGTGGACAAGCGCTGGAAGATTGCTATTTTTTAACATTTCCATATTGTTTACCGTGGGGAAAAATCCCACAATTCCTTGCACAAAATGCATAAATAACATTAAGTGAGCTGCCGAGATACAAAGGGACTTTTGTAGTCCGCCTTCCTTGCTGGTCGGAGAGGGGAATTGTCACTTACGTTTGACTTTGGTAACCCGGCAGATTCCTGTCTTAAACGCAGAGCTGACGCGCAGGACCCTCTTCCTACAGACACTCATCGTAAGTGTGCGTGTGTGTGCGCGTGTGCGCGCTTGTGCAGGGAGCCGCGTGCATACGGTAGGATTCCACCCCGGGACAACGATCCTCCTGAAAGTGCATGCAGATCCAGAAGAGCTCGGGAATACGCTTTGGGACTCCGTGTGGGGGAAGAGAAATAAAGGAGCATAAGGCTTATAAATGAGTCTTTTCTGGAAAGGGAAGGGGAGCTGACGGCCAGCCAAGACTTCAAAACCACGTGGAGCGAAAATACTCTAGAGCAGCTGCCTCCCCGCAATTTCCCACCCATCATCTGCCCCAGCCCAAGCCTCTCCCCCACGAAGGGACTACCAGCAAGACATTCACCTCATCTTCTTGTCTTAAAACCCTTTAAGCTAGTTTTTCTGGACAGCAGGGCCCATCTGAAAGGGAAATTAGAAATCACGTGGTGGGGTGGCCCCCCAATTTGTTTCCCCCCCCCCACTTTCCTCTATCCCTTTCTAAATTTCCTTTCCAGTTGCTGTCAGAATGTCCAACTTGAACTTCTGTTTCCCCTTCTCTCCCCCCTCCTCCTTCTGGCTCCTTCTGTTCACTCTTCTGTCCTTGCCCCCAGCTGCAGACACCCCACCAAACACCCGCTGTTACCCCAGGCATGCCTGTCCATCGTTTAAAAGGCACTTTCATGGAAATTTTCAAAGTTCGAGAAACATCCAAAAGGGCAACTCTGAGGGTGCTGGGGCGCCGGCACAATAAAAGTACACTGGAGGGGGATGAGAGGAAGGATGGGGAGAGGCAGAAGAGGGCAAGCCCCGGTGGCTTCGGGGTACCCAGCAACTGAGGCCCCCCCACGGGGCCGGCCCTGGGCCTGGGGCAGCCAGCAGGAGGCTGTCAGGCCCGGAGGGATGGAGTAAGGTCTGGACAAGCAGCCCTCCTGGCGGTGTGACCACCAGGCCACGATGAGGCTTGAAGGCTTGACCCTGACCTGGCTCTCCTTTGCTCTGGTTCCCAGCCAGGTCCTATCCTCTCTCCACCCCAGCTCTGTCCACCCACTGCGGGCTCCAGAGTCAGGCCTGGGCTGAACTAGAAGCAACAGTTACAGGGTGCTGCTGGGGGGAATTTCACCTGCGGATGAGGGGCATGCACTGGGCAGGAGGAGGTTCTGGGCTGGGTCACCTGCTGCTAAATGCAGGTAGGTGGCTGGGTGTGGGTAGGCTCTGGAGGCAGAGGGGGAGGTTCATTGGTCCTCGGTGAGACTCAAGCAGGATGGAGAAGCACTTCCCACTGGGGTGACTCACATCTCTCTTCCCTCCCCCATCAGTGGAAGGGTCTTCACCAAATTATCTGGCTAGATACACACCTGCCAGTGGCCCTCCCCGGGTCTCAAAAAATGAAGCCCATAGTCTGTGTGTGCCTGGAAAAATGAAGCTGGTGAGTTTTGTGGGAGCACCCTATTTACACATGTTTAGGGTTTGGGGGGAAATTTTCCTGCGACTCTGGGAACCCTAATCATCAGAGAATGTCCCATTATTTTGGGTCTCTGGACCACCAAGTGGGTAGAGGGAGGGCCCAGGACTGGTTGGTTCCTGCAAAGCCACCGCAGGTTAATTTCTCCACCTGTCCCATGAAAACCAGTTAGGCTATCTCCTGAGAAATATTTCTGATGTCTTGGGCATCTTTGCCTCTGATTGACTTAGCATTAACTGAGCCCAAGTGCTGGACTTCTGCTGTGTTTTCTCCTGCGATCCAGACCCAAGTTACTGGCTGCAGCATGAGCTCTGCAAAGCAGCATGTCATCTCCAGGCCAACCTCACTTTTGGGGGGATAGCATTCTGCAGACACTGGTCTCCAGGCTGCAGATCAGGCTGGTCGAGGAAGCAGGCCAATTCCTGAGTTACGGGCCGTGGTGGGAACGTGCAGGAGGAGGGGAAAGAGGAAGGAATGAGGAGAGAAATCATTAGAGAGCATCAGGCCACTCAAAGCCAACCCAAACATGAACATAATTCCGGAAGCGAGCGCCCCTTGAGAGTGGGCCCCACCCAAGGGTACAGCGTGGAGGGTGAGAAAATCTGGAGGGAAGCTGCAGAAAGTTGATTTGCCCCGGGGCTGAGGGAATCCTAAATCTTACAAACACAGAAATCGGAACGAGCTGTTTTCAGGAAGCTCTGAAACACGCTTGAGGGCCGACCGGCCGGGCGGGATCTGGGACCCCGCCTGGCTGTGCTTTCTGGGGGCGCCGGGAAGGCGGGGGACGCATTTCCAAGTGTTCGCTCCAGAACCCGAGGTGCCGGCCCTGCACCCAGCGAGCCACGCAGCTCCGCTCTCCCACCTGGACGGCGGCCGTCCCGCAGGGTGGGCTTCTCCGTGTGAACAGGCGACCAGCACTGGATATTTGTTTCTCCCCAACATAGTGAGGCCGAGGCCCGGGACCCCCATCCTTTCTCCTCTCGACAGGTCCAGGAGCGTGGAGGCAACCCCCCCTCCCCGCTTCTGGAGAACCATCCTCTAAGCTTCCCCGGTGCTCTGCACAAAGGGGGATCTCGGAATGTATCGAGGGGAAAGACGGCTGCTGGGCACGGTGTTTTCATAGCCCCGATGCTAGACTGACAAAATCTCCGGTGGCAGAGAGCTCCTGGGGACGCCGGGTGCTTGGCTGCAGATCCAAGCCTCCCGTTTTTTCTTAAAAACGAGGCCGGAGGAGGGGAACTTTTCCAGCCATTCTGCGGTCTCCTTACTTGCCACACTTCTCTGGGAGGGCGGGGGGACGCGAAGAAAACAAACGAGCGCGATGTGAGCGGTGTTGGCTCACAGCGGTCCTTGTCACTCGGTTGGTAGAGAAGCCCAACAATTCCGGAGGGCGAAATCTCAACCCCAGCAGAATCAGGCCGGGGAGCCCCGCGCCCGTGGCCGAGAGCCAGCCCCGCGCGGCCGGTCCCCGGCGCCGGGCCGGGGCCTTGAGGCCGAGAGGGGAGAAAGGGCCTGGCCCGGCGGAGAGCCACCCTTGGCTCCTGGGGCTGCCGCCGCGACCCCGGCCTGCAGACAAAGGCCGAAATGATGGGGCAGGCGGAGGAGGGGGTGGCCGGGCGGGGCCGGCGCGCGCGGCCGGCGGGCGCGGGGGAAATGCGGGTGTGCTCACCTCGCAGCCACGCACCGGGCGAACTTGGGGGCCTGGGGTCAGGGACCTCGTCCGAGTAGCCCCAGGAGAGGGTTAAAGCGCAGCAGCACAGGACCTGGAAAGGGCCTGAAGCGTCGTGGGGAGTGGGGCGCAGACGCCCTGGCGCTCCGGACCCCGCGCCTCTCCCTGCCCCGGGCGGCAAGGGGCGCCCCGCTCCCGGAAGTCCCCACGTGGCACCCAGGAGAGCCTACTGGGTGGGTTGGCGCCAGGCGGAGGCTTAGCTGAGGAAGGGGGAGGGCAGCGAGCGGCATTGCCCGTCCGGACCCTGCCGCCAGAGCCGGAGAAGAGGCGGCCTGTGCTCGGCAAAAGCCCCGTGGGAGTTAGGGGGTGTGAAGTGGGTGCCCTCCTGTCCAGGCCACAGGGAGAGGACCTACTTTTGACACTTATCCTCAGCGCCAGCCTGGGAGGGCTGGGGAGATGGGCGGAGGGTGGGCAGTTCTCCAGAGCTGAAACCTTCCCTAACCTGGTTTCTCAGGGAAAAGGATGCTTCTAAAGGGAAATCATAGGATCGCCCCACTTGTGCTGGGAAACACACACCCAAACTCATTCCTTTGCTCTGGCCCGGCGGCCCACCATCCGTTGGCTTTCTCCAGAGCCAGGCGACTCTTGCCTTAAATGACCCGAGCTGAGATTCCCTGGGAATCACCTTGTGCCCTAGGGGCCCCTTTCCTGCTCTCTCACCCTGTTTCCCTGCCGTTCTCCATCCCAGTAAAATTTGGACGCCTCGGGAAGTTGGGCCCGCTTCCATTCCAAGTGGACCACACTGTCCTCACCAAGCCCACTGAGCAGCCTGTGCAGGGTCACGACTGGGAGTCATACAGACTGTTCCATGACCTCAGGCCTCCACGGTAAAGAAAATGTCCCCTCGGAATTGCGGCAACCAAGAAGGAAGTGACACATTCCAAATAATCCAGAGGCAACTAAGTAGCATTAGTTGGAATTTGAAGAGCGGCACCTATAGCTTGAGCCGGCTGAGCACACGAAAAGAAGAAGAAAAGATACATAAGAGGATAATGAGTTGTGAAGACAACCCGCCACCCTCTCCAATCTTACAATTACTTACAAATAGTGGAAGGAATTCTAGTGTCTATCCACTGTCTTCCTTTTGATCTTTGCAAGGAAAACAAGATCTTCAAAAGGAACTCCTGGAACACCTGCCTCCCTCACAGAGCATGGGGTTTCTTTTCTTCGCTTTCTTTCCCTGAAAGCCACAGGAAATCACAGCGAGGCGAGCATGGCATAAACTCATGGAGGCTGACTTCACACTATTTTTGGAAACATGATTTTGAGTGGCTAGACAGTTCCAGAATTTTAGACAAGTTCAGGTTTAACTTAAACCACCTGGATCCAGCCCAGCTGACCTGCCAACTGCTACTGAGACAAATAACTCATTAGTCTGGGTCTTATACCAGGAAGAAAATATCTAAACCTTCACCCCCAAATATCAACAGTAGAGCTTCACTGGGGGAACTCATGCAGAGTTATGTACTGTCACGTTGGGGGAGATAGCTTTTATTTTAAACCTATGTTCAGATAAGTCATGAAATGGATTTCTTTTTTTCCTTATCAAATAGAAATATATTAAAATTTACAGTTTGATATAAAAGAGTGAAACTACATTGTGACTGAAATTAACACATTTCCTGTATTTGATGAAATTACCGATCAATTCCACTGATCAATTCCACTGAGTTCCACAGGCTTGGAATTTGTTGGCCTGGGGGCACAGGCTTTCACCTTGGTGGAAAGTTTGTATAGTATGGGGGGTATGTCCCCTGATACATTCCTGTGCTAAGGGCAGAAGAACACTCTTGGGGGATTGGTGGCCTTTTAGGAGCACAGAATCTTGACCACTGCATCGTGGGTGTCTGCTCTTGGGGGCTGGTGAGCACTGAGGCCCAACTACCCTCCCGGGGCAGCTCCAACTGGTCCGGTCAGGGCCCAGAGCCAGGGAATGGCCCTCAGCAGTTCTCCCAGTACTCATATCCGCTTCTGTGTCATCATCCCAGCAGACCTCACCCACTTAAGGAAAAGCCCACCAAAGCGATATTTTCAAGTTAGGACACAGTAGAGAAATGCTCTTTCTGTTCCCCACAAAACGCTTCCTTCTCCTCAATATCTCTAAAAAAATCTTCCATTTCTCTGCAGGCAGCTCTTCACGTTGCATCTTATGTTACGGAGTTTCAGGGTTTTGTGTGTCTCATATAACTTAATCCCCTAAGACACAGCAGCCTCTGTGACGACGGCAAAGTTCAGGAACTCTATACCAGCTGGAGGATAAACACAGGCTAGGAGAGAGAAACGGGATATGCATCAGGATTTCCCACATATGTAGCTAATGCCCTTAAATTCCTAGGGATTTACACCTGCCCAGCTACCCGGAGCCAGAAATGAGAGCTGTCCTAATTAACTACCCAGTTTAGCCCTCCGTTCGCAAGGCCGGGGCTAACTTTGGCGGCGGCGGGGCAGCCTCTGGGTTTCAGATGTTGGGGGCCTGGGGGCGAGGGTCTGAGGCTGCCGGCGGGGACTGAAGGTTTGGTGCCAAAACGCTCCGACGGTAAAGCGCGGATTCCCCAAACAAATGACACATTTTGGGCGACGCTTTTCTGTCTTATTTGCAGATACAAGTTCAGCTGCTGCTCGTGCAAAGCGGCCAGGAAAAGCTCAGCCTTGAAAGTAGAATGTGAAACCAAGTCTCGACCGCTAGGAAACCTCGATCCGGGGACATTCTCCGAAGTCGGAGGCCAGAATGGATGTCGGATCGAGAGGCAACCCAGAGGCGAGCGTCTGCCAGGGTCCGAGACTGGGCCGAACGCAGGCTTGCAGCCTTTCCGCCCGCGCGGGAATCGCCTTTCCTCAGTGAAACAGCTCCTAGAAAGCACGAAATCGAGCCAAAAGAAAGCGGCATGCCCGTCTGCGCCGGGGCACGAGGAGAGCTCCCTCTCCGGGAACCCAGGCGCCTCGCACATCCAGGCTGGCCGGCGGGGTGGGGGCAGGGTGGACCTTGCTGGGGTTCGGGGTGGCGGGGCAGAAGCATCCCCGGCACCCACTGCGGGCCCATCTGCTCCGCCGAGAGGGGAAGGGGAGGGGCTCCGCCATGCCAGCATCACCCAGGATCGCCTAGTGGTGTCTCGGCGAGCACCCAGCTTCTCCGCCCAGGGGGCAGTGGTCTCCGTCGCAAGCGGGGATGCGGCGCCCCAAGCCGGATGTTTCCCTTCGTGCGCGCACGGGGGGCGGGAGGAGGTTGTGCCGGTGTGACCCGGTCTCTTGCTTCCATGAACTGGCCTTCTGCTGGGGGCGCGGCTCGGCTACCCCTCTCCAGGCTCCCTTCCCCGTCTCGCTGCGCCGTCGGGTTGGGTGAGGGGATCCCTTGCTGGAGTTGGGAGTGGGAGACATCCTGGAGGCCCCGAAGCCGGTTTCCTCAGAGGGTCTCCCTCCCGCCCACCCCGCCCGGCTCATCTGAGTAAGCCGCGAATCCCCGGGCGGGCTTGGCTTTAGGGGTGATTCCTAGAGACCGGCCAGGTGCCCCGCCGCGCCCCGAGAGGGAGGGAGGGGGCGTTGAGGCTGCGGCGCCGGCCCCGCCCCGGAGCTTGGGAGGGTCTACACTCGCGCTGGCCGGCTCGGAGCAGGCCGCTGGGGATACGCCGGAGAGGGGACCCCGGCCCAGTGGAGACTCTGGGCTCTACAGCGAGGTCCCGGGAGTCGGAGCCCGGATCCATGAGACGGACTTTTTGGCTAAGAACTTTCCACCGACGTGAGAGCCTCTGCCCCCAGGCCCCCAAATTCCGAGCCTTGTGAGACGCAGCGCCCGCGAGGAGGCAAAGGGCGCGGCTGGAGCGGAGCCCCCTACGCGGCGGCCAGCTCCCTGGGAGCTCCGGGCCCCGGCCCGGCGCGGATTTGTGAATGGACCGCAGAGCTCTTTGCAGCTCACAGATCAGAGGGCTGCTATCGCCCCACCGACGTGGTCCAATGAGCCGCCGCAATAGCGCTTAGCTACAAAGCCGGCACGGCCCGGACTCGGCGGTTCCGCGCGGCGCGGGGAGGGGACGCGGGAGGGGCGAGTCCAGGCCGCGACTTCAAAGCCGCTCGTCCGGACTCAGTGAAAGGGTGGCGCTCCGGGGGGTGGGGCACGGTCCGAAACTTCATCCCCCCCCCCCCGAAACGCCCCCAGGCCGTCCTAACCACCGCGACCCGAGCTTCCGGTTGCCTCCGGCCCGCCCCGCGCGCGTCCTTCGAGTCCCCTGGGGCCCCGGGGCGCCGCCTCGTCCCCGCGCCGGTCCCCGCGGCCTCGCGGGTCTGGCCACACCTGTTTCCCTAAGCAGCCGCGTGGTTCAAAAGGTACCCCCGCTGCCCCCTCCCACCTTTTAAAACCAAAGTCTTTCGTTGCCTCCCTCGAGTTCCCGTTGTTGGGGGGAGATTGACGCGCGTGGGTGCCCCGCGGAGGAGCCCGGCTTCCCCGTTCGTGGGTGGAGGCGCCGGGAGGGCCCCTCCAGAGCGGAATGCGTGGGCAAAGCCGCCCGTCCCCGCTCCCATTCCCCGCTGGCCGAGCGCCCACTGCTCCAGCAGCGCGCGCCTTAAGGACGCGAGCTCTGCGGGTGCAGTCACCGCCTCGAGGCCTTCTCCCACCCACTTTGCAAATGCGCGCGCTCTTTCTTCTGGAGAGCCGTGGAGAAGGGGGAGGGGAGGCCGAGGCACGGTGGCGGCAGGGAAGTTTGCTTAAAGGGAGGGGGAGAGAGGTCAGAGGTTAGGAGGGATTAAGGCTCGGTGGCCGCGCTCATCCTCAGTGGCCCAGGGAGAGAATCACTGAAGCAGGGGGTCCGGACATCTTTCACAAAAACGATTTTGGGGGGAGGGCGTTGGTCCAGTGAAGACAGGGAAAGGTCCGAAATGGACGAAAGCAGAGGAGGACAGGATCTGAGGGATGCCCAGCTAAGCAGGAAGAGGACCTGGGAGAAAAGAGGGGCAGCGCTTCGTCTGCATGGCTCTGCGCCCTGGTGACAAGGGCGTCCCGGGGAGAGTCTCCCTACCGCGGGGGCAAGAGGCTCCGCCCTCTCCTGCAACCTGTCCACGGACTCCTCAGCTTCCACCCAGGGAATGGGCGCGCCTCTGTCAGGCAAGGCTCTTAAAGGGCCTGCTTCTGCCTGGCTCGTCTTCGCTATCCTTTTGGGAAGACCTCCAGAAGGCCCCCCTCTGCTTCCGCCCCCATATTCCCCGGAGGACATTCCCCCTGGGATGAACTGCCCCCCAGCCACAAGAGGGAACTTCCCAAAGCTATGGCAGCCAAGGGTAAAAGGAAAACACGACTCTGCTATTTCCTTCCCCACTTAACCCTCCTCCACCCCCGACTACCAGCCCTCTTCCCACCAGCCCGGAAGGGACGGCGCCTTACCTATGTGGCATCGCTGCCCTGATGACAATGGAGATTTCTCTCCAGCTCTGAGCATGAGATCATGCACCTGACTGCCTGCTGGCTGCCTCTACCCGGAGTTCTAAGTGGGCTTTTCAAATTTGACAGTCCAAATGGGATGGGTTGAGTCCTGCCCCTCGCCCCCAGTCCGCTCCTTCCCCGTTTTCCCCATCCACCCAGTTGGGAGACAGTCCTGGTTGCTCCCTCTCACAGGCCACCCCTGGTCTTCAGCTGCGGCCATTTCTGCGCACACCTGGAGGGCTGGTCTTTCAACCTCTGCTGGCTCCCAGCAGCCTGTTCTCTCTCCACACTTGGTCTACACCAGTGGTTTCCAAGAATGCTGAGAATTACACAACCCTAAAACACACTTTGGGGCCACTCCCCTCGCCTGAGGTTATAAGGCTGGTCTCCCTTGGCCAGCTTGAACACCCCAACTCTGCTGCCAAGCCCTTCCCACTTGAGGGGGGTCCCCGGCCCCTGTCTTTGCTCTCCCCTCTGTGGAACATTCTTCCCCCAGACCCCTGGATACAGATGATCCCAGAGAGAGACCGCATCGCTAAAACAGCTCCTGCCCCAGTTGTATTCTCCGCAGCACTCGTGGCTATTGAAGTTATAAGTACCCAGGTGTGTACTGCCGGCTGTCCTACAAAGTGGACTGTCTGCAGGAGCAGGGGCCCCAGCCGCGTCCCAGCCGCACTCTCAAGGTGTCTCAGCGTCCTTACACCCCTCGTGGTCATTGAGGGCCCCGAGGAGCTTTGTTTATTTGGAATATGCCTATTGATGATTCATCCACAATAACAATAAAAACCCACTTCATGTTTACATAAATCTTATATTTTAATGAACACTTACTATATTTCCCAAAACATTACAAAATTAGAAGAGTGGTGTTTTACCATTTTGCACACTTCTTTATAATGTCTGGCTTAAGAGGAGATAGCTGGACTCTCATTTCTGCTGTGCAATCCATTATTTTGGTTCAAGTATATGGAGAAAATGCAGCCTCCCACAGACATGTAGCTGGGAAAGGAGGAATGTTTTAGCAGCCTCGTCACACAAGGGTGGCTGTTCTTCCTGAATACCACACAAAACTCAACAGGTGGAAGTTTCGGAACTTAGTTGCAATATGGAATCTGAAACCATGTCAATGAATATTTCATGCTCTATTACGTTAAAATCCATTGATCTATCTTACACTTTGAATAGGTCTTTTACCCATGAAAGATTTAGCAACATCATTCATTGGCTATTTGGAAAATAATCCTTCTCTGAGTTATGCAGTTCTCCCAAATGTTGACAGGTTTCCTTAAACAATATCACAAAGTTACTTCTGTTAATATCACTGCTGAGCTCATCGGAAAGGTCTTTAAATACTGGGAAGTTGTCTGACTTATGCTATTGGATACACGTTTTCCAAAATTTTACTTTTCACTTGAAAACACAGTTTCTTTTTTTTTTTTTTTGCGGTACGCGGGCCTCTCACTGTTGTGGCCTCTCCTGTTGCGGAGCACAGGCTCCGGGCGCGCAGGCTCAGCGGCCATGGCTCACGGGCCCAGCCGCTCCGCGGCATGTGGAATCCTCCCGGACCGGGGCACGAACCCGTGTCCCCTGCATCGGGCAGGCGGACTCTCAACCACTGCGCCACCAGGGAAGCCCAAGCTAATACTTTTTTTTTTTTTTTTTTTACTGCTTTTTCAAGGACATTCTTCAGTGAAACTGGCATATTTTTTTGAATTTTATTTTTTTATACAGCAGGTTCTTATTATCTATTTTATACAGCAGGTTCTAGTTATCTATTTTATACATATTAGTGTATACATGTCAATCCCAATCTCCCAATTCATCCCACCACCACTCACTACCACCCCTCCCCCTCTCCCCCCTTGGTGTCCATACGTCTGTTCTCTACATCTGTGTCTCTATTTCTGCCTTGCAAACCGGTTCATCTGTACCATTTTTCTAGATTCCACGTATACACGTTAATATACAATATTTGTTTTTCTCCTTCTGACTTACTTTACTCTGTATGACAGCGTCTAGGTCCATCCACGTCTCTACCAATGACCCAATTTCGTTCCTTTTAACGTTCACTGCAGCACTATTTACAATAGCCAGGTCATGGAAGCCACCTAAATGCCCGTCGACAGACGAACGGATAAAGAAGATGGGGTACATATATACAGTAGAATATTACTCAGCCAGAAACTGGCATTTTTTTAAGCACAACTCTGAGTGCACGGCTGTGAGTACGACGCCTGCTGGTACGGTCGGAGCCGTGGTCTCCACGCTGCTGAGGCCTCAGCTTCCTACTTGCCGCTGTTTCTGCAGCTTGTGCCAAGGTCTGGGCAGTGACAAAGGTAAGTAGTAACAGCATAACTGTAAAAATGGTTGTGTGTGGACCCTCTGAAAGGGTTTTGGGGATCTGCAGACCACATTTTGAGAGCTGCGGGAGTATGTCATGAATGAATGCATTTCCCTGGAGTCTTCAGAGTTGGATACACAGTCCTTAACCAGAGCTCTTGCACCAGCTGCGTTTCCAAACTTCTTTGACTTTAGAAGGTGACAGAGTGTATGTAGTGTGTGCGACCTGGCCCAGTGGTTGCCGGTAGCACCCTGTAATCAAACACGTTACTCTTTCGGCAGTGAGAGCGTAGGAAGAGGGACAGCAGCCGTAAGAAGGCTCACATCCATTCTGATCGCGTTTCGCCACCAAATGAGTTTCAAAAGTGACTTTCAGTGTGAAAGCATTCGGGTTTTGGAGTTGAAGACCTTTTATCGTTATCTCCACTCGTGGGGGGCAGCCGAGGTCGGAAGGTTAGCAGCTGGCCCAGCCCGAGGCCCACTGGGGGTGGAGGTGTGGAACTCGGACACAGGCAGTGGAGGTCCAGGGCCTGCTGCACCTCTGCCCTGTGATCCCTCCTCCACGCTCCACGGAGCAGCCCCCCACGCAGGGCTCAGATCACGGACATCCAGGTCTGGAGGGCACTCAAGTCCCCTCTCTGCCTGGCCCTGGGTCTCCTTCCCACCCTCTCTGGACGTGTGTGTCCTGCATGTGCAGAACTGCAGCCGCCCAGGGCTACGGATTCCTCTACTCACCAGGCGCTTTCCAGCTTTCAGACTTTTCTTCTTTTGGTCTCACGTATGAGAATCCAAGTTCCACTAGGACGTCGGCTGCTTGAAAATTGTAAATCCTTAGATTGAAAAGGAAATTTTGCCTTTTGGAAAATTCGAGTTCTGGATGGCCAATAATGCTTAGAAAATGGTAATTCTTTTCAAAATGATAAGAAATATAAATTTTCTTTAGTAATGCTGCTAGGGAAAACGTTAAGTGAAACAATGTCTGATCTAAAACTTGATTTTAAATGTCAATAACATGAGGTTAATTTTTTTAATTGTGAAAAAAATAACAAAATTTACTGTCTTAACCATTTTTCAAGGAACAGTTCAGTGGCATTAAGTACATTCATTGCTCTGCAATCATCACCATCTCCAGAACTTTCTCCTCTTCCCAAACTGAAACTCTGTCCCCATTAAACAACTCCCCATCCCCTCCCCAGTCCCTGCCCCCCCCATTCTACTTCCTGTCTCTACGAATTTGTCTATTCCAGGTACCTCATGTAAGTGGAATCACACAGTCTTTGTCCTTCTGTGACTGGCTCCTTTCACTGAGCATAAGGTCCTCAAGATTCATCCATGCTGTAGCAGGTGTCCGAATGTCCTTCCTTTTTAAAGCTGAATAGTACTTCGCTGTACACCACATTTTCTTGATCCATTCATCACTTTTTGGCTGTTGTGAATAACGCTGCTCTGAACTTAGGTGTGTAAATAGCTCTTTGAGCTCCTGGTTGCATCTCTTTTGGGTATATATTCAGATGTGGGATTGCTGGATCGTATAGTAATTCTGTTTTAAATTTTTTCGAGGAACCGTCATACCGTTATGGACAGCAGCTACACCATTTTACGTTCCCACCAGCAGCGCACGAGGGGTCCAACCCTTCCACATCCTCAGCAGCACCTGTTATTGTCCGTCTTGTTGGTAGTGTGAAGTGGTACCAGCTTCCAGACTTTGGAAAACAGTATCCCCTTCACCTGGAATACTCCCCCTTCCCACCTGCCTGAGGAGCTCCTCACCCTCCTAGCTCAGGACCCCCAGTCCAGTGTCTGCGCTGCTTCTCCCCCTCTCACAGAGCTCCTTGCTCCTTTCTGTGTTCTTCCGAAGTGCCTTATCCTGATGCATCCTCCCGGCCACCTGCTGGGCGGGAGGGGGAATCTGTGAACCAAGCCTGGAGATTCCAGTATGTGGCTCCCAGGGCAGGGCTGTTGTACCTCCAGGCCTCCTTCCAGTTTGATTTGTTGGGGGAAGGGATAGGGGGAGGAGTGGATGGGGACACAGGGACGGTGACTCCCAGAGTCGTGTGTAGCACTGAGCGCTCAGAATTTGGCTAGTGTGACTGAAGAATTGACTTTTAAACTTTAATTAGCTGCAATGCAAATTTTAAAACTGATTTTCCACTCAGCTCCTGGGAACTCCCACATGTGTTTAGAACAACTTGAGTATGTGAGCCCACCTGCAACTGCAAACTGTATAAACGTCAAATGCACATCAGGTATTTCCAATGACAATTTAGATGTGTTATAAGTGTAAATTGCTACACATTTTAGATATGCCATAGGTATGAAGTGTGCGTGGAATTTGGGAAGACTTAGCACAAAAAGACCTGAATGTAAAATATCTCGTTGATTTTTATGTTGATCACTTGTTGAAATAATATTTTGGCTATAGGCTAACTAAATATATTAACTTTACCTGTTTTTTCTCGTTTTCTTCCCACGGCCACTATACATTACACGTGGCCACCTTCTTTGTCTCCTGGACAGGGCTGTCCAGAGGAATGAGTCTGCACCCATTAGAGGAGGGAAAAGGTGAAATCCCAGGCCACAGCAGAGGAAGGGAGAGCCAGGGGGGTGCTTTCTGCTCGGGGTGGGTGGAGGGGATGTGGCTTCGGAAGTGAGTGTATCAGTTTCTGGGGCTGTTCAGCAAATCCCACCCCCCGGGGGGCTTAGAACTACAGAAATGTATTCTCTCACGTTCTGGGGAACTTGCCAGAAGATCACGCTCCCTCGGAACCTGTAGGGGGATCCTTGCTGCCCCTCCTGGCTCTGGGGTCGCCTGCAGCCCTGGGGTCCCCCGGCCTGCAGACACATCACTCCCATCTCTGCCTGTTGGCATGGGCCGTCTCCCCCGCGGCTGTGTCTGCCCCCTTCCTGCAGGGACAAAGTCATGTGGGATTAGGGCCCACGTTTCTCCAGCGTAACCTCATCTTACCTTGGTGGCATCTGCAAAGAAGACCGTATTTCCAAATAAGGTCACACTCGTAGCTCCCTGGGGCTATGACTTCAATGTAGCCTTTTGGGAACAGAATTGGACCCGGGGCAGGGAGGTGGGCGGCGTCTGGTTCCTGCAGCCCTGTGAGCCCTTCTGAGGACCCGCCTTCGTGGCACGTTCCCAACCCTCTGTCCCTCAGGCCCTCATCTGTGAACGGAGGGCCACAGTGGCTTGTTGGGAAAATCAGATGAGGTTAGGCCTGCAGGACAACACCTGGCACACATTACGTGCCATTTGAAGGTTACTGCTTTGTATTGACATCTCCCCTAAAGGCAAAGGAAAGCCATGGAGCATTTCCTGGAGTAGGGAGGTAAGTTACACCGAGGTGAACCCAGTTTTAGGACCACACTGTCCCCCCACAGCCACTAGCTTCATGTGGCTACATGCATTCCTGTTAAAGTTTACACAATGAGAAATTTGTTTCCTGGCGCTCACTAGCTACGTATCAAGTGAAGATGCGGCCAGGGGTCCTCAGTGGGACTGGGATGAGGGGGCGGGGAGCCCGGAGGAGGCAGGACCAGCACCGCCCCCGCCTGAAGCCTGATGGTGGAGGGAAGGGGGGGAACAGACGGTGGGGCTTGAGTGTGTGTGAACAGGAGTGAGGCCAGCACGCGTCTGTGCAGAGGGAAGACGGTGGCGGTTCTGTGGGCTCAGTGTCTGTGTCCCCCTGGAATTCATGTGTTGAATCCTAACCCCCAATGTGAAGGTGTTAGGAGTGGGGGGCTTTGGGAGGTGATCAGGTCAGGAGGGTGGCACCCCCATGAATGGAATGAGGGCCCTTATAGGAGGGTCCCCTTGCCCCTTCCCCCATGTGAGGACACAGTGGGAAGACGGCCCTCTGTGAACCAGGAGGCGGGTCCTCACCAGACACCAAACCTGCCTGTGCCGTGATCTGGGGCTTCCAGCCTGCGCACTGTGGGGAATCAATGTCCGTTGTTAGGCCCTCCCGGTCTCTGGCTACAGAAGCCCAAACGCACTCAGACAGGATGAAGGGGTGGGGTGAAGCTGACAGCACGGGATGGACAGCTGAGCGCGGCCAGCCCCCTGGGTTGCACGGGCCCCCTGGGACAGCAGAGGTGCTGCAGCTGCTGTGCCCGGGACCCGGGGCGGGGACAAGAAGACGGCAGGCCACAGCGCAGGGGGAGGCCGTGGAGATGGGTGGACGGGAGGCCAGGAGGCCAGAAGGGCGGTGGACAGGGAGATCAAGGTGACCGCGGAAGGCTGGGAGACAGGAGCAGGGCTGGGGGCTGCCCTGGTGGCCAGACCCTGTCCTCCCCCTCTCTCCGGGGCCTCCTGGCCCTGCGCCCCAGCCCGCCGCGACCTCCCACTCCCCTGCCATGCAGCTCTCGCCCACACTCATGTTCACTCACCATTCAGAGACACCCCCCACCCCCCACCGGTGTCTGCGCTGGGCCCGTAGACACCTGTGTGGTTGCTGGAGCCAGGGACCATCTCAGGGAGAGGTCCCCAGGACAGAGAACATGATGGCTTGTCCCCAGCACACGGCAGCCGCGACGGGTCACATCCGTGGGGAAATTGCTCTGTCCTTGGCACCGTTCTAGAGTCTTCCCGTGGAGTGATCTGTTGAAACTCCCAACAGCGCACTAGGCTTCTGTACCAGTTGGGGCTCTCCAGGGAACCAGCAGGAGAATCCACAGGAGATTGGTTTTGGAGAACCGGCTCACGAGATTGTGGGGTTGCTAGGTCCAGAAGCCATAGGGCAGCCGGCAGGCTGGACGATCTGGTGGGAGCAGAGGCCACAGGCTTAAGGGTTCCTCCTTCTCTGGGAAACCTCCGCATTTGCTCTCAAGGACTTCAGCTGCCTGGGGGAGGCCCACCTACCTTAGGGAAGGTCATCTCCTTCACTTAAAGCCACCTGATCCTAGGTGGTAATCACCTCTACAAAACATCCCCACCGCGGGCCCGGCCCCGGGGCTAGTGCTTCCAGACTGGGTCCTGGAGCCTCACCAAGTGACCAGAAAACTGATCGTTCAAGTGACCCAGGGTGTGGTCAGGTCTACAGGAAGGGAATTGAAATGCAGGCTCCTGGGCCCCAGCCCAGGCCCGCGGGGCCTGACTTCCTGGACGAGAGACCTGGAAACCTTCATTTTAACTAATGTCCCTGATGCCAGAGGCCCAGCAGGGTCTGAATCCCCTGGGGCGGGGCGAGGCTTTGGGAGGGCGGAGTGGGGTCTCTTCCCTCAAATGCACCTGCTGTCGTCAGCCGCGGGCCCCTCTTGGGCGTGACACGGCGGCTGCTTAGGTGTGGCCCTGGGGTGGGACGAGGATGAACGTGAACATGAACAAGCCGCGATTCCTCCCAGGTTACTTGGTGGGAGTGTGATGCGGAAAACAAAAATCACCTGCTGAGGCCTGCAGGGTCCCAGACAGGACGACAGTCTACCTGCTGGGGTGCTGGTCCTGCCAGCCCGAGACGAAACGCGGTGTCGGGGTTGATACTGAGGGTCCCCAGCCTTCGCCTCTCCAGTGCCCTCCCGGTGCCCCCGCCCCCACCCCCCGTGCTCCCGGTCCTGCGGGCACCCCTCATCCTGATCTGAGAAGTGACTCTAAGCTGAGATCAGACAGCCTGATGCATCTGCCTGCCCACCTCCCGCCCCGTGAACGGACCGCCCCGGAGCGGGGGCAGGGGTGAGCTCAGGGCCCCCAGCCTTCCTCTCTCCAGCTTCTCTGCACAGCAGCACTGCGTGTGTTTTCACCAGCTCTCCTTTGTTTCCGCCTGTGAGATTCAGGTGGAAGCTTTGGTGCTGCGTTCTGTGCCATCGTGTCAGTTAGGGCCAGGGCCCACCGGCCAGGAACAAGTCCACGTAGCGGTGCCCCAGGACTTACAGAGTTCCTCTCTCTCACGTGGAAGGAAGTCGTGCAGGGCTGCTGAGCTGGGCCTGCCCTCCTGGGAGCTGGGCAGCTTCTCGGAGACAGAGCAAAGCAGGGTGAGGTCAGGAGCCCATGGGCCTGGCATGTTTGCCGGTAGACCCTTTCCATTTTGGACTCACTCCCTGGGAGGTGTATCCATTTCCTCTTGCTGCTATAACAACTGCTGTAAAAAAAAGAAAAAAAAATTATTACAAACCTAGGGGTTAAGACAACACAAAATTATTCTCCTGCAGCTCTGGAGGTGAGAAGTCTGGGCTAAAATCACGACGTTGCCTGGGCTGGGTCCTCATGGGGGCTCTGTGGGGGTGGAATCCACGTCCTGGGCTTTTCCAGCCTCTAGAGGCACAACCTTCCTTGGCTCATGCCCCCCCCCCTCAATCTTTAAAACCCATCCCTCCAGCCTCTGCGTCCGGCTCACTCTCCTGTTTCTGGCTTTGACCCTCTCACTTCTCTCTTACAAAGACCCGTGTGAGCACATGGGACCCACCCAGATCATCCAGGGTAGCAGCTCCACCTCGAGGTCTCGGTCACATGTGCAAAGTCCCTGTGGCCGTGTGAGGTAAGCGCCCTGGTCCATTCCAGCTGCCGTAATAAAACACCATACACAGGGCAGCTTAAACAACACTCACTTATTTGTGGAGGCTGGGATTCTGAGATCAAGGGGCCAGCAAATCTGGGGTCTTGTGGGAACCTGTTTCCTGGCTTATAGACGGCAGTTTCTCCCTGTGTCCACACATGGGGAAGGAGCGGGGAGCTCTCTGGGGTCTCTTATTAGGGCACCGACCCCGTCATGAGGGCTCCGCCTCACGACCGCATCACCTTGGGAGTTAGATTCCAACACACGAATCTAGGGGCGGGGGGACAAATGCTCAGTCTGTGGCAGTAACATGTTCCCAGCTTCCCGGGGGCTGGGGCGTGGACGTCTCTGGGGGCCAGTCTGTCCAGCACAGCAAGTCTGCGGGGAGGCAGCGCAGATGCTCTGAGAACCGCACACCTTACCACGCGTGCAGTGACAGGTTTGTACTCCGGAGCCAGCAACTCACCCTGTATCTCTGGATGTCAGGCTGGCTTCTCTCTGGACGGGGGGGGGGGGAGGTTCCCACGATGCAAGATCGTTTGGGTGGGTGGCTGTGCACTGAGCATTGTCTTGGTCTCATCGAGACCTACTGAGTCAGAAGCACCACGTTCCAGTCCGGGCTGGGACTCTGGAAGCTGCTTTTCAACAAGCCTGTTGGGTTGTTTCACGCATACTAAGATCTGGTTGTCTCTCTTCTAGACAAAATGAGGTGTGGACAAGGTCCCGGGAAGCAGCAGACCCAGGCCGCCCCCTGCCCTCCACATTCGCCCCCCACCAGGCGTCATCGGGCACCCTGTCTCCCTGGTCCCACGCCCTCTGCGTGTTTGTCTCCCCAGGAGAGGAAGGTCTAGGCCCACGTTGCCGGCCGCTGCAGTGCCTGTGGGTACTCGATGGAGCCCAAGCCCCTGGCCGCCCCCTGCGATGTTGGCCAGCCGGGGTGCCCGCGATGCCCCTCCACTGACCTGAAGGGATTTAGGAAACCAAAACGGACTGTGGTTTGCATTCAGAGCCTCCTGAAGTTTGGGGTGCAAAGTAGAAGTCATTTTTTTCAAGCTGCACTTAAATGATCTTACCTGTTCTGCGTCTGTGCTCTTGGAATCCTGTCCCTGGGGACAGGCGGCGAGGTGACTGGCCTGGGCGGGGCACAAGAAGGGCGCCGGCTCCCACCGCCCTCAAGCAGCTGAGCAGCTCTGGGCGAATCCCCACCCCTCTGCGTGCTTCCAAGATAAAGGCCTGGGGAGGGTCCCTTCTCACACCGTGATTCCACCTGGAACAGCTCCTTCCATAGGTGGCTGGGCCGACGGGATAATTTCTAGGCTAATTGAGCGTTGCCCCCAATTCCACCCTCTCCGAGTTCTCTCGGAGAGGCTCTTGATTATTCACGTAGGAGAACATGGTTTTAAATAGCACCTCAATTTGCTTCTTCACCCATCAAGCGGGTCTCTGTGGAGAGCGGGTGCCCAGGGGAGCCAGTCTACCTGCAAGAAGAGTCTGGAGGAGGGGACCGTCTTCCCCACCAGGGAGGAGACCTGCTTCCATCTCATTTCCATGTGGTGGTGCTTCTCATGCCATGACAATTAAAAAGATGGAGAAACCATTTGCATTTTCCTGGGTGTTAATGACCTTTTAAACCAGTGTTCAATGTCTAGTTTAAAACAGCAGGGCTCACGTTGCATGAATAATTCAACTGCCGCTCAGTTCTCTCATGCACAGGGCAAAAACCTCATTTCTGACCTAGTTCCTAAAGTTGAATCCGTTCATGTAATCTTTATGCACACTCGGTTTTCGTTTTTTAAGGTATATCTTATTTTACTCGCATCCTGAGTAAACAGTGCCAAGGTTTGGGGCCTTAAATTGATGAAGCAGAGACCTAATTCATTTTACATCACCCGAAGCCTTAAATTTAATTCATTTTCTGTCTTAGGCACAGAGGCACCTACTGGTTGGCTGTGATCTGGCTCAAGTGAGCATCGTAGGGGCGTAGACAGAAGGAGGTGTGGAAGGCCTGGCGTTCGGGGTGGGCTCAGGGCGGTCAAAGGCACTGGGGCCACGGGCTGCTGTCAGGGCTGGGGGACCGGGTAGAGCGAAACGAGGGTGAGGCCACAGCTCCCCCCCGGGGCACCGCCTCCCCGCCAGGAGCCTTCAGTGGAAGACAGAGGATTGTCTTAATGAGCATACGGCCGGAATGCTTCTATTCCAAGCAGCAGAACTCTCTGCTGCAGAATCATGGAAATGCAGGGTCCCGGGCCTCACCCTGAATCTATTAAAACCGAACTTCTAGGCTGGGCCTTGGGGTTCCACATTGCCAATGTGCTCCCCAGCCGTTTTTTTTTTTTTTTTTTTGCGGTACGCGGGCCGCTCACTGTTATGGCCTCTCCCGTTGCGGAGCACAGGCTCCGGACACGCAGGCTCAGCAGCCATGGCTCACGGGCCCAGCCGCTCCATGGCATGTGGGATCCTCCCGGACCGGGGCACGAACCCACGTCCCTTGCATCGGCAGGCGGACTCTCTACCACTGCGCCACCAGGGAAGCCCACCCCCAGCTGTTCTTAATCGCTGTTAGCGTCCTGTAGCTGCCATAACGAAGGACCACAGAGCTGGTAGCTTAGAACAAGAGAAATGTGTTGTCTCTCAGTTCTGGAGAACCCCTGTACTTGCAGGGGTCTGACGTCAAGACGCTCCGCCTGACACCTGCGTGGGAGGACCCTTCCTCACCTCTTCCAGATTCCTGTGGGTGCAGAGTCCTCAGGGTTCCTTGGCTTGTGGACACATCCCTGCAATTTCTGCCTCTGTGGTCACATGAACTTCTCCCTGTGTGTCTGTGTCTTCATGGCGTTTTTCCTCTGGACACCTTGTAGGTTGGATTAGGCTCACCCTGCTGCAGTGTGACCTCATCTTTACTAACTCCATCTGCAAGGACTCTGTTTCCCAGCGGGTCCCATTCACAGGTCCTCGGCACTAGGGCTTCAACGTGGCTTTTGGGGACGCGGGTGGGTCAGCCGTAGCAGCACTGAAACGTGAGCATCTCCAGCGTCAGGTGAGAGCCATCATCATCCGTTTGCTCTTTGTAAGGGACCCGCAAGCGTGGAGTCATCCGTACACACGCAGCAACTACTCAGTTGGTCCGGCACCCTCTGAGCCCCAGGCTTTCCCAGCTGAAAGGCAGTGTGATATGGGGGTGTTCTCGGGCCAGCATGGACGATGGGCAGGGAGACCGTGATATGCGCCATGTGATTCACATGGGCTTCGGGGGCACATTTGGGGGCATGTCTGACCTAGCACGGACGTGGGGAGTGGGTAAGTGAGGGAAGAAGGTATTTTCAACAAAGATGCTTCTCCCTTGGAAAACTCCGTGTATAAACATGTTCATCCTCTATTGAAGTAACAGCTCAGCATAAAAGGAGTGATTGTGCTGGGATCTCTTACCCACTACACCCTTGGAAGTACCCCGTCATTTCCCAGAGGGACCTAATCATTCTCACAGGACAAGCCCCCAACACCCCAGGAGAGCACAGCCAGACCTTAAATGATCAATCATGGCATTTCTAGTCTTTCCAGACTGAACAGTTTGATCAGAGAGGAAAGCTTTCATCTGCAAGCACCGGGAACCCTAAGTTCTGGGGGCTGAAATCAGCCCTTTGCTGCAGAGAGGTCTGCTTCAGCCCTTGGCAATGTCAGGGCCGTGTCCTGTGGTTCCCTTGGCCTTTCCGTCACTTTCCACCTGTGATCTCAAGCAGATGCAGGGTCTGAGGCCGAGGCAGGGAAAGGAGGGGCTGGATGAATCCTCCTGTCACATCCACCCCTCCCGACAGGAAGCCCCAAGCTCTCCCGGACGCCCGGAGGTTTCTGCTCACATCTCAAGGACCAAACCATGTCACATGGGCACACTTAGCTGCAAGGGAAGCTGGGAAGGTGAACATTTGGGGTTTCTAGGCTTTTATAATAAAAGCGAGCAAGGGAGAAAGGGGTTGGAAACGCGTGTTGGGTCACCCAGTCTACAATGTCTGCCACGAATAGACCTTCCTCAACATTCTTCCTCAACGGTGAAACTGGGATAGAACCCAGGAGCTGGGGCTCTGAGTCCAGAGACCTGGCATCCACACACTGCACACCCGGGGGACCAGGCATGGCTGTCCAGGAGGCAGATAGCCATCCCCTCCCCGCTGTGTCCTGGCCACACGCCCACCTGAGGTTTAGGAACCCGCCTCCCGAAGCGGGTGCAGTGGCAGCAGGTCCATCCCTGAACTAGACCTCACCCAGCCGAGGGTCAGGAGGGATGCGGGGCTTCTCCAGTGGGCGGGATGCAGGACGGCTGGGTCTGCCCCCACCTGAGCCTCCCAGCCCCTGAGTCCAGGCTGATGGGCGGCCATAGTTCCCTAGGGAAGGGGGGACAGCCTCCCACCACGCAGTGACTGGAAGCCTGCCTGAGGGCTGACTGTGTCTCGTGCTATAGGCGTCGGCCGTGAACGGGCAGCCAGTGTGCAGTCAGGCCATGCAGAGCCGGTGAGCCGGGGCCCGCCACCCCAGTTCTGCTCACCAGGTGCAATTGCTCGAAACAAAGGGGGGTCCTGGCAGGGAAGGAAGCTCACAGAGGCAGCCCGGTGCCGTCTCTGCGCCAGGGCCTGGCCTTCCCACGGTCCTGGCTGGTGAGCACGCACGTCCCCACGTGGTGGGCGATGTCAGTGCCCCCCCTTCCGTCAGGTGCCTTCTGGCTGTTCTGTGGGTCCCCCGTGCCCCCCACACTCTCCTTTCTAACACCCAGCACCGGGACACTTCTCTGGAGCCCCTGGCCTGTGGGCATCAAGGGCTGGGACACGTGGGAGCTGACTTTCCTCCCCCACCAGCAGGGACCCTCCCGGAACAGTCCGGTCTCCTTTGCTCTGCTTGGGACGCTCCAGGGCATCTGCCCCCTGGGGTCCGGCTGAGGCTCCCGGCGGCGCTCACTCTGCCCGGCCTCCTCCCTCCCTTCTCTGCTTCCCCCTCCCTCTGGCCAGTCGTCGGTGGGGTCACTCCCTGACCACATCACCTGCACACAACCCCTCGCCTTGGAATCTGCTTCTGGGGAATCCAACCTATCCCATTTCACAGATGAGGAAACTGAGGCTCAGGCTGGTGGAGTAACTGGTGTCCGGCTCAGAGGGAAGGGGCTTCAACATCCATCGGTAAAACCGAGATGCTGACAGCTCAGGTTACTGGCAGCCCTTAAATTATTAGAAGTTACTCTGAATCTTCACATCCACGAGTCTACGAGCTCTCCCCATTCTCTACCCAGGAGCCTCCTCAAACCAGACAATGGAATCCTCGTAACAGATTCTGCTTATAAATAAGCAAAATCAAGTGTGGTGACGCAATGCAGGCAAGAGCACCCAGTAGGGACAACCTTGATCTAATTTTCGCCAGCAGCTCAAGCCCTCTGTGCCCACAGTGATGTCACAGTCGTAATGGCTGTCCCAGTGACACTGAGCATTTAGCTGTGCTGGACAACAGTATCATCTTACATAAAATGTTTAAGCCTCATGACCACTCTACTAGCATTCCGGATTTACAGACAAGGAAGCTGTAAATTACTTGACTACGGTTACACAACCAGGGAGTCGAAGTCAGATTAGGTCCTTCTGGCTCCAGAGCTGTGGATCCCCGTTCCTGTCTCTGTCACGCTTGAAGCCTGAACGTGGAACAAACTCCCCTGCACCAAAGAGGAGTACAGCTGCTTTAGCGTTCCGCCTCCACTTTCCACATCGACGCAGCCCTGTGTCCGGCCTGAAGCCACCTGAGATGCTACAGGCACATGGCAGGGAGGACGGACTGGGGAAGGCCGGGCTGAGAGCTGCTATAACAAAACGCCACAGGCCGGGTGGCTCAGACCAACAGAAGTTTATTTCTCACAGTCCTGGAGGCTGGAGGTCTGAGATCGGGGTGCCACATGGTGGGGTTCTGGTGAGGACCCTCTTCGGGGCTTCCTTGGCCATCTTTTTGCTGTGTCCTCACATGGTGGGAGGGGTGAGGGATCCTCTGGGGTCCCTTCTATGGAAACACAGGTTCCATTCACGTGGGCTCAACCCTCATGACCTAGTCACCCCCCGCCCAATGCCAAGGCCCCACCACCTAATGCCATCGCCCTGGGGGTTAGGTCTCCGAACAAGAATACTGAGGGGGGGACACATCATCTCAGACCATAGCGGATGGGATCGGGGACTGGGGAGTGGGGTGGAAGAGAGGTGTGAAGAATGTCGTGACTTCAAGGGGGTGGGTTGGCAGGGTCGTGGGCAGGAACGGGACGAGGGCCTTGAGCAGAGGCACAGCGTGGTGGCCCTGGGCTGAGGAGCCGGCAGAGGACCGCGGAGGAAGGACCGCTGGCAGAGACCTGAGCTCACCCTGGGCCCTTGGTTTCCTCGCTGTGAGACGCCCTCTGAGAGCGGGTCGGAGACGTCCTTGCAGGGAGGCTCTGTGCGGCCACCGATGCCCCTGTTGTTAGTGAGGACGGGTGGCAGCTGGCGGTCCCTGTGGTCGGGGTATGGAGGGTGCAGAGAACTCTCTGTGCAGCTACTGGCCCCTGAGGAGGCGGGCCGGGCCTGCCCCCTCTTCTGCGAAGCCACCAGCCTCGCGCACCTCTGCTGTAACTAGAGGCGCCCTCCATCCCGAAGGTTTCATTTCTAGGCTTCTCTTGTTGTGGAGCACGGGCTCTAGGCGCGCAGGCTCAGTAGTTGTGGCTCGCGGGCTCTAGAGCACAAGCTTAGTAGTTGTGGTGCATGGGCTTAGTTGCTCCACGGCATGTGGGATCTTCCCGGACCAGGGCTCGAACCCATGTCCCCTGCATTGGCAGGCAGGTTCCTAACCACTGCGCAACCAGGGAAGTCCTAGTTATTAGTGTTTAACGTAGGCCATGTTCACCCTAAAATTCAGAGCAGCTTGCAAATCCTAGTGAGTACCAGGAGTTTACCACACACCTTCCAGGGCAGGGCGGGGGGAGCCAGCATGCAGGCCTCAAACAGCCCCTCGGGGTCCAGGTGACTCTGCCTGGTGCCCAAGGTCAGATGCGACACTGTCAGCCCCCAGACCCACTGCCCAGAGGAGGAAGGAGCTAAGCACAGAGAATTCACAGAAACCCGGTCCCCGCAGGCCGTGGGGCCGGCAGCAGAGCCAACCATCCCAGGGAGGACGTGCAAGTCCACGGGGCTTTCTAAGCTGCCGGGGCCTGGTCAGGCCTCCCGGGTGGGCCAGGAAACAGAGGCCCTGTCGAGACCCCTTCTTCCAGCTGTCACCTCCTCCAGGGTCGGCCTCACCGCATGCCCTTCCCAAGGTGGCTGCTTGTGGAACAAAAGCCCACCCGTGGAACCTCTCACAGGCCACACAGCCCCGGGACCCCCCGCGGGGTACCCGGGCTTGGTCAGGCTGTCTCAGCAATGCCCCTCCCTCTCACCCCATTCCCTAGGCTGGACCCTAATAAGTGTCCGGCACTGCCAACTCCATCTCGGCATCAAAGCCAGGGGCCAGGACTCGGGCCATAAAGAAGAGGTCAGATTGCAAAGGGCAAATACTGGGGGAGATGGTGGGGTGAGGCGCGGGGCAGTGAGTGCAAAGACAGACGGGAAACGCCCGGGGTGGGAGCTGGGCAGGCAGGCTCGCGGGGGCAGCGGGGGGCGCGGTGGGGTCAGTACCCGGGGCCCCTGGGCAGACTGAGGGGCTGATTTCTCAGCCGAACAATGAAAAGCAGGGAGAGGGTGGGTTGGGGGTTGAGTTTCCAGAAGCAGTGGGAGCAGTTTTAATTCTTGGTCCCCGGGCAGCACTCAGCTGGGTGCCCGTCCACCTCCCGAGAGGACTTTGTGACTTTGAGAAACGTGATGAGACCGTTTCTCGCCCGGCTGACGGATGGTCACCAGCTAAGGAGAGCCAGTCTGCACTCGCTGACGGGAAGGCGTTAATGTTAGTTTGTTAGACGCCAGAACAGGATAGCAGTTATGTGGCTGAGAAACCTTTGTCTGTTAGAAATGCATACGGACGTATTTGGGTAAGATGCCTTGGTGTCTGGAATTTGTGCTAAATATATTCCACAATATGGCAGGGGGGGTGGACGGAACACAGCTAGGAAGGAGTGGGTGGTCGTTTAAGCTGGGGGGATGAGCACGTTTTGGTTCACTGTTGTATTCTCTGGACTTTGCTGTATGTTTGAGGTTTTCCTTAATGAGAGTTTAAAAAGAAACAAAGAACCTCATGCATGTCTGGCGACAGTGTGGGGGCCGGGTTCTCCCATACAGTCTAAGGCACGTGACTCAAGGCTTGGGGCAAGTGATCTGGCAATTTTAACAACATGAGTAAAAACACATGTACCTGTGGAGGCAGAATCTCACTGCAGGTCGCTTATCCTATGGAAACAGGTGTCCCACCTGAGGACACGCACACGAGGAGGTGGATGGGGCTGCACGCATATGGCCCATCCAAGGGCGGACGGGGCGGATGCGGTTGAACTGGCGGGAGTCGTGGTCTGAGGTTTGGCAGATGGTGAGCTGCTGTGGGCTGAATTGTCCCCCCAGTCCAGACATGGTCCCCACAAGCCAGCACCTCAGAATGTGACTGTATTTGGAAGGAGGGCCTTTAAAGACAGAATTAAGTTACAATGAGGTCTTCAGGATGGACCCAGATCCACTGCGAAGGGTGTCTTTATACCAAGAGATCAGGACACAGACACACACAGAGGGACCACCCTGTGAGGACACGGGGAGAAGACGGCGTCTACACGCCAAGGAGAGAGGCCTCAGAAGGAACCAGCCCTGCTGACACCTTGATCTGGACTTTTAGCCTCCAGGACTGGGAGAAAACACACATCTGTTGTTGAAGCCACCCAGGACTCTGTCATGGCAGCCCTAGCAAACGGATACACTCACGCCATTTTTATAACAATAAATAACAGCAAAAGTCCCCCCTACACGTGGAGAGCGTATGGCAGTCTACAAACCGGGCTCCTAACGCCAGTTCCTGGGAGGCTGGGGCTTAAGGGAGAGTGTCAGCTTGTCTTTGCGTTTTGTGCAGTTCCTCATACCAACCATGCATTACCTCTGCTGTTGAAAAAGCAAATAACAATAGTATTGTCTGAGAATCAAAAAAAAGAAAAATTTGAGAGAGAGAGCCATAGAGGAGAAAGATTCTGGACCATGTATCAGGGCCGCCAGGCTCAAGTGAAATTGTAAATTTCCAGAAATTCTGCATAAAACTGCCTTTAGGGCTTCCCTGGTGGCGCAGTGGTTGAGAGTCTGCCTGCCAGTGCAGGGGACAGGGGTTCGAGCCCTGGTCCGGGAGGATCCCACATGCTGCGGACCAACTAGGCCCGTGAGCCACAACTACTGAGCCTGCGCGTCTGGAGCCTGTGCTCCGCAGCAAGAGAGGCCGCGATAGTGAGAGGCCCGCGCACCCGCTTGCCACAACTGGAGAAAGTCCTCGCACAGAAACGAAGACCCAGCACAGCAAAGTTAATTAATTAATTAATAAAACTCCTACCCCCAACATCTAAAAAAAAAAAAAACCTGCCTTTAAAAAAAACCAGTTTAGTTGGGTATGGAAAGTAGAAATTTGGAGAAAAAGGTCAAATGTTCCACTTCTTCTGCTGATGCTTCTTTCAGACAGAGTGAATCTATGTCCGTCACGCTAAGATGGTGACACTGTTATTTACAAGGTGGTCATAAAATTACCATCTTTTGTCTTTCAGTAAAGAAGGACACTTCCTGGCAGATCCTCGGAGAATCTCAAGGTCTCGGACTTGAGAGGAATGCAATTCTAGCCTCAAACCTCTTGGCCTTGACGCAGCGTGGAAGTCTCGTTTCCTCTCCCGCTGGAATGAATCCGGCCACATGTGCCCGGCCTGTCCAGAGGCAGTCCCCAGGCAGAGGGGGGCCGGCCCACATGCACCATCCTTTTGCGACGCCTACCCTTCCTTCCCTCTTTATTCACACATTGTCATAGGACACTCTGACTTTTCATTACAAAATAATCATTTTAGGACAATTAAAGACCCAGACGTAATGTAGAACCAACACATGATAAACACTGAAATCAACACTGTATCGTTCAAAATGTTTCCATGTCTTCAGAAGCGCAAACATTTCAGGTGAGGGGGAAGATGCTGTATTTTTATTTATTTCTAAGCGTTCATATCTAGTTTTGGACTCAGCCTCACCTGTGATTGGTTGGTTATCCTCCAGAACTAATTAGCAGCTAAGTTGTTCCCGGGTTTTTTATTTCCAAGTCAGGCATAGATCAACCGGTGGCTGCTGTGAAAAGGAATCGCCAAGAGAACGCTGGTCACTGTTATCCGTCATCATCACGGGAGCCGAGCTCCGGCGTGGACTTGTGTGTCTTGTTCACTGGCGTGTTCACCGGGCCTGGGACACAGGAGGACCCCAGGGACGCTTGTCGTGTGAACGACAGAATGAAGGATGAACAACAAACGCGTTCGCAACACTGAGTTCTTTACAGAGTGCGTAATGCCTGTTGCTCACGCGTCCAGCCTGCGAGGGGAGACTCGCCCCAGCACCTAGCTCAGTGCTGGCATAAGGCAGGCGCTCAGCTAATATCTGCTGAATGAACGAACTTCCTAAATCAAAGCCACGATCCCTGATCTCAGCTGACGGTAACCCTGGGGGCATCCCCGGCATCTGAAGAAGATACAGAGGTTCCAGGTGTCCAGGCCACACCTGGGGCTTCTTTCTCACAGCCTTGCCTGGAGGTGAGGCTGCTTCGGGAGGGGGGTCAGCTCCGGAGCACCCACGCCCTCACCCTCCGTGACTGCTCCTGGGGACTGCCCTCCGCCCAAAGCCCTGTCTCACCTTCTCCGACTTGACTCTAACGCCCTCCCCTGGGGGCTTCCCGCGCCTCCGGATCAGCGGCACGGGGTGTGCACCCGTCAGGGCCTTCCATCCCCCGGCAGGCATCTAGTCCCTGAGCACTGTCCCCTGAGCTTCTCCAGCACGGGGCGGTGTTGAGCCAGCCCGGCACGTTCCAGCCCGGGGTGGGGCCCCCTCTTCTGAACCATGCCTCTCTGCCCGGGGAGGGGGCTATATTCCAGGTGTGACCCAGTGACGTGGGGACACAGCTCTGCACGCAGCTCCCCGAGGAGACACCCACCCTGCCACGCGCCCTGGTCTCCCGAGGCCACATGATGGGTGCTTCTAAGTGTCCAAGGAGGGGAGGGATTGGGGCTTCCAGGCTGTGAGCGCCCGAGAGGCACCAGTGCTTCCAGTGGCCTCTGCTCGATGCCCCGCCCTGTTCCAGAAAGTGCTCGTACCCGTGCCGTTCACAACACTCACAGCTTTTCAAACCTTGTCCAGCCCAGCGTGTCTGGTTCTCACCCCTCCTGTGACACAGGCAGGCACTGTCACCCTACCCGGCAGGTGAGGAGGGTCCCGAGGGACAAGCGGCTTGCTCAGGTCCCGTCTAGGCCCCCGGTCCCTGCAAGTGCAGAGCCTTGCCCGGCTGCAGATGGAGAGAGATGTGACCTAGGAGGAAGGTCGCAGGGATGCCATGCTGCTGGCTTTGAAGACGGAGGAAAGGCCACAAGCCGTGGAGCGTGGGGCCCTAAAGCTGGAAAAGGCAGGACACGGCTTCTCCCGGGAGCCCCAGCAGGAACCGGCCCGGCCCGCACCGGACCAGCCCAGGGAGACTCGTGTTGACCTTGACCTGCCGAACTGTAAGATGAAAAATGTGTGTTGCTCCAAAAGCCACGACGTTTGCAGTAATTTGTTACAGCAGAAACAGGAGCTAATATAATATGGGACGGCGCATAAAGCCCGGAAATGTTTCCCCTGCGCCTTCCCCCAGGTCACCAAGGTCTGGGGAAGGAGGGGTTGCGCTACTGTTCATGATAATTACAAAGAGAGGAAGTGGACCAGGTGAGAAATTCCATCTCTCCCCAGGCAATGCAAACTCGAGTATTTACTAGCCCTCCTCCGGAACTCGGGGCACAGGAGGGTGGGTTACCCATTCGAGTCTCTCCAGGCCCCGGTTCCAGGCGTGAGTTCAAGGGGAGATGCTATCGGAGCAATTTCCTCTGCACGTGCACTTCTGGTGACTCCTCGGGCAGGTGATGCGGCAAGGGAGGGTCAGTGCTCTGGGACTTCCGGCCATTCTCTCTGGGCCCCTGGAACTGGAACCGCCATCCGGAGTTCACAGGGCTGTAAGGAGGCCCCAGTGTGGCCCCGGGGAGTTCTGCAGGGCGGGTGGAGTAGAGTTTGCATGTCAGAGCCCTGCCCATCTCCAAGGGCGCCCTTGTGCAGTCAGGGCTGATCGGATGCAGGTGAGGGGGATCTGAAAGTGCAGCGAAATCAAACGTGCCTCATCCAGGCCGAGATTTAGAGAGATCTGGGGTCCTGGAGACCAGCAGAGCAGAGCAAATCTCAGCGGCTGGTTTCTCCGAAAGACCAGCTCCCAAGAGCACCAGGCTTATGGGATTCGACTGGGAGACAGGAAATCCTCGTTAGAGGGGTCCAGCCTCACCCACACGCACGTGCGCACACACACACACACACAGACGCACTGTGACACACGTTCCCACACCCCCTCAAACCATCTAGAACCGCTGAGCGGCCAGGACCTTCTCTCGGGAGCTGTGACCCAAAGGCTGTGAGTGGCAGAGTCAGCCTGGGTTTCTTTCTTGATCTTTTCAAATCAGGCACCTGCACTGTTAGGACTCTGATTTCCCACCGGCTCCTGGGGCCCTGGGTCAGGTGTGAGCACACCCATGTCTGGCAGAGTCCGGGGTGAGGCTGGCGGGGAGGAAGGACGGGATGCAATAACCCACGCAAACCCGGGTGCACAACTGCAGGGACTTTGTACGTGCGCCTGTTCAGACACAGGCAAGGACAAGACGGCAGGCAAGACGTGGTCGTCCCCAGCCGGGCACACGCCCCTCGGCCTTCGAGGTCATGATGACCTGATGCACCCAGGCCACTTGGGGCTGAGCTGTCCTCAAATGCATCCGGAAGCAGCCTGCCAGGGGTTTGAGGGTAGGGAAACGGGGAAGTCCTTCCCCCATCCCAAATAGTTGCCTGTCCTGGCGCCGCAGTGCCTGGAGTTTCACCACAAGAGGCTCATTCCTTGGGACGGGCTTTCCTTTACTCCAGGAGGTTTAGCTGACCAAGAGCATCTCCACTAAGGGTTTAACAGCTTTGGGGTCCTGAGTAGAGCTGGGCCTAGGGTGGGAGAAGGTGGGTGGGCCGAGAGGAGAGGTGGGGAGCTGAAAGCCAACCAGCCCAGCTCCAGACCAACCCACGTCCACCCTCATGGTGCCGACCCCAAGCCATCCGCCGCAAGCCGGGCGGGATCTCTGCTCAACAGCAACGCACAGACATTGTGGTAACACTTTCCTATACAGGTATTTACAGTTAGAAACGCTTTAAAAATGAAGAATTCTTTCTGTCGCAAAGAACACTTAAAATGATAGATTCTGGACCCAGACCGCTTGGATTTTAATCCACCTCTGCCACTTATTAGCTGTGTGACCTTGAGTGAGTGTCTTCACCTCTCTGTGCCTCACTTTCCTTGTCTTTCAAATGGGGATAGTACCTGCCTCTTAGGTTTATTTTGAGGATTAAGTAAAATGAGTTAATATTTGTAAATCATTTAGCACAGTGCCTGGCAGATGGTAAATACTACGTACAAATCTGTTAAATAAGATAAAATAAATGCCAATATCGTAACATACTCAACTTGATGCGTTCCCCTCTGATGTCTGTTTTCTAGTCATGCAGTGAGAGGCGGCAGGAATCCCAGCCTGGAGCTCAGTGTCTGCTGAGGATGTGAGGGCACTGAACAAAGCTTGGGAATGGAAAGACGACAGAGAGGGACACATCAGTGGGTATGTGCCCTGACAGCCCCTGTGAACACCCACAAAAATGCACAAATGACCCCTAGCAGGACGCAGGCTCTCGGGGTGCTAAGGGACACACACACTCACACACACACACACACACACCCCTCCGACCTAGCTCTCCCTGACTTCAATCCTGGGTTTGCCCTGATGGGCGGCACCCAGCCCAGCTCTCAGCCCCACTGTCCCTAGCTCCCAGGGTGGGCGGGGAAACAGCCACCGTTCTGGTCCTGGCCCTTCCCTGGGTGAGCTCTGCACCTGTTTTCTCAACTGCCCAGTGAAGAAAATAACAGCTGCTTTCTCGGGAATGTTCTGGGGAAGCCCCAGAGGAGCACAGGGCCCTGGCAGGTGACGCTGGTGCAGCGTCTCAGCGTTGCTGCTGGGCGCCCCCGGGGAGGAACGGTGCAGGGGTGACGCCCCGCCCCGTCTGTCACACCAGCCATCCTGCAGGGCCTGGAGACCTCGCTGAGACATCAGGTCCCCCCACTGACCCCTCCCTCTGCCCCTCCCTCCCTGCCACCCCTGCCGTGGGTCCTGCGCCGGGATCTTGGGAACTGTATGAAGTTATGTGCTTGAGGAGCTGACAGCAGCCTCCGGGCTCAACTTTTGATCCGCCTGTATGCTGACATCTTCAAAACAGAACGGGCTTCTGGCTCTCCTGTTCCCTTAGTTGGTGGTGGCAGCTCTCCTGCAGGGGTTGGGCAGTGGCGTAAATGCCAGGGGGTAAGCGCGTGAGGAGCCAGGACGGGCGCTGTCTGTCACATCGGGGCGCTCCCCTAGCAGGGAGGCTCGGGGGACCTCCGAAGGTGGAGACCGGGCCCCCCTCGCCTCTCAGCTGCTCCCTCCCTGAGTCTCCCCTTCCTCCAGGCCCCCACCCGCCCCTTTCTGGGTGCCAGTGACTCAGCCTTAGGACCGCGGTGCCTGTTGGGCGTAAGTGATGGTCAGGGGCTCCTTAGAGACCCAAGTGGCTGGAGAGGGCCATGCCCTTCATTCAGGGGTTTCCCCTGCGTCCTTGATAGTACAAAGGAGGGCAAGGACAGCTGTCCGCAGTCTGCTGGTCTTCTGAATGAGGAGGAAAGACTCACGGGGACAGAAGTCGAGATCCAGGTGAGGATCTCAGGGCTGCTTCCTCCTGAGGCCTCTCTCCTTGCTGTGTAGACGCCGTCTTCTCCCCATGTCCTCACGCGGCCATCCCTCTGTGTGTGTCTGTGTCCTGACCTCCTCTTCTTATAAGGACACCGGTCACATTGGATCAGGGCCAACCCTAATGACCTCAGTTTATCTTAACCACCTCCTTAAAGGCCCATTTCCAAATACAGTCACATCCTAAGGTCCTGGGAGCTAGGGTTCAACACAGGAATTGGGCGGGCGGGGCGGGCACAACTCAGCCTCTACACATCCCTCTATAAAGCTGATTAGGCCACGCCCACGGCAGCAGGCAGGAGGGACACAGGGATGACCAACGCGTGGTCTTTCGCTTTGAGGGACTTACAATCTATTAGGCAATTACGTACACCCATAGCACAAGCAGGAAGCCCCGGGAAGGTAAAAACAATGCTGTCCTTGGCTGTACCCAGAGAGAAGGCAGTGGTGTATTGGATTCTGTGGCTGGGGAGCAGGAAGTCTTCTCGAAAGAAGGTTCTGGACCTTGAAGGGAGCAAGTTTGCGCAGGTAGGAGCAGGGATGCTGTGATCCCAGGGAGCTGCTTGTGTGAAGGTGCAAGGTTTGAATACCTTCTGGTATCCGGGGAGCTGAGGGCCAGGAGAGCCGGGGAGGGCGGGTTGCTTGTCCAAGGCGGGTCTTAGAGGGCTCTGGGGGCCAGGTCAGCACTGTATCCTTTAGGCCGTGGGGGCCCAAGCAGAGAAGTTCACGATTTAGCCTCTTGCCATGTTGGGACCTTGGTAGCAGATCTGGGTTAGAGAACGTGACCAGCGGTCAACTGTCCCTCGAGGACACTGGCCGGGCCGGGCTGCAGGCTGCCGTCCCTGCCTCATGGCTGAGCCCAGCGGAGGCTGCCAGTATTTGAGCCCAGTGCCCGGCCCCGGGGTGGAAGTGGTACAGGACCCAGGCTGGGATAACCATACCATCATTATCAGTTTTTCAGACGTTTTGTTTTTGAGGAAGAAAAGAAAGGAGAATCAAGTGAGGTTGTTTGGGCTCGATTCTGCCTGCAACGGGGAAGAGCCGAAGGCGTCTAGGCAGGAGGTTACATCACGAAGTTTGCGGGGGAATTACTTTGCCAGGGCTGTAGGCTAGATACGGGAGTCGGGGGGAGGGTAACGGAGGCAGAGAAACCTGGCCACAGATTTGATTATTTCTCTTAATTTCAGCTGCATCCCATCTCTTCAAAGAATTTTCCTCTTTGGTTTCAATACTGTGTTAAAACCCAAGTTGAATAACCTTCCCCACCCAAAGCTATCAGTTTCAGCCAGGAGGGACTGGGGTCCTGGGGCGAGGCTGCAGACCTGAGCTGGCCCCGCCTCTGCACCCCGTCTTGGGGCGCGTTAATCTGGTTCCCAGAATGGGGCCGACTTTTTCAGAGGCCTCCCGTCCCTCCCCCTGTAGCTACGGGGAGAGCGAGGCCTGGTTTAGACTTCTGTCGTCAGGCAAAGAATTTCTGAATGCGGGAGGCTACTCCAGGCTGGATTAAAAAGCCACTTTCATGCCAGCTGGGTTTCTGACAGAAGGGCCACAGGCTGGCACCTGGCAGCGTTACCAGGCTGGCAAAGTCGGGAAACTTTGATTTCTTGCAGCTTTGCTCAGCGGAAGCCTTCAGCATTTCACTGACTCTTCCATGTGACTTGCATTTTTGAAAGGGGCTGGTGTGGAAGTCCTGTCAGATCCCGGCTCCTGGGATGAGGAACTAATGGCGCGATTTGAAGTTCCAGGGGCAGCTGAAGCGAGCATCGCCCACTCCTCCTGAAAGCCTCAGCTCAAGTCCAATCAAGTCACGCTCCTTTGCCATGAATCAGTGAATTGTGTTTATGCTGATTCTTGCGCACATAGCAGACTCGAGGGAGGTGGGAGGGGGGCCCGGGGTCGAATCTTGAGTCCGCGAGGTGCGGACTGTGTGACCGTGAACAAACAAATCACTCCGCTGCGAGACTCACCTGGAAAATGGGACGAGCTCAGCCTCCCTGGCGTCTGTGACGTGAACTTGTGGGGACATCAGGTGCAGCGGCAATTGTGACGGATGAGTCGACCGGTGAATGGACCTCGCTTATGAAATGAATCTAAACAGGAAATGCATTGGGACTTGCCTGGCGGTCCAGTGGTTAGGACTCTGCGCTTCCACTGCAGGGGGGTGCAGGTTCGATCCCTGGTCGGGGAACTAAGATCCCGCAGGCCGTGCAGCATGGTCAAAAAAACCAAAAACCAAAACCAAACAAACAAAACCAGGAAATGCATCAGTTAACGGGAAGTCCTCGAGGTGGGGGGAGCCCAGCCCTCACTCCCTTCAGCGCTGCTTCACCTGCAAACCAAACCTTGCTTTCAAGATGATGACCTCGTGCTCTACACTCTGGGGCCGAGTCTGCTAACTGTCCCCCAGCATCCAGTCTCCCCTTCTTCCTTTTAGCAACAGAACCTCGCCAAGGAGTGTCAGCTGGACAACTGACCAGAGAGAGACGGAAGCCAGGTGGCCGGGGAGGGGATCTGGCCCGTTGGACAAGCAGACGCTGTCACCTCCGGGACATGTCCTCACAAAGGCAGCCCCTTGTCCTGGACTTTCCTCTCCCCCTCCCCCTACCCGGAGCCAGAACAAGTGCCACGCGGGTGCGGGTGACACCCCAGGACACAGCACGCAGAACAACTGGGCAGACAAGGGGCCTGGACCCTTCGAGGCCTGTGGGGTGCAGCTGCGCCTCCCGTGGACCCCCTGCCCCATGTGGGCTGCAGGGGGGGAGGGAGGTGGGCCCGCACCCGCTGCCCAGCCCTGGACCAGCACGCATCCTCGGGAAGTCCCAGCGCCCCTGCACTCACCTGCTCCCTGAGTGCACGGTGACCCGATGCTTCCTACCTTCCAGGCACTTTGCAAATATGAACCTTCCCCCCTCACAGCAGCCGTTTGAGGTCAGTGCTATCGTGACCTCTACACATGAGGCAGCTGAGGCACATGTGGGTGACACAACTCTCGAAGGACGCAGCAGGCATGTGGCAGAATCAGACTGGAGCCCGGGCCGCGTGGCTCCCAGCCACTAGGCTAGTCTTCACGAAGCTTCTAGGAGATCCAGGTACTGTGTGAGGCTCAGAATTCAAAGATGAGGTCCTGCAGCTCTGGCCCCCCAGGCTGTCCCAGCAAGCCGGTGAGGCCAGTGTGAGAGGCAGCAGTGAGTCTGGCCCGGGGGGAGGCTAGGGAACCTCCGAGGGAGAAGGGGCTCGCCAGCCTTTGGAGGTGCTGGGGGCCCCTTCAGAATTCCCACCTTAGGGTATGTCTCGGCCGTCACTCTGTCCCACCTGAGACTTTCCTGGTGGCCCCCTGGGCTCCACTGCATGAAAGGGAAATTGCCAGATGTCAGCTGGAAGTTAAAGTTGAGGCTTCTTCAACCTAAATGTCCATCGACAGAGGAATGGATAAAGAAAATGTGGTACATATCTACAGTGGAACATTACTCAGCCATAAAAAAGAATGAAACAAGGCCATTTGCAGCAACATGGATGGACCTAGACGTGATTATATGAAGTGAAGTAAGTCAGACAAAGAGAAATACTGTATGATATCACTTATATGTGGAATCAAAAAAATGACGCAAGTGAATGTACTCACAAAACAGAATTAGACTCACAGACGCAGAAAACGAACTTATGGTTACCAAAGGGGAAGTGGGGGAGGGATAAACTAGGAGGTTGGGACTGACATATACACACTACTATATATAAAATAGATAATCAACAAGGACCTACTGTATAGCACAGGGAACTCTACTCAATACTCTGTAATAACCTACATGGGAAAAGAACGTGAAAAAAGGATAGATATATGTGTCTGTATAACTAAATCACTTTGCTGGCTGAACACCAGAAACTAACACAACATTGTAAATCAGCTATACTCCAATATAAAATAAAAAATAAATTAAAAAATAGAATAAATATGCAAAGGTATAAAAAAATTGAGGCTTCCTCCTGGTGTACAGAGAACTGAATAGAGAGTTGCGGGGAGAAAGACCTCTGCAACGTGGAGAAAGCATGTGTTTATCTCTTCTTGGAAAACCCTAGAGCCTTCAGAGCCACCTGCAAGGAACTAAAGGGCTCAAGGATGCTGGGGTCTGCGGGGTGGGGGGCACGGGAGGAACAGGTAGCATTCGGCAGCAGTGGTAGAAACGTTTGGGTTTAAAATCCTCGGGGTCCTGGGAAGCACGGTTACCATCTGATGACGCTGCAGCCCGCGAGAGTGGCTGGGACTCAGGACAGAGCAGCCCAGAGGCAGGGCCACAGTGAGCCGAGCCCTACAGGGTAGATCTGGAGTCCTAAGAGGCTGTCCTGGCCGGGCCCAGCAGCGGCTGGGTCTTTCACTCTGGAAGGTCTCCGCTGGAGTTCTCACGCTTTGCAATTCTGTCTCCTCAGGCTTGTGTGAGTATGAGGGCTGATCCCCTGCTGTTCTCTCCTCACCGCCCAGCACCTTTGTTTTGTTTTGTTTTTGTCTTGTTTTTGTTTATTTTTTTATATTTAATTTTTATTTTATATTGGAGTCTATTTGATCAACAGTGTTGTGTTAGTTTCAGGTGTACAGCAAAGTGATGCAGTTATACGTATACATGTACCTATTCTTTTTCAAATTATTTTCCCATTTAGGTTATTACAGAGTATTGAGTAGAGTTCCCTGTGCTATACAGTAGGTCCTTGTTGGTTATCTATTTTATATATAGTAATGTGCATATGTCAATCCCAAACTCCCAATCTATCCCTCTTCCCCACCTTCCCCGCTCTGGTCACCATAAGTTTGTTTTCTAAGTCTGTGAGTCTGTTTCTATTTTGTAAATAAGTTCACTTGTATCATTTTTTTAAGATTCTGCATATAAGCAGTATCATATGATATTTGTCTCTGACTTAACTTCAGTTAGTATGATCCTGTCTGGGTCCATCCACGGTGCTGCAAATGGCATTATTTCATTCCTTTTTACGGCTGAGTAATATTCCACTGCGTATATGTACCACAACTTCTTTATCCGTTCCTCTGTCGATGGACATTTCGCAGCACCTTTGGATGGCTTTCCAGTCTCCTAACTTCCCTAAGGCTCAGTGTACTCAGTTCCCAGGGCTGCTGCAACAAAGCACCACGAACTGGGCTGCTGAGAACAACAGACATTTATTCTTTCAGCTCTGGAGGCCAGAAGCTCACGCTCCAGGTACCAGCAGGGTTGGTTCCTTCTGAGGCTTAGAAGGAGACTCTGTGCCAGGCCCCTCTCCTGGCTTCTGGTGTGGCCAGCCATCCTTGGCTTCCCTGGCTTGTAGACGCGCCAATGCAATCTCTCCCTTCATCGTCACGTGGCCTTCTCCCTGTGCGTCTGTGTCCACATTTCCCTCTTTTTAAAAGGACACCAGGGACTTCCCTGGTGGTCCAGTGGGAAAGAATCCGTCTTGCAATGCAGGGGACGCCGGTGCGATCCCTGGGCAGGGAACTAAGATCCCACGTGCAGCGGGGCAACTAAGCCCGTGCGACACAACTAGAGAGCCCACGTGCCACAACTACTGAGCTCGTACACCTCAACGAGGGAGCCCAAGTGCCGCCAACTACAGAGAGAAGCCTGTGCACCACAATGAGGAGTCTGTGCACTGCAAAGAAAGATCCTGCGTGCCACAGCTAAGACCCAACACAGCCAAAATAAATAAATAAATATTACAAGGACACCAATCATATTGGACTGAGTCCACCCCCTCCAGGATGACCTCGTCTGAATAATCTTATCTGCAATGACCCTATTTCTAAACAAGGTCACATTCTTAGGTACTGGTGGTTAGGACTGCAGCATGTCCTTCGGAGACACAATTCAAATCCTAATATCGGCCTCTTATCGGCCTCATAGGGTTCTGGAGAGGATAAAACAATTAGTGGCCATGAAGTCCTCTGCCACAGGGCCTGGTCCGTGTTAAGTGCTAAATAAACACTACCTTTTAGTACAGACTGTCATTTTATGAAGGTTTTATGAGCTTCTGCGCTGAGTGAACAGGGAGGGCAGGAGTGGAGAAATGGTCAGTGTCAGGCCGTGGAGACCAAGATTTCCTGCTTAAATTTGGACCGAGTTCTCGTCAGGTGTCCAGGGTTAAAAAAAAACAAAAGCAAACTCTCGTTTCCAAGGCGGCCCAATAACTCCTTGAGGATGTGCCTGCCCTGGAAGCAGAGAGTCCTTAGCAGGGCTGGGCTGGGGAACCTCTGCCACTTTGTTGGGGGGTGGGACGTGGGGGGGGGTCGCCTGGGATTCGTGCTGTTTGCTGGTTTCAGTGGTGGAAATGCTCCCACCGAGGCCAATTCAAACCTCAAGACTGACGGCCACCTATAGGGGAAAAGCATCTGAAAAAGAATGGACACATGTATATGTATAACTGAGTCACTTGCTGTACGCCTGAAACGGACACGACGCTGTAGACCAGCTATCCTCCAATATAAATATATTAATTAATTAAATTAAAAGAAAGAAGACTGAAGACTGAACGAGGAGCTACAAAGACATGCACAGGAGAAGCGCCCCCTCTGGGCTACGACCCCCGCCCCCCCCCCCCCCGCGCCCCTGGTGTTTCTGGGGTCCTAACCTCCCGAGCAGAGAGGCACCACCGCGTTTGCCCTCAAGCCCCTCCCTCCCGGGCGAGTGCCCGCGGGCTGGGTGTTGGCATAAAGAACCACCCAGGTGATTCCGATCAGGCCGCCTTGGCCCCGCCTACTCCTCCTCAGCTGAAACCCGTGCTTGTGTTTAAGGAGCTACTCTGGAGGCAGAGGCACCAGGCACGCTGGGCTGTTGGGACAGGAAAAGACAACAGCCACCGTCGAGGAAGAAGGGCCCGCGCCTCCGGAGGTGTGTCCACGGGCTAGAAAAAGCCCGGGTCCTGCTCAGTTGACAACTCCAGGCAGGTACGGTAGGTGCTGACATGCGGTTACAGCAGTAAAGTGAGAAGAGCTGAGAAGGGGCCGGGAAGGCGCCGCTGGGGCGGGACTCGGGGAACCACAGCGGATGGAGAGGAATAAAGAAACAGTTGTTCTCCATCCTCTCACCACTGACTCCCGTTAAAAATATCTCCCAGGCACTCTCCATTGTTGAAATAGTTGATCTCACAAGAGACTGCGTTACTTAAGTAGAAACGACTTCTCCCAGCTTCCACGAGACCTCTGGGCAGCCCGAGATAACCCGCCTCACCGCACTGAGCTGACATCGTTTTCACTACAATCAAGGCTGTTTGTGGGCCGCGCGGGTGCAGGACCCCGGGGCCCGGGGGGCTGGCAGAGGAGCTCTGAGTGCACACGGTGGTGACGGCCCACCGGCCAGTCCTGACGGAGGCCTCACCTGGCCCTGTGCCCTTGTCTCCAGGAGACAGAAGCAGCCGGTCCCAAAGTCACTGTTTTCAAACCCTTGGGGTCCTGGGAAGCAAACCTCGAGGACCCAGCACAGCGCTGCACTTGGAGCCGGAAGCCGCGTTCTGGTTTCAGCGCTTCATTTGCACAACACGATCTTGGCCAAACTGCTAAATCTGTCCAAGCCTCAGTAGCCACATCTGTAAAATAGGTCCAGTCAGTCGACCAGCCGATCCCACAGGGCTGCTGTGATGAGACCAGGCAATGTCCTGTGAAAACAACTGAACCTAATAGGAAGGACCGTCTTGGCCCAAGGCCCCACCCAGCCTCCCGAGCCCCGCAGCTCTGCCCGGCGCTGCCATCGCTCTCCCTCCTCCTCCCCAGGTCTGCCTCTGGACCTGGCCTGCAGCCTCCCGCACCCCTCATGCCACCCCTTCCCACTCTCCCCTGGATTCCTTCAGCTGCCACAGTCCACCAGGCTGGCTTCCACCGGCCTCCACGCAGACGTTCTTGGCAGAATTATCGTCCCCAAACAAAATGCGGACGGTATCATTTCCCTAATTGGAAACCTCTCTGGTGTCCCCTTGCTCACAGAGAAGACGCCAGCCCACGGCCACCCATCTCCCACCAAGCCCTGCCCATCCTCTGACCTCCCAGCAGCCTCGCGAACCTGTAATTGCTCTTCCTCCTGACCAAGTGCCCCTCCTTCTGTATCCACTTCTCTAAGCTCCAGCTTATCCCTAAAGATTTGGCTGGAAGGGCAGCAGCTCCTCACGCAGGCTTCCCACCCGCCCCCCTCGGGCACCACATACTCTGCCGGGGCTTGTCACACAGGCTTGTCACCTGTTTGTCTTTACATCCGTGTGATCTGTGAGCTCCTCCAGGGAGGAGTTGCTCTGCGCATGGCCGCCAGCACTTAGCAGGTGCTCAGTCAACATGCAGCACCCTGAGTGAGAGCCCGAAGCGGAGACTTGATACGAGAACGATCAGATGGGGCGACAGGTAAAGTTAACACCTGCTGAGTGTGTCTGCCATTTTGTGAACTTGAGTGAGATCCAATATCTGGTCTAATCGTTACAGAGACCCGTTATGTTTAACCTTATTGCACAGATAAGGAAATGGAAGCTCGGAAGGATTAAACAGGTTGCTTATGTCACAGCTAGTAAGTGGCAGGATTCAGACTCAGTTTGTCTGACTCCAGACCCCATGCATATTCATGTCTCCTAGGCTGGGTCACCTTGCCCTTGGCTCTCTTAGGAACTGCTGGTTCCGTTTATGGAGCAGATTCCCTGGCTCAAAGAAAGCTGAAGAATGAGTATTCAAGAACCCTCCATCAGAGCCAACACCCCTGTCCCCACTGGAAAGACTGACGTCTTCTTAAACGGTAAGACGAGGGGTTGGGATGGAGTGACGTGCCGGAAGGGCTGGGTAAGGGGTCTCTTCCTCCCCTGGTTCTGCATTTGGTAATGTTGCTGAGTGCCTCACGGAAGACCTCATCTGGGGAGGGGCTGCGTGATGATAACGCCTGCTGGCCTTGTGGCAGCTGGACCACCTGCAGCCGTGGATGAAGCCCAGGAAGCCGTCGGTACCCGACCCCAGTGCTCGTCTCCGTATATTAAAAGCATAACCGTGTAAAGATGGATATTAAAAGCACAGTCGAGCGGGACTCCCTTCCAGGAGAGTTTTCACCTATCGTGCTGGCCCCGCGGCAGCAGGGACCCCGAGCGGCTGCCCCCGGCCCTCTGCCTGGTGCAACCGTCACGGAACACCCCCTTGCTGCCTGACTACCGCCGGCTTCGGGGCAGGCCATTGTGAACCGTTCTTAAGCAGGGATCATTTTTCTCGTCAAGCTAAAATCAAATAGTGTAAATTCGGAACAGCAGTCAGAGGAACAAAGGGTTCAGAGGGGCGGCTGCGCAGTGTGTGCAGCGAAAGGAGAGCCCGGGTGAGCGGCCGTGTCCTCGGTGGGGCTGCAGGACCGTCTTCTCTGTCCACGGCTGGCTTTCGGGGGCGGGGCGAGCAGCGAACCCTCACACCCCCGATTGACTAGAGCAAAACACTCTCGGTAGAAGAGAGCATTTGCCGGGGCAACGCCTGCCCCTGGAACCCACCGAGCCTCCCCAGACCTGGCATCCCAGCCCGGCCGCTGTGCCCGGAAGACAACTGGGAAAGAGCCACAGCGTGGGGGCCACGCCGGGTGGGCGTCCAGCCTGTGGGCAGACGGCGGAGCGGCTGACGCAGAGCCCGGCCGGTCTGCGTGCCGTGAGTCTCAGTGGCCAGAGTTAGCATCTTGGCCGCCAGCCGGGCTCCATCACCAGGGCAGGGAGAGCCAGGCGGCCGCCCTCTTGAACTGCCAGGACTTCCGTGGCTGAAAGAACCAGCGCGGATGCCTTCGGGGCCGCAATCTCAGGTCACCCCGAGAGCATCCGAAGACGAAACGAGGCCTTTCCAAAAGCCTGGAAAACGTATTTCAAACCCAGTCTGTAGAAAATCGTGTTTCCCCCGTTGTCCCAGATACACTGCAGACTGGCTGTCCTCTGCTGTCACTGGTGGACGTGGCGGGGGGGTGCCCTGATCGCTCTGAGGGCGACTCCTGACTTTCTGAGTGAAGCAATGAACTCGATATCGAAGGAAAATGTGCTCTTGTGCTGCTAGGGCGATGGGCACAGAATGGAGATTCTGCGGAAAGCACCACTCATTTAAAATCGGATTTTAATTTTCTTCCAGCTTTCAAAGTCCAGCCCAATTCCTGAAGCAAAAACAAAAAACAAACGGAAAACCCAGCACTGTATTTTTCATTCTTTCTACAGAAAACAAATGCATTTATCTTATACCCTTTCTTCTAAGTAGAGGTAGATGGTTTTTTTTTAACATTTGTTTATTTTTTGAATATTTTTGTATTTTTATACTTCTTTCCAACATATAGGATGAAAATTCCAAAAACCTTGCAGAATTCCACAGGGCCCTGATTGCCTATTTCCACAGCCTGCAATGCACCAGCATTCTGCTCTGACCTCCTCTTCACCCTTGAGAATCCTGGCATCCCGCCCCCTTCCTCTCTCTGGAGGACCCCTGCCCTCTGTCACGGTGTCCTCATCTTAATCACCCAGACCCACACCAAGGACTTCATGGAGAAAGCATCCCTTCCCCAGGGATGGGTTCCCAGTGCCGCCAGTTCAGCCACTGTCCAGGGAAGCGTTTGGGGATGGGGCCCCGTGGCTTTCCAGACTCCAACACGCTCACAAATGTTTTGGTCCTATAGCCATTTGCCACCAGGCCTAATATGAGGATGGAGGTGCAGACTGACATTTGGGTTTCTGGAGGACTTGCAAATTCCCCACCACCACCCCTCAGTCCGTAAGCACCTGACCGCAGCCAAGCTGCTTTCTTGGGCCTCACTGGCTAGTTTTCTCTGCAGTACTGGCTGCAGCTTTAGAACCTGTAGCGGTGAAGGAGGATGCATTATTAATCCCGCGTCTCAGGCCACGCATGTTGAAAGTCACTCTCCAGCACATTAAAATCACCGGCAGGCGTGGGCCCTTATGGATGAGCTCCGGATGGGAACGTGAACGCTCAGCCCGGCCGACACGATCCTCTCACACAAGGGGTGTCACAGTCGTTTGTTAATAAACTTGGAAAAATCTATGCTTTATGCTTTTCATTCTGCCATGTTTTCCGAGAGACACTGTACTGTGAGTTCTTATAGTGAATGATTTTCCCACTCAGACATACGCAATTTGTGAAGAGACTCTCTGCTCTCGGGAAATAACGTCGAATCCGTTTTGAGTTGAAAGTCACTGCCGTGGCAGGAACCCCCGCACCCACTGCCTCGGTGCTCGGTCACAGTGTGGACTCCTGACCCAGGTGAGGCTGACTGGTATCTGTCCGTCCATCCTCCTGTCCATATCACACAGCCAGTTAACACGGAGCGAGCGTCGCGTGCTCCACGACCAGATTCCTAAGCGTTAGCCAGGGTGTTTCTACAGAGATTTCCCTTCTCATTTCACAGTAGAAACACGCCGGAAGGAACTTCACGGGGAGAAATGAGAGCCTGGGTCTTCCTTGCTTGGCTCAGAGAGCACGCTGACGTGGTGAGGGGTGACGACTTCAGTGTGACAGTCCCAGGACACGTGCGTTCCCTTCCTTCTCCCTTCACGGCCCCTCTACCTCATGCCCCAGCGCTGAGAAAGGAAGAAGTTAAGCACATCCCGGAGTTTCCCCAGCACTGGTGGTGGGACCGTGTGGAAAGGACCCCCCTAGCCTGCCCGTCAGCCGGCACTGCGGTGACAGAGGTAGTGAGGGTGACAACCATGCCAATGGAAAGGGGGTGGGAACACAGTGGACAGGGCCCCTCTCCAGGGCCGGGCTCCTGGATTGTCATCTTTGACTAAGTCATCGAAGGGTTGTTTCGGTAGAACGGTCACTCTCACAGCCCGTAAGGAGGGGACCCCAGGACTTTCCTCTGTTTACATAAGGGGGACCAAGGCGTGGAAGGCTTGCGCATCGCGGGCTCTGGGGTCAGGCGGGGTGCTGAGCATTGCCACTCACTCTGTCCCTGCATTCCCCGCCCTGCTCCGCCTGCCCTCCGCCCCGGGACGGACTATCTGGACACACCCAATGGGCTCCCTTGCCTTTGGCTCCAGGTGGGTTTGGGCAGTAGGAGGACCAACTGGAAATCAGAGGCGGGAGGAGAGCAAGGTAGACACTTCCCTGCTCCTTGCCTGTAGGGTCACTGTGGGCCCTGCCTGTTCCGCCACCCTCTCCCTCTAGGTTCAAGCAACTGCCCCCGCCTCCAGCCCCTCGGGCCACAGGGCGGTGACCTGCCATGACCAGCCTGGAAGTCTACACTTTCACCTGGGTTCCCTGCACCGAACCCACATCTCAACACCCTTCTTCCATGTTTCCCCCTTAGGAACGAGGCTGGTACTTCTGCCACGTGATCATTAGCTTGCAGTCGTTCACAGGCACCTCGTCAGCTTTGGGGTGAAGCCCATTCTTTCACGCGCCCTCTCCACACGGTCCTCACCAGTCACCTGTCCACACTGGCCTCAGCCAGGATGGACCCCCTCCGGGTGCACCCACAGGCTCCCCTCAGCCTCCCCGAGGCTGCTTCTTTGCCAGCACTGCCTGTCTCAGCCTGGATCACCCTAGGTAGCCCCTGTAATGACCCGGGGCTTGGCTCTCACATCCCTTCCGGCCGGAATCCTTCATGATCTCACACCAGGCAGAAGTGTCAAGTTCACATTCCTGGAAGGCAACCCCCTTCCTTCTCCCTCAGTACATAGAGCTTATGGTCACCCTGCTGGGGGGGGACACCTTGCGCTGGCTGGCTGGCTTCTGGAGACCCTCCTATGTGGGGGCTGGTCCCCTCTACTCAGGAGAAGGGTGGTACCACGAACCTCCTGCGCTGGGGGCCGAACCTGGACTGAAGGTTGACACGGCATAAACGTGGAGGGTTGGCAGGCTTTGGCATTGAGGAACCAGATTTAAATTCCGGCTCCGTGCCTTCCTGGCTGGGGACCTGGACCAGCGATCTGGCCTGGCCATCCTGCAAGCCTCCGGAAGGGCCCTGCCTCTCCGCAGCTTTCTCCACCTCCTGGAACCCGCCTCCCCCCTCCCCCCAGCACAGTTCAAAGCTCTGCACCAGACCTTATCCTTCCCTCATTGTTTCCTGCAGGTTGGCTTTGTTTCCCTACCAGACTATCAGATTTGTGGGCTGGACGCATTAACACAAACACAAAGGGTTGGTGAAATCAGCAGGAGTGAAAAAGATGCTGATAGGAATAGTTCCAGGTATCACTGGGCCACTAAGAACCTCAGTTTCTTCTTTTAGAAACTCTGGGGTTGGAGGAGTGTCTGACTTTTTATTCCCAGGGCAACAAAGGAGGCACCCCCTGGAGCTGGACCGTATGCTTCCCTTTGATGTGAATTTCTCCCTCACCAGGGCTAGTGGTCCTTTTTTTGTCTTTTCTGGCTTACAGTTCAGATAGGCTCCACCTAGCACTCCTTCATCCAATGGCCACATGGCCCCAGGAACCACAGACCAGAGGCTTCTCCATGACCACAACTGTGTCCTCAATAAGAATGCATTGCTTTTTAGCCACAGAAGGACTGAAGGAAAGAGAGCAGATGAATCACAGTTTAAGTGACCACATTTATCACAACCCCATGGAACTCACACTCTGATGAAGGTATATCCACAGCCCCATCTTCACATTAAAAATGCCAAATATTTTGACCTAAAAGGTACCTTAAAGTAGATGCTAATTTAAAACACCCTTTGACAAACCAGAAAACTGAAAAGGCTTTGACAGCCTGAAACGCAAGTGGTCCGACTCCCAGTCCACACTGGGACGAAAGGCCGAGTGTTGTCGTCTAAGCGACCAGAACCGTCTGCCCCAGCTCGTTCACTCTTTCGCGAGGATGCCTCCAAGATGGCTCCCTTCAGCGGTGGCACACGGCTGCCTTTGGACACTGCTTCACGCTCTTCAAAGTTCCTTCCATTTTCCCACTGAACCGTCTCAACAACCCCACGAGCTGGCTTTTGCAGCCTCGTTCTTCGGATGACAGAACAGCCTGCCTGAGAGACTGCGTGCGGAGATGAAGCGCCCCAAGCCTTCCCTACCTGGATGTGGGCAGAGTCGCCCAGTCCCGGCTCCTCCCGGCACAGCACCTGAGTTCTGCAGGACGCCCTGTGCTGGCGGTGCGGATTCGCCTTGACCCATGCACTCCGTGCAGAGGGTCCCCCAAACCTCCAGTGCCCGGTCTCAGGGAGCGGAGGATGAGGCAGGGGTGGCCGTAGAGAGTCAAGCTGAGTGGTCCACCCAAGCATCAAAGCTTTGGCGGTGGCTCATGGCAGGCCCTCATCCCTGATAGCAGAGCCAACAGTCCAGTAGATGTTGACCTAATGCTGCCTGACCCACTGCCACACCTGCTTCCGGCTCTAGAAAGTGGGGAATAATGAAAATGTCACCCTCACACGCTTGTCGTGAGGATCAGGTGAGCTGATACACGGAGTGCGTGTAGAACGGTGTCTGGCCCCAGCACCTGCTGCCTGGTGTTAGGATGGCATCGTCTCATTGCTTCGGATAAGCAGTCACTCAGCATTGCACTGTGCACGTACAAAGCCTCATTGCTCCTACCATTAAACCAGAGCTCAAGGTCGGGGAAAGGGTGAGCACCTGCTTCCTCCCCAGGCTGGAAGCAGCAGCAGACTCTGGGAGGCGAGGGTGCCCCATCTTCCACGGCCTGAGGCGTCAGCCTGTGGTCTGAGGCTGAGGTTAACTCCAGCCACTGAGCTCGTGGGTCATTCACCAGGGGTGCAGAAGTGCTGCCTGCAGCAATGTCACAGGTCTGGTCTACCCGCTTCTCAACCACGCCACCCTGCCCAGGCAGGATAGGAACTCCAGCGCAGGGAGGCTGGAATCCTGAATTTTCTGTTTTGCGGTGTCACTTGTCCACGTTTGAATCCACATCTCCTCCTTCCATACTGCAACAAGACTTTTCTTTTCCCTGTATACGGAGCTTAGATTGGAAAAAAAGATGTTTGAATTGATGCTACCGTTAAGTCATGTCTTCCTGGGACACAACTTCCGGGCAAAGGGGCTTAAATCAATAGAGTGCCCCCTCTATCCCAGTCCAGGGAGAGGTGGCAGAGGTGCATGCACTTGCATTAATTAGGCATCTACTGCATGCCTGCCTATGACAGGCCCTATCAACCTGCGGATACAGGAACAAGGTACAGCAACAGGACAGACCAAGAAACACAATGTCATGGCACCGTGGGGTGCGTGCCATGACGGGCCTCGGTCCTGGGCGCCTTGGGAAGCCAGTGGAGGGATGCTTTCCAGCCTGGGTGAGGAAGAGGTTGGGAATGGAGCCAGGAGGAGGCATTCCTGGGGAGGAGGCTAGCTTTGGTTTACAATGCAGATTCTGAGAGTCTTTGAGCTGAAAGAAACCTTTGTGCTCAGGACTTTTTGACAGTTAAAAAAAAAACTAACAGGGATTCCAGAAGAAGTGAGAGGAATGACTCACAGACGGCTGTCTCCCTCCTGGTCCCCAGGAGCCTGGCCCTATCAGGGAGGCTCCCATTCCCAGGGCTTTGAGGGAAGCTGGTCACCCAGGTCTCCCTGCCAGGAACTAGCTAGCAGGGGCAGGTTTAGGTGGCAGAGACCCCAAAGGTAAGCCAGAGCGTCTCCACCTTGATGCTGGTTAGAATCACCCAGGGAGCTTTAACTCACTCCCCACGTGCAGACAGGTGCTATTGGAATCCAGAGGCTCTAAGCTTGGTGCACAGAACCCTGTATCCCGTGTCTTGTTTGTTTGTTCACTTCTAATAATTTTGATTGAAGTATAGCTGAATCACAATGTTGTGTTAATTTCTGCTGTACAGCAGTGATTCGGTTTTATACACACACACACACACACACACACATATATACACACATTCTTTTCTTGTATATTCTTTTCCATTATGGTTCATCACAGGATACTGAATAGAGTTCTCTGTGCTCTACAGTAGGACTTTGGTGTTTATCTCCTGTGTCTTGTTGGATGTACAGCCTGCTGGGTACTAGGGATAGAGGATGGTTTTTCCCATTTCATAGAGGAAGCAGATCCGTGAGGGCCAGGTGGCTTGTCAGATGTCGCAGATGTGGCAAGAGAGGCATAGAGTCGAGTTTGCAAGCCCAGTGCCTGCTTCTCCACTGGCCGAAGGTCCTGGCCTTGCGCTGACCCACGCACAGCCAGGCACCCAGTGGAACTGCTGTGAAGGGCAGATTTTGCAAGTTCCCTGGAACCACTCACTTGTGAGAGGGCCGCAGAGCCCTGAGGCTCCTCAGGGTGAGCTGTTTTGTCACGAACCCTTATTGGGAACGGCAAGACTGAGCTGTCACGCTTAGTCCTGGTTCCACCCGGACTCTAGCTTATGCGGGACAAGAGGCTGGGGCGAGGTCCGCAGGGGCCAAGGCCCTGAGAGCATTCGGGATCTGCCAGGGAGGAAAGGAAGCCAAAGAAGAGCCCCATCTAGCTGCCGAGCCCTTGCTCCTCAGGAGCAGGGAGGGGCACGCCTGGACCCCTGACTCTGCGTTGCTCTCCTACTACTGCTGTCCCCCGGCAACCTCTGGGACCCGCGGTCATCTCTCAGGGCCACCCAAGGCCATCGTCAGACCTGAGAGGAGCAGAGGCACAGACGCACACGGAGGGAAAATGATTCGTGGAGACTCACAGGGAGAAGACATTTGTGTGACGATGGAGGTAGGTCTTGGGATGCTGCAACCGCAAGCCAAGGGATGCTGGCGGCTGACAGCCACCATCAGGGGCCGGAACAGGCAAGGAAGGGGATGCCCATACCCTGACCTCAGACTTCCAGCCTCCAGAACTGGGAGAGAAAAGATTTCTGTGGTCTTAAGGCCCCCAATCTGTGGTGTTTTATGACGGCAGCCCCAGGAAACTGACAGAGACGGGTAAAATGACAACTGCATGTCAAGCCGTGCCAGGAGGGGGGCTCAGGAGGCTGGGGAAGACTGTCTACCACCTCCAGCCACCCCAGAGCTTGTGAGGGGGCTGCACAGGAAGATGGACTAAGGTAGAGGGACCCTTAGAGGTGAGCTAGTCTATACCCCATTCGACACACAGGGCACAGCCCAGAGAGGGCATCAGGGTAGAAGGGGGCTGAGGCCAGAGCCCACACCTGGGGGTTCTTTCCTGGGAGCCCTCAGAAGATGTGCCTTGGCATCTTGGCCTCTGCAGCCCCGAATGGTGTCTGGGACACAGAAGAGGCTCAGAATAATCTGGTGGCTGTCTGCTGTCCCTAGGTTGGCCAGCACCCACACGACACCCTCTTCCCACGCCTAGCCTGGGAACACTGAAGCCTGAGCGATTTGAGAACATTGCCAGGGTGCAATCACCTTCTCAGCCAGACGGAGGGAGGCCCTTGGCCTCTGGAGGTGAGGCAGGAGCAGCTCAGGACAAAGTATGTTTCTATTATCACGCAGCCTTACAACTCATCTGCCCAGTCCGGCCCTGCCCGGAGCACTCCACGGAGGGACGGACGGCGCCGGGAGCCCTTCCAGCCTCCTCTGCAGCCCGCCTCCGGCTCTCCCTGATTTGTTTCACTTGGAGGAATTGTTTTGTTTTAATTTACCTTCATTTGGTCATTTCTTACATAAGCCTCCTGGCCCAGGTCATTTGCTAGGTTGTCCGTCCCCCACGTGAGGATCTAAGGCTCCTGGGAACATTCCGGACACCACTGGACAAGGGGGATTTAAACACAATGTTTGCACCAAGAAAGAGTGGGTTGACTTTGCACGGAAAATAGAATGTTCCCGCCAGAAGCAACTTGAGAAGTGGCCACCCACTCAGGGTTTTTACAGATGAGGCCACTGAGGCCTAAAGAACTGAGAGGACTTGCTCAAGGTCACACTCAAGGTCACAAGGTCGTTAGTGACAGCCGGGGGCACCGTGAGCGGGTCCCTCCCTCGCACTCTTCTTCCCCTTTCTTTCTCCAGCTACTTCACAGCCCACTCCCGCCTCCCCCCCACCCCCCAATCAAGTTCCCTGGCCCATCGTCCCACCCATCCCCCCTCTCTAGCCCATCCTCCCACCCATCCCCCCTCTCTAGCCCGGGCCTCTCCAGGGAATGAAAAGACGCATCCCTCCCAAGAGCGCCGGACACTCCCAGCGCCGCGCCTCCGACCGCGGCCTCCAGGGCGCCCACCGCTCCTTCCCAGACTCGGCGCTACAGACCCCGCTTTTGTAGGCGAACCTGAACCGGCCAACTTTCTGCGGCAGGTGGGGCCGGGTCTTCTTAGCTCACCCCTCTTCCTCCCTCCATCCCGCCCCCGCCCATCACGGAGACTCAATTCCAAGGGGAGGAGGGAGGAAGAAGGCCAGTCCCTTGCTGAGGACGACACTGTCCTCCGAAGCCGACCCTGAGCCTCCGGCCCGCCGCCCGCAGGGCCCTCCGCCTGCGGTTCCGCCCTCCGCCTGCGGTTCCCGCCGGCTCAGCAGCGCTCGAGCCTGGAAGCGCGTGGCCGGGGCGCTGGCGTGGTGGGCCGCGGGCTCCCGGGGCGCGCCCCTTCCCCCGACCCCAGTCCCGGTCCGGTCCCGTACACTCCCCTCGGACCGCCTTCACCATTTGACCACGAAGCGGGACCAGAGCAACTCCCAGCAGCCGAGAGCTCGGGCCCCTCTGGTCCGGTGGGCGGTCCCTGGGCGCGCTCTGGGCTGCAGGAGGGTGTCGGCGCCCAGCCCCGCGCCGGCCCCGGACCCGCAGAAGACCCGCCAGCAGCGGCGGCCACGGGCAAGGGCTGCCGGGGAGAAGTGCCCCAGACACTCACCGCAGGTGCCAGGGCGCGCCGGAGTTCAGATGGGTCTTTCTGGAACCAGAACGGCTTTTTTCCTCTGAGAGCCGGTGTCAGGAGTCAGCCTGCCGCCGGGCTCGCCCCGCCCGGCCCTTGCACACACGCCAACACACAGGCACACACTTGCACACGCGCCCTGCGCATCGCACAGGCTCCCGGAGGCCCGGCCCGGGACCGCAGGGACTAGCCCTGGGGGGCGCGGAGGGGGGGTCTGCAGGTCTCCCCGGTCGCTCCAGGGAGTGAACCATTTCCAATCTCGCGTAGGGACGAAGGTGCGGGCCGAGGTTGAAGACCCTGGAGCCCAAGAGGGCAGCCCGGAGGCCACCCCGGAGCCGCGGCGCGGGGGGAGCGTCAGGAAAAGTCGGTGCCCTCGGAGACGAGGGGTGGTGGGACTGACCGAGGCTGGCCTTTGCCCGCGGGGCGCAGGGCGGGGATGGGGCCGGGTGGGGGGGCTGGGACCCGTGCACTCTCCCCCCCCCCCCCCGCCAGCCTTGCCCGTGGCAGCGCAGTACTGTACGCCCGGCTTCGCCCAGATCCCCTCGGAGGAGGCGGAAGATGGAAGTTGGCTTTTGTCTGACCCGGTCAGACAGCCGTTTTGTGGGATAAAGGCTTAACGCTCGGTGAACACGCAGAAAAAGCTCAGCGCTGGCCCTCTGACAGTCCCATTGTCTGGGGCCTGAGCCCAGCGGTTTGGTCTGAAAGCGCCAAGTTCATGACATTTCAAAGAGAAATGATACTGGAGGTGGGGTGGGAAGGGGAGGGAAGGGTGGGCCGGAGAAACAAAACCCTAGGAGATAGCAAAATTTGGCTCCTTGACCGCGGGACTCCTCGGCAGCCCTCTTCACACCCGTTCAGACCAAGTCCCTTTCTCAGGACACATCTGGGTGGGGAGCCATGCAGATAGAGTCAGGATCACCAGGGGCTGCCGTTTGCAAGGTGAAGGTGTGAAAAGATGCCCAGATGAGCACTGTGGAAGCTTCTAGGACTATTAGCAAAGCCCCACAGCCAGCAGCGCAAGCTCCCATTGTCTGCACTGCCCCGCAGGACGAGACTTTGCCAAAAGGACTTTAGGTGACAAAACGAGTTTATTTTAAAGAGCTAGAGTGTTATTGTTTTCTTTCATTTTTATTACAGTTATTACCATATCCTTTTTAAAAAAACATTATTTTCTGAGCCAGGGAGCAAAGAAGCTTCCATTTTTAGTGTTTAATTTGTTTAATGTGCCTCTCTGCAAAAGCAAATAATTCGGGAGAGAAAGCGGAGCAGTCAGGAAATTGAATGTGTTTTGTCTCCAGCCAAGTTTCCCTTGAGTGATTTCGTTTGCTTTCTGTCTCGCCGAGCAGGCTCTGCTCTCGGACCTCCAGCAGGCTTTGCCAGGCCGGCAGGCGAGGGCCTCTGCACCCCTCAGCCCTTTGGCCAGGTAAGCCATCCTCTGGAAGAACAAAACAGGCCTTGCAGAATCATGCTAACGCGAGGAGAAAATAGGATTAGGCAGAAGTACCAGCAAGGTAAGTCGGATTAACAGCAAGGTTCAATACATGTTGGCATTCTTGTGCAATTTTTAATTCCTCAAAGGTATATGTTTCCCTTCCCTGGTTTTATTTAAAGAGGCTGTTTGTTTGTGCCCACGAGTGGTAAGGCTCTGTGCGGAATTGGAAACGTATAACCTTGCAAAATGACATTTCGCCCTGTAAGAGCGTGACACGCACGGGCAGATACCGGCAGAGCGCAGACGCGCGTTCTTTGTTAACGCCTCTTGCCCCCTGGCGTCGCTTTGATGGAAGGACACTCCCACGCACTGCTGCGGAGTATCTGCCAACCGGCTCCTTCCCCACAGGCAACCAGGGAGATGCCTGCTAGCCGAGTCACTTTTTAAATACCCAAAGTCGGTGTTTAAACACTTACGAACAGGGACTGGAGATCACTAAACCTTGGGAGCAAAGAGTTTGATGGCAAAAACTTTTTTATACTGTTGAGAAAAATATATATCTGTATTGCATTTTCCACATGCAAATTTAGTCTTCCTTGGTTAATCAGGCTCCTCTGTGTGTCATAAATTAATACAGTTCTTTGGGGCAAGGCAAGGGAGCATTTATAATAGTTTCAGTTTATAAATCGTTTAGCAATAAACTTCGGGGGCAGAGGGCTGCAGTTCCCTGGGTAGCCAAGGCTGGTTCATGGACTGTTGGGGAGTCATCGCATCTGACTGTTTGTGGCATTTCTGAAGGTCCTTTCCAGGATGAACTGCAGACAGAAAGCCAGAGTGGAAAGAATCAACCCAAAAGGCTTTTGAGGTTCTGACTGAGAGGGAAACACGTGTTTGCAAAAGCTTAAGGCCAAAGGAAAAGACAGTTCTGCTTGATCAGAGCTTTCCCCTTTGGGGGAGGTCGCGGAGAGAGAACAGCCATGGGGTTTCTGCTTCCATTTCAGACTCTGCATGTTGTAGGTGATATAGGGCATGGATTTGGAATGTGAATCTCCACAGATAGAGGTGGAGTCCCCAAGGAGACTGGGCAGGGTGAGAACTCTGGGAACGCTGTGGTGGATGTCTCTTCCAGCACTCCTGTCAGCTCTGTGGAACTGGACAGAGAAGTTTTCTCCATCTGCGCCCTGGCTCTGCTTGCCCCGCTACCTGTGAGCTTCCCACAGAGAAGCTGAAGAATTCCTGATGGTGCGTTTCTCTAGTGTTCTCTGGGTGATGCGTTTAGTAAACTCAAGAAGTCTGTAATTCCATTTTGATTACTCTAGCGAAAGGAGAGTCCAGGTTTTGTTTGTTTTTAAAAATGTCTTTCTCTTTTCCGGATTTAATGCAGATACGTGTGTTTATATAAGAGGAATGGACTTTTGCAAGGCCAGATCTCACCGGTTCCTTGTTTTAATGGCTTGGTCTGCGGATTCATGCACGAATGCCTCTTTTGCAACTAATCAATAACCTAGCTCATTGCGGAGGCCGCAGAGCTCCAGGGCCTGTAGTTTTCTCTTTGGTGGGTTAAGCTCATGACCTTTTGGGTCTAAACTCTGTTCTGGTTACCCAGTACATACACTTTCAAAGTTACTTATTTCCATTTGATGCCTGACAGTTCTAAAGGCGTGGAGAGTCTGACCCTTCTTGCCCCCCTCCTCCTCTCATTATCTTTAGGGTCTAAAATCTTTCAGGAGCTTTCCTTTGCTTGAGCCCATAGCTATAACTGAGGTTCCCATTTTCCCAGATGTCAGCACCAGTACCTGAGTCCAGATGCTCTGTGGCAGGAGAAAGTGTGGTTCAGCGCACCCAGCTGCTCCCCTCCTGCACCCGTCCTTCTCCTCTGCCTCATTTTGCGGGAACCTTGAGTTTAATGTGACATGGAGGGGTTCCCACACTGGGGCACGTTGAACAAATGTCCCCCGTAGACAAGAATGATGGACGAGCTGGCCATGGGGAAGAAGGGCTCTAAAGCAGCTGTGAGTTGACCCAATGTGTAGAAAACATCAAAAGGTACACTCATTCGCACACCTTTCTTTGTGCCTGGGTTGTGTACCCCTCTGCTGGTTTCCCTGGGCTTGTTCGTAACTAGCAGATGTATTTATCAGAGGAATGCTGTCCTTATTCCTACTGATAGCATTGTTCGCTTACCTAGAAATTAAAAGTAAAGGGGAAGCATCCTCCCAGGTGAAAGGGGGTAGCCGGAACTCCCTGGACGGAAACGAAACTGGCAGCAGCTCTCCGTGAGTGGTGGTCCCTGTAGTAGATCCAGAGCTCGGTGGAGAAGCCCAGACCCCGGCCTTTTCCTTGAGGCCATTTAGTCTGCACTCCCTGCCTCCCATCACCAACCCCCAGATACTGCCAGTAATAACAACCAGCAGCTCAGAGGCGGGCAGGCCCTCGGCCACTGTGTGTGTGCCTTTGTTGGCCTTGGGACTGGCAGCCTCCAGCTTGCGCCGTGGTGGTCTGCACCCGTGGACCCAAGCTCCAACGATCTGGGGCCTGGCCTGCCGGCTGCACCGCGGTGGGGAAACGCCGGCTGCTTCTGGGCACTGGGGGCTTGTTGATTGCTGAGGGGCTGGGGGTTCTCGGTGGCGGTTCGAGAACCTGGGGGCACTGGGGGCTTGTTGATTGGTGAGGTGGCTGGGGGTTCTCCAGGGCCCAGGCCGTGGATCAGGCCTGAGCCTGAGCTCCTAGGGGTTTTGTTTTTGTTGAGAGAGGGGGTTTCGAGACAGGAAGTGCTTGCAGAGCGTAGGGGAAATATTTGGAGAAAGCTGACAAGAATTCAGGCCCAGATCCGAGGAGGTCAGTCATCTAGGCCAGACTTCAGGGAAACCCAGCCGGGGAGGTGGGAAGTAGAGAGACACCCTGTTAGGTCTTCAGGGTTGACACTTTGGGGGCCCCCAGCCCCCATTAGGAACCTCCTTCCTCTGCAAGCTTGGAGGATGGGCATTGCACACACGAGAGGCTCGGGCAGTCCAGTGAGCCCTGCTTCCCACTGCTGGCTTGTTTAGGGGAAATGTGATCAAATCCATGCACAATCACAAACCCCTTTATCAGGTGGGGAACCCCACTTCAAAAAGGAGAAATGGGAAGCTTTGGAAACCTGCCACTCTAGTGATGAGGGATGGAGAAGGGCAAATTTATTTCCACTGGACTGCTGTAAAGTAGGTTTGGAGAGAACAAAGCAAAAATGTTTGTAAGTATACGTATATATTTCATATTTGTCTTCTGTAAATATAGCTTTATTGGGTGTCTTAAACCCCTGAATTGAGCAGAGTCCAAAAGCTGTCTATTGGCCAAGTTCACACACATCAGCTCTCTCCCTGGGCATCTCCATGCATTTTATTTATTCTTCAGTTTTTTCAAACTTATTCTTGAACCACGTGAAGACAGTTTTATTTGGCTTGTAAAGACGGTTTAACCCATCGAGTATGCATTGTAAAAGTTTCACAGTCAAATGCCAGCCTGACTTCCAAATTGGGAAGTTAAATATTTGTTTTTAATTTTCTGGCTCAAAAATGTTAACTAACAGAAATGATTCTTTCTGCTCTAATGTGCTTGCATACATGGGGTTGTTATTAGAACCTTCCCCTAAAACAACATTTGCTTCCTGTCCTGACGCATTGTGTTTGGAAACTCCATTCTTAGAAGAAATTTTAATATGTACAAATAAGAAGCAAGTGCTTGACCTTAGGGTGCTTTGGTACAAGAGGCAGGGCCATGAGGACACAGCATTCGTATTATTATTTGAACAGCTTGATTAGAGACCAGGTTAAGTAAAAGAATGTATTTTGTGGGAAATCGTAAAAGGGCTTGCTTTACAGAAAACATTGGCACCAAAGTCCCCTCAGTGCTTGTCCTTTTCAATATTATAATTGAAGACTGAAAAAATAGCTTAAATTTGGAATTTTATAAAGAATTTCAAGGTTTAATTTGCCAACTATTTTAGCTTTGTTGCATTTATACATGTCACTTTCTTAAATTAAGCACATTGCTCTTTTCTTTACTGAGTGCAACTAAACGACAGAGAATACGAACAGGTTTGGAAATAACCTCACACATGACCCGCACATCGTTGGGAATGGAACCAGAGAAGACTCTCTTCTCTGGGGAGGTGTATTTCCAGGCAAATCAAATTGCAAACAGTTTAAAATACCCTCTGCTCAAACTAACACTTGCGTCTGATGGAAGAGGTACCGTCTGACCATAAACCAAGACGGGATCCCTCGTAAAGAATCAGTATTCCCACATCCTCCCATGTGACTTTTAAAAAAGGGCCCTTTGGGGGAACAGACGCCTCTAGCGCTTAGGGAGTTGAGGTACACATAACCTCCACGACAAGCGCCTAGTAACTGTCTTAACTGGGGTGCCATTTACTTGCTCTCTGCTTTATCCTCCAATGTCTAAAGGAAACAAAGATGCCGCCTACCTACCTCTGCTAGGGGAAGCTCGCTTCCGTTTCCTGTGGAACGCACGCCAAGGACCCTCTCTTCCCCTAGACCTGGTGTTAACTCCCATGAGTGATGCCCGCTGCACCTTCTAGAGTGACCCGAACCGCTTACATCTCTTTTCAGCCGAGCAGGGTTCATCTGAAGTCTGCCCTTTACGGCATCCACAGGTCTCCTGCATGAGACACCCACGTGTAGAAGGTGGCCGTGTATAACCAGAGCTAGGTAGGTTTTAGTGGGTCGAGTACGACCGTTCTTGATCCCCTGGCAGCTTGAGTCCAGGAAACTCCCTCCGCCTCCACCTCCTTCCTGTGGGAACCCAGGGAAGGAAGGGAAAAGGAGGTACAGCTTTCTGGTTTTCGAGGTGGGCAGGGATGGAGGGACTTCTAGGGGGCAAATCATTTCTTTCCACCAAATTCAGGGATTTAGCAGGTCACCAGGTAATTCGTTCAGCCATGTGCTCTGTAGCCAACACCATTTTTAATTTACCAGGAGACGCTTCCCTCTCTCTGAGATCTAGGACTGCCTTGGGGAAGCCCTCCCTACCACGCAGCTAAGGCAGACTTCCCCCGGCACTGCCTTTCCTGGACCATTTTGAACCTCCTTCCCGGGATCTGTAGGCTGCTGTATTGGAGACTCATCAAGTCTCGTGTGCTCCCACTCCTGTCCTGCTCCTGTCCTGGTGGGGTTGGAGGCTGAAAGGGGTGGGACAGGAAGGGATAAGGGGGTATTTCTCTTTCACTTTTGCTTAATGCTTCCTCTTAAAGAGAGCGGGGAGGGTAGACAGCAAGCTCGCCTCTTAGGTTTCCACTCCGGCTGCCTCCCCGTCAGCTAGGAGAGCCCCTGTACTTTAAAATGCAACCTCCCCCCCTTCCCCACACTGTTTGAAACGCGGCTGTGAGATTTGGCTGAATCGAGCTGCGTTTGCTGCCGGCACGTGGGTCCGGGCGTGGGCGCGTTTTGCGCGCACGGGGACGCGTGTGCACGGGGACGGCGTGCGGCGGCTGTCGTCCAGACCCGTTCCTACGGGCGCAGCGCAGCAGCAGCCGCGGACTGCGTTGGGAAAGCGGACCGAGGGTGGAGGAGGTCGAAGGGGAAACTGGTCCAGGCGAAAGAACAGAGACAATTAGGGCCTGTCGGGGTGCCTGCACTTTCCCGCCTTCTCGAAGTGACCTTTACGCCCGCGGCGGCGAGGAAGTAAACAATATTGATTAGGTTCTTCCTTCGGTTCCACGGGGCCGCGCTCCGCTGTGCAAAATGAACCATCAGTGGACGCTATTGACCGAGCGCGCTGGCGGCCTCTCCCATTCACATGTCCGCGCGTAATGAATTCGTCCATTTAGAAACATTACAAGGAATATTGGAGATTGACTGCCAGAGGAAGTGACACTTGACCCTTGCATCCTGCGCCCCGGAGGGGACAGCAGCCCGATTTCAAAATAGCAGTCCTCGAGCAGCGCCGCGCGGCGGTGACCGGCCGCCGCCCTCCAGAACCTCTCCGGGCCCCCTTACTCGCCCCTCCCGCCTTGCGAGCGGCGTTCCCTGCTCGACACCTTCTCGCCGCCGCGTTTCAGTCAGACTTACTGGGATGGTACCGAGCAGGCGCCAGGGACAAGAAACAGGGCGCGAGCGACAACGCGCGAACACGCCGAGCCGCGCGATCCAGCGCGCCCAGCCACGCGCGCGCTGCTCGCGGGGACCCCACCCGGCCCGGCCGGATCGCCGAAAGAGCTGGGGCCCGCAGGGTCGCCCCCGGGACGCAGGGACCCTCCCGGCTCCCGCGCCCCTCGCTTCAGTCTCCGGAACGAACTGGGCGGGCGCTTGCCCTTGGCGAGCCCGGGGCTGGGATGCCCGGGAGGGGGATGAAGACACGTCGCCCCCTAATCGCCGCGCTCCCAGTTCGGTTCCTGCGGGGACCGGAGCGAATAGTGGACCGAGATGCAGAAAGGGAGGAGAGAAAGGACAAGAGAGAGGAGACGAGGGAGGGGAGAAGGGCCTTGGCGTGCGTCCCGCCCTCGGGCCTCAGCGCCCCAAACGCCCCGCGCTTAGGGCGAGGTTGGGAAGGCTCCGAGACCGCGCGGCGCGGATCTGGGGCGCTTAGGACATTCACAGACATAATCGAGGTGCCGAACTGGGCTTCTTAATTTCCAAGTCGGGGCAGGCGGGTGTGGCTGGAGCGCGCGGGCCCGCCCCAGCGCTCCGAACGCTTCGCTCTGGTCTCCCTCAGGCCGCGCGAACCCGCCAAGACTGCTCCGCCTGGAAGTCCGGCCGCGCTTTTTGTTCTGGCCGGTGGCCGTAATTTAACGTAAAATGCCTATTAGAATTACTGCTGCTGCTACACGAGTTTCTCCTTGTTTTGCCACCAACTAACAGGATTAGCCAACAAGAGCGAGATTTCAAATTAACCATAAAAATTACAAATTGCAATTCATTTAGCTGCCCATTTACTACATTAAAAAAACATAAATAAATGAATCTGTGTTCGGAGGGTTGAAACGGCCGCGAGGAAGCCTGAGCAGTTGAACTCAGGCCTCGCTCCTTGCCAGTCAGGGCTTGCGCCGGGAGTGCGGCGGTCGCCCGATTGGCAATGTCCTCCAGGGCACCAGATAGAGGCAGTGTGCGCTGTAGAGTTCTTCCGGGGGACTTAGGGCGGGGAAGGAGGCCCCCGAGCACAAGCATTCTGACCATCTAAATGATTCCCTAGGAAGGGGCTGTGCGGGGGAAGAAGTGTGGGCGCCGAGGAGTGGTCTAGGGGAGAGGGCTCTTCAGAAGGAAAGCCCGGAGATGCAGCAAAAATGATTTGCAAAACTGAGCGGGTGGTGGCGATTCTCGTCTGGCGCCTAGAGTGTAAGGGGTGAGATGCTGGTGAGTTCCGTGCTGCATTTGGTAGTGGACGTGCCTTTAGCCAAATTAGTTTCCAGTCCGTTTGCAGGGGCAGGCGGGCCTTTTTAGGCCCTTCGTCTGGGCTGCGGGGTGGGTGTGTGGAGCTGAGCGGCCTTTCAAACCCAGTTTCTGCTTTCTCAATCATTGAAGTTTTGTGCATTACAGACGCCCAGAGTCCTAAAGTTTTGTGTGGGCAGTATACTCAGTGGGAGGCATGATTTATGGGGGATGCGCTGGGTCGCGGTGGGTGAGCGAAAGAGGGTTCCCGCTTTGCTGGGGGAGGCGGACTGGGCAGGAGCTCTCTTTCCCCCTTGGCCAAACGTCACTTAGAGGCAAACACTGATCAGGCCTCGCTCCCACCTGGTTGGTTTCGGGAGATTTTGTTTCTAAGCCAAAGGGTCTTTGGTAACGGACACGCGCTTTGCTTCTCTCTGCAGCCGGCACCAGGCCTCCCCAGGGCAGGTGACGTTGCCCCACCGCGTGCGATCAGCAGGGGGCGCGCTGGGACGCCTCCCCCGCGCCAGCCGCCAGCCCCACCGGCCACCCGTGGGGGTGGGGAGCCTCGAGCTTCTTTCCCCGCAAGTTGGCCCGCGCCGGGGGTCTTCTACCCGACCGCGTGGGCTCCTGTCCCGTGGGGCACTTCCCGGAACTGGGGCGAGGGGTGGTGCGCGCCCCGGCGCCCCGGCGCCCCGGCGGGGAGGGCGGGTCGGCCGGAGCCGCGGGCAGGACCAGGCTTGGCACCGAGCTGGCGACGCGCGCAATGTGGCCGGGCTCCAGTGCCCGTGCTGTCCCAGGATCGGAAGAAAGTGCGCTAGGCTCCACTGGCCGCCACCAAGACGCGCACCCTAGTTCTTTACAGACGCACGTTCTTTGGCACCCTCCCACCCCCGCCGCCGCTCCTGCCCTAAACTCTCGGGCCAAATCCAGAGGAGGACATGCCTCCTCCCTAGAATGTTCTCGAATAAATCCTGAACTAGTCTGATTCCACCTGAGCCCGGGCCTCCCGCGGGTAACACCAGAGTCAGGAAGGCCGGGGGTGGGGTGATGGGGACGGTGACAGGCGGGGCGGGCACTTGGTGCCCAGTGGATCCTGCGTGGCGCTGCCGCCGCCGTCCCACCGAATCTGACCTTCCTTGCCCTCCTGAACCTGTTCAAAGGTTGGGCGGGCCCCGCAGAGAGTGTGCCTCCTGCTTGGGCAGGCCGGGACGCAGGGGCGCGCGCAGACTTTTCCAGAACCCCTGCAGAACCATGGAGCCCTTGGCATAGTGCTGGGCGAGGCCCTGGCGCCTCCGATGGCTCCCGGGAAAGAGTGGGCGGGGCGCCCCGGTTGCGCCCCGGGCCCTGGGCTGTAACCGCCCCCTCCCCGGCCTCGGTGCCCCAGGGGAAAGGAGCGCGCGCAGCCCGAACCCCGCGCGGCTTCTTCCGCAAGTCCCGGAAAAAGGCGTAAGGGGAGGAGGGGAGTTGTTTTCCTGTCCTCGGGTCTCGCTCTCTCATCCTTGAACACGGAGCCAGAAGACGCAAAGGAGAGTTTGTTCAACTCTCCGCCGACAACCGCCGCTCAGTTACGTCTCATTTACTTCCTGCAGCTCTGCGTTCCCGGGCGCAGGGAGCGGGAGAAGCCTTTGTTCCGCCGACAAAGTCCGGGAAGCTCGCCGGCCGGTCGGGTGGCCCAGGTTGAATGGGCTCCCCGCGCCCCGCTGCAGGTTTCGGGGCTGTTGGGCTGCTGGGTTAGGGGTACCTCCTCAGATCCGGACTGTGTTCTCTTGGGGCGCCCAACTGTTCCCTTGAGCCTGCCGGAGCCCTTGCAGAATCCTGGCAGAAATACCTAGCCCGCCCCACACAGGGCCTTCCGCGGGGCTTGAGGGGGTCTGAGAATCATTCCCGTGACCGCAGGAGGACACTGCCTCCCAGTCGCCAGGCGGAGGCGGGCAGTGGCTGGGGAACGGGGGCGCCGCGGCCGCGTTTACAGCAATCCCCAGGGTTCATCCGTGCTCACCAGGTGGCTTTCCTCCTCGCCACGGGAGGTATTTTATTAAATCTTTCCAGGCACTCACTGAGACAGGTGCTATCTCCATTGCACGGCTGAGGAACCAGGCCGGCGCAGCTAGTGAGTAGCTGAATTTGAGCAAGGATTGCCTTTAGAGCTGCGGCTCCGCTGACGCCCTCTGTGGCCCCCACGTGGAGCCTGCTCTGCGCCTTGGGCCTCAGGCGCCTGACCTGTAAACTGATGATGAGCCATCCACCTTGCTGACTCCTTCGTGGAGTGAAGCCCAGATTCTGAGGACTGTCTTAGCCGATGAGGTTGCTCACAGTGGGTCGGACAGGGTGTGGGTGTGGCCATGGCCCTCCCCCTCGGAGCAGTGGGGCCCTGGCAGACAGCACTTTGCGCCTTGATGACTTTAAACTGTTGAAGCGATCAGAGGACAGAGCTCCACCGTCAGTCTGGGAGTCTTGGAGCTGGGGCGGTGAGAGGGAGGGTGCGCTGGGATCCTGAGGGAGAAGCCACGCTGGACCCCCAGGTTTCCGGTATCCGTGGTCAACAGGCTTCATTAAGCACCTGCTGTGGGTCCAACACTGCACTTGGTGCACTGGGGGCGTGCAGGGTGTCGGAGGGGCAGCCCCCAAGCTTGCTCCAGCCTCTGTGTTCTCTACCCAGAGGAGGGGTCCCGGAGCATAGCCTTCTGGTCACGGCTGGACACAAACGGAGCTCCCACCAGCCTGTCTGGAACCTTGCACGCTATACCAAACAGACCAGCCTGTGTCTCACGCTGGCGGCTTCTCTCTCTTCATGTCTGGTCTTTGCCTGGCACTCGAGGAGAGCTCAGTCCTTGTGGGCTAGGCTGGGCGGCACCTCTCCGGCTGCAGCATTTCCTGTACATATGAGTGAGCCAAGGGCAAGTGAGGGGATGGTCCCTCTGGGAGATGTATAGGATGTATGTGCACAAAACAATCACGCGCTGCAACCTTCCTTGGAAGACAGACCCTTTATATCCCCGCGGGGTCTGAGCGCAGCAGTCTCTCTGGTTCCCAGTGCAAATTTACCTCCACCCCTCCCCCACCCGCTCTGCGTAAGTCCTGATCCCACCCCCCCATCCCCGCCCCAGGACCACATCCACTGACCAGCAGAGCCCCTCTCTGGCCTGGAAACAAGAATGTCCCCTCCTCTCACCGCTCCAAGCAGGCAGGTGCGTCATCCATGGATGTAAAAAGCTGGCAGGGCGGATGCGGTGGAGAAATGGGCAGCAGAGCAGAAGTGGAGGCCGTGCTCTCCCAGGGCCTTGCTTTGGACAGAAGCAGCCTGCACTCCCATCTCCATTTTATAGATGGAGAAATGAGATCCTGGAAAGATTAAAGGATCAACTATTAGGAGGCCAACCAAGGGCCTGGAAGAGGGGAGCCCTGTCAGCTAATAGTAACTCATACTTGGATAGCGTTCCCTACGCGCCTCATCCTCCTTGCACATTATGGATGCAGCCCCCCAACGAGCCTGGAAGATAGGTTCTAGTCTCATTCTTCCAATGTTACAGATGAGGAAACGGAGGCACCGCGAGGTTTGGTGACTTGCCCAAGATCACACCGCCTGGTAAGTGGTGGAGCCTTGGTTTGTCACCACACTGTCCTGCCCTGCACAGCGTCACCTCTCACAAAGAGACGCCTGTCCCCAGGAGGAGCCCCACCGTCCACTGTGGACAGATGAGCAGAGACAAGAGAAGGGGCGGAGGAAGGTCCAGCCGCCCACCTGGCCCCTGGGTGCCTGCCTTTCATCCTCAGAACCTCCTGGCCCCTCCAGGAGGGTGGACCTGATGAAGGACGCCTTGAATTTTCCCAGATAAAAGGGCGCAGCTGGCCTCACATGCCCCAATCACCCCTCTGCCGGGAGAGGTTCCACATGCTGACCCTGGTTCTCACTCCCCCCTCATCCTTAGCTTTGATCTAATGAGTCTTAATCCCGCTGCTGACCTGGCCTCTGTCCATCTGTTTCCGTCCACTCTCTAGGCGGCAGCGCCAGCCTCTTTGGGATTCTTTGGCCTGAACACCTGTTCCCACCAGCGACCTTGTTCCCCAAACCTCCCGCCTTCCCACAGGGTGGCACCAACACTGCCCCCCCCAAGTAAATGTCCTTTAAACGATCAAGAGAAAGTCAAGCATATTTAATACACAGCAGAGAAAAGTCAGGTGTGTTTAATAACAGATTAGATGATTTCCTCCAAAGTGGGTAAAAGAATATTCAAAGTTGAGATGCTTTCTTATGAGACGTCTAGAAAACTTAGCTCCCCAAGAAAACAAAGGGTTTTGCTGTAGTCGATTTCAAGGCTTTTCAACCCAAACGACACCAGCGAGGACTTACGAGGCTTCCGGGACCGTGGCAACCAGCATGGCTTCTGGGGCCAAGCAGATCTGGTTTAGAGCCCCACCCTTCTCCTCACTAGCTGTGTGGCTTCACGTAAATCTCCCACCCTCTCTGAGCCTTGTCTTCCACCTTCAAGTAGGGCAGGAACAGTAATCAGGGGGTTGCGTGAATGGAAGTGACATGCTTGGGGCTAGAAACCCGTTGCTAGCACTTTCCTCTCGGCCACTCTCCGTGCTCCATCAGGACCTGGGCCCAGCAGAGCCCACGTATGCACTACAGGTCCGGAGGCCGGGGGCCAGGCACAGGTAGGGCAGGAGAGGGGCAAGCAGGAGGTGGACAGCAGTGAGGACAAACAAAGCACTCGGCCTGGGAAAAGACTGCGCTGCTGGCCTTCTCCAAGCTCCTTCTCAGCTAGATGCTCAGGCCGCGGGCAGCCACTGCTGCCTGTCTCCTCTGGATATGATAGAATCGGTGCCATGTTTCACCTGCCCCGTGAGCCTTGCTTCACTGTGTATCTGTCCCCTCCTGCGGAGCCCGGGAGGTCAGGGTGCGCGACCTGGATCTCTGCTGAGAGTGCCGGCTCATCCGTTTGTGTTGTCTATGTGGAACAAAGGTCCGCCCCTTTTCCCAGCAACCGAGCCCTGAGGGTACCCCTCTTACTCGATGGCTGGAAAGCTGCACCCCAGTTGCCTGTACAACTACTGCACTTATATTAGGGTTCCAGGTTCCAAAGCTTCAGAGACCGCCCGGGATGGAAATAACCTTGATGAGGTTTAGGGAGTACCTGCTTCAAGCGGTTCTCCTTCGCCCCAGCCCACATAGAGGACGAGGCCTCCTTTATCCGAAGCCCCACGAACCGATGCAGCTGGTTTGAATCTGGACCCTCTTGGCAGGAGGGGAATCGGGCAGGTTTGGACTCCCCTTCACAGCTTCTTTGTGGACCCCCTGGAGGAGGTGCTGGTGAGCAGCACGGCGTCCTGGGTGCGGCCAGGCCTGGGGGCCTCTAGTCCCCAGGATCACACGGCCCCCAGGGAACAGCTCGGACTCGCCTGCTTCCTGCCTTTGGAACCTGTGTTGACTCACTTCATCTAAAAGAGATGAAAACCCTTGGGTGTCTCCCCCCACCCCCACCCCGTCTTCCTGCTTCCAGGGTCATACCCGCCTCCCATGACCTTTCCTGGAACGACCCCCCTCGACAGTGACTGCATCTAGAGTTGGGAAATCACAGTTTAAATGAAAAAGGGCCGAGCCCTTGCTGTGAAGGGGAAAGCCGTGCAGGGCTCCGGGCTGGGGAGGGGGCGCCTTCTCACCTTGCAGATGGCAAATGGATTTTCATTCAGAGGAAATCAAATCTCCTAAGAGGGTGCCTAATGTGAGAAGCTGGGGCAGACACTGCAGCCTGGTCATCGAGCCACAGGTGAAACAGCTTCCAGGTAGCGATGTGCCACTGAGGCCCAGTCAGACGGGGCCGTGTTGTCAGATCCCCCGGTCTGAGCGCCAAGGCGCCCTGCCCCTCCGTCCCTCCCCTCCAGGGGTCCCCACCCCCCCTCCGCCCCTCCCCTCCAGGGGTCCCCACCTCCCCTCCGTCCCTCCCCTCCAGGGATGTCCCCACCTCCCCTCCATCCCTCCCCTCCAGGGACGTCCCCACCTCCCCTCTGTCCTTCTCCTCCAGGGATGTCCCCACCTCCCCTCCATCCCTCCCCTCCAGGGATGTCCCCATGTCCCCTCTGTCTCTCCCCTCCAGGGACGTCCCCACCTCCCCTCCGCCCCTCCCCTCCGGGGACGTCCCCATGATAGAAGGCCAGGGGGACGGCTCTGCAGCAGGAACTTGATGACCCCACCTTCCCTTCAGCATCCCATGAGGGTGTTTAAATCCAAACGTGGTGTGTAAATGCAGGGTGTTTCCTGAGGTCCTGGAGGTGCCCCTGCACACAGCCCACACGCTCCCGGTGATTCCCAGGAAACTGTGCCTCCTGAGGGCAGGGCCCCTCTCAGTCACATCTGACAATCGGCCACTGAGACATGAAGCTCCCACATCCCCGGAGCAGGCACAGCTGACTTCTGTCACCACCTGTGCTGTCCGCACGTGAACTGCTTTGTTTCAACCACTGGTGACAACTCAGGTGGACTCGGCCTCACCTGGGGACTCTCGCGCCTCCTCTCATTCTGGCATCCGGAGCTTCTGAAGGGCTATGGGGGTCCGTCTCTGCGGGACTCGTGGGCATCTGCGCCTTCCGGAAGCTTTGATGATTAACTCCCACCTCTCGCTGATTTAAGTGCTGAACCCATTCTGAGTGGCTCGGAGAAGACAGACAATGAGGACTAACTGGCAAAGACCAGAAGAGAGAGGGCGGGGAGAAGTGGGGCATTTGCTGCTCTCCCTTGTTCCTGAAGCGGGGGCTCTTTCTCCTGCAGTGATGCTGTGGGCCGGGGGTGGATGGTGCAGGCCGTTCCGGATAGTTCTGTCCTGTCGGGCAGCCCTCTGAGTGGGCACCAGGCATCTGCACCACGGTGTCCGTGGACAGCTGTGATTCGGCATCTGGGGCTTGGGCGCTGCCAGGGGAGGACCCCCAGCTGCCCTTCAGTCGCCAGTTCATTCCCTCCCTGTTTGTGTCTCCGTTTGCAAACACTCACTGGCAGGAACTGAGTTGCCTGCCACTCCCAGAGGCTAGAAATACATCGGAGGTGGACGATCACAGGAGAGATGACCACTAGGGACCTGGGACGGGCTCTGGGGGCGCCGGGAGGGAAGGTGTCCCACACAGCAAGGCCGCGCTGGCCCAGGACCAGGGGCCAGTTTTACCCCTGCCCTGTCGCGGTCAACCGTGACCTCGGGCAGGCCAGTAACTTCTGTAACATGGCCTCCTCCTGCCTCCCTGGGGTGATGCAGTGAGAACACTGGGTCTGGAGGGAAATGGAGAGATTATCACTTACTGCAACTCTTCTTTTTCCAGAGGCCAGAGAAGAGAGCCAGCTGGGCAATCCAGGCTCCTGTGTTCTGGGCCCCCCTCTGGTTCGAGAGGACACAGCTTCGCTCATGCCCCACTTGGTGGTTTCTAACCGTCCCTCCCACGGAGGTGGTGGAGAGGACTCCTGGCAGGGTAGGGGTCTTGAACAGAACGTGCTTGTACGGGGGGGAATGCTCTCTCCCCTTCCCCAGTCATGTCCTCCCCAGAACCTCAGAATGTGACCCTCATTTGGAAGTAGGGTCTTTGCAGATGCCACTAGTTAGGTGGGCCCTAAATACATGAACTGGTGTTCTTATAAGAAGAAAAGAGGACACAGGGAGACCCCCCAGAGGACGCAGCCATGGACGGCGGAGGCAGAGATTGGGGCGTCTCATCTATAAGCCGAGGAAGCCGAGGGTGGCGGAACCACCAGAAGCCGGGAGGGCCTTGACAGGTTCCAGAGGGCGGGTGGCCCTCCCACACCTTGATCTTGGACTTCCAGCCCCCAGCCGTGGAGAACACATTTCTGCTGTTTAAGGCACAGAGTCTGCGGGGCTTTGCTACAGCAAACCCCTGCAATGCTGAAATTCCCTGCAGGAGAGGACCAGGGGCGAGGCTAGTGGGCGGCAGTGAGGCCAGGGGCTCAGGGGTCCCTCCCACTGGCCGTGATGTTGCTGTGGTCTCCGCGATGCCCCGTGTGCCCCCATGAAGTGTCAGCGCAAGGCCCCCGGGGCGAGAGGGTATGATCTGAGGGTGCTGGGAGCTCCCTCTGCCCTCCACCCCCCACCTGAGTCTCCCTCCCGTCCTGTCTCTGTGTCCCAGCAGTGGCCGTGCGGCCACGATGTGGCAGAGCCCACAGGAGGAGACCAGAATGAGGCCCGGAAGGAGGGCGTTTCTTATGCTGTCGGGTGAGAGGAGTCCCGCCCCCCCTCCCCCCACGGAGCCACGGGAGGCCACAGCGTGGTTGGGAGGTGGAGGGGCGGCCGTGAGGGGGGAGCTTAGGTGCCCGACAGAGAGGCGGGCGGGCTCAGCGGCTTAGGGGTGGCAGGTCTGCACGCTCTGGGGGCTCCAAGCTCTAGGGGTGGTCCCGAGCTGCCTGGCATCTGGGCCAGGGTAATAAAGGCAGAGGGCTGCTGCCCGTGGGGCGCCTGGGCAGAGAGCGGAGGGGTGGCTCTGGACGGTCGTCCTCTGCAGCTCTGCAGGACCCCACTGGGCCCCTGGCTCTCTCCCCAGGAGGGGCAGTCTCTCCCCAGCCAGAAAGGTTTTCAAGATGTCGAATATCATAGCATAGACAAAATCTTACATAGATAGATAGATAGATAGATAGATAGATAGATAGAGAGAGAGAGAGGGAGAGATTGAGAGAGAGAGAGAGACAATCAGTACACAGTTGTTGAACGTCTGTTATTACCTCGCTCGGACCGGCATTTGACCCGGACCGCAGTCAGGACACCCGGCATCACAGGCAGTGCCCTGGACGTGCAGAACTGTTTCCTGGTGGAGGGAAGGAGAGAGTGCAGCGCTGGCTCCGAGGCGGATCCGAGGGCGGGGTCAGGGCTCCTGGGAAAGAGGCCGGGAGTGTGAGTTGTGTTGGGGGCCTTTGTTTTATTTGCAAAGCTCTGCTTGCTTTGCAGGCCAGTGTCACACTTCATGGGAGCGCTCCGTACCCACGGGGGTCCTTGCGTGTCACCCTGGTGCCCGAGGACATGACACTGCTGCCCATCTGCTGCTGCCCGCTGCTTGCCCTCCTCCCCCCGTGTCTGTGGGCACTCGCTTAGAGCAGGGAGGCGGCCGCATGACCTTGAAAGGGGGACACAGCTTTGCGACATGCCAGGCTCCCTTCTGGGGGGCAGGCAGGGTCTGGCTGCACATCTGTCTGGAAATATGTGGATGAAAAGAGGTGCTGTCCGGGCAGTGACAGCACAGCTGGGGGCAGGGGAAGAGGGCCTGGTCCCCCACGGCCTGACTGCTGGGCTGCAGGGGCATGGGAGGCCGAGGACTGGAGGAGGGGTCGGGGCCGTGTAGAGGTGCAGGACGGGTGCAGGACGGGCCCCGGCCTCACCCCTCAGCCTCCTTCTTTTCTCCCGCTGCTTCACGACTTACTCTCTGCTCTGTGTTTTGCAAAGTGTGCCATGCACCTCGGAGCCCACAGCATCTTCATCAAAATGACTGAAGCTGTCTCCCTGTGCCTAGTTACCACCTCCTCGGGGCCCCAGGAACTTTCTGCTGAGTATGAATCCGCATCGGTGTTTCCCAGGCGGTGTTCCTCGGAATACTGGTTTCTCCAGGGATTAATGTTTGTCCTGCAGAAAGGCGGGGAAAGTTTCCATGGAAGAAGTGATCAGGGTTTCCCACCATCCAGGGCCTCCTTCTGTATGCATATTAAAGGCTCCGAGGGACTTCCCTGGCCATCCTGTGGTTAAGGCTCTGTGCTTCCACTGCAGGGGGCACGGGTTTGATCCTTGGTTGGGGAATTAGGATCCCGCATGCTGTGTGGTACGGCCAAAAAAAAGGCTCTGGTTTTATTTAACCAGGCATCTTCCCCAGAATCTTTCCCCAGGTAGCACCTATTGACACTTCTGCATCTGGAACCCTCTGGGAGAACCCTGTTTCACAACATTGAGGGGAAATGGTCTGGGAGCAAATCAGCGGTGCATATCGTTTCTGTTTTTGTGACCTAGTAACCAAGCAGCTTTGTCCACTGAAGGGTTTGCAAAGCTGTTATCTGGGCCGATCCTGAGGGAAATGACAGAGTAGAGACAGTTTGTCTCCACTGCTGTGGACGTCTGCCCTCATCCACTTCTTTCCTTTCAGTGTCCCCTCTCCTCGACCTGCTCGGCTGCCCGGTGTTGTGATTCTGCCCATCTTTCATCTCCCTGAGATTGTATCTTTCATGACCAGAATGGAAAGCTTGTTTATACTAATGTGTCAATGACTAGCCCGCTGATATTGCTTAAATTCGGCGTGGGCAGGAGGCTTTGTGCTCACCACCCACAGGCCCTGGGATGTTTGCCTTTCAGCAGAGGACCACCCCCTCTTTCCCCTCCGTTCTTCTCTTCCCTGCCCCCTGGTCCTCGGCCACCAAAGTTTGTCCGGCCCAGCCCAGCAGCACAGCCTGGGCCTCAGGACCACGTGTCTCGGCGCTCGGAGGAGGGGCGAGGGGGTGGGGCTCCCGTGTGTCCGCCCACAAGCTCCCATCCCTCTCCCTGGCTGTCCTTGAGGTCTACAAGGCAGCTCCCTGACCCCACCATCTGGTGTTTGGGAACAGGAAGGCTTCCCCTTTCTGAGTCCCAAGTTCAAGGGCACATGGACCTTCGTTTTTTTTTTCCACTGTGTCCCGGGGTGGGGTGATCAACCAGAAGCCCCACGTTAAGTTCTCGTTCAGCGCAGCAGAGACAGGAACCGTCCCTCTGGACGCACGCAGCCTCTCTCCCTCTCATGGTAGACAAGCCCTCATGGGTGCCATGGGCTTGGCTCCTGACAGGGGCCCATTCCCAATCCCCTCTCAACTGGGCAAGGCCAGGAGGCCACGTGGCAGGTGGGCAGTAGGTGGGAGGGATCCTTTCCACCCTCCTGTGGCTGGCGGTGCGCCACTTGCACTGGTGACCCTAGGACACAGCAGGGTGGCACGTGGGAGACACCTGGGCACCTTGGGGAGCACGGCCACCAGCCCCCACTCACCACACCTGGGAGACAAATACATCGTCACCTAAACCCTCTGGAGAGCTGCCTGGGGAACGCTGCCGTGAATCCGCATCGCTGGCGTCCTAGGTGTCCGTCACACCTCAGTGGGGACTCAGGGTTGTTCAGCTGGGGGCAAAATGGGGTCTGGGGCAGCGGTGTTTGCAGCGGGAGAGCGACGGTGCAGGAAGAGTGGGTCAGGAAAGGTGGGGGGCAGGTGGGGTGCCTATCCCAGGTGTCCCCGAATTCCCATGGCCTATCTTTGCTTCTGTACCTTTGTGGATGTGGTGGTAGAGAAAGGGCTGTCAGAGGCCTTGCCTTCCCAGCAGGAGAGGAAGCTGGGAGCTGCCGTGGGTCCCGGCTCGGGCACCCGGATAGGAGCAAATGACCCTCTGTGAATCTTGCCCTTCTGTCCTACTCTTGTTACCGACCCTCCCGAGTCAGTTCCCAGCCAAGGGTCTCCTGCGTGGTGTTGCTGGAGCCAGCAGGAAGGGACGGAGCTCAGTTCAGAGGCAGAGAGAAGCTTTGTTCTCCGAGCGAAGAACTGCTTGGGCTCTAGAGCACGCGCTCTCCCGCCAGGCCGGGGCGGGGCTACTTTATAGGGTCTGGTCGGCGGAGGGGGCGGGGCTCTAGGGGGCGGGGCTCTCGGGGGCGGGGCTCTCGGTGGGGGGCAGCCGTGCCGCTCACGCTCCAGATCGCAAAGTGCCGGGTGCAGCGGTTCTGCACACGGCCCGCTGCCGCCATCTTGAGTCGCGGTGTCGGGCGCAGCGTTTTTACGTCAGGAACTCTGGTCTGAGCGGGCGAGGCCTCTGCACGCGACCCCCTGTGAGCAAGTGAGGACTAAGCACAGAGGAAGAAAAGGTTAGTCTTGTTACCCAGATTCTGTTTTCATTCTCCGGGAATCGTTGCCGTGGTTTGCTGGTGACACTTAGCGTCGCAGGAGCTGCATGGGTGCAAATCGAAGCCGGTGAGGGGAGGGTGCGTGTGCGCGTGTTGATGTGCGCACACGTGTGCGTGTGCGTGTGCTCTGACCGGGCCTTCCTGTGCCAGCAGAGAGAATCTGTTTCGTTCTGCAAGAGAACCCGTGCGTTTGGCGGGGATGCAAAGAGTCAGGCCTTTAAAAAAAAATCTCCGTGTTCTTTCGTGAATGTCAACAGAGCTGGGCGGGGGCGGGGGGTGGGGTGGACGGGTGGTCCTGGGCCAGAGGGACGGGAGTAATTGGCCACACGCAACATGGTTGTGCTTGGTTCTGCGTGGAGCTTAGCTGAGCAGCCGCGAAGGCCCCGTGGATTATTAGATGGAAGGAATGAATTTTAAAAACTTATACTTCCCGTGTTCTTCTCTTCATTGCATAGTCCTTTAAAAATATCATCCTCACCGGGCAATCTGAAATATTTAACAGGATCATCTTTGATTTAAATCTAATAAATGGGAGTGGGGGGTCGCCTTCCACGTACGATACGCGCCCTGTAACCCGAGGTGGGGCGTGCCACGTGGGTCCTCATTCTCCTCAGAGCAGTGCGCCTGCGCTTCCGTCCCTCGAGTGCAGGATACCTGTGGCACATCCCTTCACCTGGGAGGTCTACGGCAGCTCCGAGGATGGGGGTCCTGTTTCCTGGGGCTCCACAGTCCCCCACCCCCGTCTGCCCTGCGTGGCGGGATCACATTCACCAGGCCGTTTGGTTAGGGTGAGGGGTGCAGCTAGTGGTCCCTGGGGTCCACTGTGCCCAGCCTGGCTGCGAGCCCACTGCCCGGACCCCATGCGGAAGCACAGCAGGGACACCCCCAGGGGTCATTTCCAAAGGTGAGCACTCAGATTTGCAGCTGGACTTCTACCATCTCTGGGCAAGACTGCCTGTGCTCTGGAGAAAATCAATTTTGTAGCGTCCTTTTGAGACAGAAGCTGCATTTGCGTCTGAATAAAGCGCTCTTTAAGTAATATTCTGTGATGTCTTGTCCAGCGGGTTCTCTGCATTGATGTTTTGGTGGTGGAAGTCTCTGCTATTTCATTGCTTTGAAATTGTTAAAAGCACTGAAATGACTGGTACCTCCCAGGGCCCAGGAGAGCCCTTGCAGCCTGAAAAATGGAACAGAGACAAATTAAATGATAATATTGCACCTGCTCCGATCTGTAATTTAGACTCTCTTAATGAAAAAACAATGAATGGCTTCGTTTTCTGCCGTATTGGAAGCTCTCCTCACGGTGGTTCAGGTTAAAGAGAAACGCCCCCATCTGCATCCTCCCCGGGCTTTGCGGTGCGGGGCCCTTTTAGAAGGCGCCCCCCAGGTTCAGGGCGCTGACACCATGCTCACCAGGTCTGGCCGTGGCGTCTGTGTCCCTGCAGAGGACAGAGCACGGAAGCCGCCTCCTGTAAATACTTGCCCAGAAGCTCGGGTCACCCGCTGGCTCAGGGCCACTCACAGCGTCCGCCTGGCTGCTGGGGAGCTGGGGAGCTGGGGAGCGAGGCCTTCCGAGTGTGCCCCAGGTGCAGCCCCTGTTCCTAGAAGGTTCTAAGAGGAAGAAAGGCCTCTGGGAGCAAGGAGTGGTCCCTGCCACAGCCCCCAAGGTGTGGGCAGTTATACTCAGCGGAGCCACTGCTGTCCGCCAGCTGCCCCCGAGGGAACATGCCTGCCTCTTGGTCACACCCCAGCACCGAGCTTCCCCAAGCGCCCCTCAGACCAGGGTCCCACATCAGAAAGGGCTGGAGAGAGCTCTTCCCTGCCCCGTGGGTGGCCGACCCTCTGCCGGGTGAGAGGAGACGTGCCCTGGACAGGCTCCCCAGGCCCGAGGCTGCGTGGACACCGGCGGGCCCAGGTCCTTGGGAAGAGCGCTGAGTGAGAAGTTCATGGGCCAGGCCTGAGCGCCCAGATCGCGGAGGGCAGCGGTGACCTGGGGCTGCTGGAACCAGGCTCCACAGCTGAGCGAGGGAAACAGAAATTCATTGTCTGGGGGCCAGAAGTGCACAAGGAAACAAACGTCATCATAACACACGGAGGGGCTGAGTTGTGAGCAGTATTCACACAGTTATGTGCACCCAATATCAGCTGAATAAGAAGCTGTGATGTGATGTGTTGGAAAGAAGCAGTGGAGAAAGCGAGGGGGAGAGAGGCTACAGAGAGCCTGTTGCTGGCCCCCGGGGCAGAGGTGCCAGGAAGGGGAGCAGGCGGGCTGCTCGTTTGCATCGAAAGTCGGCCGAACTGTGTTACCTTGAAAACTGTTATTGTTTTTTTTTTTTAGAAGATGTTGGGGGTAGGAGCTTATTAATTAATTAATTTATTTTTGCTGTGTTGGGTCTTCATTTCTGTGCGAGGGCTTTCTCTAGTTGTGGCGAGCGGGGGCCACTCTTCATCGCGGTGCGCGGGCCTCTCACTATCGCGGTCTCTCTTGCTGTGGAGCACAGGCTCCAGACGCGCAGACTCAGTAGTTGTGGCTCACGGGCCTAGTTGCTCTGTGGCATGTGGGATCCTCCCAGACCAGGGCTCGAACCCGTGTCCCCTGCATTGGCAGGCAGATTCTCAACCACTGCGCCACCAGGAAAGCCCACTATTATTGTTTTGATGAAATGAAACAGAGATAAAATCCTTGGATCATTTGACATTTTTAAAAAGGTGGACGTATCAGAACGTGGCGCCGTGGGTGCAGCTGGCGGGGAGCCCCGAGGACTCAGACTCCGAGGGATGGTTCCCAGGCCACGCACGAGCGCCGCGGGGCCTGGGTCATTCTCCGCGGTGAGAGCTGTCCAGAGCGTGTGGGAGGGTGGCCAACAGATGCCAGCCGCACGTCCGCAGTCGGGACAGTCAAGAGCCAGGGTCCCCGCGGACCCCTCGCCTGTGCTTGAGACCCTGGTTCGGCTGGCAGTGTGTTCCCTGGGGAGGCCCAGCTTGGGGACCCTGGTGGGACTGGAGGGGAGGAGTTTGGGGTGGGGAGATGCCCTGAAGGCACACCCCAAGAGCGTCATCCCATCTTGTGCGTCCTCGCCCTGGGCCTCTCGGAGCTGCCCCGAGGGCCGGGCCTCTGGCCAGAGCCCTGCCTGGGACCCTTGGGGATCTGTATATCTGCAGCGACAGTCTCTTTGGTACCCAGTTATGCCTGCGGCGAGCACGCAGGGGGACAGCAGGGGCGGCCTGAGGTGACATGGCTTGTGGGTTCCTCAGGCTGGCCTCTGTGGCCCGGGGGCCTGCAGGCAGCATTTGGGGACCCTGTGCCTTTTCTCAGAGAACTCTGTTTCTGTTCTCAGCGGCTTCTGTGGCACCCAGATGGCTAAGAGCCACCCTTTCGCGTCAGGCTTGGCCGGGCTCTGCCCCTCCTCCAGCTCACGGGTCTGTCCTTGGCTGCAAAGGGCAAAGCTGTGCAGTGACACGGCAGCGACGTGAGGGGAAAGCCAACCTGGAGCCTGGAGGGACTGAGCGGGCGTTATCCTCCCCCTGCGGCGCGGAGGGACCCCTCCCCATGGTTGGTGCGTGAGAAGAATTCTTAGCCTTTTCTCCGTTTCCCCCTTACTAATGCGATTTCCAGCTGTTTGCCCCCGTGAAAGAACAAGAAGTACGGTTTCCTTCGTTAATGCGCCTGCTTCCAAAGCGGCTCCTTTACGATTCATTCTGGCGGAGGCTGCAGCAGCTGTTACCATTTCTACCTGGGCCCCAAGGGCGGAGGTGCTTACTTTGCTGGCTTCAGATGATGGTGCATAAACATCTTCCTTCCCTTCCCGGGTTTCGACAGCAGGCAGGAGCAGCTGGGAATTTATGGAGGCCCCAGTTCCTCACCAGGTCAAACAGAATTGGCAGCCAGAGACACCTGAAGGCAGGTGTGCACACCTGGCTGGAGCCGTGACACACCTTCCCTTCGTATCTGAACCCTGCCAGTGCCCACCGCATTGATTCTTCCGGGTCGAGCCCTCAACTGGGGGCTTAGGCGAGAATGCACTTTCCTCCTGGGATGCCGGGGGTGCCCGGGCGCTCCCCACGCGGCTCCTGCAGTCCCTGGAAACCCACCGAAGGGAGTCAGTTTACAAGGCGGTAGGGTGGCTGGGGATGGGGTCTGGGTGGAGCCGGTGGCTCTTTCTACTGGATTATTAACTCAACCTTCTGGTGCTTTCGGCCACTTGCGTGTCCTCCCTTCCTCAGACTTGCATTTTCATCAATCTGGAAAGCAAGCCCCAAGTCCCAGTCCCCCACAGCCTCAGTGATAAGTTGCCAGAAGCTCCGCCCAGTTCACATGCTGCTTAAGGAGTAGAAGACATACAATATTTTCTCAGCGTCAAATTCCCGTTGAGATTTGCCTTTTAAAAAATACCTATGAGCCCCCAGTTGATCTCTGATGAGGGAGTAGGCTGGGCGGCGGGGGGTGGGGGTAGGGCGGTGGGGGGAACGCAGGTGCTGCAGTGGCCACCAGGGGGCGCGGGCACCACTCGGGGGGAATCTCGAAGCTCATCCCAGGATGAGCCCCATCCTTGCACCGAGGCCTTCCCGCCGGCGTTCCGCTTCAGCAGGGACTATGGGGGGTCGCGTGTCCACGGGGCTTGGCCTGGTTCTAGGCGGGCTGCAGGGACGTGAAGTGATGGAGGGGGTTCTTGGACAGGAACCCCCTTCTCCTCAAACTCAGCCACTGGGTATTCCAGGAAAGCCTCAGTTGCACAGAACACACTGACCAAAAACAAACCAGGGACAACCTGTGGCGGCAGTGGGCACGTTTTAGAAGCAGAGGCAGGCCGCTCTCTGATGGGCTCACAGCAGTGGGAAGTGGTTTCCGGGAGGTGGGTCCTGAGTCATCAAAGGTCTACGTGTGCTCTGTGCTCGCTGGGAGACAGGAGAAGGGCGGGTCTTTCTGGAGTGCTGCGTCTGAGGAACCCTTGGTCAAGCAGGCTCCCCTTCGCTTCCCCAGCTGTGCGATGGGGCGCAGGTAGGTGAGGCCTAGGGTTAGGGTCAGGGCACTGGCTGTGGGGTCGGCCATGCCACAGGCAGACAGGTGAACTGTCTGTGCTTCAGTCCCTGAGACTTTACCCCCAGGGGACATTGAGCACGTCTGGGGACATCTTTCGTCTGGAGAGAGGCGGTGGGGAGAGGGCAGAGATGCTGCAACACCCCGAAGGGCCCAGCACAGCCGGGCTAACAGCTATCTGGCCCACACATCCAGTGCTAGGCTGGGGAGCCCCAATCTAGAGGGGTCGCCCTGACAGTGGGTCCCCAGGGCTGGGTGAGCACAAGGGTCACATTCCAGACGCCTCCTCTGGGCAGGGGTCACGGCTCCCTCTCCCCTTCGCTCTGGGCACTGGATTTGCCCCTTTCTTGCACCACCTGGACTCCACCCACCATCACTCAACGTGTGCCTACAGGGCACCTGCTCTGTGCCAGGCAGGGGTGAGGGGAGAGAGACGGGGTGTCTCTCTCGGCAGGGGAGTTACGCAGGGGGAGGACCCCAAAGTTGCCCACGACTGTGCTGAGTTGGTGACCAGTATGGAGCCTGGACAGTTACCATCGTTCGAAGACAAGGGAGTAACAATGGGGAGAAGCGTGTACACTGAGTGCAGAAGGTGAAAAGTATTCCAAGAGCGAAGACATGTGATTTCGTAAACTCTTCACCGCACCAGGCAATCGGGAGTGGGAGTGAGGGCACGTGCACCGTCTGCGTGGGGCCTCCAGTGTGATGCTTTCTCGCCCTTGGTAGCCACAGCTGCGTCAGCCCCTCGAAGCCATAACATACGCGGCAGGTGGGCATGAGGCTCTCCCAGGTCCGAGGTCCGGCGCCGGCTGGTGTGGGTTTGGGGGACAGCCTCTCCCGGTGATCCTCCCAGGTCAGCACCGCCCTCATGACCTCATTTAACCCTAATTACTTCCCGAGAGGCCCCGTCTTCAGATGCAGCTGCGCTGGGGGCAGGGCTTCCACGTATGAATTTGGGGATACAGACACCTGTCCATAACGAGCCCTCAGGGCAGCAGGCCTCATGCAGAGGGACCTGCGTGAAGCAAAACAGAGACAGTGTGGGCGAGACGGTGGGAAACCCACACCCCTGTAAACGGTTTGCTTGCATTTGTGTTAGAATTTGCCTATTCAGAGACATCTTTGTGTTTCTAAACTGCATTACAAATAAACATTAAAAACAAAACTGAACTTCCAGAGAAGGAAGAGAGCTGATTGGCTTGGGTGGGAGGGGAGTTCTGAGATGTTAGGGTGGATCCGGTCCCTCCAAATTCATTTGTTGGAGTCCTGACCCCCAGTAGCTCAGAATGTCATCTGATTTGGAGGTAGGGTGTGTACAGAGGTCGCAGAGATAAAGTGAGGTCATTGGCGTGGGTCTCGTCCACTGTTTCTGTTGTCCTTGTGTAAAGGGGAAACTTAGACGTGGACACACACACAGGGAGACCCCATGTGAAGACGAAGATGGCTGTCTGGGAGCCGCGGAGAGATCCCTTGGGAGGAGTCCACCCTGCCCGCACCTTGATCTCGGACATCTGCCCTCCAGAACCATGAGGCTGTTGGGTTCTGTAGCTTAAGCTGCCCAGTCTGTGGTGCTTTGTTACAACAGCCCTAGTGAATGAGTCACAAGTCAGAGGGGGTCGTCTTGGGCTTTTGTTTTATTTTGTGGATTTGTGTGTGTGGATGAATGGGAGAGACTTGAACATATTCATAGTCTGCAAATAGACAGCAAGAGCCTAGATACTGGTGAGATAAGTGTGATCCAGCCCTACATTGGAATATTATGCAGCCCAGAAAAGGAAGCAGATCCTGACATCCTATGACGTGGATGAAGCTTGAGGATGTTATGCTCAGTGAAATAAGCCAGACACAAAAGGACAAATCTGTGAGATTCCACTTACATGAGGTTCCTAATCAAATTTACAGACACAGAAAGGAGAAGCGTGGGTGCTGGGGTCCGGGGGACTGGGGATGGGGAGTTGGTGTTTAATGGGGACAGAGTTTCAGTTGGGGAAGATGAAAAAGTTCTGGAGATGATGGTGGTGATGGTCGCTCAACAGTATGGATGTACCAGATATCACTAAACCGTGCACTTAAAGGTGGTTAAACTGGTAAACTTTGATGTTATTTCTGTTCTACTACAATTAAAAAAAAAAACAGTAAAGAAAGTGCTGGTGAGAGGGTGTCATTCGCCAGTGTCTGAAGACAGAGGGCCAGTGGGTCCCTGTCGCTGTCGGGAAGCTCGGGATTCGCACAGTTGAGCCTTTGGACGCAGACCTCCCAAGGTGCCTCCGTCTCTGAACTTTGCTGGGTCCGTACTCCTGGGTCCTCATGCAGGACCTCAAGCCAAGCTGGTCAGACAAATCAGCCACAGGCCTGGGCCTGTCTCTGTGGCCATCTGGCTGGTGAAAGAAGGCCTGAGGCCTTGTACTGGCCTCTTTGTCTCGGAGCTCTCCAGGGTCCCTGGAAGTGGACAGGGTTTCAAGTTGGAGCCCAAGGAGTGGGTTTGGGACAAGGTCTGGCTGAGCCTCTGTCCCCATGACCTGGAAACCAGGGGTCAGAACCTCGTGGTCAGCATGCGTGTCCCTCCCCTTGTCCCACGCTTGGTCCACTGCCCCCTCCCACCAGGTCCCGTCCTCTGCTCAACCCCGACGCTCGTCTCTTGGGGCGAGGGTGCTCGGCAGACACCACATCTTCGGGGTGGTCCTTCTCTGGCCCCCCATGTTGTCCCTAAACAGGTTGAAGTTATTGGGCCTTCGATCTAAAGCTGGCTAGTGCAGGACGGAGGGGTCTGTGCGTCGGCTCCAGCACAGCGTGTAGGGTCTCAGCTGTAGGTCCTGAAAGGCAGGATGGGGGCTGTCTCCAGCTTGGGCAGCCTGGCCCTGAGTGCCTGGCCACCAATGGCACAGGCCGGCTGGCCCTGTTGCCGGCCACGCTCCGTGTGAGTTAGGGCTGGACCAGCGGCTCCCACTGGAAGTGGGGGCTGAAGAGGGCCTCCCTGGGTCAGCGGGGCAGAAGGGGGTCTCACTCAAGGTTTCCCCCTTTGGAAGAAGCCCCCTTTTCTCGAAGGCCTGAAGCACATGGGAGCCATGCACATGTCTCCTGCTGTGGGAGAGAGCAGCCTTCACCTCCTCTCAACAAACGCGGCCCCTCCCCTCCTCCAGCTTGGGAGGCTGGGGGTGATGCTGCAGTTCATGTGCTCTCTTCCGTGTGGATACCTGCACAAAGCAAGGCCTGCTCAGGAGAGGAAAAGGAACTTGCTCCCAGCTCTACCTCTGAAATTTAAATTTTAAAAGCTTAGATGGATAAAACGGCTGTGCATATCTGACAGAGCACTAGGATTTCCAAAGCATAACCTCCGTAAGTTCTGTTTTCTTTTAGTAAAGTAAGTGTTTCCTTGACAGCCACTGGGAGGTCACAGGCCACGCTGAACACATGACACCCCATCACTGAGCCAACAAAGCCACAGCCAGCAGGGCTGCATGGCAGGGACCACATGACCCTGCTTGGGGGCCCCTGAGTCCCCAGAAATGGAAAGAGAGCTGGGCGGCCCAAACTGGACGTTCCCCTGGAAGCTGTGATTCAGCAGCGAACATTATACTTCCTGGAGATCGAGAGCAAGGGAGACAGAGAGGTGGAGAGGAGAGGGAGAGAGGAGAGGAAGAAGAAGGAAGAAGAGAGGAGATGGTAAAAAGCAGCAGAAGGAAGAAAGAATTGGCAGGAGGCTCAGTTTCCCAGGCCGTCATCGTGAGTCACCGCCGCCTACCAGGTGGCCAAAAGTGCAGAATGCATTCGCTCGCAGTTCTGGAGGCCAGGAGCCACAGACCAAGCCGCCAGCAGGGTTGGGGCTCACAGGGAGGACCTGTGGCATCTTCTCCGCCAGCTTCTGGTGTGGCTCACGGTCCTCGGTGTTCGTGCCGGCAGCGGCATCCCTCCAGTGGCACGTCCACTGCCACATGGCCGTCTCCCTCTGTGGGGCTTCTCTTTCCGTAAGGTCCCCAGTCATCATGCAGGAGGACCCACCTGCCCCAGGACGACCTCGTCTTAACTAACCGCGTCTGCAGGACCCCGCTTCCACACTAGCTCACTGTGCGGTTCCCGAGGTCGTTTAGGGGCTAATTCATCGCACAGCAGAGGGAGGAAAAGAAGAGAAGGAGCGAGAAGAGGGAGGGAGGAGGGGTGCCCTGGGCTGAGACCGCAGTGAAGGGCTTTCTGGGCTGACTGGGGAGACGTCCGGCTCTAGGGTCCCGCCCTGTCGGGGGCGCCCACCCCCACCTGGTGGCTGAGCACGACGGGCAGGGGGCACGGCTGCCCTGACTCCACCTGTGGCCCCTGGGAGCCACATGTGCGTCTAAACACAGCCCCGCACCCTTATTGCCACCTTTGCCACAAACAGGAACCAGGTGGCCCCGAGGCCGCATGAGTGACTGTCTTGTCCAAACACGTCGTGGCGGCCAGGAGCTCCCAGCAGCAGGACCCTCTGCGGTCCCCTCCCAAGCACGCCCTCGGGTGCAGGATGTTCTCAGGCCCTCGCTGGTCAGATGTCCAGCTCAGTTTAGACCCAGTCGAGCCACTTTCTAGCAAAATGACCTCGATGTGGGAAAGAAGACGAAGCCCCAGGCTCTGTGTGAGATGCGCCTGCTCTCCGCAGCCCGACTGCCTCCACCGCCCCGGTCAGAGTAACGCCGGGCCGGCCGTGCTGCCTGTGCTGGACGTGCAGCGGCCGAGGGGCTTGGGACGGCGGGACTCCCACTGACACAGCTGCTGCCTCGACAACTCCTGCTTCGGAGACGGGCGGCAGGAGCCCCGTCCACCCCAGGCTGCACGGGGCACCCACGGCCTGCCCGCCTCTGTGGTGGGTGATGGACAGGGAGGGGAGTCGCACAGGACAGCGTCCATTTGTATGAACGCTGAGGCACTAGCTCCTTTAGTGTAAAGGAGTAACTCTTCCTTGTATCATTTTCTGCGTTTTTTACATCTATAAATGTGCCCAGAACTGTGAAGGGTCTGAGATTGTTTTCTTCTTGCAAGGTAGCAAGTCACCTGCCCCATTTCAGGGACGCAGGCAGAAGCCACATGTGGTCAGAGACAAAGGACAGTGCATCAGTCACAGCGGGAGTGGCAACCGGAGTATCAGCCTTTATCCTTGTCTGTGATCGCCGAGGACCAGAGGGGACCCTTTGTCTCGCAGCAAAATACGGAACCGTTTGCTGCTGTCACATCACTTACCAACCAACCGCACGGCGAGCAGTCCTGCTGGTCTCCGACACTCAGAGACCAGTGCAGACTGGGTACACTGGGAGGGCCGCGTGGCTGTAGGCACCGAGGGCAAGGCTCTTGGAGGGGGCGTGTCACAGCCTCAAGTCAAGATGACACCCCGTGGGCACGCGGGGTCAGCAGCGCTCCACGGGGGAGGGGGTTCCCGTTCTCTCTTGGCCCCTGGAGCCTGCCGTGGCCCCCGCTCTCAGGGCCCCCCACCCCTGCTGCGGCATCTGGCCGTCACGGGCTGCTGCTCAGGAGGGCCCCGGTGAGGAGGGCTGGGTCCCACTCCAGCTGCTAGTGCCTGCCCGGGTGACCTCCTCGGCCGCTGTCCTGCTCTGTGTCCTCAGTGTGACCTCCCCAACTCTTGCCCGAGCACCTGACGGTGCCGTGAATGTCTTTCCATGAAAGCAGGTGTCTGTGTACAGTGTGGTGGCGAATGTTTGATACGGTGTTCCAGTGATTCCAATACAAGGTCATGACCTCCGAGCTTGCACGTCGTGCTCTCTGGATCTCTCCTTGCTTCACTGCTGTTTCTCTGTCTCCTCGGACGGCCTTCCCCATCCCCTCCATTTGCAGAGGGTCTTCCCAATGCCTCCTTCGTCTGGTCCCCGAGGTCTCGCTGTCCCAAGGTGGCAGCCCCGCCCAGACCTCGCTCTCCGTCTCATCCCCCCCCACCATCACCATCCCTCAACCCGCCTGCTCCTGAGCCCCCATTTCTACTCTAAACCAGCACTGCTGGCCTGGACTGCCTTCTCCCCGCCTTCCAGGCTGAAACTTAGAAAAATGTTTGGTTCGTATAGTTGGAGTTTTGAGTCGTGCTGTGTGTGAAGTCTGTTCTTGTAGAGCTCTGTGCACTTTCTGCCGCCTGAAGCCCAGCGCAGTGCCTTGGACTCAGCTCATCTGGAAGATCCATCCCTGCCCCAGGCCAGGTCAGCAGGTCTGTGTTGTAGCCAGGAGCGAAACCTTTCTGCTTAGCTTAGGCAGAAAATGACTGTACTGGCAGGGCGGGGCGTCAGGAGGACTGGAGACCCAGGCCAGGGAGTCAGTGCCAGACCCCAGAACACAGAAGGGGGTCCGGCTGCGGCACATCACCCATCCCACCAGCATGCCGTCACTGGCTTGTGTTCCTATTCGCCTTTCTGCCCCAGCTGTCGGGGTCACTGGGGTCCAGCCCATCCTGCCTTCTGACCTCAGCCTCCGTCTCCTTCTCTGCTTCCCGTCGCATCTGCATCAGATCCGTTGAGTGTCCTCTGACTGCCTAGTTGTTTCTTTACATAAGGCACCAATTTCTTAAGAAGCGTCCTACACTTTCTCATATTCCTTACCACCACGGCAGGCAGATGCTCCTGCTGCTACCGCCCCTGTTAAAGAGATTCCTCAGCCAGACAGTGACGGTGTGGTTGTAGCCACCTTAGTTGAACAGACCAGCGTTCCGGACCTGTCTCTAGGTGAGGCAAGGGTGGGTAGCTATCCACTAAAGTCCATCTTCTCTCCTTCCGTAGCAGCAGGAATGCAGCTGAGTCATGGCTGCAGCGTTTCCCAGCCTCACGTGTAGCTGATTGTGGTACTTGGCTGCGTTCTCCCTGGGAATGTAAGTAGAGCTCTGCTTGGGTGGCCATAACGAAGGACTGCAGACTGGTGGCTGAAATAACAGAAATTTATTTTCTCACAGTTCTCGAGGCTGGAAATCCAAAATCCAGGTGTTGGGAGGGCTGGTTCCTCCTGAGGCTTCTCTCCTGGTTTTGCAGACAGGCACCTTCTCACCATGTCCTCGCATGGTGGGCCCTCTTAGCGTGTCTGTGTCCTTATCTCCTTTTCTTAGGAGATATGACCATGTGACCTCACTTTACCTTAATCACTTTGTTTAAGGCCCCACCTCCAAATACAGTCCCATGCTAAGATTCTGGGGGTTAAAACTTCAATACATGAATTTTCGGGGAGCCCTAGTTCAGCCCACAACAGAGATAGGTACAACTTCTGTTCCCTTGCCTAAGATCTGTTACCTGAACTGATCTCGTAACAGTAGTGTGCCCTGTGGCCTCTTCCCACTGGGTGGAACGGCAACGACTCAGGGAGCCTCAGAAGCCACGTGGTCAAGACGGCAGAGGCCCTGTGCACCGACCCCTGAGTGACCATACGAGCTGCGCTGCCCACCGCCTCTGCCCGGCGCCCGGGCGAGAAGCGCCTCCTTTGTCCTGTGATGCGCGTGTTTGTTGCGATCTCTTGTTGGAGGGGCTCCTCTTGCCGAATGAGAACACGAGGTGCAGATTAAAAGGGGGGAAATGAGCTCAGGGGCACTGAGTCCATTACCTGCTCCGCTGTGTGCGTTGGGAGAGCAGTGCTGCCCCAGCCATCTCATGGGGCCTAGTTCAGTGACCCTGGAAGTCAACCCACCGGCCGGAGAGCACCAGACAGGAAGTGTGTGACAGGGCTACGGCTGGAGTGTCTTGAGCCTTGCGAGAAACGTGCCTGACACGAAGCTTTGTTTTCTTTTTCTACTTATTTCAGCTATTTAAATACATAAAAATATATGTAACGCATAAGTAATAAAACACAAAGAGTGAACCCCTGGGTACCAGCTCTCAAGCTGAGCGCTGAAGTGTTACAGTGGGCTGCATCCCTGCTCTGTGCCCTCCCTGGGTAACCGTCGTCTTTACGGTGGAATTAGTTTTTTCAGTTGTCCACCGGGATTAATGAGGGTCTGACTTTTCATGAAGATCATCGGTATAACAAAGTTAATTTGTAGCCAGAAGAATTTAATGGGGCAGCTATTTGCAGCGCTCACCTGGTGAGTGCTGTGGGGCGGGGCAGAGGAGGATGCGCAGAGCCTGTGGGGCGGGGCAGGGGAGGATGCGCAGAGTCTGTGGGGCGGGGCAGGGGAGGATGCGCAGAGCTTTAGGGTCAGAAGTTCGTGCCTTATGATTATGAACCTTTGGCGTCTAAAAATGTTTATTTTCTGTGCGGAAATTACTTCTTCAATACATTTCTGTTGTTGTTTTGCCGTGCCGAGCAGCTTGTGGGATCTCAATTCCCCGACCAGGGATTGAAGCCGGGCCACGGCAGTGAAAGCCCGGAATCCTAACCACTAGGCCACCAGGGAACGCCCACATTTCTGTTATTTTTATGCAGAGCTGTTGAATCTTTTTTCTTTTCCTTTTGGTGCTACTTTAGAGATAAAAGATAAAGATGTGTTTTTGTTTCTATACTACTGCTACTGGTATTCATGATTATACATTAAAGGTGCAAAAAGTGAGTAACTCTATTATCATCTTTGAAATTTAATGTCAACTAATGGCTTACTGTCTCTGTGCGTTAGTATTTGCAGTTTATTTAATAATCTAAAATCTGTTACCTTAACTGATCTCGTAACAGTAGTGTGAATATTTTTTTTCTCCCAATTTTATAAACAAAGAAACTTATCTCGGGAATTAGATGATGGGTCATAATGTAGTGAGAATCAGAAATTGGACTCAAAATCAGGTATTTTGGTTTAATAAACTGTGCTCTCTCTACGATTTTTCCCCAGTGGCTTTGTTTTCGGCTCAGTAACAAGCATTCTGACGCTCTGGAGTGGGTTGGGGGGGTCAGCGTCACCATGGAATAGATCAGTGTCTGCTGTAACCACTTGCCAAAAGCTTGGTGGCTCAAAACAAGAGAAGTTTATTCTCTCACAATTTGGTGTCACGGGGCCCTGTTCAGGGTGTCTGCTCACGTCTGCCGTGAAGTTTCTGCACCCACCCCACAAGTGGGACAGAAGTGGGTGGGTGTAGGCGGGAGCAGGGCACAGACACCCTCAGGAATGCCCCACGGTGGCTTATGCAGGCTCCCGTGTTTGACAGTTTTGTCTGAGGAGTTGCTAACATCCACGTGACTGTGGGCACCTTCCTCGGAAAAGCCTTCTCCATCGGGCCTGAGCTTGAGTTTGTTCCCTGGTAGCTTGGAGGCCTTTGCTTACGTTTGGTCTAATGGTCTGTGGGCCTGAGCCGAGCTCGAAGGCAGGTGCCAGCACCCAGGGGAGAGAATGGCCTGTTGTGTCGTTAGGGTCACGTGGTCACAGCCCCAGTCCCGTAACCCGGTTACAGACGCAGCTCCATCAGTACCACTTCTCAGGAACTTGGCCTTCAAGGTTTGCAAGGCAAGAACAGAACTCACCTCGCTATGATGTAAGTTAAAAAAAAAAAGCAACAAAACCCACCCCTGGATATAATGCTGAGTGAATCAAGGATTATGGGGTCGACTTCAGTTCCTTGACTGTAGCCAAGTAGCTGGAAATTCCCGGCCTGGGCGGCCGGGGGCACAACGTGAGCTTTCGTCCCAAACCCGGCACAGGCAGCTGATGAGGCTTTGTTCTTGCATGTTACACACCTTTTCTCTGTTAACGTGAGTGTTAAGTTGGCCAGGCATTCGATCTTGCTTACTGGTCCCTGAGCTCCAGGGCATAGGGGTGCCTTTACTTGGGTTGGCTTAGGTTCTGAAAGGGTGTTTAAGGGTGTTTTAAAGTTAGCATGACTTAGAAGATGCAGAGTCTGTAGAGGCATTTCCAGGAAACTGGACTGTGAGCCAGTCCTTTGAAGCTTTTAGACCAGGCACTCGCTTGTCACCTTTGCTCTACTCGTTCTTGGCCCCCAGGTTTTCATCTGTGTTGAAAAACTGTTGAGGTACACAAGCTACTCTTATTCTGACCCGTGGTTACGACTAACCCCAGCTCTGCCGTTTGCTGTGTTTCCTTGGACAAGTTATGTGACCTCTCTGTGCCTTGTTTCCTAATCTTAAAATGGGAGTAGTCTCTACTTCATCAGGTTATTATGAGGATTAAGCGAGATGGTATAGACCAAGTCCTAACACAGTAGCCAGTGCACATCGAGGCCCCAGTAGATCTTCTGTGGGCATGCTGGTCATTATCAGCTTCAGTGCTGTGGCCTCCGTGCTGGCCACTCCATGGTCACTTGGAGTGACCCGTGGCTTTCAACAAGGGCTTCATCATCAGTACCTTCAGTGTGCCCGTCGTCAGGCTCCAGAACAAATGCCGCTGTGTTCCTGGGCGCTAAGTGGTGAGGAGGCCCTGGCTCCCCATCCACCCAACTTTTCATGTACTCTGGCTGCTTCTCCGAGCTCTCTGAGATTGTTGATTGCGTAACAGAGCGTGTGGCTGGTACAGTACGCGGCAGAAGGTTCTGTTCTTCAGAACACTTGCGGGGGGGGGGGAGGTTAGGGGGTGCTTCGTTCTGCTTAGTTCAAGCCCTTGATTCAGATCTGATTTTTCTTTGGTCCGTTCCCACCGTTTCACCTTCAACTAAAGACTTAATCAACAGAAACATCCTATTGCTTGGTTCCTCCATCCATTTGTTCATTGATTCAGCAAACATTTACTGATTATCCATGCTAAGTAATATAACAATGTATTGTATATAGATGGCTGAAGGGTCTATCTGGTGATTTTTCTTAAAACTAAGAGCTCCTCCAAAGGAGAATTGAAATGTTTACCTCCAGTGACAGCTTCCTCAACTTATAGACAGTCTATTAATGTGTTCTTATACTTGGTCTTTGTAAATAAGACTCGGGAACCTAGAGAGAGCCATACGGAACCAGGGTGTTACGTTAGATACTGTTTATCACTCCAGCTCAGGCACTTTGGAGTGTAAAAGCGGAGCTATTAGTAATTATGCCAAGAAAACAGGCAGGAGCTGGGACTGGCCCAGGAAGCCAGGACATACGGTCCACTGTGCAGAAAGACAGCGTGAACACTCCTAATACGCAGATAGGCCCTAGAAGTGAGAAATAGTAACAACTAAAGAACAAACAACCTTGTAGAAAAATGGGCCAGAAGCTGATCAGAAAATTCGCAGGAGAAATACAAATGGTTAATAAACATACTCAAAGGTTCAGTCTACTGGTGATCAGCGAACTGCAAGGTAAAAAAGAGGAACCACTTTCACCTGTAGATTGGCAAACACTGAAGGTAAAGTGGTTCCGCATGTCAACACAGGTGGGAGATTCCCAGTCGTGGGAGTGTAAACAGGGACAGCACATTGAAGGGAACATTCACAGTATCTGTTCAAAAATCAGATGTGCATATGCTATAAACCCGGAAGTGTTGCTTCTAGAGCGCTGGCGGTTGAGGCAGTCAGGCAGGGTGGCAAGGGAGCGCAGACACGTGTGCTTGCCTGACTGTTGGTAGTGATGGAGAACCACCGGAGATGACCCAGCTGCTCCCTAGAAGGGGCCGCTTAAGTAGTCTAAAATTTACTCTGTAAAAGAGTGTGTGGCTCCTAAAAAGGAAGCGATCGCCCTGAGAGTAATGCAACAAATGGTCTGAGTCAGACGCACCTCACCTGATCTCGACGTGAGCCCACCTGCCTGGTTTCTGCCACTTGGAGACCGACCCGTGTGCCAGGGGGCCCTGTCTGAGGCTGGCCAGCCACGCCGGGAGTCTCTGGTCCCTCCCACCCTCTCGGGTCCCAGATGAAGCACCAAGTCCGAGGCAAGGGGTCGGCTTCCTGCAGAAGCTGCCGTCCAGGTGACACAGTACGGAGACGGGGGACAGAACTCCGTGGAGCCGACCGCAACTCAGAGGCGGCAGAGAGCAGGCAGCTAGATTCCTCCCTCCTTCTCCAGTGGACCGTCTCCAAGCATGGCTTTTCCATACAACCTGCCTGGAGGTGTCCCGTGTGGCTGGAGCCCTACGTGCAGCTCCCCGGCCTGAAACAAAGCGGGCTCAGCCCCGACTCAGCTTCTTGAGCTCCCCTGGCTTTGTGCCCTCCCCACCTCACTTCCCATCCTCACCCTTGTTGCCCTGGGATTGCTCCTGCCCAGGAAGAAGCATCAGTACCACACCTCACTTCAGGCTGTGTTTTCCAGGGAACAGGGACTGAGCCACCTTCTTAGTGAAGTTTTCATTTCAACCAACCTACTTAAAATTGCAACCCACCTGCCCACCCTCCCTCCTAATTCTCCTGACTCTGCTCTGTTTTTTTCCCCCATAGCACTTGTCAGCTCCTAAAATACTATATCATTTATTTCTTTAGTGTTTAGTGTCCATGTCCTCTGGCTAGAAAAGAGGCTTCAAGAAGGCAGGAATCTTTGTTTTGTTCACCAGTATATCTCAGAATGCCTGGAACATGGCACTTTAAAAAAAACAAACACTCATTGAATAAATAGATGAATGAATTTGTGTGGTTGACATGAAAAGATATTCATGATACATTGTTGAGTAAAAAGCATAGTTTTCAACATCCTGTGTTCGTAGATTGGAAGACTTAACATTGTTAAGATCTCAATACTATCCAAAGTCATCTACAGATTCAACCCAATCTCTATCAAAATCTCAATGGCATTTTTTCACAGAAATTGAAAAAAACCCTAAAATTCAAATGGAATCTCAAGGGACCCCAAATAGCCAAAACAATTTTTAAAAACAAGAACAAAGTTGGAGGACTCACACTTTATGATTTCAAAACATATTACAAAGCTATAGTAATCAAAACAGTGTGGTAATGGCATAAAGATAGACAGATTGAAAATGGAAGGGAATAGAGAGCCCAGAAATAAACCCTTGTGTATATGGTCAATGATCTCAACAAGGGTGCTAAGACCACTCAATGGGGAAAGGACTGTCTCTTCAACAAATGGTGCTGGGAAAACTGGATATCCACGTGCAAAAGAATGAAGCTGGGCCATTATCTTAACACCATATACAAAAATTAACTCATAATGGATTAGAGCCCTGAACATAAGACCCAAAACTATAAAACTTCTAGAAGAAAACACAGGGGAAAATCTTCGTGACTTTGGACTTGGCAATGATTTCTCAGACACAATGGTAAACACACCAACAACAAAAGAAAAAACAGACAGATAGGACTACCTCAAACTTAAAAACTTTTGTATGTGAAAGAACACAATCAAAAGAGTGAAAAGGCAAGCTAAAAATGGGAAAAATACTTGCAAATAATATATCAGATAAGGGGATCATACCCAGAATATATGAAGAACTCCTGGAATTCAACAACAACAAAATTAACTGGATTAAAAACCGGGCAAAGGCCATGAATAGACATTTCTCTAAAGATGGTATACAAATAGCCAGTAAGGATATGGAAACATGCTCACCATCACTAAAGTCAGAGAAATGCACCTCAAAACCATGGTGAGCTGTCAGCTCACGCTTATTAGGGGGACTCCTATCAGAGCCCAGGAGGGCGGCCGGAAGTGCGTGGGCTTCCCCAGAAGCACAGGCTTCTGCCATCAGTAAGGTCAGTGCTTCGGCCCCTGCGGTCATGTCTGGGACGAGGTGTGGGCTGCCAGGGGAGGCCCAGTGATGTGAACTGGGTCACACAGTGCTCCCAAGGGGGGCACAGAAGCATCCCCACCACCTCTTTTATGGCAACAGGGTGCCCCGGTGCAGGGGAAGGAGAGACAGTGCAGCACCTGCACCCTTGGCTGCACTGCCTGTCAGGGTCACTAGGAGCAGTGCCTGGCCCAGGAGTCAGGGCTGGGGCTCACCAGCAGGGGGAACAGCTTGGGCACCTGGGGCTGCTTGGACTGAGTGCAGGAGCCGGGAGTTACCAGAGAGGTGGACGTGGGCTACCGTGACCTTGGGCTTGGACACAGGGCTGCAGTGGCCACAGACCCTGCCTGTCCAGTCTCCTCTTGGGCGGTCAGCGCCGCAGCTGTGAAGGGGAGGTGGGAAAGCGGAGGGTGTGGACGGTCCCTGAGGCATTCCCCTGTACTGTGATCACATTCCCAATAATAGAAGAGCATTCCAGCCATGTATTTCTACGGCTGGGGTGTCTTTGGGCCCCGGGAAGGGAGAACTGTAGGGCAGTAGGACAGGGGATTTGGCTGCCAAACCTGGGTGGAGCCTGGGGTGAGGTGCCCCCAGGGGAGGGCGCCTCTGCTTTCCCTATTTTATTTGTTTGCCAGTCAGTTGCCCTAAGGGCCAGTTGCAGAGAGGAGACTAACTGGGCTTCTCAGCAGGAGAACCTGGCACTGGGTGTTGAAGTTCTACCTGGTTAGTGCTGGTTTTAATCTAAGCCAATTATGTTTACAAAGACCACCACACTTTTCCTTGTTGACTAAGCAGAGCCTCTTAGTTTCCCATTTGATTTGCCCAGCAGCATTCCTCCACCCAGCTCCCCCCCCACCCCGAGAAATAAACTGGGTCCATACAAGAGCATTTTCCAAACAACAGAAATCTAGCATAGTGAATTCTATAGTGAATATTTACTGTCATTTTCAACTATCTGTAATGCAGCATGGGTATCCCACCTTAGGATGGCATGGATAATTTGGATTAGATTTCAATATAGTGTACAGGAAAAGAAACTCTAGAAGTTCAGACGAAATGCATGAATACATAGAACATCCTTTTGTGCTCCTGGAGAAGTAAAAATCATAGGAAAGAAAGCGAGAGAGATTTATTGCCTGCGGTTCTGGAGGCCAGGTCTCAAGTCAAGGTGTGCAGGACCACACTCCCTCTGAAGGCCCCAGGGCTCTCATCCTTGGGGCAGCCTCAGGCATTCCTTGGGGCCAACCCTCTGTCCTCACTGGAGTCCTCCCCACTGCCTTCACTTTGTCTGCGTCCATGGTTCTCCCTTTTGGGGGGTGTTGTGTGTGTGTGTGTGGGATCTTAGTTCCCTGACCAAGGATTGAACCCAGGCCCTGGCAGTAAAAGCGCCGTGTCCTAACCACTGGACCGCCTGGGAATTCCCCCACGGTTCCCCTTTTGAGGAGGACACTAATCCTATTGGATCAGGGCCCACCCTTGTGACCTCATCTTAACTTGGTTAAATCTTCAAAGACTCTTTCCAAATAAGGTCACATTCTGAGGTGTTGCGGGTAGGCCTTCCACTTACCTTCTTTGCGGGGACACAGTGCAGCCCATAACACAGACTGAAGGACAGTGAGATCCCTGGAGAAACAAGTCCATGAGGAAGGAGCCTTTGGATTAAAAACAGGAGGCAACACTATTTGGAAAAAGGAAGCTTTCCCAACTTTTCTTCTTCCTTCTTGGAGAGCCAGGGTTCTCAGGTAGTGATTACCTGGTGCTTTTAACTGACAACCAAGTACTAAGTCCAGGTGCTAGATTGAAAACTATAGGCTCTTTTAAGTTAAAAATGGGTTTCATAATGCCCGGCAGCTCAGTGTTTGACAACCTACCTACCTACCCATCTTCCTCCTTCCTAAATTCCTTTCAAATACCTGTTACGGAGAAGGATTGGGGTTGCTAAGATGAAACGGAAACAGGGTCCCCAAAGAGCTGTGTGTCTTCGGAAGCGTAAACTAGATCTCCATGGTGAGCAGGTGGACTCCAGCCTCAGAGCAGGAATCCATGTGGCTCCCGGTGCACACAGCATAATTTCTGGCGCACATCGAGTAACATTTTTTACATCGAGTTACGTTTTTTGGTAACATTTTTGTATGTTTTTCAACGACCATTTAAACAAATGCAAAGAGCTGTCTATGGATCTCAGGAAACACAACAGTTTCCTTTATGAGAAGCCCCCTGACAGGGCTTTCCCGTGTGCCCAGATTTCCAAGAGGACCCGAAGGCCGTTTCTGGTCCTGTGAGGTGGAGTAAAGTGCAGACTCTCCCTCCTCGGACCTGGGAAACTTTGAAATGATCTTTCCAGTGATTTGTTGGCATGTTGACCTTTTTTCAGCGGGCTTCCCCAGAACTGGCCCGACAAGGCGGTCACGTGGAGGACTATTGATCGCCTCTGGGGCTGCAGGAAGCAATTCATTAGGAGCTGACTTGACTGAGGGGCTCCTGTCAAGCCGCCGCCTCACCCTGGGCCCTTTTTCGGAGCTTATCTGCTGGCGCTCCCCTTGCCCTAGCTGGGTCTTGGCAACTAATGTGATCGACGCAAAATTAGGGGAAAGGGTGATGCCAGCTGTTCACACTGGCGTGGGGTCACCAGGAGAGTTAGGATGGGTCTGAGAGCCGTCAGGTGGCAAATGAGACACAATCTGAAGGGCGGCAGGATGTCAGTCACCTGTCAAAGTACACAGCGTTCTGCAGTGAAAAGACAAATTCTGAGGGCGTCAGTGTGCACGTGAGAAAGACAAGCAAGCAGCTGGGCGGCGGCCCCAGGCCCTAGTGACAGCCTCTGAGTTGGCAGCAGTGGGCGCTACCCAGGGTTGGCAGCGAGGCTGAGGGCAAGGAGGACCCAACGCAGTCTGACCCTACGCCCGGGTCACCTCCCCGAGCTGGGGTGCTGGTGACACAATAACCCAGGGCAGGAAGACCCTCGTTAGGGGGCGGTGAGGAAAGCAAACCGACGCTGTTGCTGGAAACGACGCCTGCACTAAACTCTGCTTGGAGGAGCCCTCCTCCCATCCCTACCCCGATCTCTCATTTTGTGAGTGGTCCTAACAACTTTAGTTTCCCAGCAGATTGGAGGGGCCTGAGGGCTGGGCAGCAAAATGGCAGTGGGCAGAGTGCCTGCCCTCCTATCGGAAAATGTTTGTTGAATGGCTGATAGATGGATGAGTGGATGATTTATTCAGCATTCTTCCTGAGTAATAATGAGGAGCCAGACCCTGAGGCTCAGGGCAGAACAGGATGACTGACAGAGAGGCACTTCTCCCCTCACGGGCACACAGCTGGACGGAGGACCAGAGCACAGACACGGCCAGGCGACAGGGCCCTGTTGCCTTAGCAACTTTGGGGAGGCTTGATGTGATGAGGAAAGTGAGAAAATGACACTTTAGCTGAGGTCTGATGGATGAATAAGAATAAACTCTACAATTTCAAATAGAAAACCTACCTGAGAGGAGATTTCCCCGGCGGTCCAGTGGTAAAGAATCCGCCTTCCAATGCAGGGGACATGGGTTCGATCCCCGGTCGGGGAACTAAGATCCCACATGCCACGGACCAGCTGAGCCACGCGCCACTACTACTGAGCATGCATGCTTCCGTTATAGAGCCTGTGTGCCGCAAACTACAGAGCCCAAGTGCTCTGGAGCCCACGCCCCATAACGGAAGATCCTGCATGCTGCAACTGAGACCCGACACAGCCAGAAAAATAACCTACCCGAGAGAAGACACAGAACAAACACGAAGAGCTATAGGTTCTAATGAGAAAATTACTTTAGGGGACTTTTAACTCATTGTCCTTGGCTGTCTTGTGTTCCTGAACTGGGGAATGTATATCACACAGGACAGCAAAAACTGTAGAGCACTTATAAGGAGCCAACACACTAGAAAAACAGTGGCTAATGGATGAAAATAGTGATGCGATACTGCTTTTCACATGCTACTGTCTCGTCTTAAATCACAAACCTAGGCAGGAACTCCCGCCCTGTCTCAGCACATCTGCTCTTTCCAGACCAGTCGGCCTTGTGCCAGGCACTCGTGTTATAATTGTCCAGTAAGAGATTCTTCAGGTGTGAATCTCTGAAGATCTACACGGAAAATCCGCAAAGGACCAAGGTTGGGTCCTAGGCCCTGGATGCAGATTCCATGCATCTTCCTTTGCATATTTTCGTGTTTTGGGTGTTTTTTTCATGTTTGTTTTTTTCGCGTTTTTTTGGCCACACCACACGGCATGTGGGATCTTAGTTCCCCGACCAGGGATCGAAGCCAAGCCCCCTGCAGTGGAAGCGCAGAGTCTTAACCACTGGGCCGCCAGGGAGGTGCTTTCTTTGCATATTTTGGCGGCATTCAGGGGTCAATATGAAATCCCCCTGTGGCTAATTTACCAAGAGCAAGTGTGGTGGTAGATGGGTGGGTAGTTGGCCAGCTTCCTAGTGTGTGAGATAAACGTGTTAGAGCTGAACTGAAGTATCTTTATTAACATTTTATAATATTAATACTTTTCAGACTATATCCCAACTCTAAGTCTTTATCTGCTAGTTACATTATTACAAAGAGATCATCTGAAACTCTCAGAACGTGAACATTCATAGCAAAAGGTCTATTTAAAACATGAAGTAGAAAAAGCAAGTTTAGATTTAAATAGGCCCCCTTCGCTCCTCTCTTTTTACCACCAACATAAAGGGAGTGTCTATAATTCAAGGGTGGGTAGTTCCCGGGCACCAGATGACTTGATTGTGTCTAATCCAGGTCTTTAGATGAACTGCCAGAAACACTCCTCAGGTAAGATCGCAGGAGACTTTGAAAACTGGCTAAATAAACACAGGCCCTCGTCCCCATCCTGAGCTCCTGTTCACTCAGCCTCGCTTTAGCAGCTGAAGAGACGGGACGCGGAAATCTTTTGTGTACCTTTAGTGAAATGGGATATTCAGTCACCTGCTCACAGACCAGAGCAATTCCAGGAAACGTTTCAGTCCCCAAACTTACTCTGAAACAAGGCTTAGGCCAGCTCAGAGCAGGCATTACCCTGTTAGAGCCTCATGAACTGGATCAATCTCAGGCAAAGTCTTCCAGTCTCTGTGGTGAGGGAAATGTAGCAGCTCTCAGTTTTCCGTACATGAACAGCTCTGTGTTCCATGCAGGAGAAACTTACGGGTCTGGACTGTATTATAAATGTATCGGGTTGAGTATAACAAGGGGAGGGCTTTCTCTACTGCCATTGCAACGCTATTTCACGACTGAAAATAACTTTTGCAAAGCTGCGTCGCATAGTTGCCGGGGCGGGCGGGGGTGGGTTCGTGGGGGAGGGTGGGACAGGCGTCCTCTTGTCCCTCTGCTTTCGGGGAAGAGTCAGCGGCACCAAGGACCGCAGCTCAGCTCCAGCCCTGCCTCCCTTCCCAGAAGCCTGTTCTCTTTTCAAGCTTCCCTGTCAACATCGCTCGGGGGAGAGGGCAATTCCAGGGCATCTCCCGCAGCGCCGGGCCCTGGTTCACCTTTGGGACGGTGCGGGTCGTGCAGGATGGCTTCTTGGGCTGCTCTGGGTGCCAAACTGCGCACAGTTGTTACTTCTTTAATTAAAGAATCAAACAGCACCCACTCTTTGCTGTCTGGGTGGTGCCCTTCACACCTGCCTCTCCCGGCCTGGCACTGGGGCCCTGGGAGGAGAGCCTCTGAGGCCAGCTCTGGCTCTCGTCCAGCCCAGCACCCGGCGCTGGCAGAGCAGGCATTCAGGGGACTTGTGCGGAGGGCAGCGTGTGCGGTGGGGCCCTGACAGCTTCGTCACCTGGGCGGCTCTGCATTCGGCAGGGACCGAGGGAAGTGGACCTCGGGCCGGGTGCTGCTCCTCTGCCGTGTGGCCTGCCACTCGCGGCCCCTGGACATGCTGGCTGTTACTTGGGCTGGAGTAGTAAAGGGCTCTTCCCTTTCCCTGGGCTCTGTTTTCTGGGTGTCCAGACCTCCCCCCGTTCTAGTACAGGGAGAAAGGGCCCTCTCTCCCAGAGAGAGAGGATAGCATTCCTGGGAGAGGACAGAGCAAGGCCCAAGAAGACGCCCAACCTCCCAGGGTCAGTGGGAGGGGCAGGAGGAAGTTAAACTGGGCTAAACTACACGTCACTTTCCACCAGGAGGAAAACGAAGTTTCCCAAGAGGTTGTGTTGAAACTTAGTACATTTTGAAAAGCTATAAAATATTCTTCCATTCCAAATCTGAATATCCTACAGAGAGAATCCCCCGCCTTTTTAAAGAAAAACCCATAAATACGATGGCTGGTTTTGAACCTTTAATAAAAGTAAAAAATGAATGCAAAAGAACACAATGCTGAAAACTTGGTGTGAATGTGGATCCCGCTAATGTTCAAACCTGGCATAGTGCAAAGCGTGTTCACACTAGTTGACAGTCTACAGACTCAGATGGCTTTGGTTCATACACTCGCTATAAAGTAATCTGGCAACAAAATTCTTCAGATTCACATCTTTTGGCTACATTGTTTCTAACAGGTATAGATTTATTTCCAGTTTAAGAGAAAAAAATACTCACTGTGCATGATCAAGTATATTTGAAAGATTCAATGCCTGCTGTCATCTAACAGCTTCTGGTTTTTCATAAAATGCTGATAGCCTCATTGAAAACTCTTTTCACATAGCTGTTTGATTTCAGAAAAATGTGTAAGGGGGTCATTGCAAAGTTCAGAATGATCCTATTTTCTTTTAAGCAAAATTCCTCTAAAACAAATTAGCTACAGTAACCTAAAATTTACTCCAGGATATTTTCCTCAAAACAAAACCCAACTGCAACGAGGACCATCACGTGAGGGGAGCTGAGAGCACAGCCCACGGCTGCTGGCAGTGGCGCTCAGGGGGAAGGAGTCTTTTCATCCAGCCATGTTCACAGAGTGTAAAACAACCAAAACATTTAAATTGCAAAATACAAAAAGGTAAATTTGTGAGTAAAAATTACAAGTTTACTAAACGCACAAAACTGGAGTATTTCAAAGGACCGGCTCAGTGGAGAGCACAGCAACGAAGTAACTGCACAACTGAGAGGGGCTGTTGCTGAATCTTGCCCCCATGCAGCACTGAAATGGAGAACCCTCCGTAACACCTCATACGTTAAAAAAATAAATATTTAAGAGGATACAAGGCTCAGGTTGGTTTTCATATACATTGCACTTGAAGTTGAAGACCCAGTACTTGCAAACTGGGTCTAACAAACATGGTCTATGCCATTAAATGAATACATTGTGCTCACCACGTCTTTGAGTATTTAGAAACACCAAATGTTTAATACAGTGACATACGCACTCTTCTTTTTACAAGGCAATCACAGATTGCAAATCCCATAGGGCTGTGGGAAAAAAACAGTCATCTCTGTTCTGGAGTATCAAAGAAACACACGATTTTGGCTCACTAAGACTGAGACACACGGCAGGCAGGTGCCCCTCCTAGACGATTACGGATTCTGGATAAACTGCATAAATACTGAGGTGGACATTCCAGCACATCACAGTGCAGAACGATGACCTCTCATTGCCTTCTGCTCTCGGTAAGATTGTCTACATGCGACTCCACGGAGGAATGAAAAGCACAGCCGTACGCTGGGACACGTGCGCAGCTGCGGGACGGGGCGCCCGGCACTGCCACCCTAAGCTCGCCGCCCCTGCCTTTCTCTTTTTTTACACAACCCTATTTTAGAAATCTTTTGGATAAGTAATATTCCTATTTTATCACACTTCATCTTTGTAAGCACCATCGAGCTCTCCCCTGGGCGCTGATACAAAACCAGAGCTGGTAGTTAGGCTTTAGTTCAAGGCTTGGAAATATGGCAACTTGCTTTTAATGACACATGAAACCGAATCCTCGGGACCCTGCAGCCGGCCGGCCTGCACTTGGGGGCCTCCTGAGCAGACCCAGGCGTGAATGCCATCAGGCAAGGTGACATCTCAACACAAGTGGTCATCTTCCCAGTCTGCTGCTCTAAAACAGGTGAACTGTTTTCCAGGAGTCACTTGTACAGTCAGCCCAATCTAAAAAGATTATTGAGGAAAAAAGATAATCTTTGTCACAATCCAGTATCCCAGATTTCCTCCCAAATCTTGCCATTCTTCAGGGTCAGTGGGTTTGAAGAGTCAATCGCTATGTGGCTTTTCAGGAACACCCTACATGCAAAAAGAGAAAAAGCGAGAGGAAATCAGCACTAAATGTATACATATTTTATTTTATTATTATTATTTTTTTGCGGTACGCGGGCCTCTCACTGCTGTGGCCTCTCCCGTTGCGGAGCACAGGCTCCGGACGCACAGGCTCAGCGGCCATGGCCCACAGGCCCAGCCGCTCCGCGGCATGTGGGATCTTCCCGGACCGGGGCACGAACCCGTGTCCCCTGCATCGGCAGGTGGACTCTCAACCACCGCGCCACCAGGGAAGCCCAATGTATACATATTTTAATTAGCAATTAAGCCGATCCTAAAAAGTGAAAGATAAAAAATTCCTTTGAGTTGGATAAGATGATGGAGCCGAGAAATGCGGAGCAGCAGACAAGCTCCAACAACCCCACCGCGGTCCTCTCCCTGTCCGGGGCTAGGAGGGCTAGGAGCCACTGTTTCACCCAGAAAACAGGGCCCGTCCCTCTCAGGCGAGGTGGAGGGTGTAACAGCTCAGGAGCCGTTTCTACACACGCTTCCTCACTGACCTGTACAGAAATTCAGGGAGGTGAACCCTGCACTTGTCACCGCTGTCCAGGCCCGGCCTGGTCAGTCCTCAGCAGAGGACAGATGTTCCACTGGAGGAGCAGATCCAAGACCAGATGACCTTCCTGAGGTCACGGGGCTGCATGAGGAGAGACCGCCACGCCTCCTGCCACGGAGCCAGAGCCCCAGCACACGTTCTAACCTCTGGCTTAGCAGCCGGCCGGCCAAGTGGAGTGGGGAGCGGTGTGCAAGGGCAGCTCCGCGCGCTCCCGAGGCGCCCAGCTCCAGCCCTGCGCTGCACCCACTCAGGCAGGTGGTCAGCCTCCTGAGTTTGGATTTCCCCATCTCTAAAGCGGGCTGACAAGAGTCCCTACCTCCAGGCTGCTGTTACAGGACTCAGCTGACAGTGAAACTACTTAGCACAACACCTTGAGTGCAACAGAAGTGCTAATTAATGTTGTTATTACTACCAGCAGCCGCTGGATGGCAAATAGGAAAGGCGAACTGAATTCCACGTGCCAGGGAAGCGCACCTGTAACCAGGTGTCTGGGGCCTGGGCCCCAGGAAGCAGGGCCACGCTCTTCGCCGTGGCAGCTGGAAGCCTTACTTTTTTTGAGAAAAGACTAAGCTACAAACAGCAACAGATACAGATTCTATAAAATGATGCTACGGACTCACTTTTAAACATGCAGGCTGACAACGAATACCACAAAGAAAAAGCCACTCGGACCATTTAACACTCAAGCAAAGCCAACCTGTAGGTTTGGGGCATGGCTGCCCTTGATGGTAACCATATTTCTTTTAAGGGCAGTGGGAACTGAGAAGGCGCGAGGGGGAGGGGTGCAGAGGCGCTGGGAAGGTCACCCTCAGAGGGAACACAGCCACGTCGCACTGGACTCGGGCAGCTCTGGTCACTGTGTTGACCAGCGCCCACCTAAGGTCTCCACCTTCAGACCTTCATCTTCTTCACTCGAATCACGTCCCACCACAAAAGCCTTACTTGGTGAAGTTTTAAACCAAGAATTCACTCTTAAACGCTGCCCCTAAAATACCACCTCAGATCCATCTTCTGTCTAAGGGCCCAGCGGCACTGCCAGAGGGAAAGAAATGGGCGGTGCTGACCAATCCCATTTCTAAGGCACTGAGCCATTTCCTGGGTTTTAAGGATGGAAATGAGTTTTCAAACTCTTAACAAAGAATAAGCTCACTTTCACAAATAAGCTGTTAATCTTTTCCCTTTCTTTGAAGAAAGAAAATAAAGACTTGGCTTAAGTATTTTAACTCCTTCTTTAAAAAGAAAATGTTTAACTTGCTCTTTTTAAAGACTTTTTTGGGTGAGAAAGATTCCAGCAAGGTGCCAGTCGGTCCCAGCCTAAACTTTCAAGACTCCCCAAAGAGAATAAACATGAGGCTAACGATTCTTGGACACAGATACACAACAGCAGGGCACACATCCCAGTGTGTTAGGATGCACGAGCCTCAGTGGCCCTGGCTTACGTGCTAGGGTCCCCGCAGCCCAGGCCCATGGGACCTTCTCCAGGTGACTGGGATCTGCAACTGCAGTGGCCAGGCAGGTGGAGGAGGGTAGCAGCCACACCTGCAGATGCTTTTACTGCAGTGTCCTCGCTCCAGCCCGCCACGTCCACCTGTTGCTGCTCGGTGGGGAAAGCCCAGGCAACAAAAGGTCCCGGGAAGAACTACAGTTGGGCAGGGACACTCAATGTCGTGGGGAGCCACAGTTTTCTAAAACAAAGCTTAGTATAAATGGAGTTTTCATTCTTCAGCTCTGATATAATCTGAAGCACATTTCATTTCCTACACTTCCAATTCTCTTCTCATGAAAAATACAGTTTTGGCTTCACGCACTTATCTTTTACTGCTGCGACAGCATGCTTTAGAAAGGCCGCCTGCCAGCCCGCGGGAGTGACCAGAAAGGCAGCATCCTCCGTTCAAGCCGAAGTGGACCGAGGATTTGCTAAGAGGAGGGGCAGGTTGAAAGGTTCAAGAGTCAGCAGAACTGGATGTGAAGGCTACGCAATTCCTGCTGGACGAAGGCGGACTTTTTATTAAGATTCTCTACTGCTTTCGGGGTAGATTCGTTTACAGATACTTTGAAGGATGGAAGAAGAGAGAAACAGAAAGGCAGAGACCAGTCTGGACAGACTCAGGGAGGGGCTGCTGGGGTAGGGAGGAGAGTCTGGGAGCTCTGGGGGGACTGATCTGCTGCTTTGTCATCCGCAACCCAAGGCCAAGGCTTTGCTCCCGGTAAACAGACAGCACAGAGGCAGAGGGACCAGACTCCCGCAGTGACCTCCACATAAGCGATCTCAACAGGGCACAGCAGCAGGTCTGCCCACCTCCTGACACACATCCGTCCGCTGCAGAGACCTGTCACCAGCTCCTGCACGCACCTTAGTGCTTCTGCTTCTGCAAGTGCAGCTGGCCCTTGAACAACACGGGTTTGAATAGCACGGTTCCACTGACACGCGGATTTCTTTCAATAGGAAATGCTACAGCGCTGCGTGGTCTGCGGCTGGTTAAATCCACGGAAGCGGAGGGCTGACTCTACGTTACACTCAGATTTTCAACTTCTTGGAGGGCTGGTGCCCCAATCCACGTGCTCTTCAAAGGTCAAAAGAGAAAAAACCCCAAACTACCTGCAGTTCTCCTTCTCAGAAATCGCCACTTTCGTTCCTTTACACACCCCCTGTCCTGTTCCCTACCCTGGGAGCAAGTGCTGCACGCCTTTGCCAATCCGACTGACCGATCCTTTAAAACTACTTAAACCTGGTTCCTCAATCTCAGGCCTCAAGTAACTCATAGGAGTAAGTCTCCCTCATTCGCTCGCCTGACTTCTGGCAGAAACACAGCTGTGACGTGATGTGCGATCGTTTTGCCTTCATTCACACTGACTGTGCCCTCCGCTGGGTTTGGAAACCTGGAGAAAAGGGACTTAGCTCTTTTCTCCCTTGGAGCAGCCGGCAGCGGGCGCCCGCTACCGCATCTGTTCCGAGGACCCACGCTGGACGCAGCAGCCAGAGGGGGAGTCGGGAAAACCAGCTGTGACTGCTCCTCCGGCTGGAAGGGGCCTGCCGTTTCCCCCTTCAGCTGGGATCCAGGCGTAAGGGTGTACATTTTCATGGATGTAAATGTGGCAGGAGCGCTGGGCTCAGAGACCCGGGAGGGTTGTTTCCCTTTGATGACCTGGGATGTTCATCACCCTCCTCCAGTATCAAGACACAACAGTAACATCCAAATAGAAGTTTTTTCCCCAACTTTAAAGAGTGAAAAAGCTTAAGTGGGGAGAATTACAATTATGCCAGCTATCTTAAGTTAGGTTTAAAACTTTCATCTTTTCAAAAACGAAAATGCCTACGACAAGGATGGAACGATCGCTGATAAACCCACCTTCATTCGGCGTCGTGACCAAAGATGTGATTGTGCCACTCTTGTAAAATAAGTTACCTTCAACCATTTCTAGGTGTTAGGAGCTTGTGCATGATGTGTGGTGTCTACCTCTATCAAAAAAGAGCCTTGGGCTTCCCTGGTGGCGCAGTGGTTGAGAGTCCGCCTGCCGATGCAGGGGACACGGGTTCGTGCCCCGGTCCGGGAAGATCCCACATGCCACGGAGCGGCTGGGCCCGTGAGCCATGGCCGCTGAGCCTGCGCGTCCGGAGCCTGTGCTCTGCAAGGGGAGAGGCCACAACGGTGAGAGGCCCACGAACCGCAAAAAAAAAAGAAAGAAAAGACTAAAGCTGGTTAAAAACCTTCATCATAAATGCATGGCAGCATCAGCCCAGCCTCCCGAAGTTATAACCAACTGGCTGAATGCTGTCAGTTTTAACTCCACGAAGAGTCACGGGGGTTGAAGACAACTTATCTCAAAAGCCCTGTTAGGACTCCTCAGCTAAATGGCACTGAAAATAAAAATCCCAAAGCAGTAAGGGATCATAAAGCGGCCTCGTTCTACTCTGAACTGGAAGGGGCGCCAGGGAGCAGCACAGGGGCACCACGAGACTGTGGCCACCGTGAGTGTGAGAAGAGCCAGGTCCTCTGATGCTCACGAGGGGTCGAGAAAGAAAGGTTTTTCAATTGAGTCTGTTCGTTTTGGCAAAAGCAGATCCACACAGAGTCACACAAGGGCGGGAGGCAAGGATGATTTGGGCTCAGGAACCGGTGGAACACGTTACAAATTCTGCCTTTTTGAAATTACTTCCGTTTTTATGAAACAGCCACGCAGCCTTCAGTCTGGCCTCCCAGCCACCCTCAGCCGGCACGGATAAATGGCTTGTTTCTAAAAACACCATCTGAGGAACCAAGTTTCTGAGAAAGCCCCAGAGTGTCTCTGAGAGAAATGGCCCTTACAAGATTCTAGTTTCTTTTTTTTTAGTTCATTTTATTTAAGCCTCGAGTCAAAGTCTATTCAAAATGACAGTTAAATGTCCACATTTCATCAAAGCGCTCAAGTGTCGACCATTAACTCCCGGAAATAACTGCCAAGTCATCCTGACTTCGTTTGTCTTTCTGGCTCTCGGGAAGTGGCTCTGTGCGGGGGTCCCGTTTCTTTCTCTTTAGTTATTAGACAGGGTCCAGGCTGGAGTCCGCCTACCCAGGGAGGCTGAGCCCCCTCCCAGCCTGGTCCACACTCTCATGGGCCTGGCCTGGGGTCCCTTCCCTAGCATAGCATCATCTGTACCTGCATGAAGGCGGGGAGGAAACTCATTATAAATCATTCATTTAGCCACTCAGTAACTTTTCTCTGCCAGTTATCACAGGAGCTGCAGTTCATCTGTAACGTGAGTGGAACTCTAGTTCCTTGTAGTGCGCGTTGTGAGCTTACGATTCCCTGAATCTTTATCATCTAGCAAAGAGTAACCTGGGTATTGTACCTAGTTTTCTTTAATACGCTTTTCTGAATAATTGTCGCGAGTCTCAACTAGATATTTATCAACAGCAACCATAATGTATCACGTACACTCAGCCTATGAAGCTGGAAACCACGGTTGGGCACCCAGGTGACAACTGTACGTACCATGGCTAGCTGTCGTCCTATGTTTCCCACGGTCACACCTCCCGAGAAGAAGATGCACGGGAGCCAGGAGCGGATGTACAGAAAGTCCGGGGACGTGTACCTGGAGAGAAGGAGACGTGAGCCCCTGGGCAGCCGGCTCCCCGGCGCAGGCGGGGCAGGCACACGGCGCACCAGCAGCGTCAGTGTGTGACATCCACGCTCACCGCCACTGCTGGGTGTTCCTTTACATTAAATTACGCATGGTGCATTTTTAACACGTCAATCAACAATAAACAGCGTTTTTGAGAATTTCATGTCTAAGTTTATGCTATGTAATTACAGAAAAAACATGACATCTTAGCTTAGAAGGTATTTTTTTAGAAAGTTAAGTAACAGCTTCCGGACGGAGGTGATATTTGAGAGCACATGCTTACTGATAGACACCATTGTACACCAGCAGCTGAGTGATCACAGTGGCGAGGAAGGCGATGGTGATCCCAAGCCCAAGGCCGCTTCTTGAACGGTCAAATGTCCACCAAAGGCCCAAAGACAGGGCTGCTAACGTCAAGGAGAGCTGAACGTTATTGGCAAAATCCAATTTCTGGCGATGCAGAGTTAAGGAAAAGCGTGACGATTTTTAATACGGTCAAACCCAGAGAAGCCCCAGGGCCTGCAGTTACGTGTGCACCACATAATTCTCCATCCATGGAGGCTGCCAGGCGAGCTGCAGAGAGCATCTGTTGGATACAAGGTTACCGTGACCGAGATGACCTGGAACTTCTCTGGGATCCCTGGGTTGAAAACTTGACTTTACAAGTAAACTTCCTGAAAGCTACATATAAAATTCTGCTGGTATTTCAACCAACAGCATACTTTGCTAGTAAGTCATCTATAGTTCCCCTTTTACTTCTCGTTTTTATTAGTAGGTTGAACTGAGCAAGCCCAGTCTTCGCTCCACGTCTGCAAGAAGACACCTCACCAGGATGGCATCCAACACGACACGGTCGCAGCTGGTGGAGACACGACTGGCTTCCGTCACAACACTGCTTACCAACTGCGGACGAAACAAGTTTGTCAGAGCCCAGACCTCTTATAATACCCTTTTCTGACATTCTTATCATTAAAATCAGGCTAGAGCAGATTTAAGAAGCAGTAACTCTAAAATTAACTTTCTCCAAAAATATAATCTAGTTGTGCTAAAGAAACCATAAATCTTTTGAGACCTGGGAAACCACGGCCCATCTTCCTGAAGAATGCACTGTGTACAGACACGCAGCATGTCTTGTGCGTCCACCCGTGGACGCCAGCACCTGATCCGGAAGTTAGCCTCCACTAAGAACCCTATTCCAGAGGCCACCACTTCTGACTGGCCCTGGGCCTTGCATGGTCATGCCAGGGAGGGACAGAGAAGCAGACAGGCTTCTCCTCCACCTTCTGGAAGGATCCGCCAAGAAGAGTGATGCTCTCGCCACTTCTCACTGGGCCACAGGAACCAGGTCTTCACGGTGGAAGGATGTAAGGTAGAAATGTAAAGGGAATTCACAAGGTGAACTCTGAGGATCCAACAAATGCTGCCTGAGAAAGGACTGAATGAAGACGTCCACTGTGTTCCTGGTGTTAACTGTTTCCTGAAATGAACTGAAAGGACTCCAAGAACCATTATGAAAATTGCTGAGAGTAAACTGAGCAACGTGCTTTGAAATAACATACTCGGAAGAAGATGGTTCAAGTGACTCATGATGTGATATATACTCATTAAAAGTAACGAAACTTTCAACGTGTAACGTAAGAAGCTGCTCTGGACAGCACACCCACTGAAGGATACAGCACTGGCGTGATTGATACCAACAAAAACTGCGACACAGCGCATCACACTGGCCCACTCCCTCTTAAACTTGTGTGGCTCTCCAAGGCGACTGTCAATGCAGGGGTAAAGCAAGCCGACGACAGCTGTTGAAGAAAGACAAGCAGCAGCGTTAGAGAACCGGCTGAAAATGACGTGATCTCTGCGTGGCAATTATTAACATTTTTCAAACCATTCCTTTTCCTAGAAGATTTATCAGCTACAATGTAATATTTGAATTAAAACTAATTTTACATTTTTTTCTCCTCGAGTACAAACAAACAAAAATCACTGTTTCGAAAAATTTAAAATAAAATCGCAGTTCTTTGGTTTGAAGCACAGAAGGAATGGAGCCAGGGGTTAATTATCCATAAGCAAACTACTTCTGCGCCTACACAGGGGCCTCCAGTTTGCATCAGCGTTGTTCCTTCGTACAGTGGGGAGGGGAGCTGCCACGAGGGCCTTGAGGCCTCAGCACCAGTGTGTATAGCCATATACTGAAAGGGTTCAGGAAAACAAAGCAGGAGCCTATCTTTCCAAGAACAAAAATGAGAACACTCTCCCCACCGCTTGGTAACCACAGCATCCCTCCCGTGACACATCCCGGCTGGAACACAGCTCTCCACTCCAGCCTCGTGCTGAGAAGGCAACGTGTTTCCACAGCGCAGGGGATACACCCAGACTCCAGGGGGGGGAGTAGGCAGAGTTAAGAACAGTGGGCCTGTCACTCAGTTGCGTCCCCTTGGACACGGTTGCTTAACCTTCCTGTAATTCAGCTTCCACGTCTGTAAAATGGAGTTACAGCAGAGTCCTTCTGTAAGGACGAAAGGAAGCAAAACATAAAACTGCAAGGTAAGCAGTCCATAAACATCAGCTACGAAGCCGACAGGAGGGCATCCCTCCTGTAGCACCGTGGTCACTTAGGTACATGTTTGTTCTGCCCACCAGACCAGGATGCTTGACAGGGGCAGTCCGCTCACTCTGTACTGCCAACAGCTGGGAGAGCTGATGCTACAGAAAGCATCTGACAAATGTTTGCTAATCAGTGGATGCTGTGTGACCAGAGAAGTACTGTGACCTGAGCTGAGACCAATTCAGCAAGTTTATAAAACCAGCCAAATGACCAAGAAATTCTACTCAAAAAAGACAGTCCGCCTGTCCACAATTTAGACTGCTAACCCTGGGTCATGTTTTGTGGCTGGCCAGGTGTACTGCAGTATGAACTCTGAACGGGATTTGTTTTCCTTCATCTATGGAGCCCAACGTTTTAGGGGGAAGGCCTGGCTTTGGCACGTTCACGGGCATCCCGAAAAAGGAAGTGTGGGAGGCCGCTCGGGCAGCAGTTCTGCCCACTCGGCCCACGTGACGGTTTGTTTTCAGTTACCCAGCGCTGTAGCATGTTCGCTGGGGCAGCCAATCGCACTGCAGTTCCCTCGCTCACCAGTTCTGCCAGCGGCCAATCGCACAGCTCGCTCGGGATGACAGCTGCGGGCTCCCCCAACACTGTCCTCAGGGCCGGATCAGTAAGAGGGAAGGACCTCGGTCAGCCTGGCACAAGCGTGAAACAGCCAATCATCTCCCCACCTGGTCCCCAATCGCTGGGCTTCTTCCAGCCTCCAGGGACTGGCATTGCGGATCACCATCCTCTCCCCCCGCCTCCTTCTCTAAATACAATCACTGGAGATGCACACTTCCCCTCTGCGGATGGTTCGATTTTCAAATGCACGGTTCTCAGAGGCTGAAAATCGTTCTTAACCAAACATCTTCAGTTTCTACTCACCAGCTGCTGTCCCACAGCACGGGGGAACCCACCAGGCGGAGGAGAAGATGGTGGCGATGACCTCCTCAGGGAACAGGGTGACGTTCCTTTGGACCTGCAGCAGGTTCAGCACCAGGGCCAGGACCACGCCCACCGAGAACAGCACCAGGCTCCTTTGCACCAGGTGGTGATGCCAGCTGGTGATGTGGCCGCTGCTGCCATGGCCTCCCACAGCGGCGCTCCCGGGCCCGTGAGCCGGGTCAGCGCCCCGGGCACTGTGGGCCACCAGGGGAGAGGGGCCTGACACTGAGGAGGTGCTCATTTCTCCCGCTTTGGCCTCCAGCCCTCTGGCACTGGCCCTCAGGTGGCTTCTGTGCTTCGCGCCCTTAGCGCTGGGACCGCTCCAGGGGTGGTCGTCTAGTCTGGGCATCAGCCACCAGTGTGACAGGCTTTCCTAGAAGGAAAAGGGGGTGTGGAGGTGGAACCCCGATCAAGTTCACTTCCAAAGGACATGGCAGGTCCAGGGAGGCCCGGTCAGAGGGAGGGCTCTGCTCGCCTTCATCGCCGGTACGTCCAGGGAAACCCCCGAGGCCCTCGGAGTCAGCCGCTCAGGGGAGCCCACGGGCAGGTACCGCGGGGGAGGGCTGCAAGGACCCTGCCCACACACCCCGCCTGGGAGCTGCACAGGCTGTTTTCAGCGGCAGCCGGATTAGGTACACCTGAGCGTTGAGCGCCCGCCGCAGTGCCCCTCTGCATAAGCCCCGAAGTTCTGGCCCGTCCAGTCCAGAAGTTTTTCAGACCCCGTCCGTCTGCAGGAGGCAGACCCAGCCAGGCTAGCCTGGAGGCAGGCCGCCCAGGACAAGGTGCTGGGGTCCTCCGAACTGACAGGATCACTGGCAGAGCCCACCTGGGGTCGGGGGTGCAGCCCCCCGCTCCGGGACTCGGGCTGGGGTCAGAGCGTGCGCCCAGCCCCGAGGGTCGGTGCCGAGGATCCCAGTGGAAGGCCGTCTCGAGGGGCGGCTGCCGGGAGTGGAGACGCCGGCACCCCGACATCCCCGCCCGGCCCGACACCAGGACCCCACCCCCGCCGCCACCGGCCTGGGTCCCCTCGCTGCGCCTCGCGTACCTGGCTGAGGGGCGCCCGCCCGCGGGCTCGCCGAGGGAGGAGATCGCCGAGGAGCGTCACGGCCCAAACCGCCTGGAGTTGAGCCCGCGGCGTTCAGCTCGCCGCGCAGCTTATAAGGCGGGCGGCGGGGCCCCGGGTCACGTGACCCCGCCGCGGCCCGCCGCCCGCCCCAAGCGCCAGGGGGCGTGGCCACCGCGCGCCCCGCCCCTCCCGCGCGCCCGTCCGCTCGCGGTCTGGTGAGGCGGCCGCGACCAATCGGGGGCGGGCGACCCATATGACGTCATCACACGCCACCGCAGACCTGCGTCCGGCGCACTGACTTGGGAGCGCGGACGGACGGCGGACTGACGGCGCCGGGGGCCGGACGGGGGGAGCCGGACGGGGGGCGGGGGGCGGACGGGGACGGACTGACGGACGGGGCTGTGGGGGAGGGGACGGACACACCGAAGGGCGGAGCCGGGGGGGGACGACGGGCTGGGGGACCGATGGACGGGAATGCGGGGAATGCCCGACGGCGGACCGATGCACGGCGCTGCGGGGCTGTGTCGACAGGCTGGGGGACTGACCGACGGACGGGGCCGGGGAGTGGGGCGCAGGCTGACGGACGGGGCTGGCCGAGAGCGCCCCGGACCTCGGGCGGGCGGCTCCCCGCGCAGATTCGGACCGGACGGCGGCGGGAGGGCCGTTTCCAGCAATTGGCAGCCGCGGGCCTGGCGTCGGGTGGTTGAACACCTTAGTCCCCAGACCCTGACGCAGGCATGGCCCATTCCAAAACTTCCCCAGTCAGGCCTCGCCAGCTGGTCACTCTCTGCACCTGCCTGTCACCTGATAATACGCTGATCTCTATCCCCTGTCGTGCTCCCTGAGGCTCCTGACACCACAGCTGCTAATTTAAAGCGGGTTCGTGTGTGCAGTGACCAGAAGGTGCTGGCATGCGTAGTAAGGGCTCGGAGATACGAGTTGTTTATCGTGTGTGCAAGGATGTGCGTGTTGTTAAGGGTACTTTTATGTTTCCCAGCCACAAGAGTGGTTCTGAAAACTTACGACATAAGATCCTTTATGAAAATGAAAGTGATGAAATTTTCATAAAATAATTTCTTCTAGTTTCTAACTTTCCTTTCACGGGAAAACAAACCATCAAAACCACTCATGAAAAAATAAGACGTTGTTTTATCTTGCTGATGTAATATATTTATACCCCGTTTGCCACATGGGTCTCACCATCCAAAGAGGAGGCAGGCTCCTCGCCGACTGAAAACCCACATCTTGTTGAGCAAGGTCGTATTATTAAGATGTCCTTGAAAAACAGTAGAGAAAGTCTATGGTCTTTTGTACTGTCTGCGGGTGAGCAGAGATTGAGAGGAAGTTTGTGCTCTAAATAGCAAATTCTCTCACGGCCAAGAGACCCTACAGGCTTAGGCAGTGTGAAATACCATATTGTGTGGCATCTTCCACATCAGGGTTTCTGGCTTTATGCCAGAAGGTTAAAAAAAACCTGAACATCTTCCGGAGGTATCAACATTTCTCAAATTTGATTTGGAGAGTGGGGGTAGGATTCACAAAAATTTCTAATAGTAATCAGGAGACTTCAAGGAAAAGTAATGCTGGCAGTGGCTTTGTTTACTGTCCCAGACCATAGCGGTGTTTCCTTAGGAAACCTGAGAGGCGCTACAAAAGACAGTTGCCTTGTTAGCGTGTTGCTGTTGCCCCAGGGTCAGAACTGGTTTCTCTTCTTTGTCTCCTTCACCTGACGGGCTAGACACAGCCTGATTGTGTGGATGTCCTACTCCCGGTCCATGATGCCAACGTGGCATGAATTTAACCTAATCTTCTACTTCTATGAAAACATAAAAGACTGTTGTCACTGTGGATTGTAACCAAAATTGCTCTCCAATGGTTATGTTCAATCGAGACAGCAGCTAATAATGTGACTTGTTTTCATTTCTTGAGCCTGACCCAGACAAAGCAGGAGTTGGTGGAAAGGAGGGTTCCGTTTTCAGCTCTGCCTGTGGGCAGGCAGAGCCAGGCTTTCCTCTCTCTGCCCTGGTTACAACTATGTACTTTGTTCCCAAATGTTCAAAGTAGTTTTGACTCCAAGGAATCCAAGAAAGGCTTGGAGCCTTGAAAGGCTCCAAGTGGCCTTTCTCTCTTCTTCTCTCTGGAAGTCTGCATAAGTACGTGAAGATATGTTTCTCTGTGTGTGTGTCTGTGTGTGTGTGTGTGTATACCTTCACAGTAATGTTGGAACCCACAAAGTTCCAAAAAGCTGCCCAGCTATCAAGCAACAGGAAACTGGTCCGATAAAAGGTGGCACATCAGTACGATGGGTTACAGTATAATTGAGAGTCATCCCTTCTTCAACCATCAGAGGACTGTGCTGGGTCTGCCCTACCCCACCCTCAAGTTCAAGTCCCATACACACAGGTTAGGAAGCACTGATGTAAATCAAGCTCTTAACCTCATGGAGACGCATCTACATCGCAGCCTTGACCCTGAAATGTAGGTGTGTCATGGATTCAGTTGGGCAACACCAGTAGGTACAGGAAGCTTTTGCACATCTGCTTTCAAAACCTGGTTTATTCAGATCTATGAGGCCCAATAAACCAAGGTGACAGCTCTCTGCTTACCTACTGAACTGCTGTACACAGGGATTCCCGGCAGCACAGAAATCAGTGTACTGTCTTCTGGGATCTAAGATAGTTTTCTTCATCTTTTTTCTCTTGCCATTCTGCATGGCCATGCAGACTCTCCCAATATCTTTCAATTTCAATGTTCCTTATGTCCAAGTACGTATCTTATAAAAAAACTTTATGGGTTCCTGTGTTGTCTGTCTGCTGTGCAGAAAAGGGCTGTGAATTCCATTAGCTAATTGGTGTGTTAGGGTCTGTTCACTCAGTGACCTTTTTCTCTCTACCGGAGCAGATGTTAATGCAGCCTAGCCTCTGGTTCTCCATCCCCTCTGGCGTCTGTACTGGGACTCTGTGAACCGGGGGGCTCCTGAAGCCACACAGAGGCCCCGGGGACCCGTGGGAAGGCGGGAGGGATGCCTGTGAGCTGCATTTTGTCTGGTCCCTGCCGAGGGCTGTCAGCATGGCCTCTATCTCAGGTAGCGTTGGTCACTGCATCCCCAGGGTGTGTGGTTTGCCTAAATGCCTGTGGAGTCTGATCCCATGAAAGAAGTCAGTCTAGGGGAATGACAATGGAAGGATTTGGATTTACTGTCTGGAGACCGCAGCCTCGATATCAGAAACCATATTCAAATATTTTGAGAGTTTGAAATGCCATTATCTCCAGCGAGGCTGTCATTGATGCAGTTTCTCTGTTCAGCATAATGGGCTCTATTCTCTCCAGCCCCAGTCAGTGACTCTGAGTTAAGTGTCTGGGCAAATGTGTTCATGAGGGTCCCATTTGGTTCTTAATTGTACCACTTTATATTAATCATTATAGATGTGCTATTACACAAGGGGAGTTTACTGTCCCTTAGGAACTAAACCCAGTCCCGTGCCTTCTCCCCAGACCACTCACTAAGGGCATGATGCTCAGTAGCTCTTCTGGACACAGACGAATCGTGGGATCATGGGCGGTGTGTGTGTGGGGCTGTTATAAGAACTTTAAGACATCGTGTGGTGGGCAATCTATGGCTCTTAGTCTGTATTCCTACTGTCCTTTTAATTGTAACACTAATAACCATTTTAAAAATAATCTATTTAAATAACCTATTTTTGAAATTAGGGTAGATGATTAAGTATATTATTATTATTTTTAAAATTTATTTATTTATTTATTTTTGGCTGCGTTGGGTCTTTGTTCCTGTGCGCGGGCTTTCTCTAGTTGAGGCGATAGGGGGCTACTGTTTGTTGCGGTGCGTGGTCTTCCCATTGCGGTGGCTTCTCTTGTTGCAGAGCACCGGCTCCAGGCATGAGGGCTTTAGTAGTTGCAGCTCGCAGGCTCAGTAGTTGTGGTTCATGAGCTCTAGAGCGCAACCCCAGTAGTTGTGGTGCCCAGGCTTAGTTGTTCTGCGGCATGTGAGATCTTCCCGGACCAGGACTCAAACCCATGTCCCCTGCATCGCCAGGTGGATTCTTAATCACTGGCCACCAGGGAAGCCCAGTATATTATTTTTAAATAAAAAAACATCACGTGCTTATTGTAAAACATTCAGAAAACATGTGAAAATACATTTTAAGAAAATCCATAATTCCCACCACCTAGAGACACTCACTGTAACTTTTTGGGGTATTTCCAGATATTTTTCCTATGCACGTATGTGTGTGTTTTTTTAAAAAAAACACAAGTAGGATCATACTTTGCGTATAGTGGAACCAGGCCTTCGGAGCTCATGCATAGACCATGTCATCACTTTTTAGCAGCGTTGTTGAGATAAAATTCACTAATCATGTAATTCACCCGTCTGAAGTGTACAATTCAATAGCTCTTAGTATATGCACAGAGTTGTGCAACCATCACCACAGCCAGTGTTAGAACATTTTATCACCCTGAAAGAAGCTCTGTGTGTGCCGAGCTATCATTCCCCTCCTGCGCCTCCCATCCCACCCTCCAGCTTCCACTCCCCAGCCCTAGGCAACTACTAATCTCTTTTCTGTCTCTATAGGTTCTGGAGTTTCATATGAATGGAATTATATAATATGTGGTCTTTTGTGTTTAGATTCTATCACTTAGCGTGATGTTTTCAAGGTTCATCCTCATTGCACCACGTACCAGTACTTCATTCCTTTTTACGACTGAGTAATATCCCATTATGTGGAAATACCACATTTTGTTTACTCACCAGTGGATGGGCAATTGTGTTGTTTCCACTGTTTGTCTATGATGAATAATGCTTCTTACAAACATCTGTGTGTGAGTTTCTGTGTGGACATATGTGTTCCCTTCTCTCGGGGGGAACTGCTGAGAGTAGACTTGCTGACCCTCTAGTAACTGTCTTTAATTGTTTATGGAACTGCTGGACTCTTCCAGAGCAGCTGTACCATTTCACATTCCCACCAGCAGCATATGAAGGTTCTGATTTCTCCACACCCTCACCAATGCTGGTTGTTATCTGACTTTTTGATTCTAGTTAGCCCAGTGGGTGTGAAGTGTGTGTGTCTTCGTCTTGATAGCAGGATGGTATTCTTCCTGTATGTTGGGGAGTGTCTTCGCTTGTTTGCTAAGACTCTATTGATAAGTGTCATCTCAACACGAGTGAGGGAATGAAGTGAGTGAACCAGTGAAGGAGGAAATACAAGGCAGAGCCTTACCGACATGGCTGCAGCTGTCCGAGGAAACACATCCACTTGCCTGGTCGTGCACCATGTCTCCCATACAGGCTGCGGAGAACAAACATGTTTTACAAGAACAGTCCTTTGGGGAAAAGAAAAAAAAAGCGTATCTTTAGTTTTCTGTCTCCCTTCTCTGGTTGGTCAAGTTTGTCCCTTGGTCACCATGTCCTCCGCGGTTCCGATTCTGGTTCTCAGCACCCCCTGTAGCTGCTGGGGATCCAGAGCCCACGGCGAGTGCATTGTCGGAGTCTGAAGCGTAGGAAGAGCCCAGGGCTGCTTCTGCAGGTCCAGTTGGGTCAGATGGTCCATTCCTGTGTCAGTCACTCAGAAGGGGAAAAAAGATTCGTGAGAGCTCGACCCTTTGATTTACAGAGACCTCTGCAAATGGCGGCCAGAGTCTTTGGAGGATGCACGAAGGCAGGGTGTGTGGGGTGAGGAATGAATGAGCGTTGGTGGCCCTGGGGGCGGAGATTAGGAAAAGGCTGCAAAGGGCACTGGGATGGAAGGTCCAGAAACAGGAAAAGGAATGTGGTTAGGAAACCCAGAGAGACGCTCCCGTTCGCAGCACAGACACTAAACGCAACGACGCAGTGATCAGCATGGGCCCTGAGCAAGGATGACGTGCAAGTCTGTAAACGCTTCTTCCACGTTAAAGGGGAAAAAAGAAACCCGGAGAGGTGTGTTCCACGAAGGAGGGTCAGCAGAGGCAGAGGCCAGCTCCTGTCCGAAGGAGGCCGTGATGGGACGTGGGGAACTTGGGGGGGACAGTGCGGAGTCAGGCTGCTGCTTCATAAGGAGCCAGGTTGGGCAAGGAGGGGAGAACAGGGCTGGAGGGGAGCGTGGGCTGAGGTGTTTTCTCTTGTTTTAAAGACGGGAGAGACACACATTTAAGTGCTGATGGAAGATTCCAGTAGAAAGAGAGAGAAAAGGGGGAGAAAGTGTGAGTAACTCCTGAAGAGTCCTGCTGAGGAGGGATGGGTGTGGGGTGAGTAGGGGTTGGCTGTCCCCAGGAGGGCGCCCCTGAGGAAGGCCTGGGCCCGCAGGCGGTGGGCCTGGAGGGTGGGCTCCAGGGCGCCGCCCTCAGGGCTTTCGAGTTTGCTGGAGGCTTCGGAGTGAGGGGTGAGCTGGCCAAGCGAGGGCCTCCTGGGGCTTCGTGCCGGGCCTCCACAGGGTCTGCAGGGTGGCGCGATGATTCCTTTGTGCACCATCTGGGGGCAAGAGAAACTGGGTTTTTCCAGGTGCAACAAAGGAAGGACACCGGGGCAGGGAAGGTTAGCGTATCGGGGAGTGGTTCATGGACGTGGGCGGAGGCCCGGGGGTGGGGGTGGCAGCGGCCCCCCGGGAGGGAGAACCGCGCAGAGTGCCGTGAGAGCTCGGTGTTCCTCCCGCGTGCGGCATCTGTGTTTTGTCTGCTGGCATAACCCAGGCACCTACACATGCGTTACTGGATACACGATCTGGAGGAGAGACTGCGGTCACGCGGGGGGTTCCAGAGGGACAGCAGCTGTGGGTGATGGTGACACGCCACGGCGTGGCCCTGGAGTTGGGCGGCCGAAGTGGCGAGGAAGAGCCTCGCGGGCCATGGGGTCCGGCGAGGCGGGGCCGGGGCGCGGCTGAGTCGTACTCGCGTGGGCGGACAGAGCTGCTTAGGCGGGATGGGCTGTGGAAGAGGATGTGTGCCTGGCCCCGTCTCCAGGGAGTGACGACAGTGGACTCAGACGATGGTAGGTGGCTGTGGCTAAGAGGCTGCACTGGGTTGAATAGCGTCACCCCAAATGCGTGTCCGGGACCTCAGACTACAACCTTATTTGGAAATTGGGTCATTGCAGCTGTGGTTAGTCAAGATGAGGCCATGCCGGAGCAGGGCTGGCCCTTAATCCAACATGACTGGTGTCCTAATAAGAAGAGGGACAGAGCCACGGAGAGAGAGGACACAGAGAAAGGCCACGTCATGATGGAGGCAGAGGGTGGAGAGATGCAGCTGCAGGCTGAGGAAGCCGAGGGTGGCCGGGAGCCCCCGAAGCTGCAAGGCGCAGGAAGGGCCCTCCCCAGAGCCTTCAGAGGGAGCGCGGTGCTGACAGCACCTTGATTTCAGACTGCTGGTCTCCAGAACGGAGAGACAAGAAATGCCTGTTGTTTTAAGGCCCCCAGTTTGTGGTGCTTCGTTACAGAGGCCCCAGGAAACTAACACAGAGGGAAGGACAGGTCTGTGGGACAGCCAGGTCCTGCCAAGCCTGGAGGCGTGGGCGTGGGCGGGGAAGAGGCTGAGACGGCAGGCAAGTTCACGGTCCAGACGGGGATTTCTAGAGGGCGGGGGCGTAGCCGGGAGGAGACTGTGGAATCAGGGAAGAGGAGAGGTGGGTGGTCAGCGTCTCATGCCTCACAGCCCTGTCTTCCTTGGTTATTGTCCAAAATGCAGATGCCCAACATGGCCTCTGTTATCATTATTATTATTATTTTTTTTGTTGTTGTTTTTTTTGTTTTTTTGTTTTTTTGTTTTTTGTGGTACGCGGGCCTCTAACTGTTGTGGCCTCTCCCATTGCGGAGCACAGGCCCCGGACGCGCAGGCTCAGCGGCCATGGCTCACGGGCCCAGCCCCTCCGCAGCATGTGGGATCCTCCCAGACCGGGGCACGAACCCGTGTCCCCTGCATCGGCAGGCGGACTCTCAATCACTGCGCCACCAGGGAAGCCCTCATTATTATTTTTTAATATTTATTTGTTTGTCTGCGCCGGGTCTTCGTTGCAGCACGTGGATGCTTAGTTGCGGCATGCATGTGGGATCTAGTTCCCTGACCAGGGATCAAACCCGGGCCCCCTGCATTGAGAGCGTGGGGTCTTAACCACTGCACCGCCAGGGAAGTCCCTGGCCTCTGTTATTTAACCTTCATAAACACCTGAAGGATAGGTGTCATCTGTTACCTAGCTGTGAAGAATTTGAGTCCCGAATTAAGAAATTTGCTCAGAGCTGTTGCACATGAGTGACAGAGCAGGGATTCAAATCCAGGCCCATCTGAGTTGGAAGCTGCTGCCCTCCCTCCTCCTTCCTACCCACACCCCCAAACCCTCATTGAGCATCTGCTGTATACACTGTATACAGAAGCTCAGGCATCTACCTGTGTCCTCTACAAGCTCACAAGCTGGTAGAGAAGGGCATCGTGTGAGCTTCACAGGACTGTAGTAGCAAATTGTCATAAACTTGTGGCTCAAAATAATGCACATTTCTTGTCTTAAGAGTTCTGGAGGATGGAAGTCCGAAATGGGTTTGAGTGAGTTAAAATCGAGGCATCACAGGCTGCGCTCCTTCTGGAGGCTCCCTGCCTCTCCCAGCTCCTGGAGACCCCCCCTACCCTGGGTTCGTGGCCCCTCCTATATCAGCCTGACGTCTGCTTCTGTCCTCCTGTCTCCTTCTCTGACTCTGCAGCTTCCCTCTGTCACTTCTGAAGACCCTCCTGGGTAATCCAGGACGGTCTCCCCATCTCAAGAGCCTTGACTTAACCGCATGTGCAGAGTCCCGCTGTCGTGCAGGGCGCCATGGTCCCAGGCTCCAGGGGTTAGGACGTGGCCACATGCGAGGAGCACTGTGTCCTGCAGCCAGAGACGTGGGGCCACCGTCCGATGCAGGTTTCCTCACAGAGGTTCACGCAGGATGCCATGGGAGCACAGACGTGCCCCTCAGGGGTGAGAGGCTCGAGCCTGTCACGTGGAGACGGGCAGTGGGGGCGGGCGTGAGCACGGCTGGGGGGTCGGGTCAGTGTCTGGAGGAAGGAGGGGAGTTCCTAGGGCCAAACCCCGAGGGACATGCTCAGTAACTTAGGCTTTATCCCCTGGGCTGATGTCTGCAGACCTTAATTTTTTCTGGAGAAGGAAGGATTTATTATGACTTGCAGCAAGTAAGAAGAACGCCGGGGATCTTTCCCGAAGCAGTGTCTACTCTCTGCAGACCTTTTTTGATCACATGTTTCTGTTGGTTAAACGAGGGTTAGCTCTCACCCTAAATAAGTGTGTCAGTGTATTTAAAAATTATATGTGTATCGTTATACTAATACCTTGTGTACTGTTATAAGATGTATAAAACAGGGATTTACTAACAGAACACCCGGAATTTTAGCTGGACACGTGATGACACTTCCCAGGCTCCCTTGAGTGCAGGTGTGGCCGTGGGCCAATGGGATGTGAGCAGACGTGCCTGAGCCACTTCTGGGTCATCTCTTTTTTTAAACTAATTAATTAATTAATTAATGTATTTATGTACTTATGTACGTATGTATATATGTATGTATTTTTGGCTGCGTTGGGTCTTCGTTGCTGCGCACGGGCTGTCTCTAGTTGAGGCGAGTGGGGGCTACCCTTCTCATTGTGGTGGCTTCTCTTGTTGCAGAGCATAGGCTCTGGGTGCGTGGGCTTCGGTAGTTGCAGCGTGCGGGCTCAGTAGTCGTGGCTCGCGGGCTCTAGAGCACGTGGGCTCCATTAGTTGTGGAGCGCGGGCTTAGTTGATCCTCGGCACGTGGGATCTTCCCGGACCAGGGATCGAAGCCGTGTCCCCTGCATTGGCAGATGGATTCTTAACCACTGCGCCACCAGGGAAGTCCCTGGGACATCTCTTTAAAGACAAAGTGCTTTCCTGAGTCCCTTCTTAGTCTCCCCTTATTCCTGCAACAGAGAATGTGGACGGAAAGGTGAGCCGGCTTCTACCCTGCAGACAAGATGACACCGTCAGGACAGAGGAGACACAGGCCCTGTGGAATGACCCGTGAAGCACAGTCTGCTCATGTCCACATGATTTCAGCAGAGAGAGCTAAACATCTGCCTAAGTCTGTCATCTTTCATCGCCCAGTTACAGCAGCTTTGGTTTTACCCTGATGCGTATACTGTGTCCAAGTTCACGTTTAAGCTCAGGTTGTTTTCCTAAGTGCTTTGCCGTGAGATGTATAACAAAGCTCCGCCTGGCGGAAAATATGTTCACGGCCCCTTCCCGTCTCCTTACAGGGGATGCTAAGGTTTTGTTACTATTATAAACACGCAAGAAGGACACGGATTATGAAGTGGTTTCTGAGTTAAGATGACCTATAAGCCACATCAGGGGCTGCAGTGCGGTAGCCGTGGGCTGAAATACACACTGGCGGTGTGACCCACGTGTGCCTGGACACGTGACGTCCGGCGTGGCCTGCAGCTGCCGGTCTGGCTGAGCAGAGTTGCTGCTGTCAACCTGTTTGGTGAAAGTTAGCAGAACTGGATTTCTGTTTAGAAACACTTTGCAGAGCCCTGGGGTGCCTTGCTGCTCCAGGCGTGGGGCGTCTCAGGAGCTCGGGGTGGTCATGCTCTCACTCTTTGCTCTGGGAGATGATCAGACCTGGATGGGCCAGGACCAGGAGCAGCAGTAACTGTCTGGGGGGACAGGCCACGGCGTGATGTTGGCTCACCTGGTGGGGCTGGAGGGGAGCCGGGAGCCGGGAGCTCTGGGGTAGAGTGTGGGGTTCGCTGTGCCTTTTCTCCCCTCCGTGCCTGGGACAAGGTGTAGCTGGTGGGGTCTGTGGCCCCTTGGGATGAGCCGCCCCCCCAGAAGGTCTCAGGGAGCACAGAGCCCATGACCCCTGCCGAGTGGCCCTTCGGTCCAGGGTCCGTGAGGGAGCAGAGGGCATTGTGTCTTCTACTTGGCCGCGGCCGGAGACAGGGTGGGGCAGAGACCCCCATCCTCAGGACAGAAGGTGGAAAGGCCTGGCTCCACTTCCTGCCTCAGAAGTGAGCGAGGGGTACAGCCTGGGGACAGCAACTCTGAGAATGTCTGTGCTTCCCTGGTTTGTTGCTGTTTTTAATCCTTTGTTGCTTTGCCTGTGGTTATTGGCAACAAAATCTTTAAAACAGAAAAAGGAAAAGGGCGTTCGTATGTGCCCTTATTCAAGATTAACAAGAAAGAGGAAAAGTGGAAAAATGACAACCTGTTTTTCAGCCAGCTTTGGGGGTGAGCTGGGGGGAATGGGGGACAGGGCCCCAAGGGATAACGTGGGTGACGGTAGCAACACAGAGAGGACAGGGGCTGCCCGGGGTACGAGTCTGGCCCAGCTGCATAACAGGGAGGGTTTCTGGAATTCCTCGGGGATGCAGAGGGAAGGGGGAGGTTCCCAGCGGGTCCGGGCGGGTGGTGCTGCCGTCCAGCTGGCTGGTGACCCTGGGTTCTGGAGGAGGAGCGGGTCGGCCTGTGGGATCGGGCGAGGGTGGGAGGGAGGATGGGGGATGCTGGGAAGCTGCTTGGACACGTAGGGGGTCTGGACCCCAGCAGATTTCAACAGGAACGTGTGTAAAAAATGGAGGAAGCAAAGGAGACAGACTGACGGCCAATGAGCACATGAAGACGCGCTCAGCATCACTAATCATCAGGGAAACGCAAACCAGCCCCGTCATGAGATGCCACCTCACACCCGCGAGGTTGGCTGTTTCTAAAAACAGAAACAAAAGATAAGTGTTGGCGAGAGAACATGGAGCAGTTGGAGCCTGTGTACTGGTGGTGGTGGCGTAAAATGGTGCCACCCGTATGGAAAGTAGGAGAGTGACTTGTCAAAAAGTTAAACATAAAACTACCGTGCGATTCAGCAAGTCCACTTCCGGATTTATACCTGAAAGAAGGAAAGCAGGGATTCGAACAGGTATCTGTGTCCTGTGTTCGTGGCGGCATTATGTGGCCAAAAGATGGAAGCACCGTAAGTGTCCATCAGTGGATGACGGATAAACAAAGCGAGGTCCACCCACACAATGGAATGTGATTCCGCCTTAAAAAGGAAGGACGTCTGTCACCTGCTGCAACAGGGATGGACCTTGAGGACGATACTCCAAGTGAACCAAATGAGTCACAGAAAGAGTAATGCTTGGAGATTCACTTATATGAGGTCCCTGGAGGAGTCAAATTCATAGTCAGAAAGCAGATGGTGGAACTTCCCTGGCGGTCCAGTGGTTAAGAATCCGCCTTCCAGTGCAGGGGATGCGGGTTTGATCCCTGGTTGGGGAACTAAGATCCCACATCCCTCAGGGCAACTAAGCCCACGCACTGCAACTACCGAGCCCACGCGCCACAACTAGAGAGGAGCCCACATGCCACAAAAATGGTCCCACGTGCCGCAACTAAAACGCGATGCAGCCAAATAAGTAAATAAATAAAATGTTAAAAGTCAGTATTTAACAACAACAAAAAAGAAAGTAGATGGTGGTTACCAGGGGCTGGGGGGAGGGGAGAATGGGGTGGGGGGCTAGTGTTTAATGCGGACAGAGTTACAATTGAGGAAGGTTCTGGAGATGGATGGTGGTGATGATTGCAGAACAGTATAAATGTACTTAACACCCCTGAACAGTGCACTTAAAAGTGGTTAAAACAGGGCTTCCCTGGTGGCGCAGTGGTTGAGGGTCCGCCTGCCGACGCGGGCCTCTCACTACTGTGGCCTCTCCCGTTGCGGCGCACAGGCTCCGGATGCGCAGGCTCAGCGGCCATGGCTCACGGGCCCAGCCGCTCCGCGGCATGTGGGATCTTCCCGGACTGGGGCACGAACCCGTGTCCCCTGCATCGGCAGGCGGACTCTCGACCACTGCGCCACCAGGGAAGCCCTGGAATAAATAATTTAATAAAGAATTTAAGGATGTTAGAAGTAGGAAATGCCCTGGCAGGTCACCTTAAAATTGTTTGTGTGTGCGGTTAATTATGTAAATAACTCATGTTCACCTAGGAAACTCAGAAGTAAAAACAGGAACATAAAAGTCACCTATAATCCCCAAACCCAGGGATGGTCATGGGTAGCATTTTGGTATACACACGACCAGATCCTTTTGTGTGTATAATTACATATGTAAGTTTCCAGGCAAGATATTACTCTCAGGACTATATGGTACGTAATATTCTGTGTCTTGTTTCCCAGTTTACCCCTCCCCCAACAATCCAGGGTAAACGTCATTCAGGATAAGAAACATACCTTTTCAACAACAAGTTTTCTGCTGCATAGGGGTGAGTGTGTGTGTGTGTAATTTCTTAGCCTGTCTTACCACTGGACATTTATAGAGAGCCCCATATTTTTTAGTATCATAAACAAAGCTTCAGCAAACATCTTCATAGTTAAATACTTGTGCACATCTTCATCCTTTTTTCCTTAGGATAAACTCCAGCACGTTCTGATAAAATAATTCAGTTGCACATCCAGCCAAATGCATGCGATTCTTGGTCCCGCGTTACCAGTCCGGCTGATTTCTGGCTGTGGAATTAGTATTCCTCACCAGCTCTCATGCCTGGTGCAGTGGTGCTCTGGTTCCTCAGATGTAAGCAAGGTACAATTAGTGATAATCTCACAACTCCATCTTGGGTCAGTCACTCGTGGGACAAATGGCTCTTGTTCTACTTTTCATTCACAGTGATGTCCTTGTTCCCTATTTTCTTTAAAACCAGAGCTGAGCTGAAATCGCTTAAACTGTGGTTTAATAGGAGCCCCTTCAACTGCCTATACCTTTAAATATTCAGTTGCTGTTTTAAAATAAGAGCGTATAAAGCTCGTGGCTATTAATGAACAGGATAGGCACACTTCACTGGGGCTAGATTTAGTTTGCTTTTGTTGCGTATTTAATTTCGCCAAAAAGCAATTTAATCTGCTAATGGAATTCTTCCTTTTTGCAGTAAGTAAAATTTGGGGAATTGTAATTTAGTAATTATAATTGAGTATTGGAGTAATTTCCTCCTCAGATACAGGAGGTGCTGGGTATAAAATTAAGAGCTGAGGAAAGAGATGAGCCTCCACCTTCCCCAAACTCAGGGCCATCGCTATTCTCTGATCAGAGGGTCGCGCCCAAAGGGGGCGAACCACGAGGATTTTGGGCGTGCGGATGAACTCCACCTCAAAGCGAGACTGGACCACCTCCAGAGCGACCCCCTGCCATGGCTGGGGTCAGTGTCAGCGCACCTGTGAGACACATCAGGAGCTGAAAACAATAAACCTTTTACAACCAAACTTACCACCAGGAACCCACCTGCAAGGTTTTACTTCCTGTAAGAGTAGCAAAGGGTGGGGAGCGGAGAAGTTCCTCTGATTCCCTGAGTTCATCTGATCTGGTTGGAAGCTCTAATCACAGGAGGGGGAAGAGTTTTTCTCTTGATCTGTGGGCGGTTCGTGCAGAACGTACCCAGGGGCTGCCGACCGCGAGACCTGTCTCTGTGTGTGGACCCGCACGCGTGCACACGGGGTCTGTTGAGTCCTGCCGCGCGTATGTCGAAGCTCTGTTATTAAGCTCATACACATTTGTGACCGTTAGGACTTCGTGATAAATTGACCCTTTTGTTATTATGAAATGTCCCTCTTTATTTCTGGTGATACACTCTGCAGGTGTCTTTGATCTGTTGTTAATACAGCAACTGATGGTGTGTGCCTTTTCCCATCCTTTTGCTTTCGGCTTATCTGTGTATTTACATTTAAAGTGCATCCCTTGTAGACAGCATATCATTGGGTCTCCCTTCTTAAAGTCCACTCTGAATATCTGTGTCTTTTCTTTGGAGAGTCTGATCCTCTCCACTTATTGTAATTATTGCTATGATATGAGGTCTGTCATTTTACTGTGTGTGTTCTGATTGTCCTTTTTAAGTTGGTTGATTTTTAGAATTCTATTTTAATTTATCTATTGTCTTTTGGAGCTGTATTTTTTTGCATTTTCTTAGTGGTTGCTCTAGGGATTACAGTGTACGTCCTCTGCTGGTCCCTGTTAAGGTTAATGTTGTATCCTTAGAGTTAATATTGTGTCATTTAGAGTTAATATTGTATCATTTCACATAAACGTAAAAATTGGCAACTGTTAAAAAAAAAAAACCCTGTTTACCCCCAACCTACTTATGCTATGGTTGTTGTGTGTGTTACATCAACACTGATATAAACCCTGTAACGTTGTGGTTGTTTATTTCAGCAGCTACACACATTATAAAGAAGAGAAGGCGCCCGGATCTGGGAGCTGCGTGAAGCCCTTTTCTGTGTTGTGCTGGCTCCTCACGCCGCGGTGTTTCGGCCCCTCTCGTCTTTTTTTGTTTTGTTTTGTTTTGTTTTTTTGCAGTACGCGGGCCTCTCACTGTTGTGGCCTCTCCCGTTGCGGAGCACAGGCTCCGGACGCGCAGGCTCAGCGGCCATGGCTCACGGGCCCCGCCGCTCCGCGGCATGTGGGATCTTCCCGGACCAGGGCACGAACCCGTGTCCCCTGCATGTGCAGGCGGACTCTCAACCACTGCGCCACCAGGGAAGCCCCCCTCTCGTCTTTACTGGGCTACAGTTCTTTGTGACGGGTGCCCTGAAAGCGTAGGCAGGGCTGGAGGGTCTCTTACAGACCTGTGATGGCTGCCCGTTCAGAGCACAGTCAAGAGCAAAGGGGGCTCTGCTCCCCTCATACAGTGTTTGCGAAACTTGTGTCTGCAAGTCCTGTGGTTGATCCAAACTGGTTCTGAAAGGTGTGCAGTAAGAAAAGCGTTTGAAATGGAGCATTGTTTATGAGGCCGGAGAAGGATTTTATATTCTTGCAGTCAGTACGTGTTATTCTTAAACCAGGGCTACACACACCTTTGATTTACCAGCAAGGTGCTAAGGGTACGGCTCACGTTCTAGGACTTATGTCAGAAAACAAAACCCAGCAACCTGCAAGCAAATGAAAAGATGAAACTATTAGAGGCGTCAGAATAATAGGCTAGCCCCTAGGAAAGCCATCAATAATGCAGCAGATTGTGAGGGCGTTTTTCCCACTAAAGAGAATATCATAGCTGCATTTACCCTGAGCAGGGAACAACCCTCCCAGCAGAGAAGGCGGGCTGCTCAGCAGGGCTGCTTTGAGTCCCTTCTACATAAAACATGGATTTTCATCTTCTGCAGAGCCGTCAGCTTCCCCAGCTCTTATCTCTGCGTAGCAGAGCAGTGCCGGGAGAAACTTGCTGCACGGAGGGTCTCCCCTATTCTCACAGCTCCACTGCTGGGCCGTGCCCCCCCCATCCCCCCACCCCCCCAAGCCCCGAGGTGTCTGCAGAATTAACCTTGGCAACCGCTTCCGGTTTCTGGGCAGGTGATCTCATCCTCGACTAGCTCTCATGGAGGGCTCCTGACCCCAAGGACTGCCTCAGTTTTCTTACTTCCCTACTTAGCTTTTGTCCACCCTACCCCCGTCCTGTGTGCAGAGGCCCCCAGTGACCCCCTCTCTTGCCTGCACCTTCCAAAACTCTCTCCCTGCTGCTTTCTAAATTTCAAATTTCCCTTACCTTCAAGAAATTTGGTGTAGGATTCTGTCTTTCAAGAGATTTTTCAAAATCTCCTTCCCATGGTGTGAAAAAGTGGCTAGTTGTTATTTGAATTTAAATCAATCTATTTAGGAAGGGTAAAATGAGTTCCTCCTTTTTTTTTTTAAAAATGCCTGCTACAGTGCCATACTTACAGAAAGCATTTAAGAATTGCTCAATATTGTTGCTGTGGATAATAAACCTCTTTTGAGAGCAGTTGGTTTTTCATTGCATAAAAAGGCGAAAGAGGAGGAAATCCAGCCTGTTCACCAAATACTTAATCAAATCTCGTCTAACGCATTGCTTCTCCAACACTAAGGTGAATGCGAATTCCCGGGGGATCCTGTTAAAATGCAGATCCTGATGCCTGGGTCGGGGTGGGGCCTGAGATTCTGAATTCCTAGCAAGCCCCCAGGTGATGTGGACCCAAGACTCCATCGCTGTAACCTGGGAGCGGGTGTCCAGTTACTGGCACGTTAGCCCACTCCCTGTCTACTTGGGAACACTGAGAATTTTCCAAGTGTTCCTTTATTAGAGCCCTACTTTTCAGCTCTTGATAACGGAGCGAGGCAACATTTCATAACTGTTTTTGTTCTATGTTTAATTGTTTTTCAATACATAATACTGATGCTAGTAAATCATGTTGGTAGAAAATTATTTCCGCTCGATTTTGTTACTCACGATTCAATCATGGACCCGCATAACAACGATCTTAACCAGCGAGAGGTCTGTGGTTTTAGTGGAGGCGAAAATGGCTGATTATAAATGCCAATGAAAAGGACACCATCCAGCCATGGGGAGCATAAACAGATGTTTGACAGGGACAGTGTTTGTCGTAGACCTGCCTTAAACAGAGAGCCAGAAACCTCATTTGTATCAGGCCAGAGATTCTCAAACTTGAGCCTGCATTGGAGCACCACTAGGGTGGGGGAGGGGTGCTTGTGAAAATGCAGGTCTCTGGGTCACACTCACCCTCAGCCTGTCCGATCAGGAGGATGGGGCCCGGGCATTTGCATTTCTGAAAAGTCCCAGAAGATGCTGCCCTGCTCTCCTGGGACCACACTTTGAGAACCACAGGCTTTAGCCCGTTCAGGCAGGGTGTTAGGAGGCACTTGGCAGGCGTCTTCTGTTATCTCCCACCCTAGGCTCTTGGAGCCTATTTTGGCTAGTAAATATTGTTTTATGGCTTTTATTGCTAGTTTATTTAAAACATTCCTATTTCCATAGCATTTCTCGAAAAGCTCTAAATATTTTTTAATGGTTCTCAGACACGAGATTCTTGCAGAGGAACTAGAATAGTATGTTTAATTTAGAATATCCCTCATTTCCCCTTTTACCAGAGAAGAACCTAGGAAGAACAAGACTTCTCTCTGCTCAGTTCCTCCCTTGAATATGTCCAAGAGTCATCTTTAGTGAGTTCTTCTTATTTACTAGAACTGTCTACAGGTCTGTAACCAAGGCCGTGCGTGTGTGTTTAATTTTAGAGGCCGTGTGGTAGAAGGCAGGTCAGCCTCTGAATTAGGAGTTCTGAGTTCTGGCTCTGAGTCAGCCACTCATCACGTGACCTGGAATAAGTTATAAACTTCTGTGAACTTCAGTCTCCTCCAACTTGAGGGGACAATCCAGAAAGCGTCAGACGCTGTTGAGACCCTGTCCAGCTCTAAGATGCTGTTGAGACCATGTCCAGCTCTAAGATGCCGTTGAGACCATGTCCAGCTCTAAGATGCCGTTGAGACCATGTCCAGCTCTAAGATGCCGTTGAGACCCTGTCCAGCTCAAAGATGCCGTTGAGACCCTGTCCAGCTCTAAGATGCCGTTGAGACCATGTCCAGCTCTAAGATGCCGTTGAGACCCTGTCCAGCTCAAAGATGCCGTTGAGACCCTGTCCAGCTCTAAGATGCTGTTGAGACCCTGTCCAGCTCTAAGATGCCGTTGAGACCCTGTCCAGCTCAAAGATGCCGTGGAGACCCTGTCCAGTTCTAAGATGCCGTTGAGACCATGTCCAGCTCTAAGATGCCGTTGAGACCCTGTCCAGCTCAAAGATGCTGTGGAGACCCTGTCCAGTTCTAAGATGCCGTTGAGACCATGTCCAGCTCTAAGATGCCGTGGAGACCCTGTCCAGCTCTAAGATGCTGTTGAGACCCTGTCCAGCTCTAAGATGCCGTTGAGACTCTGTCCAGCTCTAAGATGCTGTTGAGACCCTGTCCAGCTCTAAGATGCTGTTGAGACCATGTCCAGCTCTAAGATGCTGTTGAGACCCTGTCCAGCTCTAAGACTCTGACCCTCTTATTCCTCCCATTTTTGGCTTCAGACGTTTTAAGCATTTTTATGTAAACTCCCAGAAAGAAGTTATACACACGTGTGTGTGTGTGTGTGTGTGTGTGTGTGTGTGTAATTAAACTATTGAAAACATTTCACTTGAGGTTAGAAATATTCTTATGATGTTGTGCTTCAGCAATAAACACACTGTACGTCCCACGTGTTGAATTTGATCTCTGTGGTGCCCTGACCCCTCACTGCCTTATCTGCTCCCCACTCTTTGGATGGAATTGTTTCAACCCTATTAAACAGATACAGGTGCACATCCGGCTCCTGCACTCACCAGTGGGTACCGTCTGGAAGCCTTGGAGTTCCCGTGAGAGCTCATCTCTAAACGGTCTTGTGCCCGGGGTGGCTGCTGGTACCAGCTCGGTGCCCCCCAAGCCCCCTGCCGGCCTACTGCAGCCCGCACGCGCACTCTGCCGTCCCTCAGAGGAAAAACGTAGCTGCAGAGATAAAAGCTCCTCTAATGCAACAACGCAGATTTACTCTATCAGATTTGACTGCTTCACGTCTGATGGGCTGAGCGAAGCTGGAGGATGGGCGTCCTCTTGTGCATGTCTGGCAGGCGGTCCCCTTCCTGCCCTCTCTCTGGTCATGACCTTCAGCGGCTGCGTCAGAGCATTTGTTTGGTTCAGTGTTATCGATCGACCCTGTGGTGTCCCTTTCCCGAGCTGGGAGAGCGTCGACACAACAAATTCGAGAAAGGTCGCCTTCCAGGAGGTGGCCACGGAGGTCCTCTTCCTGGCCACTCCAGCGGGTGCTGGGAGGTGAATGCCGGGTGGGGGGATGCGGGTGTCTGCACTTCTCACAGCTGCGTTTTAAAACAGTGCCGTTCAAACTTGAGTGTCTCTTCACACCCCCCGGGGACCTTGTCCACCTGCAGGTTCTCACCAGGCAGGTCTCGGAGGGCCCAGGTTCTGCATCCTAGCAAGCTCGCAGGCAGCGCTGCTGCCGCTGGTCCATGGACCATGCTTTGAGTAGCAAGGCTTTAGGAGAAACCTCATCATAGACCTTTGTGTTTTCGTTTCAATCGTCTTCTGTTGTGTGAACTTGAGCACTATTTTGGTAAAGTGTAAACTATTGAACAAAAATGTTCATCCAAAAATAGACACCATGCTACTTTCCCTCAGCCTTATCTTTTCCTGGATTTTTTTCCCCTCACATCTTGGCAAACCAAGTTGGGAGAGAATAAAAAAATCCTTATCTGTCATGCATTTCCTTGTGAATTAGGAAGTCAAGATTGCCCATGAGTCACTAGCATGTTTATATATTGAACGTAATCAAATAACCGATGAACAGATTATTGGGGACCCCCTTCTGACTAGATTCTGTGTTAGGTGTTCAGTGCCGGCCGTTAATGAGCTCCCTTGGTGGAATCACCTTAAGAAACAAATAGTTGTCACCAGGTGTCAAATATTAGGACAGGTACGCCCAGTTTGCTATGTGCTATAACATCTTACGAGGCACAAATTAAGATGTAATTTGTAATTATTGAAGTTGCTTCTAGGACTGAGAAGAACTGGGAGAATGTTTCAAGGCTCAGCTCGGCTGTCCCACCGGGACCCTCTCGGGAAGAGAGGGTTCCCCCCTCCTTGCTGCCCCACCACACGTCCCTGATTCTTAATTAATGAGCACTAGTGGTATGTGGGTGCCTCCCTATTAAACCATAAACCTTGTGAGAGTGGGGTTTGTGTCTTAGCCTCTGGTTCCCCACCGTACCTGCCACAAAGAGGTGCTCAGAAATACCAGCTGGACGGTAGCCACTGTGCTCTGGAGCCTGGAGTTGCTTTGCTCTGGACCGACATTAGGTAGGACCAGCTGGGCCATAGGAAGGGGGGAGGGTTTCCCTCCTTCCCTTCCCTGTGGTCGAAGACCCAGGGATGTGTTACCAGAAAGCCACCTCCAAACTACACGCCTTCCGGTGGAGAGGTCTTCGGCTTGAGGAGGGTGTTGTGAGCATGGAAAGGTTGACTGCTTCTCAGGCTGGAAGCGTGCGGGGGCCCCTGGGGGAGGTCTGAGGTCAGTGGCCGAGTTACCACATCGATGTTAACTGGCATTTGAAAGATGTGTACTCTTTGCCTAACCTTAACTGGGAAAAACAAAGTATTGATTTGCTTCCCAGAAGCTCTGGCTGCTCCAGAGCACGTTCGTTGGCACAGGACGCGCTGCCGTCTCCATGCTGCCGCCACACGCACAGACTTAGACGCCTGTTTTCACTTAGAAGACGGGAGAGAAAAGCGGAGGGAAAGCATCACTGTTAAACCTGAATGAAACCCATTTGGGAGGAACATTTTTTAAAGCTTTTCTCAAACTTCACAGGGCTTTTTTCCCTTCTTCTTCCAGCCAACTTAGGTTCTTCCCAGGGCTGAATCTGTTCATTTCCTTGGAGAAGTATCTTAGCCAAGGGTTTTGATTTTTTTTTTTTTTAAAGCACGTTTAGGGAACCTTTTTTTTTCAGTGAAATACTACACCACGCCTGTTATCTAAGGAACCCAGATATCCACAGCTTCTCCAGCCTATGCCATCATTTTCCTCACTTGGCAAATAACCGAGCAAATGCGGACCTCTTATGAATGCAGGAGGGGCAACCTTTTATCAGGGCCCCCTCCGCACATATTTCTGTCCATTCCCAAGGAAGACACACCTATTCTAGGACCTCTCTGGGCTGGGGCTTGTCCCCCTAGAAACGCCTCTCACTGCAGCCCGGGCCACTCTGCTGCTGTCCTAGCACACATGCCCACCCTCCCCTAATTCTCCCAAATACCACTGACTGAGGCTGTCAGGAACAGGACATCTTACTGAAGGTTGATGGGGAAGCACCTGCCCCCCAGCTTCATCTCCACATGCACTCACACGTGTGTGGCCGACCTGCAGTGCCCTCTGTTGAGACACTGAAATCTGTCATCTCTTCTGTGACATGCCTCTCACTGGCATCCTCCGTAGCGCCTGTTGTCCAGCTCTCTAATAGAACTATTATAAAAACAGCTTTATTTCTCGTAAATATATCTACATATCTTCACTCCCTGATAGGCTGTCCCCTGGAGGACAGAAACCCCATCTTATTAATCTGTTGGTGGATTAGCTGGGAGTGAGTTCAGTGGCAGGTGTGAGCAAACCACACTCTAGTGATAGAAATCACTACTGTTTGCTTATGCATCCCACGGCATGAGGTCCACAGGCAGATGGTCCAGGATCGGCCCAGCTGCTCAGCAATGCTGAGGGGGCCCAGCTCTTTCCTTCTGAGCTGCTCTCAGGATCCCAGCAAAACAGGACAATAAAAGGATGGCACTCTCAAATGCGTGGGTGAGGAGAATTAAACAGAGGCGTGATCTAGGGATCTCTTATACGAAGGGTGGGAAGGGTTCTGGGAAACCATCACGGGATGGAGGAGCATCCCAGGAGCTGTTCCCACCTCCAGCCTGATGGGGCAAGGCAGGGGCTGTAAGCAGAATGTGGAGAGATTTGCAGCTGCGGCTGCAGCTCTTGGAGGGCCGTCGGAAAGGAGCTGCGGCTTTCAGAAGAGGAACGCTGTCAGGGAGGAGCAAGAAATTAACCTGGTTTTCGTCCCTCCCTCCACTCTCCCGTTGGTGCCTCCCAACTTCCTCTTGAATGAATCAACTGGAAGCCAGAGGTTAAGGAAGCACTGACGCCATCCATGCAGGATAGCATCTTAGGCACTGAGCCGAGTGGAGGTGAGTGAACAGTGAATCAGGAGGAACAATGGGGCATGTCCAGCCCTCTGCCATCCTTACAGTGCGGGCTTTCTACCTGGCACTTGTCTAGCACCTCATGGTTTCAGTAGGGCTGCAGAACTCTGGGCATCACGCACATGTTCCAGCCAGTGATAATTGGGGAAAGCAAGGAGACAAAGGCTTACGTCAACTGTGTTTGGCCCTTTGTATCAGGAAAGTGAAGATTTCATGGAAGCCCCACCAGCAGACACCCCATGGGCCAGAAACGGGTCCATAGTTTTCCCTCTTAAGACTCTTAACAGGAGAGGCCTTCAATTCCCAGAGAAGTTCCACGTGTTAGGCCATCAGGGGCCTAAGAACTGGCAAATCTATCAAGCCTGCTTGGCAGAAGTGGGTAATAAGTAAACCATGACTCAGTGAATAAAGACAAGCAAGTGTTTGTGGTTACACTGTTAGACACTACAAAGATCTGCAAAATGAAAGACAGAAACAATTTGTGATCTTAAACTAACAGCGCAGGCGGGATGTTAGAGAGGAAGTTGTAATGTATCGTCCTTATTATTCCATATAATCTAGGGGAGAGAGCATTTGCATTCAGCATCTATCAAAAGGACCATTTTTAATGCAACATTTTGTTTCAAAAGGACCATTTTTAAAGCGGAACTTCAAGTGACGCCATGAGGAGATCTCACCCTAATGCGGAAGGACTTGGAGCAGGAACCCGCGCACGGCTCCTTGCTCTTCTCGGCTGCTTGGTTAAGCTTGGTTTGCGCTGTGCCGGTGCCACGGGGGAAGCTCAGGGAGCTCACGTCCTTGTTGCCCTGTAGTAGCCGGAGTCTGTGACTGCGTGTGTAGAGCAGGGGGGCAGGGGCAGCCACCTGTGCCCGGGGGTTCCCGGAGGCCCGCAGAGAAGAGAGGGCGCGGGCGTCGAGGTGGCCGGGACGCTCCTGCGTGAGGACTTGGGGGTGATGGGACCACGGTGGGGTGAGTGTGGCTGTGGGAGAACACCCTACCCCGGTCGTTATCAGTTCTGTGATACGGATCTTGAACTACATTTCCTGGCTGACCCCAGCCCTTCTGGTCATGCGGTGGGTGGGGCTAGGGGTCCTTGACTCCGCTTCTCTGCCTCGTTTATATGCCCTATGCCACTCCCTAACTTAACCACTTCTCTCAGCAAACGGCATCTCCTGCACCCGCAGCGCGTCCTCAGGGCTGTGTGTGTGTGCGCGTGTGCATGTGTGTCCACATAGGTGTGTGTTCGCATGCATGTATTGCAGTGTACACGTGTTGGGTGTCTGCAGGTATGTGTTTGTGTAGGCGCACACATCTGTGCCTGCGTGTGTATGTGTGCCCACACGCACATATGTAGGTTGCACGTGTGTATACCGCATGTGCCTGCAAGTGTACACATGCACACCTATGTGTGAATGTGTGTATATATGTTCACAGATGTGTATGTACGTGCATGTAGATGTATATTTTTGTGCACACACAAGTGTGCATTGCACACATGTGTACGAGGGCATACGTGCACATGTGTATACACACAGGTGGGACACATGTATACGTGTGTGTGCATGCACAACATGTGTGTGAGCGTACCTGACCCTGGACTGAGGTTCTCTGGGTTAGGAATTGTACCCGAGCATAGAGTGACTAGAAATGGGTGATTTCGAGCGTCTCCATAGCACCCTGACTTTCTTATGACCCTGATGTGAACTGCTTCCGTCCAGGGGAGCAGGCGGCCCCCCTCCCCCTGCACCTAGCACCACCACTGTGTTGGAGGCTGCTTCTCCATCGTCCCAGCCTCTCTGTGACCTGCCACTTCCCTGCTGGACAGTCCTCAGCCCTTTGCAGCCAAGTGTCTTGAGTTAGGTCAGGCAGGGCCAGTGCATTTCGTGAATAACTCAAGTGCACCAAGCACGGGGCTCAGCCCTTTCAGCGAGCTTCCTCAGTAAACCTCACACAGACCTTCGGAAACAGGCAGATATAGCTGAGGACACAAGTTCAGAAAGGTTGAGTGATTTGCCCAAGGTCACACAGCAGGGCTTGAATCGAGATTTTCTGGCTTCAGATTTGGAGCTCATTCCGTTACATTCTGCGAGTTTTGCTGCTCGTGGTTCTGAGCGAGACTTTAAGACAACTTGGCTGCTTCCGCGACGTGAATGTGGGAGGACAGGAGTGACCGGCAGGAGCGGCTCTGTGCAGCACCTGTGAGTGCAGGCGACCCTCCTTGCCCTTGTTACGCTCCAGGGCTCTGCTCCTGGAGGACGTACTCTGTCCGTGGAAAGGAGCCGTTTATGTCTACACTCTGACTATATTTTGTAATTTCATAAGCTTTGCATCTTCATTCAACCTTCGTATTTTCAGAAAGAAACACCTTTTGTTTTTAAACCATCTTTGGCATCTCTTCAAGGTCTGGAGAGGTTTCCAAGATGCCTTCGCCCTTCCGTTCTGAGGGACCTGCTCGCTAGGGCCACGTCCGGTCCTAATTTGGGTGTGCGGGCTGGCCGGGGTGCGGCTGATGCCCGGGGCCTAACAGAAGTGAGCAGTGGGACGCGGTGTGGGCGCCCATGTCTTCCGCAGCTGCACTCGGGGATGGTCTCCCAAGCCAGGGATTTCCCAAACACCTGGTGTCAAAAAAAGAAGGACGAACGTCCACGATAGGAGGAAAGTGCTCTGACGGTCCGGGAGAAGCTGAAAATGCTGGTGCTTCGGTGCAGGGTCAGTTCGAGAACGAGGTGTCTGTATTTTTTTGTGTGTGGTACGCGGGCCTCTCACTGTTATGGCCTCTCCTGTTGTGCAGCACAGGCTCCAGACGCACAGGCTCAGCGGCCATGGCTCACGGGCCCAGCCGCTCCGTGGCATGTGGGATCTTCCCGGACCGGGGCACGAACCCGTGTCCCCTGCATTGGCAGGTGGACTCTCAACCACTGCGCCACCAGGGAAGCCCAGAGGTATCTGTATTTTATGGAAGTGACACGAGTGTGCACTTAGGGCGCACGATGCACACTTAAGTGTTCCCTCCACATGTTTGTGGAGGAAAGAGTAATTCCATGTAATGCTGAGAAGTATGCCCTGAACGTGGATGCATGAAACTAAAATATTGTAGGTGAACTTGTGTTAGTTTTCCAAGGGCTCTTGTAACAAATCGCCACAGCCTGTGTGGTTTACGACAACAGAGACTTTCTCACACAGTTCAGGGGACCAGAAATCTAGAATCAGGGCCTCACAGGGACGGCCCCTCTCAGCTTCGAGTATTGCCCGAAGTCCCTGGCATCCCTTGGCTTGTGGCCGCATCACTCCAGTCTCCGACTCCATCATCACAGGTCCTTCTTTTGTGCTTCTGTGTCTTCATGTGGCCGCCTCCTCTCTCCACGGGGAAAACAAGTTCTCTGCTTCCAAAATACACTGATGGGACAGGCAGAGGAGAGACAGTTCCATCCCTAAAGGGAGAAGCTGGGAGGACTGAAGTGGTCACGAGTCCCAAGCAAGCCCGAAGCCCCACAGTGCCTGTTCCTTCAGGTCTCGGGGCCTGAGAACGGCGGCCCTGGGGGCCCCGGTGGCAGCCCCATCCCGCTGGCCTCTGAGCTGCCCTGGGAGTCATCCTCCCTTTTCTTGGAGAATGACACATATTCACAGCCGGGCAGCTCTGCAGCCTGTCTCCTGCCCGAAGTGGAGGGCTTCCATTTGGCCATGGAATGTTTAGAATGTTGTATAACTGAGCAGAATATGATCGGCTCCCACTGGCCTTTCAGGAACAGCTCACATCACACGTCCCGTTCGGGCCATCGTGCGTGGTCCTGTGTGTTCTGTCCTCAACGCAGTTCAGAAGAGGGCCGTCCGGCAGTGACGCTGTCTGAGCACAGCCGTGCTAGGTGCCTGGGATCCCCGCCCGATGGCAGCTCACGATTCAGGGACCTTCACTGCTTTCGGGTCTTTTCAGCTGGTGTGTGAGGCCCTCGCCTTTGCACTCTGACCTCTGTTGTGCTGAGCGAGGAGCTTTGCTCCTGGTGGGTCCAAGGCAAGCACTCTATCTGAGCGAGATGCTCGCAAGCCCACTGGGAACCTGAAGTTTCACCAGGACCCGGTGCCCAGAGCTCGAGTTCCACCCAGCAGAGATTTTCAGGAGGGGCGCAGCCTGAGGGGGGACAAAGCTTTCCTCGTGGACCCAGAATGGAAGAACTGTGGGGTCCCTGTCTGGCGAGGCCCATCTGACCAGGAAGAGAGACAGAGGATAGCGCTGCTTCCTCCCATCCCGCCCAACGAAAGAAGGCCTGCGGAAGTTAGTCCTCGTCACGCACACTCCTAATGTCTTACAGTCAGACCTCCTGACGGCTGGGTGACAACCAGTCATCCTTGGAAACAGATGGTGATAGTTTCGATTTGGGTTCTCGTCGAGAGGCCACGCCCTTATGATTTATCTTCTGCGGACTCATGCCTCTGAGGTTTCGGATGGAGCAGGAAATGGCGGGAGGGACAGATGATGTCTGTCCTGAGTGCGCGTGGGGGTTGGGAAGCGAAGCTGCTGGGGAAGAAGGCCGGGGGTCCTTCCGTCTCACACGACAGCTCCCGGGGGTGTGGTCCAGGTCAGGGGGCCTGGGCCCGGCCAGCCCAGCTTCCTCCCAGACCCTGATCTGCACCGGCCGTGCCACGGTGCTCTGCGGGGGCCAAGCTGGGCCTCGGACGCACCAGAGTTCCGGATGGGCACGTCTGATGCCCTAGGAGTTTGGGGGGACCACTCTCGGCCCCGCTGGTGGCCGTGCTGGCCACGTCCTAAATCAGAGCAGAGCAGACGCCAGCCCTTGGCATCATGCAGTGGGCCATCCCTCCTCCCCCCATTGCCACCCTTAAGGCAGGAGCCATGTTCCATAGTGGGCCTCCTCGTGTGCAGCAGGGACAATTCATTACTTCTCCTGCACAAGGCTTGCCCCCGACACACACCCGAATGGCAGGGGTTTGAGCTGGGAAGGACATGGGGGAGGATCTGGGGGCCCTGGGAGTGAGCTAGGGGCTTGGACCACTGGGTGGTTCCATTCACCCTAAACACGCTTCAGTGACGCTTTCTTCACACTGGAGAAGGGTCACCAGTACCAGGAAGATCCTGTGTCAGTGAGTCTCCAGTAGAACTTGGGGAGTTGCTTTTGGCACAAGGAACCCAAACAGAGTCACAGATGGGTGGGGGAGCTGCAGGTCCCACTGCCCAGCCTCACAGTTCGGATGCGCTCCATGGCACAGAGCTCTCAGCTCCTCGCCCTTTAATAAGTTTAGTGGCCTGGGAACAGATGCCATATGTCACTGAGAAAAGATTATTATCGTTCTCCTGAGACCCAGGTCCGTATGCATCACCACGTGAGAGGCCTCTCTGCTGGGGGGCAAGGGGAGCGCACCCCTGCCCGTAGCCCCGTGACCCCTCGGGCAACAGCAGGACATCTGTCTCCATCTGTCCCCGCCCATCCCTCTGTCTCCAGCACTGGAGTGAAACTGCACTCGCGTTGACACAGGAAAGGAAGATCAAATAGTGACCTGAAAAACTGGACCTTGGGATATTTTCCTTCTTATAATTGTACATAACTGTGTATACCTTTCTCTATCTAGAAATGTGTTTGTACATATATGTGTATGCACACACATGCAGAGAAAGATCTAGAAGAATATTAATGTAAACTTAGGCTGTATTTCTTGGATGTGAATTTAAAGAACACTTCACGGGACTTCCCTGGTGGCGCAGTGGGTAAGAACCTGCCTGCCAATGCAGGGGACACGGGTTCGAGCCCTGGTCCAGGAAGATCCCACACACTGCAAAGCAACTAAGGCCGGACGCCACAACTACTAAGACTGCGCTCTAGAGCCCACGAGCCACAACTACTGAAGCCCGCGCGCCTAGAGCCCGTGCTCCACAACAAGAGAAGTCACCGCAATGAGAAGCCTGCGCACCACAATGAAGAGTAGCCTCCACTCGCCACAACTAGAGAAAGCCCGCGCGCAGCAACGAAGACCCAACGCAGCCAAAAAAAAAAGCACTTCACAAAAAACTTTTTGAACAAATGCTATCGCATTAATTTTGCAATCATAAAAAATAATTATGATATAAACAGAAGTTTAAGATGAAATATTCCATGAAATTGATGTGAACATTTCTCATGAATTATCCAAATTCTTTACTCAACTATACTCTAGGCAGGGCCAGTCTTATACTGTGGCTTGAAAGAACCCAAGGAATCTACTTATTCTAAGAGAGTTTCTCTCACTGGACCTGTTACCTGTCTGAAATTCACGGCATTAGGGACCGTCCTCTGGAATAAAGCACAGTGTCTCTGAAAGATCCCCGTTAAAAAGCAGAACAGTTGCCTACCATGAAGGGTGGCTCCCGAGGATGTCTTTAGGGACGAGCCAGTGTGATCAGTTGGGTAGGGGATGGGTGGGGATGGGAGAAAAGGCCTAGAGACGGCCTCGGAAGCCCCCGATGGCCGTGAGTCCTCAGGCAGAGAGAGGACACTTTAAGAGGGAGGCTTCAGAAGGAGGGGACGAAGGGCACGCAGGACCCGCTTGCTGTGCCGGCCTGCGTGAAGGTGGGCTGGTCCCAGGGTTTTGAGCCACAGAGCTGGACCCCGCCGAGCCGTCTGTGCCGTCTGGCTGGATCGTTGCTGGGACCTGCGGGGGGCAGGCGGTGGAGCTTCTCTTGAACGGCACGGCTGGCCTGTTCGGTGACCGTGCAGCCGCTGGAGGGCCGGGCTTCCTCCCCCAGGCTTGCCGCAGGGCCAGGTTCTTTTTCTGTGGTTTAGCCTGTCAGCAGCTGCTCCCGGCCGGCTCTCAAATCAGTGGTGCTCGCCCTCGCTGCACCGTTGGTTAATTCTCCAGGAGACCTTTCACACCATTTCTAATGTTTTTTCCCCTCTAAACTTACTCTTGTCTACTCTGCTCAAAGCGGCGTATGCCTGCTTCCTCCAAGGACTCAGAGACGGTTTCAGTCGTGTCAGGGTTTTAAGGGGGAGGCTGGTTGCACACTTTACCTCCTTGACACCGTCAGGGTACAGGTTCACGATCTCCAGCTCCCATGCCAGCTGTACGTTAGATATTTCAGACTGTGCTCAGATGAATCCCAGGCTTCTATCTTTTTACCGAAGGACTTTTCCTGGTACCTTGACCTCGCCAGGCATTTCTAATTATTTTGGTTAATCATTTTCTTATATTTTTATGACTCTGAAGCATGGGAGTCCCTTGATGTGGCTTAACCCGGTCCGTAGGAGCCACTGGTGTGACGGCTCATGATGATAATTTGAGGCAGATTTTTCTTTTTTTTTTTTTAATTCTTCAGGTTTCCTTTGTCACTCAAAATCCTGACCTTGAGGAAGTTTGGGACTTTTCTGTCACTTAGGTCAGAACTGAGCAATTGATATTTTAAGAGCTTCCAAGGCCTTACATCTTTATTTTTGTCCTTTATTTCTTTTACGCTTTATCAACAGGAAAAGGTAGCATGTGAAAACATGTGGAACAAATTAATACGTGGCCCTGGGACAACTTGAAACAACAGGTAAAGGTGAAGTCCCGTTAGATGCAGCATCAAACACCAGGACGGCCTTCCCTTTGGACGCGGTTTGTGTCGGTAGATGACCTTTCAACAGCAAAACCATCTAATCGTCTAGGTTGCCAGGGGCACGTAGTGGAAGCCGTGGGTTGCTTCCGCCTGATCCCAAGTAGCCCAGTTCCATCTGGATTCCTCAGTTCCCATTTCCATCCCCCAGTTACTCATGGACTTCTTCGTGGGCCTCTTGTTGCTTTTTACCCAAACGTGTAGTGGGTTAAATAGTAAACAAGATGTAAAGGACAGTCATTCTCCCGTCTGCCTTGCCGTGAGCCTCATGAACTGAGGAGCTGAAGCTTTATTCCTTGCGCGGTGGCTTCCTGAGGAGCTAGAGCTTTATTCCTTGCGCGGTGGCTTCCTGAGGAGCCTGGTGGAGCACAGACCACCGAGCGCAGGTCTTCAGGGGCCTCAGCCCGGCTTCCTTTGCCCCTGCTGTGCTCGCTGCCCCAGCCCTCTAGGGAGGGTCCTACTTTGCTGACCATTTGGGAGGCTTTGTCCTATAGCACCTGTATCTCAGTCAGCTCGGTGCCTAACAGAACACCACAGACCGGGTGGCTTATGGAACAGACATCTGTTTCTGATGGTTCTGGAGGCTGGAAGCCTGAGATCAGAGTACCAACAAGCTTGGGTTCTGGCGAGAACTTTCTTCCTGGCTTGCAGATGGCCACCTTCTCATTGTGTCCTCACATGGTAGAGAGGGAGAGAGCCAGAGGCAGAGAGAGGAATCATGGGGGTCTTTGGTGTCTCTTCTTATAAGGGTACTAGTCCCATCACGGGGCCCCACCCTCATGACCTCACCTAATACTAACCACCTCCCAAAGGTCCCATCTCCAAATACCATCACATTAGGGTTAGGGCTTCAGCACATGAATTTGGGGAGGCACATTCAGTCCATAACAGCCAGTCAAATAGACTAGAGATGTGTGTCCAATATGGCAGCCACGAGCACCATGAGTCTTTGGGGCACTTGAAATTTGGCCAGTCCAAACTGTGACAGTCGGAGAGTAAAATACACCCTGGATTTCTTTCTTTTCTTTTTACTTTAATTAATTAATTAATTTATTTATTTTTGGCTGCGTTGGGTCTTTGTTGCTGTGCGCAGGCTTTCTGTAGTTGCAGCAAGTGGGGGATACTCTTGTTGCAGTGATCGGGCCTCTCATGGCGGTGGCTTCTCTTGTTGCGGAGCACGGGCTCTAGGCATGCAGGCTTCAGTAGTTGTGGCGCGTGGGCTTAGTTGTTGTGGCTCACAGGCTTAGTTGCTCTGCGGCATGTGGGATCTTCCTGGACCAAGGATCGAACCCACGTCCCCTGCCTTGGCAGGCAATGGGTTCTTAACCACTGCACCACCAGGGAAGTCCCCACCCTGGATTTCAAAAGCTTAGTGTGAAGAAAAAATGTAAAATATCCTATAAATAATCCAAACATCATTTTTTATTATATGTTGAGATGATACCATTTTGGATATATCGGGTTAAATAACACCTAATACTAAAATGGATTTCACCCACGTTTGATGTTTTTTACAAGGCGTCTATGAGAAAATTGAAACTCATACATGTGGCTGGTGCTAGGAAGGTGGAAGAGGCAGAGGGCATGAAGAGGAGGGACCAGGGCTGGGAGCCGTGGGCTCGCACTGTGACCAGCTCCAGGGAGCAGCGGTGGGCATGGTCGAACAGGAAGGACAAGGCACGGGTGCTGCAGAGATGCTGCCCTGGGTCAGAAACAACTCCAAGCTCTGACAGGTGTAAAGAGCAGATTGGGATTCCTTTTACTGTGTGTCCTACGTTTGCTTTCTGGACTTCGGGTCTTTGAGTGCAACTTCAGGCAGAGACTGGGCCGTCTGGACACCACCGTCTCTCTGGTGTGTACGTGGTGCCTGTAAAGGGCGCCACTCAGCACAGTTTCTACCTGGTGTTTCACCCCAGATCACAAGTGCAGGGGTCACTGAACTCAGAGGGAAAGGAGAAGACACCCTTAAGGTGAAGAAACAGCACGAATGACGATACACGTAGTCCCTCTAGGTATATCTCAGTTAATTCACGGAAGCTTCCTGTTTGGGTGGTACTGCGGAAGTAAAGGAAGGGAACTCAAAGTGATGTGTGAGCTCTGCTGGGTTTCGTGCTAATGCTGTGGAGCGCCAGGCTCCTGTCCCACTGTTTCTGAGCCCTCCCTGTGGCCGCGTTGTTCACACAGGCTGCAGAGAAGTCCTCCAGGGTTTGGAGCCTGGGGGCTGGGGGAGGGGTCGGGAATCACGTTGGTCCCACTGCAGCCAGTTTTGTTGCCTTCGTATTAGAGGGAATGCAAGGGACTCCAGAGCACCTTGCTCCATCCTGCTCCTGTCTTTCCTCCTCCCCCCACCCCCCGCCTCCTCCTAGATGAAGAAGATGAGAAAACTAATGAAAAGCAGTTAAGCAGAGAGAATTCCAAATAGAAATGAGATCATACGGAAAGGATTCTTACAATCTTATTCTACCATAAGCTCAGATTCAGTTTAATAAATGAGGCAGAGATAAAACCATTGGAGATATTACTCCTTCGGGATTAAACCCCATAGTCGGCGACAGTTTTTCATCAGCAGCCTTGGGGTGGAAGGGGAGCCCACAGGGCTGAGGATCTGCCGGGCGCAGCCAGGGCAAGGAGCTCGGGGCCGGCCTGGTCTGGGCTCCCACTTGCCCCCGGGCGATGGTTGCCGTCCCCAGGTCAGGACGGGGGAGCTAAGAGCCGGAGGGCTGCCCACCTCTGCCTGCCTTCCCGGACCTCGGCCTCCCCTGCCCGGCTGCCTGGGAGGTGCTGCTTTGCTCTTGCCATGAGGGCGCAACATTGTTGCAGGTAAACAGAAACGAGGGGTAAATAAGGCAGACCAGCGCCGCAAGCCACCGCGCCGAGGCTGAGTACGGTTGCCACTCGAGTGGGTCTCCATCCAGGACTGGGCGGGGAGATGAGAAGCCTCGGGGACGTGGTGTGAGATGAGGACCAGTGTCACGTGGCGGCCGCAGGGGATGCGGCTGGAAGACCGCGCGGTTTGTGAGGCCCCGGAGTCGGTCGGGAGGCAGTTGACGGCAGGCAGTGGGGAGCCAGGGACGGTTCGGGGGTGATGGTAAATAGGAACCGAGCCGGCAGTGTGAACATTAAGCCGGGACTTAGAAGGCAGACCCCAGGGATCAGCTGCCCTGACCCCTCATGCCTCCGACAGGGAAACCCAGAGGCAAAATGGTTGCTGCAGGTCACACAGCCAGGAAGGGCTGAGGCATCCACACTGTGTCCGTTCCTAGCGCAGGAGTGTCTCTCCCAGCCCTGTCAGGTGTGGTGGCCACAGTCACACGTTAATTAAATACAATGAAACGGACAATCCAGCTCCTGAATCGCCCGGGCCACGCTTCAGGTGCTCGAGCCACATGTGGCCGGTGGCTCCCATCCTGGACATTGTAGAGCTAGAACGTTCCCATCATTTCCGGGAGTTCCGTCGGATGGGCCTCCCTCCACCGTGGCTGCCCCGCTTCCCGGCTCTGGCCCACCATCTGCACGCAGGACCCGGGCTCCTGGCACTGCATCCAGCTTTGGGTCAGTGTCCACGAAGGTTCTGGCCAGCCACGTGAGGCCCTTTCAGGTCCTCTTTGGCTCTCTTTTCCCTCTGCTCCCTGCGGCCGCTCGTGCCCTTACCAACAGCCCCACCCCCAGTTCTCAGCAGAAATTGATGAGGCCGACGGCCCGAGGGAGACGTGGATCTGGCTGAGGTGTGCCGCTTGGCCTGGAATGTTCCGCGCCGGGGGCTGGGGCCGCCGTGGGCCAGGGCGAGGTGAGGCTGGAGGCTGGAACAGGCAGGAGCGGCCTTGCCCGGGACGCCTGAGATCGTCCCCTGGTGGCCTGCCAGAGGCCCGCCCTCCCACGGAACCGTCTGGAACGCCTGTCTGCGTGTTCCTCATCCCATTGCCCCAATGACAGCGATATCCCGTGCGTCCTGAGCACCGTTTGGAGGAGATGCGGAGCCTCACGCCCATTTAGCCGTGTCGAGTCATTTATTTGTCTTGTTCCTTTTGCTCAGCAGGTGGTATTTTTGTTCAGTGATTTTATTCGTAGCTGCCTGTGTTTATCGAAGATGACATAGTAATCATGCAAATTAGGATATTATTAATGAAGAACAATTAATCCCGTTCCTGCTTCGGGGTTTGCCGTGACAGCTCTGTCAGTGCCCGCTCGCTGCTGATACTGCGGGCAGCTTCTCTGCGGTCGCAGCAAATTGATGAACTGCAATCAGGGTAAAGGTTGGAGACAGAGCAGAGGGTCCCTTCCCCTTCAGGCTGGGTGTTGAAAGAGTGCATTTATGTGAAAGTGCACATTTTCAAGAGAGAGTTGCAAAACCCTCTTTCCTCCCCGCTGTGTTCACAGCGTGTCTTTGGAGGGAACTGGCTCGTCTCTCGGTGTCTCCTGGTGGGGCCCGCTGAACACAGGCAGCAGCCCAGCGGACCTCCTAGGATCCCTGAGTCCCGGCCAGCTTGCCTTCTGAACGCTGTTGGCAGAGCTAATGCGGTGACTCGTTCGTTCCCTGCAAACGCTCCTTGGCCTCAGGACTCTTGAAACAGCTGGGCCTGTGAAGCCTTCTGAGCTGTGGGCGTTTGTGCTCATGACGCTGGAGACCTGCAGAGAACGTGGACGTGCCCGATGCCCGTTCCCCCTTGTTCCCTTTTGTGAGCCCTGGTTTCCAGCAGTGACCCGTGTGCCGGGAGCGATCGGCTTATCCCGATCTCCTTTCAGTCGTGTAACGTTCCCCTACTCCGCCGAGCTGAGTGTGGAAACAAGGTTTTTGGAAACTTGGCTGCCACCCAGCGCAAAGGAGGAGGTTGTGCCACTCTGGAAGGCTTACCAAGTCACACCACCTTTGGTCATGAGACTTGGCTGACCCTGGGCAAAGAGACCTCAGCTCTGTCTTCTCCCCGCCCTGCCCTGCGGTTCTGATTCTGCAAGAACACAGAACCCAGGACGGAGCGGGTGTGGCAGGGGGAGGGCCTCCTTGAGCCGAGATGTCACCAGCCCGGCTGGCTGCCGGTTCGAGTACAAGATTAGCGTCCGAGCTTCTGTGAGCCGCTCCGGGAGAGCATTCACCGTGGCTCTCCGCCTCGAGGCCCCGGAACGCAGGGGCCTGAGACCGGCTGCAGCGCTGGCCATGCCTCCGCTATCTGGGATCCCTCACTCTCCCTTCTTCCCGTACTTCTCTTGCTGCCTGTTCCCCCAGGGTGTCCAGAGCACCTTGGTCTTCACCTTGTGACATCCCGCCTGTATAGATTCTCATGATCCTTTCTTGCCCCACCCACTCATGCTTCAAAACTGGAACCCAGCGGCTGGTGGTGGCGGAGAGATTTTTCCCGCCTCTTCGATCAAATCACAAATGAAATCCCTGACCCCAGACCTGGGAAGCTCGACCTGGGAGCTGCATGAGTTGCTAGGGCTGCCTTAACAAAGTACCACAGACAGCGTGGCTTAAACACCATGTACTGTTGTCTCCCGGCGCTGGGGGCAGACGTCTGAGTTGGAGGTGTCAGTAGAGCTGGCTCCTTCTGAGGTCGAGCGGGAGAATCTCCTCCAGGTCTCTCTCCTGACCCCTGGTGGCTTCGGGCCATCTCGGGGCCTCTGTGTGCACCTCTCTCTTCACAGGTCAGTCTCTCTACGAGCGATAGTCATGTTGGATTAGGAGCCACCCTCCTCCAGTATGACCTCATCTTCACTAATGACATCCTTTTTAAAAACATTTATTTATTTATTTATTTCTTGGCTGCATCAGGTCTTAGTTGTGGCATGCGGGATCTTTCGTTGCGGCGCGTAGGCTCTTCCTTGCAGTGCGTAGGCTTCTCTCTAGTTGGCGGCACCTGGGCTTAGTTGCCCTGGCGGCATGTGGGATCTTAGTTCCCTGACCAGGGACCGAACTGACGTCCCCTGCATTGCAAGATGGATTCTTAACCACTGGACCACCAGGGAAGTCCCATAAAGACATCTTAATGACAGTGTTTCCAAAAGGCCACATTCTGAGGTTCTGGGAGTTTGGACTTCACTGTATGAATGTCGGGGGGTGGGGACAGAATTCCACCCATAACAGGAGCAAAGACCATACTTGGGTGAGAAAAACCTGGTGCTGGGAGCCCAGAGTCTGCAACCATGACTGCCCATGACCCAGCCCATAGCGGACAGCCTGGGACAGACACCCCTGGGCATGGGCTGCGTTCTCAGGTCCTACACCTGCCAGGACAGCTCCTCTCCTGGTTGTCAGGGTTCTCAGAGATGTTGTAGATCTCTACTCCTCTGCACCTTCGCTGAGTTGGTGGCAGGTCTGGGGGCAGAGGGCTGTACAGGGGTGGCCCTTGCAGCGCACCTCCCCAGGAGGACTTCAAGGAACACAAGAGACCCTGAAGGACACAGTGAGTTGTCACAGCATTATGAAAAGTCATACCACAGTAGTTTTACTTGTGGTTGTACCTGGGAGAAAACCCATGTTAGAGAGCGCTCCTTTGGGTGTACGTTAAAGACATTCATCTCAAATAAAGTGGATAGAGGGGAAATTTCTTGGAACAGTAATGTAATTCCAGGAAAGGTAGGGGTACAGCTGCCCTCAGGGGCAGCAGGACTGAAGTCCCAGCACCGAGAGAGCTCTCCCCCATCTGTGTCTTTGCCTCCATCTGTGCGTCTCCCTATCTCGGCCGGTTCTCTCAGCTGCTTTTTCTACAAGGGAGGAAGCATAACCACTAGCTGCCCCTGCTTTGCCATGACGGAGGGGTCAGGACTGGCTCTCTGAGTTCTGGTGCTCAGGGTCGGGGAGGAGGGGACTCCGACTGGCCCAGCTGTGTCCGGCCAACCCTGGTCCAGTGACTTGTTCCGGGGATGAGGTACTACGACGGGCCAGCTGGAACTGGACTCCCAGCCTTGGCCAACCAGCTATGGCCAGAGGTGGACTGGGGGTCTTTGAGGCCTCTGAGCCAAGCAGTTGAGTTGTTTCCCGGAAGAAGAGCCCTGTGCTTCAGGAGACAGGCAAGCACGGTGCTTCACCTGTCAGGTCGGCACCTTGACACTGTGCTGTTTCCAGGGGCAAGGGGAGTCCCCAGCTTCCTTCTTGTTCTCCTGAGCACCTTTCAAGGCGCTGAACACAGGGAGCCCGAGAGCATGTCACTGAGCAGGTTTGGGGTTTCCGCCAGGACGCGGCCTTTGGGTGCCCTGGACTTGGAGGGAAGAGGTGTCTTTGGGAATCACGGGCTGGCCACCTGTGGCCATGGGAATTTGGGCACGGGAGAATCAAACTCCAAGGCTTCTCGGGGTTCCCGGGCAGATTAAAATGATATCACACGTGTTCTGGGCTGAATTGTGTCCCCCACCCCACCCCAAGTTCACGGGTTGGAGTCCTAGCCCCTGGAGCCTCAGATGGGACTGTGTTGGAGGTGGGTCTTTAAAGAAGTGATGAAGGTGAATGAGGCTGCGTGGGCGGGCCCTGATTCAATCGGACTAGTGTCCTTATACCAAGAGGTGATCGGGACACAGACACACAGAGAAATGACCAGGTGAGGACACGAGGGGCGGACGGTGTCCACGCACCAGGAAGAGGGGCCCCAGGGGAACTAGCCCGCCAGCCCCTGGGTCTGGCTCTTCCAGACTCCAGGATGTGAGAGAGAAGCACCTGCGGTTTAAGGCGCCTGTGTCTGGTATTCGTGGTGGCCGCCCCAGGACTGATGCAGAGCTGGCCGGCCCAGCCCTGGGTCTAGCACGGCAGGCATTGGAAGATGTGCTCTCAGAGTGCCTGGGTCCTGGTGCCCCCCGAGCATGCGAGCCTGTCAGAGAATGAGGCAGCGCTTGGAGCACCATGGGAGCCAGAGCTCCCTGGGGGCCCCCTCCAGCCTCCCTGCTGACCACTTCTTCAAGCCCTGGGCTCTCGCCACGTTTATTACCCTGTAGATCCCAGACCGGATTTCGTGCCCTCCGAGGAGCTGTCCTGCCTCGTGGCGGCCCCAGAAGCCTGGGCTGCGGGCCGGAGGGAGGAATGGCCTGCGATGAGGATACGCAGGGCCAGAAGCCAGGCCTCCCTCCTCACTGCCTGCCGCCTGCCTGGGCCTGTCCCTCCGGCTGAGGGGGGCTGAGGGTGCAGAGGCAGCTGGCTGCGTTGGGGGGAGCGCTCCACGCAGGTCTACCAGGCAAGGCCAGGCTTCGGCTCGGTGCCCGGGGGGCCCCGGGCAGTGCTGCAGCCGGGCCCACAGGCTCCTGTCACCCAGGGGCCGCCTCCCCAGGGGTTAGCATGCTGCAGCAGCCCCGGGCACTAACCCTCTGCCCTCCTTCCCCATCTGCTGGACGCCGTGCGCTCAGTCACACAGACAGACAGGCTCGAGTGAACGCTGGCCTAAGTGGGGAGCTGTAAAAACCCATCGGAGTCCATCGCAGCTGCGGAGCTGAAGAGCTGCCTCTCTGAGGCATCGGTACCCTGAGACCTGCACTTTGTTCCCTTGATCTGCCCCTCGGCTCCTGCCTTGATTCCGGGTGGCACTCAGCATGGGTGCGGGGGCGAAGAAGAACCCATTTGTGGGGTCCTGGGGTCCCCGGCTGGCTCCAGATGGTGCAAAGTCGTGAGCAGAGGTCCATCCTTCTCTGGCTTGAGTTGCAGGAGGGGAAGCAGTGGAGAGAGGCCGTGGGCTGCTTCTGTTTCCCGTACCCCTGCCTGCGGTTAATTGGCTCCCTGGGAGGGGGGAAACCTGGGCAGGTCAAGTTTGACTTTTCAGAGCCTGCCTTGGAGGAGCGCATTCTTCTGGGTTTTGCCCCGAGGTCTCTAAAGTTTTCCACCTGCTTCTCGTTAAAATTCTTGGTGTGAGTTGAATGGGCTATCCTGACACCCCACGAACAGGAACAGTTAATGTACGAGCCCGGCGGCAAGGCCCCCATCCCTACAAAGTATCGCGGACGCAGCACATCCTTCCAGGCTGAGCCACGCACTGACTGCAGCTGACGCCAGGGAGGCGGGCAGGCGGGTGCACGGAAACCCGGGCCTCGAGAAGCAAGCCACCCGCACTGGACGGGCTTTTACTGTTCAGTCCATTGTTCTGGTTCTGCCCAAACTAAAGCCGACCTGGAGGATCAGACTCTGAGGAAGAAGGAGGAAGAAGTGAACCAGTTGGGAGATGGGAGGGAGGCCGAGCGCGGAGCTGGGTGAGGGCAGGTCTGGCAGCTCCAAGGCTCCGTGGGGGCCGCCGCTCGGGGTGTGTCTGGTCTCACGATCAGCCCTGGGTCTGGGGTGTGGGCCAGCGTCACCCTGTCTACCAAGGAGGACCGGGAGCTCCGTGTGGGGAGGAGCTGGGACTTGAACCTGGGACCTCGGCCCAGAGTCTGGCGCTAGACAGGTCCCCCATGGGAAGAGCGGGTGTTCATGCTCGCGGCCCTCTCAGCGTCTCTCAGAATTTACACGTGTGTGGAGCTCCTGGGTTGTGCGTGTCTGTGTGCCGTCACTGCTGAGTTCTTCAAGAGTCAAACACAGAATCAGAGACTTTGAATAAGAGGATGACAGATCCAGGGCTTCCCTGGTGGCGCAGTGGTTAAGAATCCGCCTGCCAATGCAGAGGACACGGGTTCAAGCCCTGGTCCGGGAAGATCCCACATGCCGCGGAGCAGGTAAGCCCGTGCGCCACAACTACTGACCCTGCGCTCTAGGGCCCGCGAGCTACAACTACTGAGCCCACGCGCCTAGAGCCCGTGCTCCGCAACAAGAAAAGCCACCGCAATGAGAAGCCCGCGCACCACAACGAAGAGTAGTCCCCGCTCGCCGCAACTAGAGAAAGCCCGCACGCAGCAACGAAGACCCAACGCAGCCGTAAATAAATAAATTTATATATAAAAAAAGAAAGGGACAGATCCATCATTTTCCTGGGTCAGTTAAGAAACGAAAACGGAGCCTCGGCGGCCACCACTGCCCGCAGAGTCAAGGTCAAGCTTGTGCAGGGCGTCGCCCCTCACTGCTGGCCTGGTCTCTCCAGTCCCCCCCCCCGCCCCGCCTCCTGCCCCCATTGCAGTCCCGCTGAACTTCCAGACGTTTCTGTACCACGGAGGGTGCTTTCCGGCCCTCCCGGCTCTGCTTGCAGTCAGTCTGCCTTTGCTGGGAAAGCCTTGTCTTTCCTCCACTTGTTAAAAACCTTGTGTGTGATTTTTGACCCAATCCAAACAGCACTTCTGTATGTTTCCAGCCACCAGGCCCCTCTGTTCTGCCCCTTGGCACCGGCCCACAGCTGACAACCACACGCCCTCTTCCGAGGCTGTCAGGCCACCTTCCCCATCTTCTCCGGCCCCTCCTTCTGGCCGGACTCCCGCCTTGACCGTCCAGCTAGCAGCTGGGCATCCAGAGTCCAGTAGGCTTCTGACACTTCACATGTGTGAGACAGAATCTTGATTTCCCCCAAATCTCTGCCTTCCCTGTTTTCACGTCCAAATAAACGGCACCCCTCTTTGCCCAGTTGTGACCCGGAAAGCATCCTCCGTTCTTCCACTTCCCTTTCCCCAAACATCCCAGCCAGTCAGCACGGCCCCCCGTCAGCCGCTGCCCCGACCCCCTCGCGTGGCGCTGAGGCAGCGTCCTCAGGGTTGCCGCGCCGCAGCTCTTCCGGGCCCTCGTTCTGGCTCAGACGTCCCTTCCTCCGAAAGGCTTCTCTTCCCCCACCCCCAGTCACTCACCTGGCTTCATTTTCCTTTCACGTCACTGATCACCACCTGCAGTTGTCCTGCATGATTTAACTACCCTCGTTGTAACTGTCCCCCTTCCTCCGTGAATGCGAAGTCTAGGAGAGCAAGGGCACTGTCCCCTCCGCTGTGTATGCCCCGATTCCTACAAGGATACTCAGGACGCAGATGCACGCAGCAGACTCTCGCGGAAGGAACGAAGGCCACTGCCCTTCACGAGGCCCCGTCAGCTCCACAAGTCAGAAGCCTTCCCTCTGTGTCCTCAGTCCCTGGCGTTTACAAAGGGCTCGACAAGTGCTTGTTAAATGCACGTGAACACATCAGTAACATCCTTCACTCTTAAGGTTTTCAAAAGAGCGCCACCCAGAGATCCTTTAAGTTAGGTTCTTGTCCAGGCTGCCACCTTTGGCTTTATAAATGAATGTGCTTTCAGAACATTCACTATCAAGATTACTTTTAAGTTTTAAGAGCACATTGGGTCTCTGAGGCTAATGAATTTCTCTTAAGTCACCTGAGAAAGATCCATGCTTCCGAGGAAGCACCTGCACCTCCCCCTACAGCCCTGAGATTTGCCGAATTGATCTGGAACTTACCAAGCAAGAGAGTAGCAAGGCTGGAGAGCGGCTGCCAGAATTCCTCCCTCCCTTCCTCGCTTCTTCAACCAACAGGGGCCAGAGGCCACTGCGTCCCTTCCAGGTGGTAGGAACGTGACAGAGAAAGCCGTGGGCCTGGGCTGGGGCCAGCTTACTCACCTTGGGGAGGATGCTTTGGGGACCTGAGCTGGTGCGGGAGAGAAAGGGCATCTAGGCAGACGCAGAGCAGGTGCTGGACGCCGTGAGGTACGCTCAGGGAGGGACAGTGGCGCGTGGGCAGAGCTTCAGGAGGGGTGTAAGCAGGAGAGAATACGGTAAACATCAGAAAGTTTTCGCAGATGACCGCGTGGCAGACGGACTCAGGCAGCAGGCAGGGCCCCGGAGACCAGCTCAGAGGCCCTGTGTGGTCTGGGTGAGGGAGATGGAGGCTGCACCGGGGTAGAGGGCGCGGCACGTGGGGACCGGGGGACCCGCTGGCTGTGGGTGAGTGAGGGCTGAGTCTGGGATCACGGGCCCCCGGCCTGAGCAGCCAGAAGCACGGTGGTACCAGCCAGCGGGTCAGAAATGTAGGCAAGAAGCAAGTCTGGGGGAAGAGAGGAGCTTAGGGGTTTTTTCAGTTAAACTACGCACAATATAGTATTTACCAGCTTAGCCACTTTCAAGTGCACAGTTCCGTGGCTTTAAGCACATGCACGTTGTTGTGCAACCCTCACTGCCGCCTCCAGACTCTGTCATTTTCCTCAGGTGAAACCCTGTCCCCATTAAACTCTAACTCCGCATCCCCCGCCCCCGGCCCCCACTGTCTATTTTCTGTCTCTAGGGATCTGACGACTCCAGGGACCTCGTGTAACGGGAATCACACAGCGTTTGTACTTCTGTGTCTGGCTTATTTCACTGAGCGTAACGTCCTCAAGGTTCATCCATGTAGTAGCAGGTTTCAGAATGTCCTTCCTTTTAAAGGCTGAATAAGTACGCCTCTGTGTGGATGGACCACAGTTCACTTATCCATTCACTCGTCCATGGACACTCGGGTTGTTTCCGCCTCTTGGCTGTTGTGAATAATGAACGTGGCGCACAGATATCTCCTTGAGACCCTGCTTTCAGCCCCTTTGGGAGTGTACCCAGACATGGGGTGCTGATCGCAGGGCTGCTCTATCTTCAATCTTTAGAGGAACACTATTGAGTGAGATGTTAGGGTGGAGGGCGCTAAGCTGAGAGGTGGGGTGGGCCGCTGGGAGGGGGCTCTGGTGAGGTGGAAGTCAGATCGGTGATTTCAAGGACGGGGCTGTTCGTGGGGACGACAAGCCTGGGTGGACCACAGAAGCCATGCCTGTCACAGACTCAGCCACAGCCACGCATCGCTGGACGGGGTAGAAACAGATGCTGGAGGTTGTCTGTCTCTTTCAAATGGTGAGGTCTCTCGTGCTCCTCAGAATGGACAGTGTGATATAGAATGTGCAGCAGCTGTGCGATGAGAGCAGGCCACTTTCTGGGCTCTGGTTCCCTTACCCATCCGTGGGTTAAGAGTCACAGCCGTGTCCACCTCACAAAGCCGTTGACGGAAGCAAATGAGACATGTTTGAAAAAGCTTTATGGTGGTCAAGTGCTTTCGTTTCACGTTATCACACTTACATAAAAGATGTCTAATGTTGAATCGAGTCAGAAGGAAATATACAAGGAAATTCTAAGGAAATGCCACTGGTAGATCTCTTCCCCTAACGACCTCTGCATTTCCTCGTTCCCCCAGCACTACCCCTGATTTTCTGTCCTTCTCCCCAGCATTGATTGAGACAGGAAGAAAAAGGCAAAATTCTAAATCTGTTAGAATTAGCTGTGCATGCAAGCAAAGAAGAACTCCAGCTAACAGCAGCATGAAAAAGAGAGAAGATGATCGCCTCATAGTCAAGAAGCCTGGAAGCATAGTGTCCGTGGCTAGAAGAATGCCTCTTGGTTCAGGGAACTCCATTCCTTCTAAGCCCACTGGTCTACCATGCTTGAGTTCCATTCCCAAGTTTACTTTATGGTCCAAGAGAGCTTCCAGGACACCAGCTATAAGGTTCGTGCTCCAGCCAGAAGGAAGAAAGGGAAAGGAAGATGTTACCTTACTTTTCCTGGAAGGTTTGCAGGGCAAGTCTACCTTCATCTTATTGTCCTGAACTGGGGCGTAGCCCCAATTCACAGTTGAGAGACTGGGACATGGACTCTTTCTTCTGGGTGGCCACAGAGAGAGCGAGAATCGGATCTCCCCTCATGGAGGCAGACGGGCAGAGTGGATGTTAGAGACTGTGGCCAAAAAGAGAGACTGGAAGAATGGAATCTTAGAATGATAAAAGATGACTGAAATTTGCTGTTGCTTCAGGTGCTTTTTGGAAACAGAGAAGGTGATAATAAAAAAGGATGGTGATGGACCTTGACCCTTAAAAGAATGAGCCTATCTGAGCCAACTCATGTACCGGAAAATAATTCCCGTGCTTGGGAAAGAAAGGCAGTCCTCTGATGTCGATCTCTGTGTTTCAATCCACAGCTGAACGTAAACCCTCTTCTGATGTTTATGTTGGGCATGAGTCAGAATCCTGACGGGTCAGCCAACACCATTCCTCCAATGACACTCCAAAGCATACTTCCACGAGTGTGGTCCACCTCTGCGTGACCTTGCACCCAGCTCGCTCACGTCAGCCCCTGCTTAAGCTGCGGTCCCAGCTTAATTATTAATCACATCACTTTTGCTCTCCAAAGTGTGCTGGTGTGAACAGTGACCACCTGCACCAGAAGTGCCTGGGAGTCTTACAGGAAATGAAGATTTCCGGGTTCCAGCTCAGATCCAGCCATCAGAACCTCTGGGTGCAGGGTCTGGAATGTTGTATTTTAAACTAACAGGCAATAAAGTTTGAGAACCGATGTTCTACTGTGACATCGGCAGTAGACAGACATGGCCATAGCCCAGACACATATCTTTTTCACTTTTTTTTTTTTTTTTTTTTTTTTTTTGCGGTACGCGGGCCTCTCACTGTTGTGGCCTCTCCCGTTGCGGAGCACAGGCTCCGGACGCGCAGGTGCAGCGGCCATGGCTCACGGGCCCAGCTGCTCCGCGGCACGTGGGATCTTCCCAGACCGGGGCACGAACCCGTGTTCCCTGCATCGGCAGGCAGACTCTCAACCACTGCGCCACCAGGGAAGCCCCCAGACACGTATCTTAACGATGACAAGTAAAGTCCAGAGACAGAACTGACATTTCCCGCCTTTTATTCTAGTGTTTTCTCCTTACAGCTACATTGCTGGAGAGGTTTAGGCTCGAGCCCCGGTGCGTTGCCATCAGGTGCCCTCAGGTGGAGCTGGAGGTGTCCATGGCACAGCGACCTCAGGGGGTCATAGCAAAAGTCAGTTGAGGCACCAGCCACCCAAGTATGTACTTTGCTGAGACGCTATCCAGGTGAGGGCTCATTTTCCATGATTATTACTTCGGTGTTTTTGAGTGTGGCCGTGCCTTCTCATATCTAAACTTTCTTTAATGATCTGCTTCGTGACAAGGAAGTAACTGAGGCGTCCTGGTAGGTGTTTGGTGGTGCTGCGTTTGGTTGAACATGCAATTCTCTGATGAGGAAGAGGTTGAGCACCTGGCCCAGGTAGAGGCCTGTGACTCCAGGTAAACGACAGGCCGAGAGGTTGCGAGGCCGAGAAACCAGTTCACCAACACCTGCCCTTCCTGGCCTCATTCCTGGGTTGGATATTCCCTCAAATTATCCGTGACCCGGCCCCACCCACATTCCTGGAGAGAGCCCATCCCAACACGTGTCCCGCATCTCTGGGGCCCAAGCAGGGCTGTTGTTTTGTAAACTTCGTTTGGGGCTCTGCCCGCAGGTCAGAAACCTGCCCTCCTTGCCTGCCACATGAGCCTTGCTGACATCTTGTATTTTCTGGGTCATTGGTGAGAGCATAGATATCATTGGTGATTAAGTCACTGCATGTCAATAGCAGTGACATTCCCGAGAGATGTTAGCAGCTTTTTCTTTTTTTTTTTCCATTTGGTAAAATGTTAGGGAAGTGTTTGCTTAACAGGCTAAAACATTCTAGTAGGAAATAACTTGTGTTTGATTGCTGCAAAGTCCTTCTTGCCAGCATATCCCAGACAAGTCTTCTGGGATACACATCTGGAATTATTTGTATTACACTGGACCAATTTCAGAATTTGTGATAATTCAGATACCAATTGGTCTGAAGTTGACTTTACCACTTTCGATGGTATGAGATTTGCCCGCAAATATCTAAGTTATTCAGCAATGTGTTTTCAAGCCCTTTAAAGGTAATTCTTAAATGTCTGACCTGAAATGTTAGTTGATTAGAGGCCAAGGGGCCTTGGATAAGGCATGACAAAGCATGAGAATTGCATCTGGAAGCTGCCTCTTGTCAGCCCTCAGTCCCCTGATCCCTCGGAGCTGTTCAGTCACCTGTCAGACGGGAGGGCAGTTACTTCAAAGGCGCTGTCAGGACCGAACGGCGTAAAGGCTCTGTAATAAATGTTTCAGGGTACTGCCTCTGCTTCGGCTCCACCATTCAGAGCTCTGTTTGTCTGCTTCGGGGAACATGCAAGGGCATTGCTAATTTCTGCCATCAGTAATATTAATGGTGATATTGTACTGAGTTGATATAAAACCAGCAAGAAACAAATAGATGGCCAAGGATAGGAATGAACATGGAACAACCAAGTGTTAGGCGTGAAAGCAGGACAGGCCCACCGAGTACGGCCTCCTGTCCCCGCCGACACTCCTCTGCGCTTCAGTAACACAGTGCTGGCAAGAGCAAGGGGACTCTACGAGTTTTCCTTTGCTGCCTTAACAAATGACCATAAGTTCAACGGCTTCAAACAGCACAAATGAATTACCTTATTGTTATGTGGTTCAGAAGTCCTGTGCAGCCCTCGCTGCGCTGAAAGCAAGGCGTTGGAGAGCTGGCTCCTTGTGCAAACTTCAGTGGAGCGTCTGTCTCCCGGCCTTTTCCAACCTCCAGGGGCTGCCGCCCACGTTCCTTAGCTCGTGGTCCCGTCCACCTTCAAAGCAGCTGCGGCATCTCCTGCCCCGCTCCTACGGCCGCGTCTTTCTCTGACTTTGCTTCTGTCTCCCTCTGCCCCGCTTAAGGGCCCTGGCGAGTCTCCCTACTTGTTGTCTGATCGGCAACCCGAACTCCATCTGCATCATTAATCTCCTTTCCCCACATAACCTCAGATATTCCCAGGTTCCGGGAATCAGGACGTGGACGACTTTGGGGGCCATTTTTCTGCCAACCACAGGGAACAAACTCATGTGATGCCGTTTGGGTTTCTGCTGGTTAAGACAGAAAGAGCACGTAGCTTTGCCAAAGCAGCCGCAGCGGCCAGCCGGGAACGCCGGTGTCTGTCCTTCTCTGTGACGCCCTGGTCAAGCATTTAATTCCTTGCTCTGGAGGCGTCCCCGGTGACTCGCCTCTTGTTGAATCTCAGAGAATACTGTGCTTTGCACAGCGTGAGGACAGTTCGTCTTTGCTCAGGCCCTCGTCTAAGCCGATGACCCCAGTCTCCATGATGGAGACCCAGGGCCAGGCTGTTGATCCTCCAGAAGACTCTGGGGGCAAAAATGCACACGGACCGAGTGGCATCCAGACCACGGTCTGGGGCACCCCGTTAAGTCTTCAGCAGTGCCCCGTGGCGTGTGCACTGGGCCCTAGAGTCGGAACCCCCAGGGGTGCTGGGTCAACAGGCAGAGCCCTGCTCCCTGCCCCAGCCCTGCAGAGTCGGGGTTTCTGCTTGCGGGGGCTGGGAAGCGGCAGTGTTCTACCATGTTGCACGACGGAATTAGAGCCGTCAGCGCGTGGACGGAACCCGGCACGTGAGCAGGGTGCAGAGCGTCGTTGAACGGGAGCAGAGGGAGCTGCGGAGGCCGCGCTGGGCCTCCTTCAACAAGCACATCCGATGTGCCGTGGTCTCCACTTCTGCTGCTGCTGGCGTAGCGTGGACTGGGGTGAGGGTGACGCCTCACAGACCCCTGAGCCTGGACTGACGTTATTCTGCAGCCAATTTAAGAAACAAGGGTGTGTGGTGTTCCCTGGTGTCTTGCAAAGAATGGGCCCTCCGGGTGGTTATATCATGAGGGTTGGGGGCGAAGTTAGCCGATCTTGGAGTCATGAAGGGACTGACCACATTCAAGAAGTCCCTCCTTCTACCCAAGTACTTTTGTGGAGTCTATGTGTTTCTCCCTTTTGTTTGTAGAGACAAGTTTTTCTAATCTTTTTCACCTTAAGATTCATGGGCATTTCCCGTGTCAGTTGAAACCCGTCCTGAACATAATTTGTAAGGACTGCAGAGTGTGCCGTTGTATGAATGTGTCGTCAGTGACCTAAACACACCTTTTGTTGGGTCTTTAGGTGAATGACGTATTCTTCTCGACCAAGGCTTTGGTCACCGCACGTGGGCATGATGGTCGGTGGTGGATTACACTGAGTTATCTAACACGGAATCCATGCCCTTTTGTCTGTGAGAAAGTGTTCTAGACTGATGCTGTTTAGGGTCATGTCATGTAGAACTGACCAGGTAACAAGAATTGAGCTGTTTTTAGGACGATCAATGACGTTGACCCCGCAAAGGATGCCCCTGTGGCTGCACCGTCAGACAGCTCGTTGGCCGGACAGCCCCCCATGGCCGATCACCCCGCGGTTTGCTGTGGGATGGGATTGGTGAATGAGAGGCCCACGGAGAACATCACTCCTTGGGAGGTGGCATCCAGGTCTGAGAGCTGCAAGGGGCAGTGGTGAGCCAGATGGCCAATATTTTAGGCTTTTCTCTGCTTTTCCGTCAGGCTGGGATCAGAGCCTCAGGGCCACCTGGTGCCGTGAGGTTCAGCCCAGCTTCACCTCCCCAGGGAGATCAGTGTTTGATCTCACTTGAGTGTGTGATGCTCGCTGGTTTTTTTGTTTGTTTGTTTTGCGGTACGCGGGCCTCTTACTGCTTTGGCCTCTCCCGTTGCGGAGCGCAGGCTCAGTGGTCATGGCTCACGGGCCCAGCCGCTCCGCGGCATGTGGGATCTTCCCGGACCGGGGCACAACCCGTGTCCCCTGCATCGGCAGGCGGACTCTCCACCACTGCGCCACCAGGGAAGCCTGCTCACTGTTCTTTTATTAGTATTATTTAAATTTTAAAAATTCAAATTGAGATATAATTGACATATAACGTGGTATTCATTGCAGGTGTACGACAAGATGATTTGATGTTTGTATGTATTGTGAAAGGATCACCATGATAAGTTTAGTTAACCATGGCCTCACATAGATACACATTATATTTTTCTTGTGATGCGTCCTTTAAGACCTCCTCTCTTACTTTGTAGCTTTCAGATACGCAGCTCAGTGTGTTAACTGTAGTCACTGTGCTGTACACACCTCTCGGGACCTGTGTATCTTACAGCTGGAAGTTCGTACCTTTGACAACCCCACCGCCGTGTCCCCACTGCCTCAGTGGCCGGTGTGGCCTGGCGGTGGGCCGTCCCAGAGGCTCCTGGGGCCAAGGTGTGTGAGGGTCGCCACCCTTGCTCTCTCCCGAGTGCCCAGCCTTCCCAGGGTCTTGTCCTCCACGTCCACCACACAGGGTGCCCGGTGGTGCCTGCCATGACCGTGACCCCATCCTGACTCCACCTGACTGCGCTCGGAACTGGCCCCCTTCACCCCACGCGGCCGATTTCCGCAGTTGTACTTTTCAACCCGAACTGGTACCTTTGGTTAAAAGGAACTGACACTCTCCCCAAGAGCTTAGGTAGAGCAGCTCTTCACGAGGAAAGCATCTCAGGGACCTGGGCGGGAGGTACTGCCTTGCACTGGGGCCTGGGAAGACTCGGAAGTCAGAGCAATCCCCCGCTTCCCCCGATATCTACCCATCTCCCCTCCTTCTCTCTGTGTCTCTCTCTGGCTCTGACTCCGTCTCTGCCCTCCTCTGTGTCTCTGACTACTTCTGTGCTCTGCACACCTGTTCCCTCTGCCTGGTCATCTGCCCCCTGCCCCCAGGCGGTTTCCCAGGATGAGGTCCCCAGAGCTGAACCTGGCCCCCCTCGGGTGGTCCCCAGGTGATGCCCAGCCCACCCAGGTGTCCACCCTGGGCCAATCAGCGGCCCGGCCGGCACTGCTCCCAGCGCCCACTCAGCAGAGAGCGAATGTGACCTTCCATCACCCTTGAGGACGGTCAGAGCCCCTCCCTGCAGAGCATTCAGTGAGGAAGGAAGGACCCAGCTTCTGAGCCCCTGCACCTTCCGCTTCTTCCGTTGGCCTAGTGGCTCACGGGGCCTTAGCAGCTCGAGTATTAAAAGACGTGGATGGAGCATTTAATCCATTCATGTTTAAGGTAATTATCGATATGTATGTTCCTATGACCATTTTCTTAATTGTTTTGGGTTTGTTTTTGTAGGTCCTTTTCTTCTTTTGTGTTTCCCACTTAGAGAAGTTCCTTCAGCATTTGTTGTAAAGCTGGTTTGGTGGTGCTGAATTCTCTTAGCTTTTGCTTGTCTGTAAAGCTTTTGACTTCTCCATCGAATCTGAATGAGATCCTCGCCGGGTAGAGTAATCTTGGCTGTAGGTCTTTCCCTTTCATCACTTTAAATATGTCCTGCCACTCCCTCTGGCTTGCAGAGTTTCTGCTGAGAAATTAGCTGTTAACCTTATGGGGATTTCCTTGTGTGTTTTTTGTCGTTTTTCCCTTGCTGCTTTCAATAATTTTTCTTTGTCTTTATATGTGGAACCTAGAAAAATGGTACAGATGAACCGGTTTGCAGGGCAGAAATAGAGACACAGATGTAGAGAACAAACATATGGACACCAAGGGGGGAAAGCGGCCGGGGAGGAGGTGGTGGTGGTGGGATGAGTTGGGAGATTATAACTGACATGTATACACTAATATGTATAAAATGGGTAACTAATAAGAACCTGCTGTATAAAAAAATAAATAAAATAAAATTCAAAAAAAAAAGGCGTAGAGACGGGCCCGGCCGCGCTCGCTCACCAGCCGTCGCGCATGCAGCACCGCCCCCTTTTCCGCCCATGCGGTGAGGGGCGGGGCCTGGGGGCGTGGCCCTCCGCTCCTCCTTGGAGTTTCCATCCACGGGGAGCACGTGAGAGGCCCAAGCGCTGTGTGTGCCGCCCCGTCCCCGCCCCTTGGAGGTTCTGTCCATATTGACTGGTCCTTCAGGATCAGAAACTCTTTTTTAAGAAAAGCATGACTTTATATATATATATATATATATATATATATATAAAATTATCCACAACAAAACACAGGGCGGGCCTCCAGGGCGTCCCTGCTGGTGCCTTCGGTTTATTGCTGCAAAAAAGCAGAAAGTAGCATCTCTCACTGGGTTCAGACAGAAGACCAGGTGTGTTCCAAGCTTTCAAGGGTTCATTCCTCCACAGGTAGTATGTGCCCAGGCGTCCTGGGAAAGGCACGTGGGAAGCTCCAGGGCAGGGGGTTGGAGGGTCGTCCCCCTTCCCTCCCAGCCAGCCCTCTGCTCCCGCTTTCCGGAACATTCTTCCAGAGGTGGAATGAGGCCCTCCTGACGTTTCTCAGGTGATGTTTATTCATGGCCACGCCTGATTCCTCCTGGGCTCATTTCTGCAAACCCTTCCAGGGTTGTTAGAGAACACCTAAAAGGCTGCAGCCCTGAGCTTTGATCTGACTGCTTCATTGCCTTTACTAATCACGCCCACGGCAGGCGGATAAAAATAGCCTCCAGGGTTCCTTAAAAAGCTACAAATAGAACTACCATATGACCCAGCAATCCCACTACTGGGCATATACCCTGAGAAAACCATAATTCAAAAAGAGCCATGTACCAAAATGTTCATTGCAGCTCTATTTACAATAGCCCAGAGATGGAAACAACCTAAGTGTCCATCATCGGATGAATGGATAAAGAAGATGTGGCACATATATACAATGGAATATTACTCAGCCATAAAAAGAGACGAAATTGAGCTATTTGTAATGAGGTGGATAGACCTAGAGTCTGTCATACAGAGTGAAGTAAGTCAGAAAGAGAGAGACAAATACCGTATGCTAACACATATATATGGAATTTAAAAAAAAAGATGTCATGAAAAACCTAGGGGTGAAACAGGAATAAAGACACAGACTTACTAGAGAATGGACTTGAGGCTATGGGGAGGGGGAAGGGTAAACGGTGACAAAGCGATAAAGAGGCATGGACATATATACACTACCAAAAGTAAGGTAGTTAGCTAGTGGGAAGCAGCCGCATAGCACAGGGAGATCAGCTCGGTGCTTTGTGACCGCCTGGAGGGGTGGGATAGGGAGGGTGGGAGGGAGGGAGACGCAAGCGGGAAGAGATATGGGAATATATGTATATATATAACTGATTCATTTTGTTGTGAAGCTGAAACTAACATACCATTGTAAAGCAATTATACTCCAATAAAGATGTTAAAAAAAAAAATAGCCTCCAGGGTCGGGGGTGAGCAAGTCCCCCTGATGTGGGGTTGGGGGCAGCAGGGCTGAGGTCTCGGGGACTGCTAGTGGCGGCCTGAAATCACGGCTCTGATTAAGTAAGCCGACCGTAACCACTAGAGCTGTGCAAACATCCTGACCCCAGTTGTTGGAGTATTTACTTATGGGGAAGCAGAAAGAAAGTGGGGAGGCGCTTCCTGGAAAAGATTCCAAATTGTTTTCCTACGTGCTCTGTTCCCAAGCAAAGTGAGAAGGCTCACTGTCTCCTCCCCGGCCTCTCCCGTCTCCTGTCTCCTGTCTCCTGTCTCTGTCTCTGTCTCCCTCCCTCCCTCTCCCCCTCCCACCTCCCCCTCTCTCAGAGTTTTCTCCTAAAGCAGAACTTCTGAATTAAAGGCTCTTCTGCTTTTGAGTACCGGCTACTGCTCCTTCCCATTTGGCGGGGGTATTCATCCCAGCCTCTTAATCTGAGCAGCTGCTTCTGCCTGTTCCACTAATCAGCTAACCCAGAAAGTAAGCCGGTCATTGGTACAAAGGACACTCGAGAGGGAGAAGATGCTGGACAAAGAAATGGACTCATGTGCCAGGAGACCTGTGGCTTGTCTGTTTCCCGAGGAGGTGAGGAAGTGCTTAGCCCACGAGAAAAATCATCTTGACTGAACTGTGGTTTTAAGTAAGGTGAGAATTTCACGGTATTTCAAGTATCAAGTGGCTCAGAAGGTGACTGTATTTGGAGCTGAGCCTTTAAAGAGGTGATGAAGGTAAATGAGGTCATGGATGGGCTCTGATCCAGTGTGACCAGTGTCCTTCTAAGAAGAGGAGATCAGGACACAGACACGCACAGAGGGACGGCCACGTGAGGACACAGGGAGGAGACGGCGTCTACACAGCAAGGAGAGAGGCCTTGGAAGAAATCAACGCTGCTGACACCTTGGTCTTGGACTTCTAACCTCTAGAAATGTGAGAAAGTACCTTTCTGTGAGTAAGCCACCCAGTCATGGTGTGTTACAGCATCCCTAGGAGACTAACACACACACACACACACACACACACACACACACACACACACACCCAAGCATTTTTAAGCCACGGGAGGTAGTAGCATCTGTGAATGGAAACCACTGGGCCAGGACATCACAAACTATTCTTCTTCTTTTTTTTTTTAAATTTATTTTTGGCTGCGTTGGGTCTTCGTTGCTGCACGTGGGCTTTCTCTAGTTGTGGCGAGCACTTCTCATTGCGGTGGCTTCTCTTGTGGAGCACGGGCTCTAGGCGCGTGGGCTTCAGTAGTTGTGGCGCACGGTCTCTAGAGCACAGGCTCAGTAGTTGTGGCTCGCGGGTTCTAGAGCGCAGGCTCAGTAGTTGTGGCGCACGAGTTTAGTTGCTCCGTGGCATGTAGGATCTTCTCGGACCAGGGCTCGAACTCATGCCCCTGCATTGGCAGGCGGATTCCTAACCACTGTGCCACCAGGGAAGTCCTTCAAAAACTTCTTAAAATGCAAATGTAGCTCAGGGAGGATGTGGGCCAGTGAGTGTCAGCAACAAATAGTTTGGCATTTTTGTCCTGTGAGGTGGCACCGCCTATAGCGTGAGCCTGGACTCTGTAGCCAGCCTGCCTGGATTGGACCCTCACTCTGTCCCTTCCTGGCTGTGTGCCCACCAGCAAGTGTCTTAACCTCTCTGTGCTTCCTCTCGAAAAGGGGATATAATAATGCTCACCTCTTGGCATCATGAGGATCAAGTGTGTTAATATTTGCAAAGGGCTTAGAAGGGCACCCACTCTCACCCTCACCTGAGAGGCCCAGGTGACAGGTGACAAGGAACACAGGACACTGGTTTGCTGGAGGGGGCACAGAGCAATGATCTTGAGCACGGTACTCAAGCGCTCAGTCTCGGAACCTCTTCACACTCGCAGAAGTGACCGAGGGGGCCCCAGGATTCTGTTTTTGTGAGCAGTAAACAGTGATATTTACCATATGAGAAATGACCAATTAGGAATTTACCATATTAGAAAATAAAACCGAGAATATTTGAAAACATTTCTTAATCATGAAAAACTAACAATGATAAAGACTTTATATTTTAGCATAAATATTTTACGACCAACAGCGATAGTTACATTTTTGCAAATCTCTTTACTGTCTGGCTTAGTAGAAGACGCTGGCTTTTCCCGTCTGCTTCTTCAGTCCATCCGTCGTGTGTTGCTTTGGCTGAGAAACAGCAGAAGATCTTGAGGCACGCAGACATGTAGCCAGCTGGGCAGAGAAGGGCCGTGGGTCCCCTGGAGGGTCTCGGGCCTCTGGGACGGGCCGAGTTTCCAAGGTGCTCGGCAGAGCCTGGGGCATGGGGGGCAAAGGCAGCGGGCTGACAGGTGGGCTCCCTGTCCTTCAACCAGAACAGCCCCGTTTCCATCAGGCTCACCCCTTGGGCTTCTGAGTCGTCTGAGCTAGGGCGTGGGACTGATTTCTGGGAGGTTCAGGCAGGGGAGGTTCCACCAGGGGAGCCACAGAGGGAGACACTGGGGCCCTGGGAGTTGTGGCGTGAGAGGCCTCCAGGTGTGCCCAGGTGGGGAAGACAGGGCGCCGTGTCAGCTGAGACGCCTCCACACCGGACTCTGGGAAACACCTCTGGCCGCTGCGCGGAGGCCCGTGGGGCAAAGGCGCTGGCTGCTGGCTCACCCGGGGGCAGCACGCCTGCTCCCCCGGTGCCTCTGAGTCCCCATGCCTGAGTGCACCGTCCCCGCGGAGCTGGCCCCATACCCAGGCTCTCAGCTGTCCAGATCGAAAAGGGATTTGATCCAGGTGACCTGTCTCCAAACCTGGGCTCCCATCTTGCGACCTGCCCCCCTTAACCAGGTCCCTTGAGTACCCACAGCAGCAGTGACAGCTCGCTTAGGCCCCGCCGATGTTGCAAACGGGGCCCTGGGCTGTGCTGGCCTTTCGCGCGGCTTCGAAGCCTGGGTGCTCGTGTCCATCGCGGAGGCCAAGACATGTTGGGCCGAGCTCGCTGTGGACGCCAGCCCCCTGGACGCAGTCCGGCATCCCAGAGCCCAGGTTCACACTGACCGGCCCTTTCAGTGGCCAGGAGATGTCACTCTCCCATCTTTTGCATAGCCAGGGTCAGAAGGCCATGGAAGCTGAGAGCTTCAGACAAGTGAGTGCAGCGGGCAGCCAGGTTCTCCAGAGAAACGGAACCAGTAGGAGAGAGAAATACATATATCTCTGCATTGTAAGGAGTTGGCTCACGTGATTGTGGAAGCTGACAAGTCCTCCAGTTGGCCATCCTGCTAGTGGGAGACCCAGAACAGCCGATGGTGTGAGATGCAGTCCGAGTGCGGAAGAAATCCCACGTCCCAGCTCGCACACAGGCCGAGAGGGTGGTTCTCCGGCGCCCTTTCGTTCTATCCAGGCCTCCAGCGGATTGGATGAGGCCCACACACACAGGGAGCGCAATCTGCTGTGCTCATTAATCTCATCCAGCAACACCTTCGCTGACACACCCAGAATAATGTCCAAATATCTGGGCGCATGTGGCCCAGCCAAGCTGCCATGTAAAGTTCACCGTCGCCCCGTGGAAGCTGCCCAGGTCTCAGGGCGAGCGGAGGGGCCGGGACCAGCCCACCCTGGAGCCTCCTACCCCACCATGCCGTCCTCGGTGCCCCGCAGCAGGATGGACAGGACCGCCCTGGCTCAGGGCTCCTTCCGGCTGAGGGGCAGGGCAGGGACCCGCCCCCGCTCTCCAGTGGGCCCGCCTGTGGGAACCAGAATCCTCCTGTCCCTGGTCCCAGTTTTAAGGCCATCTGCTTGTTTCTCTAACTTTCCCCAGAAATTTGCTTCCGAGCAGTCCCAGTGAAATCAGTGCAGACAATTTTTTAGTCCATCCAAATGTAAAACCGTGTTTTATTTCCCAGTCTTTGCCACCCACAAACCTTGGGCAACGGCCTCGCGGCTCCTCACTGCAGCGAGGCGCCATCCCATGCAGGTGAAGGGGCCTCTCAGCCACCAGGGAACGGGGCCCAGAGACGTGAAGCCGGGAAGACGCAGCCCAAGCCAGCAGCCTCGATCGTTCCGTCCAACCAGCCCCTTCTCTCCCCCAGCTGCTGGATGAAAGGTCGGGACTAGAATAGACTCTAAGCAGATATCAGCATCAATTGAGATAAACATCAGACTTTATTGACCTAAGAGGTAAATATTGATGGAGCTTAAATACCAAATCAATATTTACCTCTAGGGACAATATAGCCCGAAACTGCCGTTGGGATACGTGTGCTTAAACACATCCACAGCTTCCCCACGTCTTCATCAGGAGTGCTGGCCGTTCCAGCAACGCACGAAGACCCCAAGATACTCCATTTCTGCAGGCACCAAACCCGAGTGCTGGCCGGAGATCTCAGTCAAAAGGGAGCGTTGGCACCAACCACGGGGTCCGGAGCTGAGGCCGCGTGGCCCACACAGAGCAAACCAGGAAACTGACTGTCACATTTTTGCTGAGATTCACCTGAGGGGAGATAAGATTCCAGCCAGAAATGTACCTAGTACACACCTGCCAGCCTGGTCTTGTCACCAGCACCTGCGTGGCATGTTCAGCGAGGGGCATCCCCGCTCTCCGGGCTTCTCAACCCCAGGGAATAGCCTCTGCTGGGATAAGAGTGGTGTTGACTGTTTGCTTAGGAAAAGTAGCCGCAGCAGGTGTAAAGGATTAAGAAAATATTATCGGGGAAAGAAGCCAAGAGTTCACGTCGGGCAGTTGTGCCCATTCATTCCCCACCCGGCTGTGATGTTGGCATTGTTCCGCACGGAAGGGGTGGCCCCGCACCCTGGTCTGCGGGGCCTCTGCACCTCCCTGCGAGGGTCCCCTGCTGACCAGCCCAGCCTCTCCAGGCTTCTACTGCCCCTCCATCCTTTAATTTACAAAGCTGGGGTAATAAATGAATAAGTCCCACAGTACAAAAATTCATAAAGTACAGACAGACATAGGAAAAAATAAACGTCCTCTTCCACACCTTCTGTGTGCTGTCCTCCCAGCAGTGGCCACCATGAACGACGGCCAGTTTTCCCACCAGGCATTTTGCTGTGAAGATACTTATGTATATCATTACAGCTAAACAAATTACTATTATAGAAATGGGCTCAGGCTATAGACCTTCTGTAACAGGCTGAGGTGGAGAGCTTCTGGGTTAAACGGAACCATCTATTCAGTCTTGTCATTGCTGCAGGGTATCCCATGGCAGCACTTCTCCAGCTTTCGGTCTCAGGACCCTAGCACACTCTTCCAAAGTCATTGAGGACCCCCGAGAGATACTGCTGTCATGGATTACATCTGTTGACACATCCTAATAGAAACTAAAACTGAGAAACTAAAATACACGCGTTCATTGAAAAATAAAAACAGACCCATCACACGTTAATATAAAGAACACACTGGGGCTTCCCTGGTGGCGCGGCGGTTGAGAGTCCGCCTGCCGATGCAGGGGACGCGGGTTCGTGCCCGGGTCCGGGAAGATCCCACATGCCGCGGAGCGGCTGGGCCCGTGAGCCATGGCCGCTGAGCCTGTGCGTCCGGAGCCTGTGCTCCGCAACGGGAGAGGCCACAGCAGTGAGAGGCCCGCGTACCGCAAAAAAAAAACCAAAAACAAAAATAAAAACAACACATTGGTATGAAAAAGAATTATATTCCAAAACAAAGTCAGCGAGATGAATGGCATTGTTTTATATCATCGCAAATTGCCTTAATGTCGGCGTTCTCCTGTCCTGTCTCCCATCTGCTGGGACGTCACACGTCGTGTAGCTTCTGGAAAGCTCCACCGGACACTCAAGAGTAAATGGAAAGAACAAGAGGATGGAAAGGACAAAAAACGTCTTCGCCTCCTGAAAATGGCTTTGACCTCGCGGGCCTGGAGGAGGCCTTGAAGCCCCAGGGGCCCCTTCTACAGTAGGGATGTCACAGGTGTTGAGTGACAGTTCTTCTACATATTGGTATAAATTCTGCTTCACTTGCAACATCTCAGCTCTTGAGGAACCTACTGACCTGTATTTTTGAGCTCCAACTATGTCCCTGGCACCGGGGCCCGGGAAGGGGCGCCGTGTCCACCCAGAGCTTCCCTCTTGGGACGGGGCGGGGGCTCCGTCCCAAGAGGGAAGCTCTTACGTAGGTTCGTGAGTGAACCTACGGCGTGACTTTAGGCGGTGATGAAGCTGGCAGAGGCGAACCCAAGACGACAGGAGAAAGATTCTAAATTCAGCGTTAGAGAGGGGCTGTCTGCCGGCCATGTTGGTGGCTCAGCTGTGGGAAGAGCCTGTGGGCAGGGATGAGCCAGTCTGCTTGAGGACCACGAAGGAGGCAGCGTGGCGGGGGCTGAGGGGGACGTGCATCTGAAGAGGTGACCACGGAACAGCCTCTGGATCTATTCCAGGCGGGATAGAAGCTGTCTTAGCTCAGGCCGCATAACAGAATACCCCAGACTGGGCGGTTTGAACAACAGAAATTTATCTTCTCACAGTTCTGGAGACTGGAGGTCCAAGGTCAAGGTTCTGGCTGATTCCGTTTCTGGGGAGGACCCTCCACCTGGCTGGGAGGTAGTCACCTCCTCGCAGCTTTCAGCATGGAGCTTCTGAAAGGTGGTTCTAGGGCCTCTGCTTTAGAATAATGCACGGCGCTGGTTAAAAATGCAGACCCCCGGACCACGTCTCACGTCTGCAGCCTGTATTTTATTGGCCTGACGGGGAGATGGAACCCCCGGCGGCAGAGAAGAGCTGAGCCGGGGAAGTTATGCCCAAATGTCTAGAGCTGTTTCCTCCTGTTTCGTTTTCACGTCCTTTGGGATGATGTAGAGCTGTGCCCCAGGAGAACCTGAGGCTCATACCTGAATATGAGTCTGGACTCATGGGTGACCGTGGAGACCACCTAACTCCAAGCCAGCACCCCGCCAGGAAGAAAGGAAACCACCCAGGGCGGTACAGACAGAGCGGATCAGCTATCGACCGAGCTCTGGGTCATCATCCCTGACAGGCGGAGAAGGACCTGAATGCAGCCCTCGGGGACGAAGCCCACGGAGATGCCTGCTCTCTCCCCAGAGACATAGGTCTCCCCAGGCTGCAGGGAGAGCCTGGGGCCCTGGCGGTGCTCGTCTCAGAGCAGGTTTCGGCTGCCTCAGCCCTCACAGCAGGCCTGTTGTCTTGGTGTTATCATCTCGCACTTTGTGGATGAGAAAACTGTCACTTACAGCTCTTTCTTTGCAAGTTTGTCCCTCAGCCTGGGTGCCACCTGAGCCTGAGAGTATGAGTGTGTGGGACGGGGAGATGTGGACACGCTGTCCCGTCCTCAGCACTGTTGAAAGTTTGCAGCAGGTGGTTCTGCCGTGGGACACCAGTGCACGGCTGGATGTTAACAGCATCCCTGGCCTCTCCCTGCTGCGTGTCAGTAGCAGACTGCCCTCCAATTGTCACAACAAAAACTGTCCCCAGGAGTGTGGAATGTCCCCTGGTCGAGAACCACTGGCTTGTGGAAGCCTCCTCCCGCTGCAGGAGCAAGGGATAAGGGTCAGGAAGCCCCCGTGTAACCCCGGCCTACACCGCCCTACCTGGAGGTGGGACCGTTCCCAGCTCAGGGAGGCAAGAGGCCCAGCAGGTGAGGCGCTGCGGTCAAAGCCTTTCCGCGTGATAGCTTTTGCTGGAAGGGCAGGAGAAAGCTCAGGGGCTCCCCAGGCCTGAGCTGGGGAAGGACCTGGGGATGGTGGCAGGCTTTGGGAAGAGAAGTTACTTCAGCTTCCTGTCCAGAGCCCATTTCCCTGCTGTTGGCAGAACCGGAACTCAACCAGGTCCCCAGACTCACAAGAGGAGATGAGCCTGTCTAACTGGCATGTTGTGGGCAACTTTGTCTGACACCACAGGAGGGAACCGTTATCGGATTCAGCCTGGAAAGACAACCTGGAAATAGTGGTTTTGGGAAAAAGTACGGACAAAAGAACCACCGCCCAGCCAACAGCGATCTGTGGGTCCTTGTATGAGAAAAGGGCCTCCATTTCCTCATCTGTAAAATGGGTGGGTTGACATATGACTGTCTCTCTGTGTCGGTTCCGTCCTTCCTGAGGTCTCCCCCAGGGAGGGATGTCGTCCTGGAGCCATGGGCAGGCTGTTTTGTGGCCTGAGCACGAGGGGAGCCCTGAGTTAGAATCTGTTGTCAACACTGAAGGGAGCTGAAGGGGCGTGAAGGTGTCAGTCTGGCTGGCACCCTACCCCAGTCTCACCGGGTGGCCAGCAACAAAGATCAAAGGGCATTCATGTATTTAATTTTTTCTAGACCACAGCTTCCTCTGCTCTAGCTCAATCAACTAAGTGAAAACGGACTAAGAGTATTAGATACCGTGTCCTCCTGCTTGCAGACCGCTTTCCTGCATGAGGAAGAAGTAGGCTGTGTATTTGGAACCATGAAAGATGAGTCAGTGTCTGCCTCCTGATGCTGTAAACACTCTCAGATGAAAGTGGTCCAGGTCGCAGACAGTGGGAAATGCCGCGCTGATTTCACTAAGAGGCAGGGCCGATGCCAGGTCAAAATGGTCTGCGTTGGCTCCTACACCCAACCCATCAGCACCATTAGGACAGGAGACCAGCATCACAGCATCACGACGCCAGCGCGGGGCTGGGCTTTCAGCTCCACCCAGAGCTGGAGCTGGAGACCAACGTGAGTCCCAGACCTCTCAGGGCCACAGTGTCTCACTTGTAAATGGCGGTAAACATAAAAATAATGATGCTGATGGGTACTATTATAGGGTTATTGTGAGAGTCTGTGCAATAGCGTGTGGGAAGCACTTAGCACACCACCTGGGGGTTACATCCCTTTTGTCATTTCTTGGTTTGTGTTTTTAAATCTTCTCCCTTTTTCTTTGATTAGGAATTAACCAGCTTTTAAATTTACTCGTAAATTCAGCTACTACACTATTTTATAACTCATTATTTTCTGTTATCCTTATTGATCCTTCTGCTTTGCTTCAGTTTTTTTTTTTTTTTTTGGCCACACCACTCGGCATGCGGGATCTTAGTTCCCCAACCAGGGATCGAACCTGTGCCCCCTGCAGTGGACGTGTGGAGTCTTAACCACTGGACCACCAGGGAAGTCCCTGCTTCAGTTTATTTTATCTCTCTTCTTCCAACTTTTTGAGTGAGATGATGCATATGTATAATTTCTTTTTTACCGATGTAAATATTTAAGTCTATGAACATGCTTTAGTTATAGAAATTTCATCTAATATTTTCACTGTTGTTTCCCAGAAATTCTATAATTACACTTTGTATTTCCTTCTGATTCAGAAGTTGATTAATAGGGAGTTATAAAATTTCTAGGTGAAGGCCTTTTTTGGTTTTGTAATTTTTGTCCACCTCTAGTTGTATTTCACTATAACTAGAAACATGTTCTGCATTGTTTCTCCTCTTTGAAATTAACTGAAATCGTGGCTTATAAATTTGCCGATTTTTGTGAATGATGGTAAAAGCTGGGAAACTGTGATAGACTCTTTCCTCCTCTTAAATCCTTTAAAATGTACGTGACTGTCGAAAGCAAGATTATAGCATCTTCTGGGTTTATTAACTTTGGAGATGTGACGCCTCTGACAACTGAAACATAGCAGGCGGGGATAAAGGGAACAGTATGGTTGTGAGGCTTCGGCAGTTAACTTGAGATGGTAAGACATTACCTGTAAGCAGATGCGAGACGTTAGGTACGCACACTGTAATCGCTAGAGCAACTGCTCATAGCAGCAAGATACAGCCGAAAAGACAACAGATCATCTAAAATGGAATACTAAAAAAAATTCAGGTAACAAAGGAGGCGGGAAAAGTGGATCACAAAAAGGGAACAAAGTCTCCTATACATCCTGTGCTTTTGCCTATTTTCCTTGTATCTTCTGTAATTGCTGCTTTCTGAAAGTCTTACAATAATATTTAGGGTGTTAAAATTCACAACCGCTGCATCTTCATTGTAAATCGTGATGCTAAAGGGCTCAAAGTGCCTTTGCCTTACCTCATTGCATGTGTTTTGGCTGCAGAACTACCTTGTTTCACATTAAGACTGAGACCTCAGCCTTCTTGTGGGTGGGTATGCCTTTGCCTATACTTGGATTTTTTTCCGTTTAAATACCCGGGTGAATTCTGGGTGAATCTCTTGACTAGAACCGTGGAGCTGGGTTTGCTTCCCGATCGCGCAGCCAGCCTCCACAAAGGCCCCGCAGCCCCCATCTCGTGGTCTTCATCCCCTGTGGGATTTCCTCGTGCAGCGGCCAGTGTATGGAATGTGGGTAGGCCTACGGAAGTGACAAAGTCTGATTTTCTTTCCCTTATCTTTTGTCTGGACGCCTAGAGGAGTTTCCCTTTGTATCTGGGCACATATTCCACGAAGGCGTGCGCCTGGGGCACCGGGGACAGCTCCCTTTACCCGCAGCCCGTGGCGTCCAGCCCCTCCTGGGGCTCTGGCCAAAGGGAAAAGAAGGCGGATTTGGAAAAAAACACCTGGTTTCCAAACCCAGCTCTGCTATGACTAGCAGTCACGTGGCCTCTCTGAACCCCATGTGTAGAAATGGGTTTAATTGTACCTCTGGTCACCCCTTGTCCACTGGTGTTAGGCTTAGATCAGACAGGAAAGTGCAGGTGACACGCGGTGTAAAGCACGGGCCAGAGTCACGTGTTGGTATGACCTCACAGCTGCATCTGCAGTCCCCACTTGACTTCCCACTACATGGGCCGTTTCGTGGGTGAAGAGTCAGGAAAGCTACCCCGGGAGCTTTGTTGAGGCAAACCTGGGGTGCTCTGCTCCCAAACACAGAACTTCGCGTTTGTCCCTGCGAATTTCCACCTTAGGGGCCTTTCTCTCTTTTAGGTGTCTCTCCAAGCTTTGTTCAATTTGACAATTTCATTAACTTGGCCACCGCATCTTTGTCCGGGTTATTGATCAAATTCTGGCCACTTCAGGGCCCAGGACGGAGTTCCGAGCAGCGGGGCCTTCAGTCTGGGTTGACAGTCATCACTTACCTGAGCTGATTATTCCTACTTGGGTTGCAGTGATTCAGCCAACGCGAGCGTCTGATTAAATCTGGTACCTTCTGCGCCGACCTGCCGACCCGTCTTGCCGGTTCACTCCCGTAAGTGAGACGCTCACTGAGTGTGTAGCCCGGAGGTTAATTAAGGCCTGATTGTAGTGTCTGCTCCCAGGGGTGTATGCGGTTAACTGGGTAATAGCAGGTAAGCACCTGCCCCCGGCTTTCTTGGCCTTGGCACTGAGGACGGGGCTGGATGGTCACGGGAGGACGCGGTGGCTCCCTGGCCTCCACCCACCAGGCGCCAGCAGCGCCCTCCCTCCTCCAGTCACGACAACCCAGAGTGTCCCCAGGGACACACGACTGCCTTGGGGACCGCCGGCCTGCCCGGTGCTGGCTCGGGGCAGGTGCTGTGGGTCACCGCGATGTTCCTGCTTCCACGCTGTCCACTGGCTTCGTGACTCACCACACATCTTGCCGCATTCAAGCTGCATCCTCCGTGGTGCTACCTGGTCTGCTGAGCCGCTGGTCCCATAGCAGGGAAACGGGGGCAGCCCGGCTTGCTTCACCCTCACCCGCGACAGTGCGCGACAGACGTGGGAGCAAAGACAGACAGCTTGGCTCTGGAACTCCACCTTCTGGGTCATATTTGCTTCTCCAGGGAAGATGGAGACGGCCCTCCAGACCGTTTCCGGCTGAGAAAACCGGGCAGAGCAGCTGGCCTCTCTGAAGGTCGGCTTGCGCACCTTTAAGAACCTTGGAGGGGTCCACACCACCTTCCTCACAGGTGCTGGGGACAAATCGGGTCAGCTGGTCACTTATGAAATCGTAAAGCTGCTGTGTGGACGAGGACGCTCAACTCTGTGGCCCGGGAGTTAATGCTAAAAAGGGAGCCCAGACTTTCTTTCTTTTTTTCTTTTTTTTTTGCTATACGCGGGCCTCTCACTGCTGTGGCCTCTCCTGCTGCGGAGCACAGGCTCCGGACACGCGGGCTTAGCGGCCATGGCTCACGGGCCCAGCCGCTCCGCGGCATGTGGGATCTTCCCGGACCGGGGCACGAACCCGCATCCCCTGCATCGGCAGGCGGACTCTCAACCACTGCGCCACCAGGGAAGCCCAGGGAGCCCAGACTTTCTGATCACGGACAGCCTTGCTCTGCAGGGACTTAGGTTTCCTGGGGCATCCAAGGCGGACGAGGTCCAATCAGGCCCAAACTGGGTTCAGTACGACCAAGCTCCGTGTGAGCCAAGGACACTGTGATTAACGAGCTCCGCGCTCATTCCTCTGTGGAGCGGCAGAGCCCGCCCGCACCGGGCGCTCTGGGGTGGGGGACCCGGGACCGATGGGAGGGAGCGAGGATGGGGGGAAGGAGGGTGGGCAGCATGGCCTCTTGCCTCCTTCACCCCACAGCTCAGAGCTCGCCGCCCTGACGTCTGTTAGTCTGTCTCCTTGCTCAGTTGTCGAAGATTTTCTGTGGACACGGTTATCACTGCAGCATCTTTTTTTATTTCCTTCTCCGGAAATTAATAAAATTTGTATATTAAAAGAAAAAACCTGAAAGAACATAATTGTACGTATTTGCTAATCTTCCCTCTAGACTTGGAGCTTGTTCAGTGCATCTGTGTCCTTCAAGGGTCCTGGGCTCTGAAAACTTGGCCCGTGGCTTCAGAGTTGAGGTCGGTCTGCCGGCTGGAAGGCCGTGGGAGGGCACGGCATGATTGCTGGTGGGCCCGCCTGCAGGCCCAGAGCAGCCTCACAGAACCCGCTGGGAGACTCTTTACCCCCTTCCGTGGAGAGTGAGGTCTGTTTCCCACCCGCTGTGTCCGGGCTGGCCCTGTAACCTGCTCTGGGGTGGGAGGGATGCTGTGTCACTTCTTCCTTCAGTGACACGGGATCCCCTCTTGGAGACCAGCACCTGGATGAAGCCTGGCCACCCTGAGACCACCATGCTGGGAGGGAGTGCAAGCTAGCCCCAGGGAGAGAGGGGCCAGCCCAGCCAGCCCATGGCTCCAGCTCACGCAGCTGAGATCCCAGACACTGAGTGAGCATATTAGTGTCCTGTGGCTGCCGTAACATACAGCCACAGACAAGGCTCCAGTGTGACATCGAAAAGATGTGCTGCCCCATTTGCCTTGGTGCTGAGCTGAGATCCTCAGTCGTCCGGGGCTGCACCTGAATTTGACTTGCGCTTACACTCTGTGACATTACATGTTAATTTATGGATTTTTTAAAGCAGTAGAGATGCAAGTGATTTCTCTTTGGTGGAGAAGACGACCCAAAGGCTGCAGTTCTATTTCCCTGCAGGACAGTGGTCACCTTGGCCTCTGACTTAGAAGAAACTTCAGCCCCCCCGCATGGCATAAAGCCCTGTTCTCCGCTGCTCATTGAACCAGCTTTAGCATTTTGTTGGCTCCCAGGCTGAGTTCAACAAATCTTTGGCAGGTGTTCATCCCATATTTGTATGAGAGTCTCAATTAAGTTTTTAAGATTATACTTGGCCATGTGGACTGGCTTAGGTTGTTAACTGAATCCAGAGAGAAAACTGATCCCTGAGGTGAGCTTGAGTTTAATGTCTGAGAATATTATGGCCACATTATCACGGGAAGGGATAGCCCGCCGACAGGGACGTGTAGATGAGGAGGGAGGAAAACGGGAAGAACTTTTCATCCAGAATGATAAAGAGTACCGGGAGAGACAGGTAACATTTACAGGTCCACGGAGAGCGGCCGAGAGGTGAACCTAAGCTCGTCCCCAGATTGGAGAAGCATAAACGTCTCGTGGGCGAGAAGAAACTGCTAAAGAGGGAAGAAAAAGCGAGTCTTTCTCAAGCAGCGCCAGGAGTTGGAGGACATCTGATGGATGTTGTTGCTGGACGCAGTTGTGACAGAACTGGTTATGGGGGATGCAGCCCCTGACTTTAGGGAGTGTGTGATCTAGCTGGGCCCGTGGACGCAGCACCCCGAACTTAAACCGTACAAAACATGTTTCAGGAGCCAGGCGAACTGTTCTGAGCCAGTGGTGCAGGCAGCTGGAGCTCAGAGTTCAGAGAAAGAAGGAGGTGACAGTGGGGGCTCGGGGTCTCAGGAGGCCTTCCTTCAGGAGGAGAAATGGAGCTGGTCTCTAAGGAGCAGAATTCAGAAAATTAGAGCAGGGTGGGGACCAGAGGACCTCCCCCAGGGGGCCCTAGCCCAGGGCTGAGATTCCAAACACTCAAGGATGCCTAGGGCCGGGAAGCACCAGCCAACCAGAAAGAACTCACCCACAGCCTGAGGCAGCCAGCGTTAGCTCTTCACTTCCTGGATGTTCCGGTGGTTTGATGGTGAGTTTTATGTGTCAACTTGTCTGGGCCACAGCACCCAGATAATTGGTTAAACGCCAGTCCAGATGTTGCAGTGCAGGTCTATTTTAGATGAGATTAACATTTAAATCAATACATTCTGAGTAAAGCAGATTGCTCTCCATAGTGTGGTTGGGTCTCACCCAATCAGTTGAAGGTCTTAAAAGGAAAAAGGGTGAGGTTCCCTGAAGAAAGGGGAGTTCTGCCTCAGGCTCGAGCTGCAGCATCAGCTCTTCCCTGGACTTCAGCCTGCCAGGCTGCCCTGCAGATTTCAGACTGTCTCTGTCTCCCTCTCACCCTCTCTCTATATAGCCAGCTAGCTAGATATATGTATAGATAGATCTATCTCTGTATCTATATCGGTATCTATCTCTGTATCTATATCTGCATCAGTATCTGTATCTATGTTGGTATCTCTCTATCTACCTCTGTATCTATATTGGTATCTATCTCTGTGTCAATATCTGTATCTATCTTTGTATCTATCTGTATCAATATCTGTATCTCTGTGTCTATCTCTGTATCTATATCTGTATCAATATCTGTATCTATCTCTGTAACTATCTCTATATCAATATCTGTATCTATCTCTGTATCAATATCTGTATCTATCTCTGTATCTTGGTGTCTATCTCTGTATCTATATCTGTATCAATATCTGTATCTATCTCTGTATCAATATCTGTATCTATCTCTGTATCTATATTGGTATCTATCTTTGTATCTATCTCGGTATCTCTCTATCTACCTCTGTATCTATATTGGTATCTATCTCTGTATCTATCTCTGTATCAATATCTGTATCTATCTCTGTAACTATATATCAATATCTGTATCTATCTCTGTATCAATATCTGTATCTATCTCTGTATCTATATTGGTATCTATCTTTGTATCTATCTCGGTATCTCTCTATCTACCTCTGTATCTATATTGGTATCTATCTCTGTATCTATCTCTGTATCAATATCTGTATCTATCTCTGTAACTATATATCAATATCTGTATCTATCTCTGTATCAATATCTGTATCTATCTCTGTATCTCAGTGTCTAGCTCTGTATCTGTATCTGTATCTATCTCTGTATCTATATCAGTATCTATCTCTGTATCTATATCGGTATCTCTGTATCTACCTCTGTATCTATATTGTTATGTATCTCTGTATCTATATCTGTATCTATCTGTATCAATATCTGTATCTCTGTGTCTATCTCTGTATCTATATCTGTATCAATATCTGTATCTATATCTGTATCTATCTCTGTATCTATATCTGTATCTATGTTGGTATCTCTCTATCTACCTCTGTATCTATATTGGTATCTATCTCTGTATCAATATCTGTATCTATCTTTGTATCTATCTGTATCAATATCTGTATCTTTGTGTCTATCTCTGTATCTATATCTGTATCAATATCTGTATCTATATCTGTATCTATCTCTGTATCAATATCTGTATCTATATCTGTATCTACCTCTGTATCAATATCTGTATCTATCTCTGTATCTATATCTGTATCTACCTCTGTATCACTATCTGTATCTCATCTGATCTCCCAGACAGGGCTGTCTCCCACAGCAGCAGGACCAGGTGCCTTCCGAGGCTGCGAGCCTGCACCCAGTGTCATGTGTCACCCCAAGTTTTAAGTCCCCACCTGCAGATCAGGCATTTGCTGCTGCCCACGGCCCACTCCCTTCCCTCCCTGTCCCTCTGGGTCTACGCACTAGCACAGGGTTCTTCATTCCTGTCGTGGCTCCCACACAGGCCAGTGCACTCGCTGCTCAGTCAATGCTAGTTGAATTGATGAAAGACCCAGCCCATAACCAGAGGCCCCAGATGAATCCTTGGTTAAGCGGAGCCTCGTAAAACTGCTAAGTCTGACCCTGACCCCGTGCCCCAAGCCTGGCACATGGCTCCTCTGGACCTCGGTTTTCTCCCCCAGCACCAAGAGAAGGCCCTTCGCGATCCTGACTTAATGTGCTCCCAGCTGTGGCCCACGTCAGCAGGAAGGCGGGAGGCGACCCCGGGGTCCCGGGCAGCCCCAGGTCTGAGCTCCCACAGAAATGCGCTGTGGGCTGCACGTGTAATTTAAATGTGCTTGTAGCTACATGAAAGGGGTCACAAGAAACGAGGGAAGTTGCCGGTGTCTTCTGTAATCCAACGTAACCAAATATCCTTTCAATGTGTAGTCAGTATAAAAATGTATTAATACTAGTTCACTTTTTTTTTGATGTTAAGTCTTCAAAATTGGTGTGTGTTTTACAGATAAAGCACATCTCAGTTCAGATACTAAATTTTCACCCGTTAAAGGGAAATGTAGCCCTACCAGTCCTACCAGTCCTAGTGCGTTTAAAGCAAAAATAACTCATGCCGCCTCCATCTTTCAAGCTGACTTGATTAAAAGGAAGAATTGGGTTCGGCCTCACTGGCCTCGGTCCAGGCCGTTGCCTGAGAGCCAGCTTGTCGCGTGCGGGGTGCCACCCAGCGGCCACGCCTGGGAGTGCAGGGTCCTGCCCAGGATGCAAAACCTTCCCCAAACCAGGCTCTGAATGTGCTGCTTGAATTTCTGTGCACACTTCTGGGGGAGGGAAGGGGTGCGTGGAGAAGAAGAGAGGGAAACGTAGTGATGTGTGTGTGTTCATTCCAGTTCCCAGATCACCGTGGTGACTGCGTGAGCTGGCAGATCTGTGTCCTTAAACCACCTGCTGTGGTGACTGTGATGTGCTGAGCTCCAAGCTGAACGGCAGGACTGCAGAGCTGGTGGCCGTCTCGGTCAGCTCAGGCGACCAGGACAAAGTACCACTGACAAGGGGATTCACAGCTCTGGAGCTGGAAGTCCAAGATCAAGGTGCCGTCAGGGTGGGTCCAGGTGAGACCTCTCCAGCTGGCTCGCAGAGGGTGCCTTCTCGCTGCCTGCCCACATGGCCCCTTCTCTGCGTGCATCCAGAGAGGGTGCCCTGGTGTTTCTTCTTACAAGGGTCCACCGCCCCTATGACCCCATTTAACCTGAATTACCACCCTAAAGGCTTCATCTCCAAATACAGTCACCCTGGGAGTTAGGGCTTCAACAGAAGGATTTTGGAGAACGCAGTTCAGTCCATAACACAGGCAGTTGCCCCGTTTTATAGCAACTGAGGTTAAGACTTGCTCAGGATCACGCAGAGCCAGGCATCGGCCGGGCTGTCTGGCCCCCGAGCTCCCCTTCTCCCGTGAGTGTTCTCAGCCTCTTTGCTTCTAGCCCCTGTCGACAAAAAAATAAATAAAAATGATCAATGGTCAATCTAAGAAAAAATGGAAAATTTTTATTTGAGCCTACCTGAGGATTATAACCCAGGAGACAGTTTCTTAGAGAGCTCTGAGGACGGCTCTGAAGGGGCGGTGCGGGGCAGGTCAGTACGCGTGTGATTCTGGGGAAGGGTACATACGACCAAGCACTCATACGACATACGTACATATGTACATACGGCATACGTACATACGTACATATGTACATACGACATACGTACATACGACAAGTGACCTTGGTAGAAGGTCACTGCTATTCGTAGGGAACAGATATTTTAGTTAATGGTTTAGTGCTTTCTAAATATGGGAAGATGAAAGAAACTGGGTTCATAACATTTTCTCCTGAAAATATCTAACCATCTGAGAGTTTTGTCAGTTTCCAGAGCACAAAGGGCCTCATTCCTGATCTCCGCCCTGAACTCCTTTCAGGGTGTGTTGTAGGTCAGCAACTGCAGTGGCTAATGGCTTGGTGCTTGTAGAACTGGATGGTGGGCAACATTCTTTATTTTACAACCCCTTCCCTTTTGGTCTTAATTTCAGCTAAGGTTTGGGAGGCATTTTACGACCAATTTGTCCCACAGCGCTAGGAATGCTCGTTCCCAGGTCAGGCGAGGATTTCATTGATGGTCCCCTCATGTGCTGTTATTAGGCCCTGTTAACAGTAACCACAGGCTTCAGGACCACCAGTCTTGCTAATCTGTTATGGTCCAGGAAATGATTCCCTTGTGCTGTTTCTTCCCATATCTAGAGTTACATGGTCACAGTCATTGACCTTATAAGAATCATATATTTGATCAATCGTTTCAAGTTGCCTAAACATCATTAATTTTATCTGAGGCTCAGTCACACATTTGGTAATGCAAGAAATGTAAAATAGAATACAAGCAATATAGCTAGTAACTAATAAGGTCATAAGTATTTAAGCTAAGAACTTCCGTTAGGTGTGGCCCCGTATCTCCCCGCATCGTCTGACCAGTCTGTTCTCTTTCAGGGCAGGGATGTATTGATATTGCACATAAAGTTCACCAAAGATGTCTGCACGTGCAAGGCGAGTGGTGGGTCGTCGTGACCTGTTACAGGACTGAGAGAGGAAACTCCTCCCTTCTTAGGAGTTGCACGGCTGGTGCCAGAAGAAGAAAAGTGGATCTTTATGGCTGAGCAGGTATGTCGGGTTGATGCGTGAGGCAGGTGCACAGCGCACAGCAGAGGGGAAGGAGGAGGCCCAAGCAGGCAGAGAAAACTTGTGCATTAAAATTTTCTTGTCTTAAAATAGGAATTTTCAGCTCATCACCCCCCCACCTCCGACACACGTGCTCTCAGTAGCCTCGCTCCACATCTGTTTCTCCACATCAGTCCCCCTCTCTCCTTACAAGCCTGGGTTTCTTCTCCTTCAGGTTAGGGAGCAAAATGTCAAACTTATCACTGACTGTTACTAGTCCTGCCTTTTACAAACCTCGTTCATGACCACAGTGTGAGATAATACAGAAAAGTGACAGTAGGTTGCATACGTGCCAATTATAATGACTTGCCTTGAATAAAGTAAATCCCAGAACAGTCTGAGCAGACCTCGTTCAAAATGCAAATTTTCAGACTCCCCCCCAGAACTGCTGAGTCAGGACCCCGAGGGGGCCCAGTGATCGGGTTTGAACAAGCGCCACCAGGGACACTGACGCACATTCAAGTTTGCAAACTGGCTCCCTAGAGGTCAAACCCATTCCTGCAGCTGCACTGCCCAGGAGTCTTACCTTCAGTGGGGCCTCTCCCACTGGTAGCTGCGCACTTAGAAATAGGTGAGGCGAGCCCTGCAGCCTCCTGTCTTGGGCTGCAGGCTGCAAAGCCAGGACAGCGCAGAGCTGACGGGGGGCCTCCTGGGAAGCCCTTGACTCCTTGGGAAAACATCCCAGCCAGGTCAGACCTGGAGACGTGCATGTCCAGAAACAGGGTTATGTCCACGCTGGGGAGGGGCTCTGTCTCTCGGACACAGCTCACATTAGCCAAGCACGGGAGACCGACGTGGGAAACCGAACGCCAGTGAATGTATAACACTAAAGTGAGAAACAGCAGAATGCCCGAAGTCCCTCTAAAAACCGGCCCACCCGAAAGGCAGACCCCAAACGTCATCAGAACGTTGTTGAGGGCAGCTGGACTCAGAACCTGGGAATTTTGAGAACTGGAGGCCTGGGGGCACCGGGCGTCTGTGCTCAGGCTGGGGGCTGCCTCGCAGACACTCGCCTGAGAAGCGTGAGCTTCTCCCTCAGAGTCCCACAGCAGGGGGCAGGTCTAGGTCGGACCCCAGATGCCTGACCCAGAGCTTGAGTTGTCAGCCACTGGGCCGTGTCTCCCCCCCGAACCCTAAGCCAGGTCGAGGGGAGCCCTGCTCTGGCGCACGCCGTGTTGCCTCTGCGCTTCCTGTGCCTTTGCACGTGCTCCCCTTCTGGTTTTTCTTTTTTTTTTTTTGCGGTACGCGGGCCTCTCACTGCTGTGGCCTCTCCCGTCGCGGAGCACAGGCTCCGGACGCGCAGGCTCAGCGGCCGTGGCTCACGGGCCCAGCCGCTCCGCCGCACGTGGGATCTTCCCGGACCGGGGCACGAACCCGCGTCCCCTGCATCGGCAGGCGGACTCTCCACCACTGCGCCACCAGGGAAGCCCCCCTTCTGCTTCTATGAGCCTCCCTGTCCTGACGTCCTGGACTTCAGGCTCAGCCGCCTGTCACCTCCTGATGCGCCTCTCCAGCCTCTGAGCTCCCTCCTCCCTCCTCCCTCCTCCCTCCTCCCTCCCGTGCGGCTCCTTACTGCGTCTCCCACACGCGCTGGGCTCCCCGCAAGCAGAGACAGGGCCTTCTTTACCTTCCAAGCCCAGGCCCCCTCCTCAGTGCCCAGTGCAAAGGAGGGGGGAGGAAAGCCATCCCAGACTTGCAGGAAAACAATTGCTTATGTTGTTTAATCGCTTGATTTTTGGTACCACACAGAGTGTTTTCTAATAAGCCTGCTTGAACAATACGGGACCTTGCTGTTCATCCGTGAGCTCTCATCCCACACCCCTGGACAGCGTAACTGTCATTCTGTATATTTGATTAAAAACGACAAGCCCTAGAAATGCTGAGCGTTTACAGCCCAGGGGTTAGGTTAACCTGCACACACTGGTTAGTTGTTGTATTCGTAGCCCTGTGGAGAAGGCAAGCCCAGAGCATCCTTACACCCTGTGGGAGGTTCCCCGGTCACAGCCTCCCGAGCCGTCTCTCCAGGCCTCCCTTTCCTGGTTGATTGTGAAGCTCTGTCCCTTAACACTTGGACCAGCTCTTTTGCCTTCCTGCTCGTTCTCTTCTTGACGGTGTTAAACTCTTTTTTTTTTTACTCATGCTCTCAAAGTCTATTTGAGAATTTTGAATTAATAGCAATTCCTCCATTCATATTTCTTAGATGTATGATTGAAACGTGAATGAATGTGTTATTTCTGGCCGGTTTGGTTTTCCTTCTCCTCCGGGGAAGCCTAAAATAGTGACAAGGGCTTCTGCATCTAGCGCATCGCCAGCATGAGTCACCCTCCGGTGTCCAAGGGGACGTCTCTGTGCGGCAGGAAACCACGGCAGCCAGTTTCCTTCCTGGACCACTCGGGAGAAGATGCAGCTGCTGGAAGGGAGGGGGGCTGTCGCGAGATGCCACGAGCCCAGGCTCCTCCAGGGGACATCTGCCTCCCTCAGTCCCGCCTGACGCCCTGTTGGGGGGCGTTAGTCTGTCGTCATGGGAGGCGGGGCTTTGAGCACGTCAGGGCACAGGTGCGACCTCATCCCATTTTCAGATGGGCCCCTTTGCCAGACGTTGGACAGTCACGCCTCCCCTTCACCAGGGAGGCTAGTCACGCATTAGGGCCCCACCTTCATGGCCGCTGATCCGCTTCATGACCCCCGACTCCCAGACTGATCTTCTCCGGGGTTCCTCTCCCTAGGAAGGAAGTACAGATTTACTGCTACACCTTCCCGCCAGCTTACTCCCTCCTGCCTGGCTCCTAGGGGATCACTGACGGAATAAACACACACATCTCCCAAGAGCTAGTGATAAATTTCAGGGACAGTGCACCATAAACCCAGTTTAAAAAAAAAAAAAAAGCATTTTCCTGAAGGAAAGAAGCGTTTTCCTAAAGGAAACAGTCTGCAGAGACGCACGTAGGCCCGCGGCACAAACTTGACTAATTATGCAGGCCTGTTTGGCAATTCCTTCATAGGACCTTTATTTCTGGAGGAGAAAAAAAGGCCACTAATGTAATTTTCCCAAAGGAGAGGTCTAGACACAAAGATAAATTAAAGAATCCACGTCTGGATTGGAAAAAAAAAGTACTTGTAGCTATAAAATGGCAATATTCGACCCAGCTCAGCTGTAGCTGTCAAGATGTGAGGAGCAATCTTGGCTAGACCAGCCTCAGCCAGCCCACGACCTATAATGACTTTAATGAACGTAATAAGTGTGTTTCCACCTCTGTTCCAGCTCTGTAAAGACACAGCCTTTTCCTTGACAGAGGAAATACAGAACACGCTAATTAAAGTAGCGGTGACCGGGCCTCACACAGGGAGGGCCCAGCCTACGGGGAAGGTGGGTTCTCACGGCGGCACGTGAGGCAATAATCATGAGAGCCGTGCTACCAGCCTTACAGCTGCCCCAGGATTCATGTGTTGAAACATCACGCACCTTGTGATGTGCTACGAGGCGGGTCCTTTGGGACGTGATGAGTCATGAGGGTGGAGCCCCCCCAGTGGGTGAGCGTCCTTATAAAAGAGACCCCAGAGCATTCCCGGCCCCTTTCTGTCCTGTGAGGCTGGCGGGAAAAATCAGCCACCTAGGAAGCGAGCTCTCACCAGACGCAGGATCTGCGAGCGCCGTGACCTTGGACTTCTCAACCTCCAGAGCTGTGAGGAAGAGACTTCTGCTGTTTATAAACCACCAGGTCGATGGTGTTTTGTTATAGCAGCCTGAAGGGACTCAGATCCCCCGGAAAACCTCTTGACTTGTCCAAGAAGTGGTGCGTCCCCTTAGATCCACCCAGGCTGTGTTTACTGCCCTGCTGTGACCACGTGGTATTTAAACAGGCCCTGTTGATGAACATGAATGTTGGTTTTTATTCTCAGAATTTAGCCAATGCTTCCCTTAGAAAGGGCACAAACAGAAGACTTTTAATCTGTTATCAAGCAATTCCTACCCAGAAAGTCAGTGTAACCTACAGAGAAGAGCCCGGAGTTAGCAGAGTATACATTCACTGATTTGTACCGATGGGGAAAATTCCCTATGACTCAGTTTTAATTGACCTGCTACAGACAGATTTTATTTCACCCAAACCATCGTTCTTCAGCTCTGAAGGCCCTGGTGTGACTTAGGGCCCAACTTGTTTAACAACGGGAACACGCTGGTGCTTCAGAAGGTTCTTACTAGTTCTCCCAGGTGAGAGCTGGGCACCGGTCCCCCAGGGCCGAGGCCTCCGTTCTGCATCTCGCGGCTCTGCCTTTCTGCGCGCGCATTGCCTGGTCCGAGGGGCCGGCACCCTCACCCCAGGGCTAGGTCGGGGATGGCGGTCGTCTCCACTTGCTGACCCTCTTCCGCCCTTTGTGCATCTCGGACGTCAGCACCGCATCACATCTGGTGTGCAGCTGGTCCCGGCCGGGGCGACATCCCCCTCCTCCAGCCCATTGAGAGGAGAGCCTCCTGCGCCCCAACCTGAGGGGTGATGGTACCAGGGCGGAAGTCTGGTTTTCCTTCCCAGGCTAGTGATCCTTGAAGTCCCCTTGCACTGACCGCCTCATCCAGGGTGGCCTGGAGCTGCTGTAGCAAACTGCCAAACTGGGTGGCTTAAAACGCAAACACTTCTGCAGTTCTGGATCTAGAAGTTCAAAGGCAAGGTGCTGGCAGGGCTGGCTCCCTCCAGAGGCTCTGGGAGGGAGTCTGTCCCAGGCCCCTCTCTTAGTTTCTGGGGGTCCCCGGCAGGCCTTGGCGTTCGCTGGCCTGGAGATGCACCGCTCTAGTCTCTGCCTCCGTCGCCACACGGCTGTCTTCCCTGTGGGTCTCTCCTGCTGTAAGGACACTTGTCATTAGGTTTACCCCCTTCCCCCAATCCAGGATGATCACATCTCGAGAGCCTTAACTTAATTACATCTGCCGCGACCCTTTTTCCCATTAGGGTCATATTTGCAGATTCCGGGTGGATACATCTTTTGAGGACACCATTCAACCCGCTGCACCCGCTCAGCACAAGCGATGCTGCAGTGAACCCCTTGCCTGTGGTCCCCGTGGAGCAGCTGCTGCTGCAATGTCCTTAAACACAGCCCTACAATGACGAGAACTTAGTTTTCCTTTCTACAGGCCTGTGGTTGGTGGTTGGCGAGGGGTCTGCTGGGTGTGGCAGGGCTGGGAAGCCGGGCTCCAGGGTGGGTTGGGCTCAGGTCTGCTCCATGACTCTCTTCCCTCTCCTTGGACCAGAGTGTCCACCCAGGGCACGTGCTTCTGATAATGAACGGTTGGAGCTCAAGAGGCGAAGACAAAATACTCAGGCACGTTTGAGGCCTCTGCTTTTGTCCTGTCCCTCAAATCCCACAGGCCGGGGCGAGTCACCTGCCCAGCCAGCGTGGATGGAGTGGGGCGTGTACTGCCTGCATAATGGCAGGAAGCGGTGAGGTGACAGGGTGTGGATACGTAATCCCACTGCAGCGGGGGGCAGGAATGGGACCAGCCACCCGGCTTTCCAGAGGGTACACTCAGGAGTGTCACTGCCGGGTCCCAGGGTATGTAGACCCAACCTGACCCAGTAATGCCAGGTGACCCCCAGCTACACATCCACCAGCGCTGCAGGGGGCCCTACGTCACCTCGGGCCTGCCGACACTCGGCCTTTCCAAATCTCCAGCTTGTGCCAATCAGATGAGTATAAAATGATATCACGATGTTTTAATTTGTGTTTCTCTGATTAGTCATGACGTGAGTGTTTCTTTATTTCCTTAATGCCTCTTTGGATTTCCTTTCTGTAACTTAGCCTGAGACCCTTTACCCATTTTTCTGTGGTCATCTCTTTCCTGCTGGTGCAAGAATGCTTTTGAATTGTCAGTTTTGGACAGTCTTTCTCCACCCCTGCTGTCTACCCCGACGGTGCCCATGGCGTACCTACTTCTGACGTAATCAAGTGCATATTTTGTGTGCCTGTGCCTCACGGGGTTTGTTTTTCTTGTTTTTTTTTTTTTGTTTTTAATTTATTTTTAATTTTTCTTTTATCGTGCCTCACGGGTCTTCATTTAGAAGTTTTGTTTAAGAAGTCCTTCCCTACTTTCAAGGTCACAGAGACATTCTCCTGAATTTTCTACCATGAATGTTGTAGTTTTCTCTCTCACATTGAAGTTTTCCATTCACCTAAGTCCACCTTCACGCATAGGGTCTGGTAGGGATCCAGTTTTAATTTTTCTCCAGGAAAATCCATTTTAATTCATGAAGTTACTTATATTTTAATTTCTCAATTTATTCCTAGGGAGAGTTTTTTTTTTTTTTTTTCTTCTAGTAGATGTAGTTATCATTTTTCTCTGGGAAAAGACTGGTACCATTTTTTCTGATTTCAGAAAATCAGACCTCTCACACCTGGTAGCTGCAATTTCTCGTGAAAATACAGAATGTCTACTGATGACCTAGCTGTGGCACCATAAATGAGTTTAAAAAATTGATTTCTAGCTTAGTGGTTGTAGAAATCATTAAACTTGACATTTTGTTTGAAGTTGGAGCCCTTATAAGAGCTAAAAGTAATTCCAATTTATCCTGTGTCCTGGAAGGGAGATTTCATGGCCTATATACTAAACATAATGAGAATGAGATTCTCAACTCTAATTGCAAAAACTTAATTTCATCACAATAACGATTGGGGATGTAGCATTACTTCCTTTTCCTTGTGTGTCTTAGTTTTATTGCTTTCAGTAAAAACCATGATTTCTAATTTTTTTTCTCTTTCTCTTTTTTCTTTGGGACTCACCCAGGAACCTCGCCCCCTTTTCTCTCTCCTAACTGGTAGTTAATTGTGAAAAATGGAGAAATTTGAGTAAGCAAATATCTGAGTAAACTTTTCCCCTTTTATCTTACTGAATTTAATTGAAATGTAACACATACACAGAAAAATACACAAGTCATAGGTTTACAGCTCAATGACTTTCACAAAGTGAACACATTACGTAACCACTTCTGGGATAAAGAGACAAAAATTGCTTACTTCTCAGGAGCTGCCTTGGTTCCTTTCAGCAATTACCTGCCCCCGCCAGGGGTGGCGCTGTTCTGACTTCCAGCAGCACAGATGAGCGTCGCCTGATTCGTGAACGTGACCTAAGTAGACTCAGAATGTGTCCGTAGTACCCGGGCTCCTGCTGCTCACTACGTTTGTGGGATTCACCCCGTCGTGTTGCATGTCAGTATTTCACCCGTTTGCGCTGCTGTGTGGTAGACCATGGCACGGATGTATCACAATTCATTTATCCATTCTTCTTATAGGTGTTCATTTGTTTCTGTTTGGGGCTCTGGGGGAATAGTTCTGCTGTGAAATTCTTTTTTGTGTGTTTTGGTGCATACATGTGAACTTTCCTGTTGGGTACATACCTGGGAGTGAAACTGCTGGGAGAGAGGGTTATGTGTGTATGTTCCATCAAACAATTTTGCAACGTAATTGTACCAGTTCACACCCACTGGCAGTGTGTGCGTGTTCTAAAGTCTTCACGTTGGTGCTAATGCTCGTTCTGTCTTTTTCATTTTGTCATTTGGCTGGGTGGGAAATGATATCTCGTTGTGGTTTTAATTTGCTTTTCTTTGATGCCCAGCAAAATTGAGCACTTTTTCGTATGCATTGGCCATTCACACTCCTTTGTGAAGTTCCTATTTTTCTATTATTTATTGGTTTGTCTGTCACTTCTTATTTGATTTATAGGTTGTTAAAGAATATGTTTTCAATAGCAGTACTTTATGTATTACAAATATCTCCCTCATTCTGTGGCTTGCCTTTTTTCTCTCTTAATAGTGTCTTTTTATAACTAGAAGTTCCTAATTTTAATATAGTTCAATTTATCATCTTTCTTCTTTATGATTAGTACTTTTGGGGTCCTGTTTAAGAAACGCCTACCTATTCCAACAGCATGAAGGTATTATCCTCCTAGGTTTTCTTCTAAAAACCTTATTATTTTGTTTTTCATATTTAGATCTACAATCCACCTAGAATAGATTTTTTGGAGTGTGGCTTGTATAATGTAGGTGTCAAGATGCATTTGGCTTTGTATTTGGATATCTATTTGACCAGCATCATTTATTGAAAAGATCATCCTTTCACCACTGTGTTGTGGTATCACCTTTGTCTCAAAGAGGTGACCACATATATATATGCCGATGGCAGATGTATCACGACACTTCACCCATCAAGAGGTGGAGGTCATGTCCCAGTTTTCCTCTCCTTGAATTCGAGTAGGCCTTGTGATCCATCTTGACAACAGAATAGGTTGGGCATAGCTGTGTTGGTTGTGGGCTCAGCCGTAAGAGAGTTAGCGGCATCTACTTTCATGCTGGGGAAGGCCAGCTGCCGTGTAAAGAGTCTGACTGCTGAGACCACCATGCTGTGAGGGAGCTCAAGCGAGCCACACGGAATCCCCATGGGGAGAAGGGATGCAAATAGCCAACAGCAAGAACTGAGGTCCAGAGAGATGACTCTAGTCAGCTGTTCCAGCCAGTTCCCTGGTGTTTGGGCCACTCCAGCTGAGACCTAGTCATTGTGGGGCAAAGTGAGATGCCCCTTGTGCTCTGTCTGAATTCTTGACCCAAATGACCACTGCGAAAATTTGTGACACAGTGATGGACCACTGAAACCGTTCTGTATTCTGGCCTGTGGATCTAGTTGCTATCCTTGTGTCACCACCACAGTGTCTCACTGTCATTCTCTAACAGGTCCTAGTAGCTGGTCATGCTGACATACAGGTCTGCTGACATACATCTGCTGGAGGTCCTCCAGCTTTCTTCTTATTCAAGATTGCCTTGGCCATTTTTGGTCTTTTACATTTTGAGATATATTTTAGAATCAGTCTGTCAACTTTCAAAAAAAACACTGCTAGGGTTTTATTGATGTTGCATGGAAATATGAATCAATTTTGGGAGATATTCATAATATTGAGTCTTCCAATCTATGAACGTGGCATATATCTCTAGTCGTTGGGTCTTATTTAACTTCAGTAATGTCTGATAGTTTTCATTGCAGACAGTTAGATTTATTCATAGGTATTTGAAGTTTTTGATGCTGGTGTGTGTGTGTGTTTTACATTTATTCTCTACTTTTTACTAGTATATAAAAATACAATTGATTTTTATATATTAGGCTTATATTTAGTGACTTTGCAAAATTCACTTATTGATTCTAATAGATTGTAAATTCTTTTGGATTTTCTGCATATAAAATTATGTTCTTTGTGAATAGTAATATTCTATTTCTTGTGTTCCATTTTTATGCTTTTTATTAACTTTTCTTGCCTTATTGCACTGGCTAGAACCTCTAGTACAGTGTTAATAGGAGTGGTGATGGTGAGGGGTGAGCATCTTTACCTAATCTCTGATTTCTGAGGGAAAGCTCCTAATAAAGTATACTCTTTCTTAAATATTTTGTAGCTATTCTTTATCAGATTAAGGAAATTCTCCTTTTTTTCTAATTATAAGAGGGTTTTTTTTTTAATCATGAAAAGATATTGAATCTGACATTTTGCCATGTTCACTCAGCTATTGATTGGTGTAAGGTTATACAAGAGAGATATGACTCAGTAATTATCATTGGAAGTGGGTGTTGGGGACAACAGACCCATCAGGAAAGTCCTACAGGCTGGAACTAATATGACCTCCCATGATTCCACAAGTGTATTTCATTTATTCATCCATTTGAAAAGTGTCATTGAAGGTCTGTCCGGTGCTAGTCACTGGGATACAACAGTGTGTGGTAAGGAATTGACACTTGCCAGAAAAGAGGTCAGGTCATTGCCCTTGGCTCCTGCGATGTAATCTCAGAGCCCTTGGAATGTCCTGCCTGATAGGAGTGCCTGTCTGCCTGGGACCTTGGTCATGCTGGACAGTCTGACAATGACACTTAGGGTGGGGGCTTTGGTCACGTAGTAGCGGTAGATCTCTGCAGAGACTGGAGACTGAAATTAGCCATGTGGGCAGTTAGTTCATTGTGCCTATGTGTTGGAGCCCCACCGCTGTTCAGTAAGAGCTCTGAACACTGGGGTTGGCTGAGCTCCCCTGGCTGACTGTCTTCTGTGAGCTCTGTTGCACCTTGACGCTCTCCTGACTTCCTGGGGAGAGGACGGTGGAAGCTCTGAGTCTGGGCCTCTCCTGCCTGACTTCCTGGGGAGAGGACGGTGGAAGCTCTGAGTCTGCGCCTCTCCTGGACTTTTCCTTGTGCCTTTTCCTTGGCTGGTGTTAATCTGTAACACGCTGTAACTGTGGGCATAACAGCGTCTATGAGTTCTGTGAGTCCTTCTAGTGAATTATTAAACCTGCAGGTGATTTTGGGAACCTCGAAATTTACAACTGATGTCAAAAGTGAGGTGTCTTACATAGACTGTTCCCTCTAACTGGTCAGTTGGCTGACTCTTCACAAACAGTGAATATGACAACAAACAGTGAATATGACAACTCCTGCTCTCAAGAGCAGGTGGTCTGGTGGGGACACTTATCACTCAGGGTCACATTCCCCAAACTCTGTCCAGACGAGGGCCATGAAACAAGATTCTAAGGTCAGATAAACTGCTACCTCCTCCGTCTTCCACTTGGAGAATCACAGCAATGACTTCAGACCAAAGCCTCTGAGAAATAGAGAAGCTGGTTGATATATTTAATTTTAGCAAATTAAATGTCTCTTTATTTAACACCTTTCTTTCTTAATCTAACTTTTTCTGTCTAATCCCTGGTAATTTATTGGAGAACAATATGCTTTGGAAAATGCTGTTCCAGGGAATGATAACAGGTAGCATGCGTTGCACTGACCATGTGCTGGGTGTCTTGCAGACATCACTTGTTTTTTGGCCTCACCACACGGCCTGCAGGATCTTAGTTCTCCAACCAGGGATTGAGCCCGTGCCCTCTGCAGTGAAAGGGCTGAGTCCTAACCACTGGGCCACCAGGGAATTCACAGACATGACCTTATCTCATCTTTACTACACCTCTGAAAGCAGGTTTTATCCCTATTTTGCAAGTAAGGAAACCAAGATGCAGCGAGAATAAGTATGTCCTGCAGAAGCAGTTTGAAAGGCTGTGCTGAGACGCCAGCTCATACCTGTCTGCCCCTGGAGCCTTCCCCTCCATACAGAAGGACAGCCGGCTCTCCAGGAATCCTTGGGGGTGGGGAGGGGTGTTTTTGTAGGTAGAGGATCCATAGCTTTCAGTAGATTCTCAAAGGGGTCTGGGACCCAGAGAAGGTTAAGAAACACCAATTCATGCAGACATCCTAAATCGTCCTTCTCAAGAATTTTGTAGGGTGGAACGCTAAAGCCGTCAGGGTCTGATGTGCCCTTCTACACGCGTGAAAACCCAAATGGACATTTTAGGAATGGGTAGCAGCGCCTTTCCCATTGATAGGATTCCTCCTTTTCAGTGATGCTTCAGTCCTGAAGAGGAGCCATGAATTTTACTCCCGGCCACCTGCCCCCCAAGCATCAGGCAGAGCAAAGGCACAGGTCAGACTGTGCATAGCGCAGGACTGGGCAGTGTGGAGCCGGCCACAAGCACGGGAGGATGCAGAGGTCAGGGTTAGGGGCGGACAGACAGCAAGGACGCAGGAGGGAGCTTGGCGAGCAGTGCAGGGGCATTTGCACCCGTGGATGCAGGATGACAGGCCTTACCTGGGATTTTCCGTGGGTCTGCTTCACACACAGCTTTTGGTGATTCGGTCCTTTGTCACAAGTGGAGCCCCTGCAGTATACGTGGCCGCTGTGCTGCACGCACCACATGTGTTTCTTCTCATTTATCCTCTCAACCGCCTTCCAAAGAAAAACTGCTGTTGCTAATATTTTGCAGGTGAAGAACCAGTCTTAGAGGGGATAAATAGCTTGCTCAAGGTCACCCAGACGGTGAGGGGATGTCCAGGATTGCAACCAGGCTGCCTCCGACCTGCTGATGAATGAGATGAAGGCCCTGGGGCCCCAGGAGGGTCCCGCTGTCTCTGGAATCCCTGGAGTCAGGTTCTATTTTTCATTTTTCCATCTGTTGTCTCCTGCAGCTTTGGCCATATGGTGACGTCAACTCCCGTGCAGGTTCATTTTCTTCTCAGGAAGGGGTGCTAAGATGCCGGTTGTGATAAACTGCAGAGGCAAAGTGGAGGGAGTCACCTGGGGTGATGGAGGGACGGGGCACAGAAGCTCAGAGAAAGGGCCTGCAGGGGGCCTCCACGGGCATGCGGTGTGCCAAGAGGAAGTGACGTCCCTGTCAGTTCGGGGACATCTAGGATGGGGTGGCGAACCAGGGCTGTGACGGAACTAAGGACCCAGGCTCACGAATTTTGTCCAGCGCCCCTTCCACTGTACACTGATGCTATCTCCATCACCAGGACACAGAGAACCCCAAGTACCCGTCTAGAAAGAGAGTGCCTTGCCTGCAAGGGGCAGCACACTTGCCAGCCACGCTTTTAATAGGAAATCAGTCCAGCCTGGACCCTTCTAGCTGCCCAGCGCCGGCAGCCGCAGGGGCGCCATCAGCCCGTGGGCATGTTTCATAGCTTTGAATCCATCTTCCAGGACTCTGGAGCTGGGAATCCAAAGGTCTGGGGTGTTCTTACGTGGAAAATTGCCGTCTTTGTATGATTTGTCTGAACCTTATGGAATTGCCGTTTTGTAGGTCAAATGGTCGAATATCAGAAATTCCACTGGGGTCAAATTAATAACAAGAATAGTAATGGTGGAAGGAGGTCTGTGAGACACGAGGTGGCTGGTGGAGAGTGAACGAGTAGCTGGATGGAAGGGCGGGCGGTCTTCATGGGCTGAGGGGCTGCTGGAGTGGGCGTGTCCAGGTAAGGAGGTGGGAAGGATGAAGGCGGGGGTCGGAGCCGTGGAGCTGGGTGCCGGGGCCTCAGAGAGACGGTGCCGGTCGTGAGGACCTGGGACCTGGCCTGAGAGTGGGGATGGGGGGAGCAAGGACTGGAAGATGTGGGCCAGAACGCGTGTGGTGCTTGTGGGGCTTTGGCGGTTCTTAAATGTGCACAAGGTAGATGCTGTTATCACTCCCACGTCACTGAGGCCAAAAGCAGTTTATGGATGTTTAAGAAACTTGTGTGAGTGGACAAATCCTGATGCTAAATCTGGTCCATCGGCCTCAAAAATACATGCTTTTCCTGCTATGTTCTACTGCGAAAAGAGCTTGAGGAGTTCATACAAGCATAAGCTGATGTATTTTGAACTGCTGTCTACAAGTCATTTCTACCTTTCCACATTCTCTGTTTCCTTCACACTCAGGCTCAAACGTGACTCTTTCAACAAGATTCTCCCCAAGGACGCCCTGGGACTGAGCCTTCCTTGACTTAAACTGTGGAGGTCGAGGCGAGCACACGTTGCACACCTCCGCCTCCAGGAGCTTTCTGTTGTCTGCTTCAGCTTCTCTGCAGGGTCCCTGAAGGCACCAGCTTGCTCTCTCCTCGTATTTCCCACCATATTCAGGGCAGGGCTGAGCTCCCGCTAAGTGCAGTGTTGAACTAGGTGGTCATCGGAGCTGAGAACGTGAGGCCAAGCTCGACCGAGAGGAACGAAGGCAGGAAGGAGGTAGGAGCATCGCAGCACTTGGGAAGTGATGCTCGCCGCAGGAGGTCTCCCTGGAAGAGCGGAGTTGACCCGTGTGCCGCAAGGCGCTGGTTCTCGCTGCGTGAATCCGAGAAAGCTCCCCCGTTCCTGCCAGGCAGGGGGTGGAGGTGGGGAAGGTACTGACCTGAAAAGAGACATTACCTCCGTCACTGACAGCTGCCACCGGGACGGCCGGCACGTCACCTCCTGATTCTCTGGTATGTGTTGACCCTTTCAGATGCCTTGGCGCTGAGAGACTTCAGCATTCTGTGCATATCTGGATCTTTGTGGGGCAAGAGGTCTTTGCGGATCTCTTGATTTTTTTACTTAAAGCCGCAGGTGGGGGGCAGACAGGATGAGTTGAGGGAAAATGAAGCTTGGGAAGGTGGCAGCCTAAACTTGATTCCACCCCTGGAAGGGGGTCCTCATGCGGACCGCTCCTTGGTTTCCATGGTTACGCTGCATCCTGAAGGATGCCCTTTCTCAGTAAAGAACTCTTGCTCGACAGCATCATTTTGTGTGAACATGTCCCAGGATGCCAGTTAGAAAGTCAATTGCTAGAACAGCATGGATTGGGTTCCCAATTCCCAAGGAGTTTCCAGGACTTGCCAGTCACCCCTCCCAGTGACCCTCTTCCCCCTGTACGTGTTGGGACATTGTCCATACCGGTCCCACTCCACCCTCCCTCCTGTCTCCTCTCAGCGACCCTTCTACATCCCTATGGCGAAGCTCAGCCCCTGCTTTACTTGGCCTCTCTGCAGAGGCAGCCACTCAAAGTTCTGTTTTGCAAATTTGTAATATATTTTACAGAATATGGGTCTGGATCTCAAATTCTTTCTTTCTGTAACAAAAGCATCACATTGTTACACTTTGAGAATAAGTGTTATGTTTATTCAACAGTTTGAAAAGATGTGTATGTATACACTAAATATCAATGTAAGTTTCCATTAGATTTTAAATATCAATGATTTATTTATTTATATATTTATTTTTGGCTGCGTTGGGTCTTCGTTGCTGCGTGCGGGCTTTCTCTAGTTGTGGAGAGCGGGGGCTACTCTTCGTTGCGGTGCGTGGGCTTCTCACTGCGGTGGCTTCTCTTGTTGCGGAGCACAGCCTCTAGGTGCGTGGGCTTCAGTAGTTGTGACACGTGGTCTCTAGAGCGCAGGCTCAGAAGTTGTGGCGCACGGGCTTAGCTGCTCCGCGTCATGTGGGATCTTCCCGGACCAGGGCTCGAACCCATGTCCCCTGCATTGGCAGGTGGATTCTTAACCACTGAGCCACCAGGGAAGCCCCCAATGATTTATTTAGTTATTTATCAATTACTCATTCCATTTTGTTTTATAAAGAGAACATATTTAGAATCTTTAATAGTACTTTGTTACTTTTCATTCTCAAAGTATCCATACGTTTTTCACAGTTTTGAAACTAAAATGGTACCAGAGCTTATATAGATGCTACAGTGCCACCCCTGCCCCCCGGCCACTGCCAGTCCACTTATTTTTCCCTCCGGGTTTTCCTCATGAGACTTCCTGATGGGCACCTCCTCATCTGGTTTTGTAATAAGGTTTTGTTGGAACACAGGTAGCCCATTTGTTCACATCTGTCCTGTAGTCCACAGAATTCCAACCTGAGCCGCCTGAGTCAGGCTGGCTGACTTCTCGCCTGTACTAGTTTTGCTGGGTCTTTTAAAGCCTTTCTTACATGTTTGTTTTATTTTGTTTATTTATTTTTTGAGACTTTATGTTTTTCTCAAGAGTGTATTTTTTAATTTACTTTCTTTAAAAATTAATTTTTATTGGCGTATAGTTGATTTACAATGTTGTGTAAGTTTCTCCTGTACAGCAAAGTGAATCAGTTATATACATATACCCACTCTTTTTTAGATTCATTCCCCCATATAGGTCATTACAGAGTATTGAGTAGAGTTCCTTGTGCTATACAGTAGGTTCTTATTAGCTATCTATTTTAGATATAGTAGTGTGTATATGTCAGTCCCAATGTATCCCTCCCCTCTCTTTTCCCCTTGGTAACCGTAACTTTGTTTTCTACATCTGTGACTCTGTTTCTGTTTTGTAAATAAATTTATTTGTACCATTTTTTTAAGATTCCACATATAAGCGATATCATATGATATTTGTCTTTCTCTGTCTGAATTAAGACTGTATTTTTAAACTTTTCTCTTCTTTTTTTTTTTTTTTTTTTGCTGTACGTGGGCCCTCTCACTATTGTGACCTCTCCTGTTGCGGAGCACAGGCTCCGGACACGCAGGCTCAGCGGCCATGGCTCACGGGCCCAGCCGCTCCGCGGCATGTGGGATCTTCCCGGACCGGGGCACAAACCCGTGTCCCCTGCATCGGCAGGCGGACTCTCAACCACTGCACCACCAGGCAAGCCCTCTCTTCTTTTTTTTAATGGCTGGTGTTACCTGACCATTGCTCTGTATTCTGCTGTATGAGCATTTAGGGGGAAACTCATCTGTCTTATTACGGCTGGCAGGGATCGCCAAAGTTCTGCCTCGTGTGAAGTGAGGTCAGCCCACTTTTTTGGCTCTTGGCCGTTTGGAGCACCTTCTCTTACCTGGTCCTTTTATGTGACAGACGGTGCTGATCTGTCCTCCTCTCCCCGGCTACTTGTGACCTTTTCTGGGAGGGACTCAAAATTTATTGTGTGTATTTCCTGCTTAAACAGACGGAAACAAGTAGATACTTATGCTTCATAAATTGACATATAGTAGAAGAAACAGAACATTCATACAAACGAGTGTGTTCCACTCATTAGCATCGATACAGACTGATTACCTACACCCCAAAGTAGCACCCGATTCTGTTGCTCTGCACCACTTCACCATGGGGTGTGTCTCGAAGTCACTATAACTAACAGACATTTGTATCTATTGTCTTATTTATTGTGTTTACCCTGGACCGGATGGTAGCTCATCCCTATATCCCGAGGGCCAGGGAAAGTAAGCGGCACAACACTGGGTTCTGTAAGTATTTCTTAAATAAGTGAATGAATAGGAGAGTCTCTGTGGGGACCTGGGGAAGTCTAGCTGTGTTTCGGGGTGCCTGTGTGTGGAGGGGTGGTGACCTGGAGGCGCATGAACTTGGGAGGCCCGTGGGGATGGCCCACGTAGGTTCTCGTGTTACCCGTGTGTCTTGGGACCTTCAGGAGGCCTTTGCCCAGGCCAGGCCCCCGACGCAGAGCAAGGGGAGGACAGTCATGGTGAGGAAAGGCATATGGGTGGCGAGTGGGGCTTAAGTTTCAGACTGGGGAGGTGGCTGCCCTACCCACGTGGAAATTCTCCACACCTGAAAATCAGGGAACTATGCATGGAGTCCCTGCACGAAGGGCGTGTGGGTTAAGGTCTGCAGCAGCTCTGGGAAGCCAGGCTGGCTCTTCCTGCCCATTGGCCTCACTGCTTCTGGGCTGGAGCAAACCCCAGTCCTGATGGGCCCCAGGGCCCGGCTCCTCACTTTGCTGTCCCCTCTCGGCGTTGTCTGTTACACCTGGGGCTGCCTGGGACTCTGGGGCCGGTGCCCAGGAGCCAGACCTCTGCTGTCTCCTCTGTGACATGCCTCTAGGGGAGTTCAATGGGCACCTCTGGTTCTAATCACCTGCCTTAATTACGGAGGGCCTCTACCTGTGCCGGCGGCTGCGGCTTGCATGATGTACTGGTGTTGAAAGCTCGGGAGATGAGAGGTCTTAGGCGTGGGAGGGTGAGTCCAGACAGGGCTGGAAGCGTCCATCACCCACTTGTCGTCCACCCTACGCGGCCGCCTGCAAGCGGGTGTAATTATTGTGCATTAGATTATAACCTGCAGGGATTTGTGGGCAGTTCAGAGAGATGCACCCCAAATGACACCCGGTCTAATCAATTCTTTTAGTTTATGTTATTTCAAATTGGGCTCTGGTTCCAAATCTTGATATGACCCACGGGCAGGAATTACAACTCCCCACCCCTTCACGGCGGCAGAGCCCGATGTCAACACATAATTGCCTGCCTTTTGCCCATTATTTCCAACAATCAGTTGAGGGCCTGTGGCTCTCCAGCCTGGACATTTTTTGATGATGTCAGGGGTGCCTGGGAGTTGATGACTTAATTTTCTCAGAAACTGCGACATCATCTGTCACTGCCCGAGACAATGAACATCACAGCGGCGGCGCAGTCACTTCTGATTTGGGGAAGGCGGGCAAGGACGGACGCGTCCGGGTCAGTCTGGATCAGTGTGAGGGGAGGGGAGAAAGGCGAGACAGCGCCCGGACTGCGAGCTGTTTAACATTCCGGTGAAAATTCTCCTTGTCGGAACGTGGCGAAAAGCCCAGCGGTGGCCACTCCAGCAGCAGCAAGAGCGCCGTTGGCCATATTGTGCTTTAGGAAGAAAACGTTGACCGCTCAATACCTGTTTCCCTCCCTGAAATATGCAGCCTGGGAGGGCAGGGGCCACGAATGCTTAGGACCAGGGCTGATGAATCGTCCTAGGACAGCGCTGCAGCCTCTGAAGCAGGAGAGGAGAAATCCCAGTGGACGGCGAGGCCTCTGGCTGGGGCGGGTCCAGGAGAACTGCGAGCCGGACTCCGGGTGGCCGTGACGGTGGGGCTGGCGTTAGGCATGTGTGGACCCACAGGCTTACACCATGTCACAGACACTTCTCATCTCCGGGCTCTGTTCCCGCCTAGTCATAGCTTCATTCTCGGACAGACTCGCTCCGCAGGGCAGGGAAGCCGACCACTGGCAGAGCCACGCCTAAACCCTTACACCTTGGAATCTGAAGAGGAGAGAGTCCCTCTCCCTCCAAGGAGCACGCTCAGACTGCAGGCAAGCCTCTGTTGGCCCTGCTGAGGTCACTTGCCACCTCGGAGCCAGTCTGCCAGCCTGGGTCACATGGGCGGAGGGCACCATGATCTTGTTCTCCCAGGACCGTCTTGTGTGGAGAAAAAATGACACCCATGTCCCTTAGGTTGCTAGAGCAACAGCACAGAAGAGAACTTAGTGAATGCACTCTTTACAAAGACGAGGGCCTGGTTGAGGGAACCCAGAAAGGGTGAAATCCCCCAGGACGGGCCTGATGGTGAAGGGGAAGGAGTGGTGTCTGAAGCCCAGCAGGACAGAGGCCAGGGGCCCCGCTGTCTCCTCTCCCCAGGCCCCGTCTGTGCCGCCCACTGGCTGCAGCCGATAGCGACGCAAGGGGAAAGGGAGCCCAGATTACCATCCACTTGCCTGCCCTACGGCTCAGACTCCCCAGTGTCTGTGTGATGTGAGAAGCGGGGGCGGGGCGGAGATGGACCTGAGGGCAGGTGGAGAGGAGTCCTCAGAGCACCCCAGGAGAGGCCGTGCTGGGGGGACAAACAACACCCGCTCACGAGCTTCAGAGAGGACGTCTGCAAGCCTGCGCTCATTTCATCACATTGAGCTACACACTTTATTATTATCCTTATTTGATTTAATTAATGGGACATGGATTGTGGGAATACACCCAGACCAGTATAAAAGACCAGCAAAGACGGCTAGAGCCCAAAGGTTCAACACTGACTAACAGAACGTACTGCTAAGCTCTTCTGAACCAAGTCCAGCAGAGTCTGGTGGGCTTCTGAGGATGAGGTTCCAGGGCCCAAAGCAGGGAAGGTCACTCAGAACCCAAGGACTGGGACTTCCCTGGCGGTCCAGGGGTTAAGACTTCACCTTCCAATGTAGGGGGTGCGGGTTCAGTCCCTGGGAGGGGAGCTAAGATCCCACATGCCTCGGGGCCAAAAATCCAAAACATAAAACAGAAGCAACACTGTAATAAATTCAATAAAGACTTTAAAAATGGTCCACATCAAAAAAGAAAAATCTAAAACAACAACAACAACAACAAAACCCGAAGACCACGAAGTGTCTTTATTCTATGTTTGGAAAGCAAAGTCTCTTGAGTGGTGTGATGGGCTGGGACCTGTGGACCACCTCTGTGTAGACATGGCGCTGGTTCACTTGGTCTGCAGCTTCCCTGGGGCACATCTGTGGGAACAGGGCGTCCACCTGCCTCTGCTGAGGTGTGAGGTCCCTGCCTCAGCGTTGTGGCGACAGATGCCTTGTGACATGTCACACAGTCAGGTCCACACTGGTGTCAGTAGCCCAGGAGGTCAGGTCATGGCTACAGTGGCCGGGCGGCTGCTCTGGGAGGGGTCTGGACAGCATAGCTCTAAGATTCTGTGATTCTGGGAACCCCAAGGGGTGGGAATGAGGAATAGGTTATACACGTGAACCCCATAAAAGAGCCCGAGAAAGGCAAGAGGTTTCCAAAATGAGCTGAAGATGAGAACAGTCTCTGTCACAGATGAGGCAAAGAGCTGGTGCAGTGAGACTGCAGTTCATTGGTTCCAAGCCAGGCTTTCTACCAGAAATCAAGGAGGAACCTTGTCCAGATGTCCTGGTTGGAGGGACTAAAGTGAGGTAAGGTAAAAGGAAGGGTACTCTGGGTTATCTTAGACAAATTGTGAATTCACACAAGAAAAATGATTAAAACGTCTAGTAATTCAGATTGTGTCAGTAAGTCATATTGTGTAAAATACAGGAAACTGTATTTTAATTATAAAATAGTTTTATACTTGTTAGATTGTATAAAACATTATACTACTAAAAGTTGGTGAGATTATGGTGAAATTGGCACTCTTATGAATTAGTATATATACTAATATAATTGGGAGGGGACAGTTTATTATATAATATAACATATCCAAATAATTTGGCATAGTAAGCCTTCTCCTGGAACTCTAGACCAAGGAAACAAATCAAAGTGATAATTACGAAGATGGCAGAAATGTATTTGGTATGTAATCATGCATTAAAAAGCAAAATATGAATTTTATTGTGTACGATGTCTACACCTAAGTGAAATGAAATGTATGCAGTAAGTCTAACCTATTAATTTGAGAAATTATCGTAAGATATTTCTTAATATTAAACAATCCTTCTCTTAGAATAAATCCCACTTTATCGTGGTGGTTATTCTTTTAATGTAGTACCAGATTCCATTTCCTAATATTCTATTCAGTACTTCTGTATCCTCATTACCAGGTGAGATTAATCAATAGTGTTTCTTTGAAAAAAATCTCAGTCATGTTTGGCAGTAATATTAGGCTTCGAAAAATGAATTACGATATTACCCATCGCTATCATCTGGAACAATTTGAAAGGCGAGAGTTGTCTATTCTTCAAAGGTTCGACATAATTTATGCATGAAATTCTTGGGGTCTGGTGCTTTCCTGGGGGAGTCCATCCAGTGGATAATGCACCAGGGGGTCCAGGGTCCCCATTCTATCACTTGCTGGCAGGGTGGATCACTATGGAAGTTTCATCCCTTAATGTCTATTTTTGTGTGAGACCCAAGGTATTTCATGGAAAATAGTACTTAAGGCTGGTTACTAAAATGTAAACCCTTTAAAATAATAGTTTCAGCCTTATTTCTAAGCTCTTTTGTGAACTTAAATGCAGGAGTCTGGGGAGCACCATTGCTTTCTAGCCCAGGGCAGTCCCAGTGGACAGAGTGTGGGAAATCCTGCAAAGTCCAGGGCGTCAGGTGTTCCTGCAGTGTCTCAGCCACTCAGCAGCCACTCTTGGCTGTCTTTTTCTTTTCTTTCTTTTTTTCTCCATCTTTTGACAACAGTTGTAGGTGTTCAGTCTTCCACACCCAGCTGTCCGTGCGGCCAGCACGGCATTGCTGCTGCCTCTCATTACTAGAGAGTTTAAGGTGACGTGTGCTCGTCAGTGGACACTGCGTGCTCCTGTCCTCTGCCTGGCCGTGTGTGCCCTTTCCTCCTGCAATAACTGAATCATAACAGAACTGACCAAATACAAGAGCTGAATGGCAGTAACATAAGAGCTTTCGGCAAGGCCGAGGAGGGGGCGGGAGGTTCTCAGTCCCCGCACTGAAGCCTTCCCTCAGCTCCCGGCGCCCATCCCCCGGCTGCTTGCAGGGGCACCTGGGCCTTATTGCCTTAGCTGAGACAGGCCTTCATACAAGAATGAACACTACATGGGCAAAGCCTTTTTCCTGTTTCCAGTTATCTTTCAGTTTATACGGTCATTTCCTGGGACATCAGACCCTGAGAGAGGGCATGCTTCTGAGGTGGCCTCTTACCCAGCCATTGTGCAGTTGGGGTTCTTTTAATTAACATTGGTTGAGCCTTTTATGTCAGGCGCTGTGCTAGGCACTGAGCATGAAGATGAATGAAACACTGCTGTGCCTCCAGGTGGGGACCCAGGCGAATAAAGAGCAATGACAACATTAGGGCACAGCTCTGTACAAGGTAACTGTGCATGTGTGAGCCTGTGCACGTGTGTGACAGCATGTGCACGTGTGTGAACGTGTGAGCGTGCGCGTGGGCAGGCGTGTGGGAGGCCAGAAACCCACCTGGAGGGGATTATGCCTGGGCTGAGCTCTCAAGGAGGACTAAGACAACACAGGAATGGGTATTGCAGGAACAAGCAGGAGGGCTGTGAAGAGAACGGAGACGGCGCTTTGGGAGGAGCCACCAGGAGCTCTGTACATCTGGAGCTTCACCCTGGAAACCGAGGGCAGTCCACTTACCCCGGGAAACTGTAACTTGCGTAGCTGAGCTGTAACCTGCTTCCACCCATCAAGCTCACTTTAATTGTTTTTACAAAAACGTGCATGTCCTCCAAGCCTTAAGCAGCCTAAACAGGAAGATGTTTCTCCCGGTCGTCTTCCAGGACCCTGGACTCAGGTGAGTCCTGGTTAAGCCTCTTTGAGACCCCGCCCCTGACCCGCCCACTGGGCCTGCACGGACCCGCCCCCTGACGTCAGTGCCGGAACTTCCCCTGGGACGGCGTGGCGCCGCCATTTCTAACCGCGGCCTGTGAGGCGTACCCAGGAGCACCTGGGCCTGCGCGGAGGGCGACGATTCTGTCAGCTTCCTCTTGTTTCTAGTCACCCTGCGGCACCTCCCCAGCCTCCTGCCGCCCTGCTTCCCTCCCGTAGACGCCCCGGCCCCTCGCCTTCCCCGGGCATGTTTGAGGTCTGTTCTCCGGGCTCCCTTTCCCCGGCAAACCTCGGCCTCAGCGCGGGGCTCACTGCGCGTGGGGCGGACAGGCCGTCACGTCAAAGGGCCGCACGCGACGTGGGGACGGCCCGCCGCGCGTGAACGGAGCCGCGAGTCCAGAGGGACGGGGCGGGAGGCTGTGCGGTGAGTCAGCGCCGGGGTCGGGAGAGGAGGCGCGGGGGCGGGGCGTGTGATGGGGGCGGGGCGTGTGGTGGGGACGCTCACGTGCTCGTGTGCGGTGGGCGGCGAGGCCGAGCCCTGCGGGGCCCCGGGCTGCACGCGGACGCGGTGTCTCCGCCAAGAGGGTGCCCACCACGCCCTGCACGTCGTGTGGTGTGAGGGGGAAAAGGCGCAGGGGGAGAGTTGAGTGCGGGGAAGGAGGAGGACGGAGAGTGGGAAGGAGAGGGCCAGGGGGGAGGGGAATCGGGAGTGACAGCTGCCAGTGCTGCCCCTCCGGGAGCCCGGGAGGGATTCGAGGCCTTCCCTCCACCTCTCCCCACGGTCAGCCGGTTCCTCCACCTACTCAGCCTTCTCTAGGGCTCAGCCGGGTCTCTGTCCTCTGCAGCTTCCCCGCACTTGCTCGAGGTCGGCCGGATCCCTCCCTCTGCCAGATTCCTGCCGCCCATCTGATGCGGAGCTCCTAAAGAGAAACGCAGGTAGGCAGGGCTGGGACTTCGTTTGCTTTTGCTTTTGCTTTCCTCTTAGCGCGTATTCTCTCTTCCATTGGAACGAGCATCAGGTGTTCCTTTGGGGTGATGTCTCGTTCTCTCCTTGGGTGCGATGGGCAGAGCAACTGTCAAAATCCTTTTCGCCAACGGCCAGGGGTGGGCATGTGGCCCAAGTAGGCCAGCAGGATGCTTATCCTGCGGTTTACGGCTCGAGCCCAGTGAAAACAGAGTGACCACAACACAGTTGGAGCTGATGTGTGCCTGGTGGCATCAGGGCCCGGGACAAGCTTCGGTCTACCCCCAGAGCTCCGGGGCTTTCCCTCTCCTCACCTGGTTCTCCAGAGTTGCCTTTGGCTCTGCAGCCATTCCAGGTCCCTTCCATAAGTGTCTTCCTGCCTGATGTGCCCGGTCCCACTGTTATATTTTTTTATTTTTCTGGCTGTGCCGTGTGGCTTGCGAGATCTTAGTTCTCTGACCAGTGATTGAACCCGGGTCACAGCAGTGAAAGCGCAGAGTCCTAACCACTGGACCGCCAGGGAACTCCCGTGGTCCCACTGTTCTTTGCCTAAAGTGCCAACAGGACACGGGGCTGAGTCCTGACCAGCTCTGGAATGCCTCCCCACCCCTTCCATCTTTCTTTCTCTTTGCCCCTTTCACCTTCTCTCTTGCATCTCTAACTGTCAGCTTGTTCTGAAACGCAGAGAATTCTCTGACAGTGGCCCCAAGAGTTTGTTCCGGTCATGTGGGACACCCCCCCCCCCCCCGTTGGGGGCTTTTCTCACTCCCCCAGCAGAAAGAACTCCACTAGACCAGACACTGGGCCCTGCTCCAGGCCTGGGCATTGCAACCTCCATGGGCCCAGAGCCCAGGCTTTGGGGGTCCCTCAAGCCTGTAAGCCAGGCACCCCCTGCGCCCACTGCCTGGCATCTTGATGTGCTTTTCCCTGACAGGGCCGCGCTCTCATGGTTGCCCTACACAAAGGTCACCAGCAGAGCAGTGCCCCTCCACGGCCACTGGCACCCAACCTGGGACCCAGCAGAGCCGCACCCAGCACACCTTTCTTGGGGAGCACAGGGAAGGTGGGAACCGTTGCTGATAGTGTTTGGTTTTCACTCTCCCAATAAAGGTTAATTTCTTACACTATCCTGTAGGACATACTGGAGTTCACTCTGAAGTCCGAGGCTTCACAGCCCTCGTTTTCAGTGCTGTCCTAGCATAATTCTTACTCTCCTTTGTCTTAAAAGCATACTGGTTTGGACAATAAATTATAGTCACTCCACCCAGAAGATGCACAACACAGATGAGACAGTGCCACCAGTAGGACAGTCAGTCCCTGCTGGGATTTCCTCATGGTTCCCAGTACAGACGTGCCATGCTAAAGCTCATCTATGTGCATGAGTCCGGTGCTGACTTAACAGTTACCTCTTTAAACATTTAGCAGTAATGGCAGTTCACTTGAGAAGACATGTGAGAATGTCAGTTCTAAAAAAAGGTGCTGCCTGCCACCTGGGCATGTGCGTTCCCAGAAGTGAAATCATCTGCAGCATTTAAGTAGTGGCAGAGGGCAGTGATTAGGCACTCATGAGCTTGTATGAGGAGGGAGGCAGCTCTCTCACTTCTCCCCACACCTGCGAGCAGCGCAGGACAAGGGCCGGGAAGGGGCGGCTGGTGTAAATGCTTTAAAGAGAACCAGGGAAACGCTGAAGACCGTCCTCCACCAAGGGCAAAGGAAACAATCACAGAGTGAAGATGCAGCCCCCACTGAATGGGAGAAAATGTTTGCAGATCATATATCTGTTAGGGGTTCATTTCCAAAATGTGTAAGGAACTCCTGCAACTCAACGGCTAAAAAACTAATAACCTGATTTTAAAAGGGGGAAAGGACTTGAGTAGACATTTCTGTAAAGAAGACATGAAAAAGGCCAACTGGTGTATGAAAAAGTGCTGAAGGTCGCTAGGCATCAGAGAAATGCAAATCAAACCCACAATGAGATAGCACCTCACAGCCGTCTGGATGCCTGTTATCAAAAATAGCAAAAGACAACAAGTGTTGGCAAGGATGTGAAGAAATGGAAACCCTTAGACACTGTTGGTGGGAATGGAAAATGGTGCCACTGCTATGGAAAACAGTATGGAGATTCCTCAAGAAGGGATAAAAACGAGGTCAGGCAGAGCTGCTGCGCACTGGAAGAGCGCAGTCCGGCGGCCAGCTCACACTCGCACCAACCGCCCGGCCCCAGGGCACCTCGCCATCATCCTCCTGATGCGGACCTGCGTGGCCCAGGCCTTGCGCCGTGGGGCCGGCCATGGCCTCCCGGGGCCCTACTCTGTCCGTGCGTCCTCGCGAGAACCCCCAGCCACCTCGCGCCCCTCTCGCCCTTGCCCTTGCATGCGCAGCAAGGCGCCCTCGGCCCCGGGTCCTTGCGTTCGGGCTGCTGCTTGCCGCGGTGGCCACGGCCCAGGAAAGGTGTGCGTGTGTGAAAACTACAGACTGACCACGGGGTCGGTGCCAGTGTACATCCGTTGCTGCACGACATGCTGCCATTGGCACAAAACTGGCTACCAAATGTTGGGTGACGGCAGAAATGACCCTCAAAGCCTGGAAGAGGAGGGAAACCAGAGGACGCTATCCAGGATAACGACGGGCTCTGTGATCCCGAGCGTGACAAGGGGCTCTTTAAAGCCAAGCAGTGCAATGGCACGTCCATGTGCTGGTGTGTGGACACTGCTGGGGTGAGAAGAACTGATAAGGACAGTGAGATATCCTGCTCCGAGCCAGTGAGGACCTACTGGATCATTGGTGAACTAAAACACAAACAAGAGAAAAACCTTATGAGGATCAAAGTTTGTACACTGCACTCAAGGAGGTAATCATAAGTCGTTATCAACTGGATCCAAAATATATCACAGATATTCTGTATGAGAATGATGTTCTCACTGTACAAAATTCTGGTACAAAATTCTCAGAAAATTCAGAATGATGTGGACATAGATGATGTGGCTTATTATTTTGAAAAAGATGTTAAAGGTGAATCCTTGTTCCAGTCCAAAAGGATGGGCCTGAATGTAAATGGGGAGCTACTGGATCTGGATCCTGGTTGAACTTCAATTTACTATGTTGATGCAAAACCACCTGAATTGTCAGTGCAGGGTCTACAAGCTGGAATTACCTCTGTCGTGGTGGTTGTGGCGATAGCAGTTACTGCTGGAATCATGCTGGTTGTTTCCAGAAAGAAAAGAACGACAAAGTATGAGAAAGCTGAGATAAAGGACATGGGTGAGATGCACTGGGAACTCAAGTGTATAGCACTTTAATTTGAAGAGTAACTACAAAAAGGGAAATTAGCAAGCAGACTCAGATTACAAACATATGGGCATGGGGCAAAGAGAAGATCTTTGAAGACCACTACTGTGCTAGTTAAACATCATATATTTGTAATAGTTAAACGTATACTCAAAATATAAGCTGTTTGAAATTGACTTTACCAATCTTAAAATTTGACCACAAGTGTCATATATATGCAGATCTGATATAAAACCCAAACCTAAAATTTGGATTGCATAGTTTGAATTATTTACCCCTAACATTGAAGGGTATGCATTAAATATGCTTCCACAGTAGTCCGAATGACTACTGTCTCGTCCATTTGTGATTAAGTAGCTGCCTTTCTCTTTACTTTGAGTTTTATACATAAAAACTTTTTTTTATGAACTATGAAATAGAACATTTAAAAAATGAGTTTCCTTAAAAAAAGAAAAATGAAACTGCCCATGATCTAGCAATTCCACTTCTGGATATTTATCCAAAAGAATCAAAACCAGGATATCAGAGAGAGATTTGTACATTCATCTTCATGGAGGCACTATTCCCAGTAGCCAAAAGGTGGAAGAACCCAAATGTCACAGCGAGTTTTCCCCGTCAGAACCAGTCAATGAATTAATACTCTGCTAACCCAGGGCTCTTCTCCATAGATTATACTGACTTTCTAGGTAGGAGTTGCTTGATAACAAATTAAAGGGCTTCTGTTCATGCCCATTCTAAGGGAAGCATTGGCTAAATTCTGAGGATAAAAACCAACATTCATGTTCATCAACAGGGGCTGTTTAAATACCACGTGGTCACAGCAAGACAGTAAAAACTGCAGCCTGGGGACTTTCAAAGCGTTATTGATGATCTTTTGCTTCCTGTTGGAAGTATTGTACTTCATACCTTGAAAATATAATCTGGTCTTTCTCATCAATTGAGAGTTAAAGAAATGGCAAATTACGATTCGCTGGGTCAGTGGACATTCCCCATTCACTTGGCTGCCCTGCATCTACACTTTTTTCACACAGTTGGGGCTTATCTCCTGAACAAGCATCACCTGCCTCCACCACAGAGCTTGCCGAGGCCATGACTCTCTTCTTCACTTCACCCAGGAAGACCCTGTGCCACGGCAGGCACGTGTGACTGGCCACCACCAGCCTGTCAGTGGCAGAACCAGGATGAGAACCTAGTTTTCAGGCCCCCTTCATCTCCTGTATTGCGTTACTTCGAGATGATCACTGGTGCAGTTAATCAGAAGAAGTCCTGAATTTAAAAAAATCTATTATGGGTATCTTTGAGAAGATTTAGGGTAAGGCTAAAAAAGCAGTAAAGCACAGTTCTGGATTAATTTTTTAAGAAGTCTTCAAGAGGGCTTCCCTGGTGGTGCAGTGGTTGAGAGTCCGCCTATCGATGCAGGGGACACGGGTTCGTGCCCCGGTCTGGGAGGATCCCACATGCCGCGGAGTGGCTGGGCCCGTGAGCCACGGCCGCTGAGCCTGCGTGTCGTCCGGAGCCTGTGCTCCGCAACGGGAGAGGCCGCAACAGTGAGAGGGCCCACGTACCACAAAAAAAAAAAAAAAAAAAAAGTCTTCAAGGATATTTCGTTAACACGACAAAATATGTGTATCGCAACCCCCAAACTAATATAAAATTGGTTATTGTTTGTAGGTTATATAACTGGAAAATCCAAGACAAGAACCCAAGCCCAAAACCAAACAATAGGAGAATTCAGTAGGACATCAGGGTACCAAGTTATAGTGCAACAATCAACAGCTTTCACATTTCAAACACGATAAATAACTAATTGGAAGAAATGATCCTATTTGACAACACAAAACTTTAAAAAATGAGAAATAAACTTAAGGAATTGACAAAATGTATACAAGGGATGTTTTAAAAATACTCTTAAGGGATACAAAAGACACTTCAACAAATGGAAAGTTGTACTGTGTCTTGGGTAGGAAGACCCAACATCTGTGTGCATATGGCCCAAGTCTCCCTGGCAGGACTAAGGTACTTATTTCCTGAGCTTCTGGGAGTGTTGCCTGATGCTTCTGTCCTCAGAAATTGCCCTTGGCCCAAGGGCACTGCCCTCTCCCTGAGGACAACTCCTTGTCAGCGAGTGGCTAATACAAGGTACAAGGGCTGTGCCCCACTTGCCTCAGCTGAGCATGTCTATAAAGGGCCATCCCAGCTTCAGAGCTCCCCGTGGGTTGGCTGAGGTCTCTGCCTCAATTCAGCTCCCTTTGTTCAGTTCTGTTCCTTTCATCTGAGAGAAGTCCATCACCCTCTCAAAGATATTGATCCCAAGAGCGCACCCTAAAATTTTTTCTGCATGCAAATCTTCATCTCAGAATGTTTCCTGGGAAACCTGGTTTACAGCAACATCATAAGATGTCATTTCTCCATAACTTAATTTATAAAAAAGTAATTCCAATAACTATAATTTTTGAGACTAGATTAATGAATGATGGTAGACAAGAATTGTCCTATACCAGACATTAAAAACTTAAAGCTTTTATGATTAAATTAGACCGTGGAATATATCAGTAGAACATAAGGGAAAATCCAGAAATGTATCCATATTCTTACAGGAACTTAGTATAGAAAAAGTGGCATCTCAAATTAGTGGGAAAAATAGATTGTTCAATAAATGGTGCGTTACACGTTAGTTCTCTCTTGCTGCAGAACAGCTCATCCCCAGAGTTTGTGTCCTAACACCACAATACCCGTGTATCATCTCGCAGTTTCTGTGGCTCAGGAATTCGCCAGTGACTTAGCTGAGTGGTTCTGGCTTAGCGGCTCCTCTGAGGCTCAGTGCAGCTCTTGGCTGGGGCTTCAGCTGAAGGCTGGGGCTGGAGGCTCTGCTTCCGTGGTGCTCACTCACACGTCTGCATGGTGATTGCTGGCTGTTGTCCGAGGTCTCAGTTCTTCCCCATGTGACTTCTCCACGGGACTGCTTGACTGTCCTCACTACATAGCAACTGGTGTCCCCAGAACAGTGACCCAAGAGAGAGCTGGGCAGAAGCTGCAGGCTCCCTCATGACCTGGTTTCAGAAGCCACCGCCATCACTTCTGCCACATTCTTTTAATCACTGATAGAAGTGAGTCACTAAATCTGACCTGCACTCAAGGCGAGAGGAATTAGCCTCCACCCTTTGAAGGGAGGAGGGTCAAAGGATTTGAAGCAACCACAGTGGGGAAAATGGGTCAACAGCTGTAAAACAATTGACTCCAAGATAAATTCTAAATGGGTTACAAACCTAGAGGCAAAACTAAAACCCTTGAGTAGTAGAAGAATCAGTGGGAGAGCTGTTTTCTGGCTTGAAGCTGAAAGGCCTAAGAACATAAAACCCAGAAGCCATAAAATTAAAGATGAATAAATCTGACTGCTTATGGTGCTTTTGCCATGCAGAAATTTGGTTTATGTATAGGCAAAAGACAAAGTGGGAAAAAACACTTGCTAATAACATCCCAGACAGAGGGTTAATTTTCATGGTATATGAAGAGTGTCCACAAATTGATATAAAGACCCATGACAACAGAAAAGTGAGAAAAGGATGAGGAAATAAAGAAGGCATATAAAATAGGAAAATATGCTCAACTTTACTTATGACGACAAATGCAAATAGAACTATTTCGCGATTCTAGTTTTTAACCTCTAAAGTTAGCACAGATTTGAAAGTTTGATAACTGCTCCATTGGCTAAAGTAGGGAAAGGGGGGCCCCACCTGCAGTCTGAAAATTGATGCAACTGTGGAGGTCAAGCTAGTAATACTTATTACAATTATAAGTCATACTCCTTGACCAAAGAATTCTACTTCTAGGAGTCGTAGTTTATTTATTGTATAAACATCCATCAATAGAATGAATAACGTATAGAGTCCCGCCGCACTGCAAACACACACACGGAGTTCCTTCTATGCTGGTGTGAAAATCACACCACAGTATATTAGGAAAAGGGGAAGAAAAGGTGTGCATCAGTATAAATTGACCATTTTTCGTAGTGGGTGTGTGAAGGGTATTTATGACTGCTAAGAGTGTGAACCCTTAGATATGTATTCATTTACTAAGTCAGCTTGATTTTAGTAAGAATGGGAAGTGTCCCTGTCCACTTCAGCGTGTGTAAATCACCAGTCATGTCGTATGTCACCTTTATTTCTGGACAAGTACATTGTCATAAGAATTATTTCTGTTTAAGAGACATTACCCCTCCGTTTTGAGGCCTACACAGCTCACTCCAGACGGAAGGTTCAATTAAGAGATGTGTTTCTATCTGTATCTCGAGTGCTCAGACATTGCTGCAATGCCAGATGCAGCAGTGGGCTCCGTAGAAACCAGTTAGATGGCATCTGCAGGGATCTGCAGGGAGCAGGTGCTCCTGGACAAAGGCAAGGCAGAGAGTGGAGGCCCAGCGACCCAGAGAATCGGGTGGCTCCTGAACTGTGCCTGGGGAGTTTGCATCAGCCGCCGCGCCGCGCCCCTGACAAAGCCCCAGCCGGCGTGTGCCCAGGCCTGGGCTCCTGGAAGCTTGGCACGGGTGTGCAGACCGCACAGATGCTGGGCCGGGAGCCATGCTCCTCGCCCTCGTTTTCCTGGCAAGGCTGTGACGGAGCCCAAGTCAATACAAAGAGAGACCCAAGACTCAACAGAAAATGGCAACGGATGAGGGAAATTCGCGGATTTAGCAAATAAAAATGGCCCTAATGCCAAGGCTGGTCTTGTGGTGTACCTTGAGCTACCTTTCCAGTTGTCAGTGTACTGCCTCAGCTGCGAATACACCTTCAGTGCTTGCTCTGTGATAAAAGTGGGCTTCCTTCAAGTGTTTCCCCGTTAACGTGAGCACAGTGTTAACTCTCTCAGCAGAGGGTGCTAGAGGCACGTCGCAGGAAGAAGATGCCTTTCAGCTCTTCCTGGGCGGTCTGGTCAGCTGGGCTGTGAGGACCTCTGGTAGGGCTGGCCCCGGTCCATGGACTCACCCATGGTCCTTCTGCGACCTGGCAGCCTCGGCCGGACAGTACCTCTCTACATGGAACCAGAGCTTCTGAGTGCCACCCCGGTGCCAGCCAATACCCGTGCATGCCTACACACGGTCACTGCTTCCCGCCCTCCCCCTGCACCCTGGAGGGTGGCCTACTGCTTGCTCAGCAGCAGATCCGACTGGAGGCATGGGCCCTCAGGTAACAGGACAGCTCCCAAGGCTGGCTGGGCAGGGCACGGGGAGTTGCACCCCAGGCACAGGGTCCAGGGCTCACCAAAGAATCCTGCAGCCCTGGAGAGATGCAGGAGCACAGTGATTGATTCCCAGGGCACACCCCAGTGGTAGCCAGTCCAAGACGTGAGCCTCTCAGTGGCAAGAGATACAGACGGATGGCAGAGCAGCCACATGCTTTGGGACCACAGTTGACCCTAGAACAGCACACGGGTTAGGAGCACCAACCTCCCAGCTGTCAAAAATCCGTGTAGAACTACAGTCAGCCTTAAATATCAGCAGGTCCTTAGTGTCCGCAGTTCCGCATGTACCAGTCCAACCAACCTCAGATCACGTAGTGCTGTAGTACTTACTATTGAAAAAAGTCCACATCAGCAGGTCCTTAGTATCCGCAGTTCCGCATGTACCAGTTCAACCAACCTCAGATCACGTAGTGCTGTAGTATTTACTATTGAAAAAAGTCCACGTGTAAGTGGACCCCGTGTGGTTCAAACCCATGTTGTTCAAGGGCCAACTGTACATAAAGGGCCTGGACTTTAAGCGAGAAAAATTAATAGACAATAAAAATAGTAAAACAAGCATCCATATTCCACACAGAGATTTTAGTTACCCAGATTCAATAAATGTTAATATTATGCCATAGTTGCTTCAGATATTTTAAGTATGTGTTCTATTAATGTAGGGCATAGTTTTGTGTATTGATAATTCATACGAACAGTACAATGAGAGTGACTTCCTGCAGCTTGTCTCCCTCAGCATCATGCTTAAGGTTGTGTCACATTGTCCAACACAGAACAAGTTTATGCATTTGAATCGCTATGACATGTTCGCTTCAATGACTCTCCCACAATTTATTTATCCATTCCCCTACTGGCAGTCAGATTTTTTCCAGTTCTTCACAGTTCCCAAGTGAGTTAACATCCTCGTGTGCAGGGAACATTCTTACATGCTTTCTCACAGACAAATGAAAGAGTTTCTTTATGGCTTGCACGCAGGTGCCACAGTTGTTCTCTGGGCACAGACTCTGGGATGGGGGTGAGCGTGCCGGGCATTCGCTGGGATGTGCCGCCAGAGTCAGTCCTTGTAGGGGAGGGAGGGAAGCAGGGTTGGGCAGAGGGACAGGGGGACTTAAAGGCAGTCCCCACAAAGGTTCAGCAGAAACGGCTATGCCCTAAAGTTGGTAGCATTTTTACAAAGAGACCACACTTCTGAAGTTAGAGGATTCTCACTCGGTAAAGTCTGTTGAATTGAGCCTATCTGAGCCACTTGAGCAGACTCCGAGGCATGTTTCTTCCTCCCTTGCCCTCACCCCGATGGAGGATGCCACCTTCTCCTAAGAGAATGGGGGCGAGTCTGTTTCAGTTTCTCCAGCACCAAGTAGATGCCCCTCTAGAATTTTAATTGCTCCCTCAGGGTTGAGCAGCAGTTCCCAGAAATGTCATTGAGCCCTGAATGGCCACAGGAATAATTGATATTGTCAATTTCCCTTCCAGTGGTGAGAGAAGCCCTTTATTCTTTAGCGGAAAGCAAAAATAGACTGGTTTCACAGGGTAAGTGAGCCCAAAGAGAAGGCAGACCGAAGACTGAATAATTATAAATGCAGTCTGCAGTCCCTCACTAAACGTGGCACTGGATTAAGAACTTGGAACGTGAATCTAGAACTCTCTAGTTACTACAGTAGTGTAAACACCAAGGCAGACGCATTGGGCAATGCTCGTGTTCAGTTGAGCATGAAGTCGTGGATAATTAGAGGACAAGGCAGGCAGTGATGGAATCTCAGAGCTGCAAAACAAGTAGAGCTTTTTAGACTGAGTCTCTGTCTGCACGTGGGAATAAGGTGATGGCTCCGTTAACAGAGGTCACAGTCAAAGATAACCCGAGGTACCAGGTGCTGCCCATCTGCTCCCTACCCCACACTCCTTCTGCAGGCAGAGCTCCCTCTGCGTGGAGGTGCACTCCTGTTCTTTCAGCGCCATCTCACATTCACGCCGCTCCAAACCTAGTGAACACATGGACTAGTGGATCCTTCGGATCTAAAGCTCTTTCCCAGGCTTCCTCTTGTGCTTCCAGTCACAAAACAGTAAGAGCACAACCTAGGTCTAATGCATTGTCAGAATCACATTTCCTTTCTGCAAAATGGAACCCGCGCCTGCCATACCTACCACAATTCTGAAATGAGAGTGTGGAAGGGAACTGTAATGTATTTTGAAACTATAAAACATAATGTTAATATCATATAATCTTCTTATAAATCAATTCTTTGCAAATTCAGACTGGGGACTTGGAACCTGTGTAGCAAGGGGAACTCATTTGTAGGTAATTGGAGGAAACCCATCTGAATGGTGAAACTCACATACTGTGACCAGAGAACATAGCAAGTGATGCCAGGCGGTGGTCCAGGTCAGAAGCCATGGCCTACGGGTCTGATGAAGAAGTTGTTTAGCGAATGACAGCCTCAGAAGCAGCAGGAGCCTGAGCCAAACCCATGCTCATTGCCTCAGAGGGAAAAATGCGTTTAGACTGAAAGCAGATAGAGCCCCCAAGTCTTCCAGGCTTGTTTCCAGAGGCCTAAACTCCATAGGCACTGAGTGTGAACAGGTTGCCAGAAGCTTAGCCCAGAACTTCTGCGTCCCCAGACTAGAAAAATTCTTCCATGATGGGGGCAGAGGTCGGGGGAGGACTACAAGTTGCAGAGGTAGAAGTGAGAAGAATGTACCCATCAGATTCCTGGCTAAACCCCATGAGTGGGGACAGGCAGCAGGCATCGCTGGGTAGCGCAGCTAGTGGGTGGTGCAGCTAGTGGGTAGTGCAGCTAGTGAGGAGTGGAATTGCTGAGTGATGCTTTTGTCTGGCTGCATATAAGAATCTCCTTGGAGGAGCTTTATAAAAATCAGTGTCCAAGCTGCGAGGACAATGGGATGTCCACATGCAAAAATAATCTCAGCCATACCTCACATAATATACAAAACTTAACTAAAAATGGATCAAAAACCTAAATACTAACATAAGAGCTAAAAGTATGAAAGTCAGAATAAAACACGGGGTAAATCTTTATGACATTCTTAGATATGACACCAAAAGCACAAATGATGAAAGCAAAAATAGATAAATTGGACTTAATTAAAATTAAAAACTTTTGTGTAGAAAAGGGCATTATCAAGAAAGTGAAGGACTTCCCTGGTGGCGCAGTGGTTAAGAATCTGCCTGCCAATGCAGGGGACACAGGTTCAAGCCCTGGTCTGGGAAGATCCCACATGCCACGGAGCAACTAAGCCCATGCACCACAACTGAGCCTGCGCTCTAGAGCCCGCAAGCCACGACTACTGAGCCCGTGTGCCACAACTGCCGAAGCCCACGCGCCTACAGCCCGTGCTCCACAACGAGAAGCCACCGCAATGAGAAGCCCGCGCACCACAATGAAGAGTAGCCCCCACCCACCACCACTAGCGAAAGCCTACGCACAGCAACAAAGGCCCAATGCAGCCATAAATAAATAAATAAATATACAAAAAAGAAAGTGAAAAGACAGCCTACAGATTCGGAGAAAATATTTGCAAATCATATATCTGAAAAGGATCTAATATGCAGAATATATAAAGAAGTGTTGCAACTCACAACAAAAAGACAACCAATTTAAAAATTGGCAAAGGACTTAAGAGACATTTCTCCAAAGAAGATGTACAAATGGCCAATAAGCACGTGAAAGGATGCTCCACATCCCAAGGCACTAGAGAAATGGAAATCAAAACCACAGTGACATACGAGATACCACTTCTCACGTACTAGGTTGGCTAGAATGAAACAGCAACAAGAAGAAGAAACAACAAAACAGAAAATAAGTCCTGGTAAGGATGTGGAGAAATAGGAGCGCTTACACATTGCTGGTGAGGATGTAAAATAGCTCATCCTTGTGGAAAGTTTAGCTGTTCCTCAGAAAGTTAAACATAAGATTACCTTATGACTCAGCAATTCCACTCCTGTGTATGTACCTCAAGGAACTGAAAATGGGCACTCAGACAAATACTTGTAACTGGATGTTCAGGGCAACGCTATTCACAATGGCTGAAGGATGGAAACAACCCAGATGCCCATCAACAGACAGATGGGTAAACATAATATACACACACACTGGAATACTATTCACCCATATAAAGGAATGAAGTACTGATACATAATACAACAGGGATGAACCTCAAAAACATGCTAAAAGTGAAAGAAGCTAGGCAAAAAAGTCACATATTGTATAATTCCATTTATAAGAAATGTGCAGAATCGGTAAATCCTTAGAAGCAGAAAGTAGATTGGTTGCCGGAGGGCAGGGAAATGGAGATTAACCACTTAATGGGTACAAGGTTTTATTTTGGGGAGATGAAAATGTTTTGGAACTAGATGAGGGGGACGCTTGCACTGGGTGTTGCTGAGTGGTTCTGTTATGTGAATTTCACCTCAATAAAAATAAATTCACACCCAAGACCAGGTGAACTCAGAGGAACGGGGTCAGGCATCAGTATTTTTTTAAAGTCTTCCAGGCCATGTGACCTTGTAGCTGTGGCTGAAACCTGCAGATCTAGGTGGAAAGGAATGTGGCTGTCCGTCCAAGCATGTCAGAGGAGGGGAAAGGGCTGCAGCACACCCAGGATCGGGTGTCTCACTGATCACCACGGGGACCCTGGCTGAGACCAGATTGGCAGGTTCATTCCCCTTCTTATGGTGCTGGGTAAGAGTCTAGAATCACACTGTAGTCTGGCAGTTGAAGGGAGCCGCCCACCCAGAGGAAAGATGATCTGAACTGTAATTAAAGTGATATTTTGAGCACATCTGACTTTATGGGCTGACCTTAAATGCTATATGTCCTTGTACATTTTAATTCTACACATGCTTACTCATGCCATAAAGTTCCTGCAGGATGTTGCTGAGGGGAATAGGTGTCTGGCTACCATTTATTCATTAACACGTTTATTGAGCTGCTGCTAAGTGCTGGGCACTGTTCCAAGCACTGGAGTTATAACAGTGAACCAGCACATGATAACCTTGTTTACACTCTAGCGGGAACGCCACTCTGACCCTTGTCCATATTCTGATTGCCTGCAGCCCATGTGACCACGGTGTCTGTGTCTAGTTTAAGGAGTCTCTGTTCCTATTTTTGGTTTCCCTCTGGTAGATGAGATAACCCCAAGGTTATGGTTTAACTGCGACATCAGCCTTTAACCATCTTGTGACACTTTCGTATAATAAGACAGCCCTCTAGAGTAAGGCTGGCAAACTTTTTCTAAAGGGCCAGATAGTAAATATTAAAGGCTTCATGGACCAAGGGGCAAAACTGAGAGTACTGGGTAGGTACCTACAGAAGCCTATAAGGTGTGAACATTTACAAATGGAAAAGCCAGCGTTGGCTCATAGCCCGTGTGACAAGCAGCAGGCTCTGGAGGGTCCCTTGCCGGAAAGTGTATCTGGCGGATCGAGTAACAGTTTACAGTCCTTCTCTCATCTTCGGTCTGAGAATGAGGTGGGCTCTCGTGGCTGCCTCGCTGCCACAGGGAAGCAGTTCCTGGACCTGGTGCTCTGGCCGCCCTTGGGCATGAGGTCTCTCCATCAGGAATCTGTATGCAGGGCCTTCATTGTCTTCATCTGCATTACTCACCTTTCATTGGTGACTGCCCAAGGCTGCCCCCAGAACACAGTGAGATCTGCTGTCCTAGGCAAAGAGAGGAAGGGGATGGGAGGGAGGAGGGAGGGAGGGAAAGTATTAAGCATAACTGGGGTTGTACCATATGACTTAGTGAGCTGATCAAAATTAATACTTTGTCATTTGGTTGTCATTAGTTAATACATTTTCTTCATCAGTGGGGCAGTTCAGTAGCTGCCTTTAAGCATCTTTGTCCTATAATAGAACTTTCATTTTGGGGTAACTTTTAATAATATTCATTTGCATGTTTTCCCCTTGGACATTAAAAATAAGTGAAAACTTTGCCCAACGAGTAGACAAAGATCATTGACTACATTAATTGAAGTTCAGAGTTTTGTCTGTGACTTCAGATGCATCAACTGAAGGCAGATTAAAAGGTTTAAAATGAATGTTTCAAACTCAATTGAATTTTTGAGTCTAAAACTCCAATACCACTCAGTGGTAAGCGAAAAGTGTTGCCTTTGTATACTCTTACCATAATTGCATATGTAATTAATCAGCTTCAAAATAACCTGGGATAGAAGCAAAGGATTCAAACACCATTAAAACATCTCTTTATATTCATCAATTCAGAGCTGCTCCATAGGACAGTCCAGTCTCATAAAAGGAAGTCCTGTCAACACTTTTTTGTATTCTTATGTCATGAATATTCCAGTGTTTTAAAAAGTCTTAGCTAAAAGTAGTTTGCTATCAGCTAGGGCTGAGTAGTCCTCTGCCTTTCCCCCCGTTTTTATCTACTAAGGTCCTCTGTAAAATGCGTCATTCCTACCATGGGCTGATGTGCTGGCCTCCTGCTCGTCTGTACTGCGGACCTGTCCTCCTCACACCTTTCACCCTGGAATGCCTTCCCCTCCTTCACCCTGGTAGCCTGGCATAAATCTCATTTCACTCTCTTTTTCTAATCTCTTCAGCACACAGAAATTCCTACCTCCTCAGTTGCCGTCACTTACCTCCAGGTTGAGATTTTGCGGTTTTGGGGGCAGGGGGCACTGATTTATAAGCTCTCACGTATTCCACAACCAGTAACATCTACTTAGACACCTGTTAGGTTTAACTGGAATTCATTGCTATGCCTTTTCCAAATCCTTCAATGCTCATGTTCTCATTCAAATATTTGAAGATGAACCATGTGCTGGATGTTAGCAAGATGGAAGGAGCAGAGGCAGCCTCTCTTAAAAAAACTCACAGTCGGGCTTCCCTGGCGGCGCAGTGGCTGAGGGTTCGCCTGCCGATGCAGGGAACACGGGTTTGTGCCCGGGTCCGGGAAGATCCCACATGCCGCGGAGCGGCTGGGCCCGTGAGCTGTGGCCGCTGAGCCTGCGCGTCCGGAGCCTGTGCTCTGCAACGGGAGAGGCCACAGCAGTGAGAGGCCCGCGTACCGCAAAAAAAAAAAAAAAAAAAAAAAAAAAAACTCACAGTCTGCTGAGATAAGGGTTATGAGAGAGACTTGCCAGTGTTCAGAGGCGTGGAGAAGGGTCCCAGAGAGGAGCTTATGTGGACTGTCATGGTCCATGGCTGCAGGTGACTCCTCAGTGGTCTTGGGGGGTGCAGACCTCATATCCAGGGCCTCACAACCAGCCTAGTGTGTTCTCATCGCTGTAGAGCCCAGGTGTGTTTCCTCTCCTGTGTGTCACAGGACAAACTGGTCCACTGAGAAGCTCTGCGAGGGAAGGGCGGAGTTACCTCTCAGTACGTTTACGCCGGCGTTTCTCAACCTTTGGGGCCCAATAATTCCTTGTTGGGGGTGGTCCTGCACATTGTAGAATGCCACCAGCGTCCTGAACTCTGCCCACTAGGTGTCAGTAGAGCACCCCTTCCCCCCACAAGCCCCCATTTTTAATGAAAAAGCTGTCTCCAGACCTTCCAAATGTTCCCTAGGGGAGAAATCCCTTACAGAATCTCAGAAGTTCACAGTGTAGGCTTCCACAGGTTTGGTTTTTTTTTTCTAGAAACTTAAAAGTGTCATTTTACTCAATATTTCCTAAACTTACTTGGCTATAGATGCGGAACACTTCTGTTCGCATAGCAGCTATTAACATTCCTTGGAATTAGGGTTTTATTAAACACCTTGAAAAAGGACTGGTTTCTTCCATCTGTAAGGGTTATGATGGAAGGTCATATGCTGAGGAACAGTATTGCTAAGTGTTACTCGGAGAGCATCCATCAGAGGACTTTCCTGAAGCAGATGCAGCAAGGAGCATGTCTCATCTACCCTAAGCTTGCTTTCCTTCAAACTGTTCCTTGGAAACCCCTTCTCCTTCTGCAGGTGGGCGCACTGACATCGGGACAATTTGCATTCTCTTCCCGGGGAGGAAAAGTGTGGGAGGAGGTAGTCTTATCAGTGGCCTACTGGGACTGCAGTGCCCCATGCAACAGCCAGATGCTCTCCTCTGACTGCAAACCCCTCTGGGGACACTTTCTTCTCCTTTATCTTCTTCGAAGGCTTCAACTGTTGTCTTAAAGGCCATATTTCACTATATAAGAATGTTGTGGGGAGATTTCCCCTTCCCACCCCAAACCCTAAGAACAGCCTTGAATCTGCTAAGGGGAGCATGGCTGAAATTGTTCGTTAGCATCATCTTATCCAGGTGAAATCCTGCACGGGTACTCACACACTGATGTGTCTCAGCTGGACTTTCATGTGAAGTGTCAGAAGATTCTCTTCTCCTGCAGATCTTGGGCCCAGGCAAGAAGAGATTTGGGGTTGACAAGTTGTTTTACTCCATGAAAAAGTACTTTTTCTGCCCTACATAGAGCATTAGGGAAACCAGATGTATCCCCTTGAATATTTATGTTGCACAGCTTCTGCCATGAATAATTCATCACACATAGTACTGTCTACCCATCAACAAGGCTGCACAGGCGAGGATAAGGAACAGAAAAAGCTCCCTCCTCCCCCTTTCCCTGGAAGCCCCAGTGCCCGAAGCAGACAGATGGCGAGCCACATGCCTTGCTTGGATCACCCTGTGAAAGAAAATAAAACACACTTCGTTGGAATTTTCTACAACAAGCCTTTATTACTTCAGTAAATCACGGGGGGCAATCGTCAGGAAAAAAGCATTGCTTTTCCAGCCAAACTTCTAAGAGGAACATTTGGCTTCTTTTCTTATTATGGGGCCAGATATCGTTGCTAAATCAGTCTATTTCAAATACATAAGGAAGCTTTCTGCCTCATAGAAGTGAGCTCTGTCTCCAGCGTATATAGGTCTTAAAATTACAGACATCTTTGTTTCTGATTGTAATCACTGCAAGAGTGTTAGAAAATATTTTAAATGTTAAGATAAAAATCCACCTATAACCCTAACACATAAAGATAAGTACCCTTTATGTCTTGCTCTGTAACTTTCTAGGATATACAACCCTACTTATATAAATATGTGCTTAAAAACAAAAGTATTTTTTAATACATCTTTATTGGAGTATAATTGCTTCACAATGCTGTGTTAGTTTCTGTTGTACAACAAAGTGAATCAGCCATATGCATGCATACATCCCCATATTCCCTCCCTCTTGAGCCTCCCTCCACTCTCCCTATCCCACCCCTCGAGGTCATCGCAGAGCACCGAGCTGATCTCCCTGTGCTATGCGGCTGCTTCCCACTAGCTATTTCACATTTGGTAGTGTATATATGTCCATGCCACTCTCTCACTTTGTCCCAGCTTACCCTTCCCCCTCCCCGTGTCCTCAAGTCCATTCTCTACGTCTGCATCTCTATTCCTGTCCTGCCCCTAGGTTCTCCAGAACCTATTTTTTCTTAGATTCCATATATATGTGTTAGCGTACAGTATTTGTTTTTCTCTTTCTGGCTTACTTCACTCTGTATGACAGTGTCTAAGTCCATCCACCTCACTACAAATAACTCAAATTTCTTTTTATGGCTGAGTAATATTCCATTGTATATATGTGGCACATCTTCTTTATCCATTCATCTGTCGATGGACACTTAGGTTGCTTCCGTGTCCTGGCTATTGTAAATAGTGCTGCAACGAACATTGTGGTACATGACTCTTTTTGAATTATGGTTTTGTCAGGGTATATGCCCAGTAGTGGGATTGCTGGGTCACATGGTAGTTCTGTTTTTAGTTTTGTAAGGGACCTCCATACTGTTTTCCATAGTGGTTGTATCAATTTACATTCCCACCAACAGTGCAGGAGGGTTCCCTTTTCACCACACCCTTTCCAGCATTTATTGTTTCTAGATTTTTTGATAATGGCCATTCTGACTGGCGTGAGGGGAAACCCCATTGTAGTCTTGATTTGCATTTCTCCAATAATTAGTCATGTTGAGCATCTTTTCATGTGCCTCTTGGTCATCTGTATGTCTTCCTTGGTGAAATGTCTATTTTGGTCTTCCGCCGATTTTTTAACTGGGTTGTTTGCTTTTTTGATATTGAGCTCCATGAGCTGTTTGTATATTTTGGAGATTAGTCCTTTGTTGTTTCATTTGCAAATATTTTCTCCCATTCTGAGGGTTGTCCTTTTGTCTTGTTTATGGTTTTCTTTGCTGTGCAAAAGGTTTTAAGTTTAATTAAGTCCCATTTGTTTATTTTTGTTTTTATTTCTGTTACTCTCGGAGGTGGGTCAGAAAAGATCTTGCTGTGGTTCATGTCAAAGGGTGTTTTTCCTTTGTTTTCCTTTAAGAAAAGTGTCTGGTCTTACATTTAGGTCTTTAATCCATTTAAAGTTTTTGTGTGTGTGTGTGTATGGTGTTAGGTAGTGTTCTAATTTCGTTCTTTTACATGTAGCTGTCCAGTTTTCCCAGCACCACTTACTAAAGAGGCTGTCTTTTCTCCATTGTATGTTCCTGCCTCCTTTGTCGTAAATTAGGTGCCCATATGTACGTGGGTTTATCTCTGGGCATTCTATCCTATACCATTGGTCTATATTTCTGTTTTTGTGCCAGTACCATACTGTCTGGATTACTGTAGCTTTGTGGTATAGTTTGAAGTCAGGGACCCTGATTCCTCCAACTCCATTTTTCTTTCTCAAGATTGCTTTGGCTATTCAGGGTCTTTTGTGTTTCCATATGAATTGTAAATTTTTTTAGTCTAATTCTGTGAAGAATGCCATTGGTAGTTTGATAGGGATTGCAATGAGTCTGTAGATTGCTTTGGGTAGTATAGTCATTTTCACAATATTGATTCTTCCAGTCAAAGAACGTGTTATATCTCTCCATCTGTTTATGTCATCTTTGATTTCTTTCATCAGTGTTTTGTAGTTTTCTGAGTACAAGTCTTTTGCCTCCTTAGGCAGGTTTATTCCTAGATATTTTATTCTTTTTGTTGCAGTGGTAAATGGGAGTGTTTCCTTAATTTCTCTTTCTGATTTTTCATTGTTGGTGTATAGGAATGCCAGAGATTTCTGTGCATTAATTTTGTATCCTGCAACTTTACCAAATTAATTGATTAGTTCTAGTAGTTTTCTGGCGGCATCTTTAGGATTTTCTGTGTATAGTATCATGTCATTGGCAAATAGTGACAATGTTACTTCTTCTTTTCCAATTTGTATTCCTTTTGTTTCTTTTTCTTCTCTGATTGTGGTGGCTAGGACTTCCAAAACTATGTTGAATAAGAGTGGAGAGAGTGCACATCCTTGTCTTGTTTCTGATCTTAGTGGAAATGCTTTCAGTTTTTCACCATTGAGTATGATGCTTGTTGTGCGTTTGTCATATATGGCCTTTATTATGTTGAGGTAGGTTCCCTCTGTGCCCATTTTCCTGGAGAGTTTTTATCATAAATGGGTGTTGAATTTTGTCAAAAGCTTTCTCTGCATCTATTGAGATGATCATATGGTTTTTGTTCCTTAATTTGTTAATGTGTCTTGTCACACTGATTGATTTCCGTATGTTGAAGAATCCTTGCATCCCTGGGATAAATCCCACTTGATCATGGTGTATGATCCTTTTAATGTTCTGTTGGATGCTGTTTGCTAGTATTTTGTTGAGGATTTTTGCATCTATGTTGATCAGTGATATTGGTCTATAATTTTCTTTCTTTGTGATATCTTTTTCTGGTTTTGGTATCAGGGTGATGGTGGCTTCGTAGAATGAATTTGGGAGTGTTTCTCCCTCTGCAATTCTTTGGAAGAGTTTGAGAAGGATCGGTGTTAGCTCTTCTCTAAATGTTTGACAGAATTCGCCTGTGAAGCCATCTCGTCCTGGACTTGTTTGTTGGAAGATTTTAAATTATGGTTTCAATTTCATTACTTGTGATAGGTCTGTTTATATTTTCTAATTCTTCCTGGTTCAGTCTTGGATAATTGTACCTTTCCAAGAATTTGTCCATTTCTTCATGGTTGTCCATTTTATTGGCATATAGTTGTTTGTAGTAGTCTCTTATAATCCTTTGTATTTCTGCAGTGTCAGTTGTGATTTCTCCTTTTTCATTTCTAATTTTATTGATTTGCATCCTCTCCCTGTTTTTCTTGATAAGTCTGGCTAAGGGTTTATCAATTTTGTTTATCTTCTCAAAGAACCAGCTTTTAGTTTTATTGATCTTTGCTATCATTTTCTTCATTTCTATTTCATTTATTTCTGCTCTGATCTTTATGATTTCTTTCCTTCTACGGACTTTGGGTTTTCTTTGTTCTTCTTTCTCTAGTTGTTTTAAGTGTAGAGTTAGATTGTGTATTTGAGATTTTTCTTGTTTCTTGAGGTGAGATTGAATTGCTATAAACTTCCCTCTTAGAACTGCTTTTGCTGTGTCCCATAAGTTTTGGGTCATCATGCTTTCATTGTCATTTGTTTCTATGTATTTTTTAATTTCTTCTTTGATTTCTTCAGTGATCTCTTGGTTATTTAGTAGTGCTCTGTTTAGCCTCCATGTATTTGTGTTTTTTACAGTTTTTTTCCTGTAATTGATTTCCAGTCTCAAGCGTTGTGGTCAGAAAAAATGCTTGATATGATTTCAATTTTCTTAAATTTTCCGAGGCTTGATTTGTAACACAAGATGTGGTCTATCCTGGAGAATGTTTGGTGTGCACTTGAGAAGAAAGTGTATTCTGCCACTTTTGGGTGGAATGTTGTATAAATATCAATTAAATCTATCTGGTCTATTGTGTCATTTAAAGCTTGTGTTTCCTTATTTATTTTCTGTTTGGATGATCTGTCCATTGGTGTAAGTGGGGTGTTAAAGTCCCCTACTCTTATTGTGTTACTGTCGATTTCCCCTTTCATGGTTGTTAGCATTTGCCTTATGTATTGAGGTGCTTGTATGTTGGGTACATAAACATTTATAATTGTTATATCTTCTGCTTGGATTGATCCCTTGATCATTATGTAGTGGCCTTCTTTATCTCTTGTAACAGTCTTTATTTTAAAGTCTTTTTTATCTGTTACGAGTATTGCTACTCCAGCTTTCTTTTGATTTCCATTTGCATGGAATATCTTTTTCCATCCCTTCACTTTCAGTCTGTATGTGTCCTTAGGTCTGAAGTGGGTCTCTTGTAGACAGCATATATATGGCTCTTGTTTTTGTATCCATTCAGCCAGTCTGTGTCTTTTGGTTGGGGCATTTAATCCATTTACATTCAAGGTTATTATCAACATGTGTGTTCCTATTGCCATTTTATTAATTTTTGGGGGTTTGTTTTTGTGGGTCTTTTTTTTCTCTAGTGTTTCCTGCCTAGAGAAGTCCCTTTAGCATTTGTTGTAAAGCTGGTTTGGTGGTGTTGAATTCTCTTAGCTTTTGCTTGTGTGAAAAGTTTTTGACTTCTCCATTGAATCTGAATGAGGTCCTTGCTGGGTAGAGTAATCTTCATTGTAGGTTTTTCTCTTTCATCACTTTAAGTATATCCTGCCACTCCTTTCTGGCCTGAAGCGTTTCCACTGAAAAAATCAGCTGATAACCTTATGGGGATTCCTTTGTAAGTTATTTTTTGTTTTTACCTTGCTGATATTAATATTTTTTCGTTGAATTTAATTTTTGTTAGTTTGATTAGTATGTGTCTTGGTGTGTTTTTCCTAGGGTTTATCCTGCATGGGACTCTCTGTGCTTCCTGGACTTGGGTGATTATTTCCTTTCCCATGTTAGGGAAGTTTTCGACTATAATCTCTTCAAATATTTTCTCAGACCCTTTCTTTTTGTCTTCTTCTTCTGGGACCCCTGTAATTCGAATGTTGGTGTGTTTAGTGTTGTCCCGGAGCTCTCTGAGACTGTCCTCAGTTCTTTTCAGTCTTTTTTCTTTATTCTGCTCCTCGGCAGTTATTCCCACCATCTTGTCTTCCAGCTCACTTATTTTCTTCTGCCTCAGTTATTCTGTTATTGATTCCTTCTAGATATTTTTCATTTCCGTTATTGTGTTGTTCATCTCTGTTTGTGTGTTCTTTAGCTCTTCTAGATCTTTGTTAAATATTTCTTGTATTTTCTCAATCCATGGCTCCATTCTATTTCCAAGAGTCTGGATCCTCTTTACTAGCATTACTCTGAATTCTTTTTCAGGTAGACTGCCTATTTCCTCTTCATTTATTTGGTCTTGTAGGTTTTTACCTTGCTCCTTCATCTGTGACATATTTTTTTGCCATCTCTTTTTTTTTTTCATGAGTGGGATTGTGTTCTGGTCTTACTGGATGTTTGGCGCTGAGATGAGGAACTCCGTGTGACCTCACTCCGATGAATATTCCCTGGGGTCTGAGGTCCTCTGTTAGTCCAGTGGTTCAGACCTGGAGTTCCCACCACAGGAGCTTTGGCCCAACCCCCGGCTCGTGAACCAAGTTCCCCCAAGCCACGCAGGGTGGCAAAGAAAAAAAAAGAGAACGATAACAAAGTAAAAAATAAAATTAGACCAGGAAACTAACAGGTATGTTAGAAAGAATATAAAAATAAAAGTGTAGATGAATCAACATCTGCAAGGTACAGTATCACAATAGTAAAAAAGAGGAGGAGAGAAAAGATAAATAAATTAATTAAAAGGGGGGAAAAGGCCTAAGCAAGGGTGAGGTTTGGGCGGTGGGCAGGGCCTATGCTCAGGACCCACAGGGCTGGAAAAGGCCCTCGGGGCTGTGGGGGGCGGGGCTTAGGCTCAAGGAGCAGAAGGGCCCAAGCCTGCCCCCCACCCCTGGCCTCAGAGTACAGGGACCTCTCCTGGGAGCCCAGCAGACTTCCTGCGCCCGAGTGGGCGGGGCAAACACCCACCGCTCCTCTCCGGTCCTGGAGGGCCCCTCCCGCCTGCCTCTCCTGAACTCCCTGGTCTCAGGGGCACCAATCCTGTCTGTCCCCCACTTCTCCCCACCCTCAGTTCTCCACGTCCTACCGGTGCACCTTGGGGTTCTTCCTGTCTTCTCGGGCGTCAGAGTCCCCCACCAGCGCCGGCAGGCGCCCTAGTTGTGGGGAGACAGTAACTCCGTGTCCTCCCACAGCGCCATCTTGACTCCTCCAAGCTTACGGGTTTTTTTACAACAGTTATCTTATTGTCTGGTTTTCTTACAAGCTGCCTCAAAATGTTCCAAGGACCAAGGAGGGAATTTTTTTTTTTTTTTTTGGCTAACTTAACACTTCAAGTAAAGCACAGAAGCATAGCTAGGATAGGAAGTAGTGAATGAAATGTTTATTATTTTTTAAAGTAGTCAGTCTTCACGAGGGAGAAATTACTAGTTCAGGCTAGTTCTTCTCTTCCCAAGGTGTTTATATTAGAAGCCTACTTTCTTTCGTATCTAGAGAGAGAAAATTCATAATTTTTAGGACGTCATCACCTCAGAAAAGTCTGCATTGGGATTGTGGCCACACGGAGCAGAGAAAAAATGCAGTACTTGTGAGGCAGTAACTAAGCCAGCATGCTTTATGGCTCCTTGTTATCCAGTGATGGGAGAGAGGAAACCCGTCTGAGCACAGTGTCTAGTTTCTTCTATTAAGACTCTTGCAGAGAAGGCATGCACTTGATGGAAGGGTCCTATTGCTAAACCAGTTTGAAAGCCAGTGACTTGAGCTATTGATCTCTGCTTAGAGGAGTCACACCAAAATCATCCCTAAAATGAAAGCCAGCTGCCCTGGGATGGGAGCCCACCTCACCGGCTTATCCTTCCACACCTCGCTCGGCCTGGGCTTTAAGACAAAGCTGGGGTTGGGCCCTGTGGGTCAGAGAAGACGTCTCCTTCAGTATATTCTTCACTTCTTGCTCCCTTCAAATCACAGACAGGGTAAAATTGTAGGGGGTCTTCTTCTAAATGGCTTTTCTTTTTCTACGTGTGTAAACAGGTAGAGCTCTGGCTCCCATTCCCAGTCTGAGCCTTTCGGGAAGGTTCTCCCTAAGCATCAAGGCTCCATTTATCTTCTAAAGCCAGGCTCCAGATTCTCTTGAATAATCCCCCAAGAGTGAAGTCTCAACATTCCTTGCTTCTCCTCCCCTGATGGAAAACCCTGAGGCCCAGCATCCCAGGAGCGGTCCGTGCAGGGTGGCCCTGATCAGTGGGGAGTGTGATTTGAACAGCCACTGGCAAGGTGGCATATTTTGGGTGATGTGTGTATTGCCCACCACCCACAGTTGCTGGGAAATGCTACAGCCAACTTCTCAAAAGGAACTGCCCTGCTGATTTCTAAATAAGTTCAGTCTGGGTTGTCTGTGCCGTAAGCCACCTGTTAAGCCCCACATCCTACTGCTTGCTGTGGAACTCGGTGCTGACTGAGGGGTCAGAATGGCCATCAGTAACAGGTGAAAATCCTTATAAGTGCTGTGTGATGGAGCAAGGCCTGCTGGGAGAGGGGCTTTGTAATTCTGGCTTCTACTGCCAATGCAGTGACCTTTTCATGGGCTTAATCTCGGAGTCAATTCAAGTTTCCTAATGGCCTACCATGAACTTCCGAAGAATTCATGGGAGAGGAAGGTGGCTGCTAAAGGAAGATGAACCTCTGTTCCAGAATCTGCTGCGAGTCAGGAGCAGGAAAGTGACAGGTAAACATGCTTTTCTTGCTACAAGTAGCAACACTCAAACTTTGACTTAAATATGAAGGGAAATGTATGATCTCTCAACACAAATTTGAGGGGCAGCTGGGCTTCAGGCATGAAAATTACAGTTTCGTTCCTTCCATCTGTGGAGAGAGAATAAGCCGGCCCCCTCTTTGTGAAAGGAAAGCCGCTCAGGTTCTTTAGAGGTAATGCTTACCGAGGGCTCGGGTTTGAAGGCTAGCTCTGCCTCATTGAGACTTAGCCGTTAGTAATCGTTCCTCAGGGTTCACAAGGCTCCCCACCTCAGCTGAGGGCATGTCACAAAGATGACAGTCTTCTTAAGTCAGTTTAAGCATGCGGGCATTTTTTAATGCAATCCTCATTAAACATGCCGACAGCATTTTATCTGGAGCCAGACAAGTTGATAGTAAGGTCCAGCTGGAAAATAGTATTTAACAATAATGGGAAAACTGTGACCATGAAAAACAATAAGAACAATACCTTGATACCTACCGGGAATCCTAAGAAACCCTGAAGGCTGTGTGGGCAAAGAGCCTGGCACCGGTGCAGGAGGAGAGGAGTGGCCCAGCAGAGGAGAAACTAGCGCCCAGGAAGAGAGAGTGTTAGGCTTCACGGCTGGAGCCGACGGCTCAGGGCTGCAGGTGTTGAAGCCGCTCTGCTGCACGGAGGGCTTCGGCGTGTTCTGCTTCTTGGTTGTGTTGAAGCTCACACAGCCTGGGGCCCTCTTCCTAGCTGTTAAACTTTGCAGCCTTGTACGTTCTCTGTAAATCACACGTGTGTTTGCGTGCGTGCGTGCGCACGCGCACACACACACGAGTCATCTTCACATTCACCGTATTTTCAGTGACCTTAAGAAACTGTTGGCCCACTTCTCTCTCATATACACCTGCTGGCCTTACTTAATACCACAACTTAATGGACAGAAGAGCTGGGCTGTTATTTGTGTTCCTCCAGCGTGGCTTTGGGCTAACCGACGGCACTTTTCTCCAGCTGCACTTGTGAAACGTCCTGCGCGTGGCAGGAGTTATTTCCCTAGGTCCTTCCTTTCTTTGAACTGATCAGAACATTAGATTGGTCCTAAAATACAGAAAGAAATTTCAGCTCATAAGATAAACGGCGCATTGTCAAAAGGATTCTAAAAGACTATATTTAAACTGGTCCTGTCAAAAGGCTTCCTCGAGAAGGGATCGTATTAATTAATGGCGTGGCTTCTTGCTGACCCTAGACCAGCAGGGTGGTTATAAACGTTGTCTGTTTGTCTTACCTGTCCTGCGGCCCCCGTAGTCCAGCCATAGGAATAACTAAATGTCCTGGGGAAAACCCTACCCACCTCGAGGAGCAGGAAAGAGGGGGAAAGCCAAGTGAGAGACGGCCCCTCCTACTCACCTCTGCCCTCTCATGCTGCAGCCCACCTTCTCCAATCTGGGGCCAGGACCTCCCTCGCATCTTAAGGTGCCTGGTCAAGACAGAGGCACCCTTGGTGGGAGACAGGCAGCCTGCCTGAGGCCAAACAGGAGGCCTTGGTGAGCCAGACCCCCTTCTCCTTCAGCTCACGGTGAAACTCCGACTTGTGGGACTCCGACCTGCCCTCCTTGCAAGTGAGGATACACCCCCTGCAGGAGTGTGCCCGGGCTGCCTCAGCAAAGCGCCACAGACCTAGCAGTTTAAACAAAAGAACTTCATTCTCTCGCACTTCTGGAGGCTAGAAGTCAAGGTCAAGGTGTGGGCAGGGCCAGTTCCTCCTGAGGCCTCTCTCGGCACACGGACTCCATCCTCCCCGTGTCCTCACAGGGTGTCCCTCTGTGAGTGTCGTTGTCCTGATCTCCTCTTGTAAGGACACCAGTCTTACAGGATCAGGGCCCACCCATATGACCTCATTTGCCTTAGTCACCTCTTCAGAGGCCCGTCTCCAAGCACAGCTAGATTCTGAGGAACTGGGTGTTAGCACTTCAACATACGAATTCTGGGGGCACATAACTCAGCCCTGACAACCCCCAAGCTCCGTTTCCAGCAGAGCCGACTGCAGAGAAGGTGGAGACAGGAAGATTGAAGTGACCACGTTAGGCCACCACTCTCAAGGCCTCCCGTGGATGTCGGGGACTCGGCACTCTTCACTCCTGTAAACAGAAGCATCCAGAATACAGCCAGAGGCAACGTCTCTGCCCAGAATACACGCAGGAAGTGTGGGCCGCTCTGCAGCCAAAGGGCACGGCAAAGCAGTGCTTCCGTGCTGCTGGGACAGAGCCTGCAGCAGCCAGACACGGGCCACCCGGGAAGGACACAGCCCTCGCCAGGGCCGAAGGGCTCCCGAGACCGTGCAGGCCCAGCCTGCGAGCCGCGCATGGCCCTGTCCCCTGTGTCACTCAGAGGCTGGCTGGGACAGAGAGAGCTCAATATGAAGAATTGCGCATCAGGTAGCAGAGAGCTGAAGGGGCCAAAGGCTCGTGTCGGTATCACAGAGGCAGTGACTAGAGGATCAGCTCATCTCAGGGCTGTGGGGAAACAGGACGAGCTGAGAGGAGAGCCCAGGCGAGCCACCGCTGAAGCCTGCGAGGAGGGCCGCACGATGGCTCACTATAGAGAGACCCGTGGAAAAGGGTGCTGCCCCCTGGAGCTTGGGGGGCCTCTGCAGAGCTGGGATTAAGACCTCTGAGGGGAGCTGCGGCTGGCCGGTGCTGGCGTCTTCGAGGGAATCCCACGAGGCTAGGAAAAACAGCATCGTGGAACCCACCGCTGATGGCATCACCCCGTTGCTGCTAGGGTGAAGAAGCACGCTGTGGCGATGCCGGCAGGGCAAGAAGTCCTCCTTCCCCTCCAGTCTCGCAGCTGCTCTCCCGTCCTCCCCAGGGCAGAGCGTGACGCATGGGGGGGCTGGTGAAGCAGGAACGTCGTCCGCAGAATCTGAGCTCCAGCCGCTCAGAGCAGAGCTGCTCCTGCCACCAGCAGCGTGTTTGCAGAGTGAACAACAATTTAGAGAAGCTTATTATGAGGCGTCAGGGAGAATCTCCAGCCTATCATTTCATAGAAGATGGGAAGGGCAACACAGCACACTTCGCCGAAAGTCATGTGGTTTAGGCATTTGTGGTACAGAAGTTAACCTCAAGTATCCTTGCGTATCAGCACAAGGGGGCTGGGTCACTTTATTGACGTGATCTACAGCAGCTGAAATAAAGGGCGCAGGAGAAGTTCGTCTTAGATACCTGTTTGAGGACTTGCTAGAAATCCGCCCACTTCTCTGAGTACTTCATCCAGTAGAAGTGGTTATGACATCATGGCACAAGGAGTAGGGGCTGAGCTTTTCACGTTACCTACTGTTTATGATTCACAGTGTTTACCTGATAAGACGCTAGCAGTCAAAAGTAAGTGAAAGTGTTTCACAAATACTGGAATCTCACCCTGGACACCCAAGCTCAGTCACCATTTGCACCTTGTAATATTTCCTACCCAGACATAAAGAATTTTCGGTATTGAAATAGAAGCAAAATAACTCAGTAATTGCCACTTCCTCCTTCTTATGTTTCTTGCTCTGGGTCGCACATTTGGAGTGTGTTTTATACGACGTATGCGTTAAGTAACACCTGGGAGGTGCTAAATATATATTGAACAGCAATAGTAAAGGGACTTAACTCATCTTATGGAAATACTAGTAACCTCAGTGGGAGATTGAAATTGATATTAATAACATATGTCTCCAACGAAGTGTACAGAATCCTGGAGAAGTCAAGGAGTATTAGAAGCCACCAGACAATGTGGCACATCCTCCTAAAGCTTCACTTTAGTAAAAAGTTTGAAGGAAATAAAGCTTTTTTTAAAACAGTAAGCATAGGTCAGACACTGAAATTATAGAGTAAGATGAAAAATTTCATGTGGACTTTCAGATAGAATAGACTTGAAAAAATTTTACCCTTGATTCTGATGTCGTATCTCCAGGTCCTCATGTCTGAGTTTATTCTTCTCTGCTGTGGGGGACTTAATGAAGTTTTGGAAGTGGGGAAGGAAACTTGAATAAGTGAACAGTTTGTATTTTAAAATATTTGTGGGTTTAGTGCTTCAAGTGATACATACAGAAAGAAGGAAAAATCTAAGGATTTTTCCAAGTAAATTCTTCAAGGAATTGCTCCAATGTGTAGATAAGATATCTGCATTTAGCACTGTCAGTCACTATCAGACTTCACAAGTGGTGTAACATTTCCTTATCTGATCACATTCTTTGAATAAAAGCCATCTTTGCAGTAAATGCAAGACTAAACTTCAAAGCAAGACCACAGATGGACATAAATTTCTTATTTTTAATATCTTAATTGATATAGCTTAGTATGTACAAAATGATACATATAATAATATATATGTGTTGTAATAATTCAAAGACTTATAATACATAATTTTTAAATCCATGCATTCAGAGAACCAGGAACATAGCAGACCACAAGCGGTTTTATTGTCCAAGGTCTTTTTAAAGTTCTGTATAATGGCTAGGGTTTTGTAAGATCATATAAACACTGCATCTTCATTTAATTGTCTTGCCTCATGGTTATATAAAAGTGTTAATTTGCAGAGGACTGAGGCCACCTTTTACCATTTTCCTGCTTTCTCATTAGTTACCAGTGTTGGCCTCACAGCAGGTATTTACCTACCAATGAATAATAGCAGCTATAGCCAGTTAATCAGCGATCTCCCTGCAGTGCACGTGTTTGCTGAACATGCCTTCATAGTCCTTGGGTACGAAACTATATTTAAGAATTCAACGACTTCGTGACAGTTGTGTTACTCTAATTTCATGATCTGAGGATAAAAGTCTTTGTTCAGCAACATTTGAATAAATTCCACACAAATGGAACCCATAGTAAGTAAGCAAGTTTGACAGATTCTGCGGAACTAGTAGATATTTCTGTGTTGTGAACAGTTGCTTTAAAATAGAAGGAGGTATTTGATTTGACTTTTAGTTCCTGTTCCAAGTTGATGGCTTGCATTTTAGAATAAACTCGCCAATTGGAACATTTGTCTCCTCAGTAGGTTTGGTGTGTGTGTGTGTGGTTGCCATAAATAAAACCATAAAGCCGTATTGCTTGGTCTTGCAGGTGTGGCTGTGTACTTTAGTATGTCTGGAGACAATCCTTTGTGGCCAAATATTGGGACACACACAGTAAGTATTAGCGTATACTTCCTAGGACTGTAGGATGGAATACTCGAAATGGGGGCTCTTCCCCGAAACTTGCAATTATGGTTTCCTGTTCCCCAGATGTCCCCATTGTGACTTCTTATTCATTGTTTCCTGTCTGTTGTCAACCTGCCTATATGGATTTATCTCCTCCCTCTCATCTGCCTGGTTGGACTTCCCTGGGACCAGGACAGTAAGCACGCTGGAGTGGCTTTTGTAAAGAAAGGGCACTTTGTGGGCCAAGTCCGTGGCTGTTCGGTGAGGAGTGAGGAATAGCAGATAGATTGGATAAACGGGGTCCCCAGTACTGCCTGTGGAGACTCACGTTCCTGCCTGGAGTGCAGAAGTGAGGTGCTCAGCGCCGAGGACCACCCTGGGGAACTTGAAGGCTTGTCTCTTCCAGGTGGTGCCGGGTGGGGGTGGGGAAGTAGATGGAGCTCGGGGAGACTCCCTGCCTGTGCCGGCCCCACAGTCACTGGCGCCTGGAGAAGCTCTTGAAGGCGCTGTTGTAGGTCTTGTTGAAGGCCGTGTAGATCAGGGGGTTGGAGGAGGAGTTGGGGTAGCCGAGCCACAGGAAGACGCTCTTCCAGGTGGCGGGGATGTCACAGGAGCACAGGGGGCTGATGAGCTCCGTGGTGAAGAAGGGGATCCAGCAGAGCACAAACACCCCAATGAGGATGCCCACCATTAGGGCGGCTCTCTGCTCCTTCTGTTCTCTCCACGTGGCCCCTTCTGTCTGGAAGGTGACAGTGGCGTGGCGGACGGTGAACACCATCTCGGGCTGCCGAGCGGAGGCCTTCACCTGGAAAAGGTAAGCAGAGGCTTCAGGAAGAGCCGCCTCTTCACGCCTGCTGGGTCTGGGCGGGCTGAACCTAGATGCGGGTGGGCGTGAGGCCCGCACATCCACTTCAAGAGAACGTCCTCAGTTGTCCGGTGCAGGGACCGGGCAGCATGTGGGGACCACCCTCGGCTATGAAAACGTGCTGACAGAGCTGGGTGTTTGCTTACATCTTAGAAATGGAGGGAAAATAGGAACGTCTGCAATAATGCAACGACGATGGAGTCCCTGTTGCCGTCTGTTCAACAGGGAACAACAGAAGTAAGCAGGTCATGCGGTGTCTACAGTTTACGACCGCGGAACACGAGTAATCAGGAGCCCGCTAAATCCTTATCAAACCCCATACACGCAGGACCCAGTACTCCAAAATCTAGAACTTTCTGGGTTGCTGTGAATCCCCTCTAAAAAGTTAGAATTTTCTAGAACTTTTCTTCTGGTATACGGTTCCTACTGCTGTGCTTCCAGAACATATTGTACTGTTTGGGACAGTTCACTCACCAGGATGTTTATCTCCCTGTTTATTCTGTGTTCCGCCCCCTCCCCCGACTTTTATGGAAAACAGAGGCTCTAAACTCAGAGTCCCTCCACGTAGGTTCTCTCAAGTCCTCTGGAAGGCAGGTTCCCACTGAACTACGTTCTCCAGCTTCACACCCCTTCTCTAAGGGGGTGGAATTCCTGGGAAAGGAAGCTCTGTCCTCCATTCCAGCCCTATTTTTTAGATCTTTGGGGAACTGGAATAAGGGGTGTCTGATGATGAGGCCCCCTAAGTATAAGGAAATTGCAGTGGGCTGATTTGCTAAGTGAGCAAATTAGTTGCTCCAGTCACAATGTGGGACAGTTTCTGGGTCGATCAGTCATTCACTAGTGGTGAGACTACCTTGACATTAAATCCTCTTCTTCCCAACTCCAGCCTCCTGTGACCCCCGTACGCTTGAAAAGGAGAATTACCCAGCTCGCGCCCCAGCAGCTTCCCTATCGTATAGAGTAAGTGAGCTGAAAATAGGAACACTATAGTTAAGGGAATGTTAGCTCATGTATGAATTATTAAATTTATGTGATAGCCTTCCTGTCATCTGTTTGAAAAACAGTGAAACCCCAAGCATTATACAATTAAACAGAAGATCGTGAATATTGAAACAAATAGTTCCTTTTTCTGCAACCCTTAAAAGCACATATAAAATAAGAAGTGAAAATTTCTCTCTCCCAGTCTCACCCCTGGATGGAACCATAGTTACCTTTCTTATTTATTAGTGTATATCTGGGAATGCATTTCATGGAGTTAATTTATAGAAATGCAAACACAGTTTTAGTTTCAATTTTCAGCATAAAGAAAATAGGGAAAACTACCCATTTCCTTAATAAAACTCAATCCCAAAATGGCATCAAGGCAGCCATTTCCCAAAGATGGCAATGGAAGAATAATTCTGGTCCTGACTCTTAAATCCCTAAGAAATTCTCCTTCCTTTCAGACCTTTTCGCTGCTAAGACTGGCCGCTCAGGGTTGTGACGCCATTGTGACCACCCGTTAATTCTCTATAGCACACCTGGTGTAAAAGTGGAACATTTAAACCAGACTCAAAGGCCCTGGGGTAACAGTAGAAATAAATACAGCAACACATAACTAGATATTCTGGCTTTTGAGCTATGACACACTCTAGGGAATCTCTCCACCCCTCCCGTCCCCGCTCCCTGTCTGCCTTCCCTGTGGTCAGTGCCTTTTCAGGTTGACTCCAGAAGCCCATGCTTAGTCCTTTAGATACTCAGATTCCAGTGGCAAGACACAGTGAGCCCCACGATTGGACTACCAGTGTATGACCAGTCTTCTATGAAGGGTGAGATACACCCCCAGTGCTACACGTTCTATTAGTAGGAGTTTGCTCTTGCATAATGGAAAAAGCTGCAAAGTTTCCATTCTGAGGAGCCGTCTTCTCTCCTAATGATTGACACTGAGAATGTCTGCCTCTTTTGAGACTCTGCTGGTACCTTCAGACACAGTCCTGACCTGTATCCAAAGGAGCTGCCGTATCAGAATGTAGCACGGTACCTCATCATTCGTCCGAGAGACACAGGATCACAGGGTTGGTGGTTTTCCAGGTGTAGCGTAGGATATGAATATTTCTATAGCCCAAGTATTATAAGACAGTTTTATGGAAACCCATCACTTCCAATCTTGGTCCTCGTAAGGGAATGTTAAGTGCCGTTAAGTGTGGGCCTGCTTGTGTGGGCATTTGGCAGCTGTACTATGAAATCCTGGATTCTTCCAGTATAAAGTACCCGGGTTCTTATGAGCTGTTGCCAAACATAGCATGCATTCATTGTATCTACAAGAATTTTCCACTGTGTGATAGTTCTAATGTTGCATAAGTGTACTCTTGAAGACTTCCCAGTTACTTTATTCCTAAGCTTGTCTTCAGGATGATTTCTCTCTGTCAGTAGGACCCCCAGGCATTCTACCCACCGTCCTTTTCACTGAGTTCTTAGCGCAACACTCTGGGAGCACATTCGCGGGGCCCCTTTCCAGCAAAGAATCTAAATTCATTTTTAACAGTTCCTTTAATGTTCCATGGGGTCTTCTCCCACTTCGTAGAATTCTATTTTGAATTCCAATTAAACTTTTTTTCCTAAATACATTGTTTTTATGGTTTGCTTTGAGTAAGGAATTTTCATAGGTTAGAGAACTCCATGTTTCTCAGAAAAGCACACTCTCTATGACCTTGGTGAGAAACGTTGAGCATTTTATGGGTCCCTCTCTTGTGTGTGTGGCATTCAATACCAGCTCCCTCGGAGAGAGTGTCATTGGTCTGAAGTGGCTCTTCCGGGACAGCAGAGGCTCAGCTGCGGGAGGGGCTTTGCCGTTGGGGAGTTTCGGGCTCCCGATGCTGGCAGGTGGTTGATTTGGCTGCTCACCCTATGGCTCTCTGACTTACAGACTCCTTAGCTCTTTGCTCATCGACGACTGCAATAAGGCACTTAATCAAGTCTGGAGAATAGACTCTGTTGATTACTCTGTCAATTACTCATCATGGTCATTAGTAGATTCGCAGAAAGAGAGGTAATGGGGCAAAAAAAGGTGAACATTCAAGCCAAATTGCACCTTTCCCATCTATCTTCGAAGTGCTATATCATTTAAAGCACAAACCTCACAATTTAAGATTCACATGAAAATATTTTCTAAGTGAACACTTAGCCTCACATCTCCAAATAAGCGAATTTTGGGGGGGGACATGTACCTATGAGTTAGACTTCTCATTCTTCCAAAATGCTTATGTGTTAAGTAACTATTTACTGGTTAATCATAAATCTAGCATGTTCTTTTATTTCCTCAAACTATTCTGCTTCACCTCCCTATTAATATCGCAGATAATCAATAGATTATCATCAGTAGTGCGTATTGAAATTAAGGGGTGAAGACTCTTACCTTGGAAGTGTGGCTTCAGGTGATTTGCAGGTGAGATCAGGTCACTGTCACGATGTAAGATGTACTGATGAGTCAGGATGTTCAAGCTAGAAATGATCTTACCCATTTAAGGAGGGCTCCACGAGGGGCAGAATAAGAACGTCCCCACAAACTTAGCAAAAGACCAGCTATTCTGTAGCTGTGGCAACAAAGAGCCTTGCTACTTGCTTAAACCCCTTCAGTGGATCAAGGACAGTGCAGCTCTGTGAATATACACCTGCAAACCAACCAGTCGGTGTCAGCCCTCACTTCTGAACGTCAGCCAGTTAGGGCAGGACTCACCCCAGTAAGTGCATCTCTGAGCTGCAGTCAACCAACAGCAGTCTCACGCAGTAACCCCACTCTGGGGGTGTCAGCTCACTGCTCCCCTCCATGTCCTCCAGTCCCTGAACTCAACGCTGTCCCCAGTCCCCATAGATGATGGGCATTCTGCTCTGTCAGATGGTGCCTGACAAGTGTAGCTTTCTCTTACTATATAGTAGGGAGTATTTTTATTTCAGATACTGTGTGGTGGTTGTATCATCCTTGGACATTCTAGAGAGTCTACCGAGATCATTTTGTGGATCCTCCCCAGGATCCTCGGACTGCAGGTGCATTCACTGTACCCCTGACTCCAGTTGCCTTTGGATCTGCAGATGCACATCATTCTCAGTGAGCTGAGTTCCAGCCAGCTCCACCGGGCTCTTCTCACTCTGTGTGTTTTGTTATACAAGGATTGTAACCAAGTGTCTTTGAATAAGATCATTCAGCTTAGGTCTTTGTATCAAGTAACTAGACCTTTGTTTGAGAGGTGCACCATTTGGTAATTGACTTATGTTTTTTGTGTAAGGCTATTAGATCTCTTGTCTTGGAGGTATACCATTTAGTGAAAATTTTTATGACATAACCTACTTACTGTATTGTTGCTTTCTTTGTTTTTGCTGTTGTTTGTCTAAATATGCAAAGCCTTGTTTACATAGGTTTGTTTGTTTTTTGTGCTGGAATACCTTTTTTTTTTCTGTTGAATATGAAAAGGATTGTTCTGTAAGGCATTGGCTTGATAAGCTCTAATCCATTCCAAGGAAGATCTGAAGGCTAATGATTTGGGGACTGTTAGACTTATGACCAATTTGTGAAAAAGCAGTTGATCAAACTTTGCTTTGGGTTCTTCACAAAACTTAGTGAGGGCATTTGCTATCTTGTCAATTTATGAAAAAAATGTCACCTTGTCTAGTTGGTATTCCAGCTCATTGGATTGGTGGTCATATGGCCCCCTCTTGGCCTGTGGTCAAGGATTTGAGACACCATTCACAAGCACAAACTGTTGGCCACCTGTAGTGGCCTTTTTCTTGTGTGTCATGGTTTGTCTAAGTCAAGGTCGCAACCTTCTCCTTTGTGAACTTCTATTTCCTATTTTAAATTGCACTATAATGCTAATTCTTGCATTTCTCTTGATAAATGTGAAAGAAAATTTTTTTACTTAATGAGGAATTTCTGAAAGTCAAAATCAATAAATTAACATATTTAAGATCAACTCTAGAAAAATTAGAAGACAAACACTAAACAGTTGAGAGTCAGCTTCTTTAGTTCTGCTAAGACCTTAAAACAAAATTCTAACTCTAAGTTAGTCTCAAAGATTTTGTAACTTTCCAAAACCTCCCCACCTTGCACATCTACATTTCCCATATTTCTACTCAGCTTTACCTGACCTCCTAAATGAACTATCCTTTCTTCAGGGATTTTCTCAGGAAAAACAAAATCACATTGCCAGACAAGAAGTCAAATCTATAGAATTTCAGTTAAAACCTTGGTCTAGAGCTAAGATATAGGCTATAATTAAGAATTTTTCTAAACTTCAGGGAGAAGGGCAAAAAATTGCTGTAGAATTTAGACTTCCTCTCCCGTTGCGGAGCACAGGCTCCGGACGCGCAGGCTCAGCGGCCACGGCCCACGGGCCCAGCCGCTCTGCGGCATGTGGGATCTTCCCGGACCGGGGCACGAACCCGTGTCCCCTGCATCGGCAGGCGGACTCTCAACCACTGCGCCACCAGGGAAGCCCGAATTTAGACTTTTTTTAAGAGTATTGAACAAAATTCTTATTGTCCTGGACTACAGATCAGCAGCAACTAGTTAATTAAAATCTCCCTCAGATGAGGAAAAGTATTTAAAACCAGAAGGATAGAAAAGAGAAGAGCTATATAACCCAGCTGTGGAAATTTAAAATATAAAATACATAAAGCAAGTTCAGAAGGCTTTTTTTAAGAGAAGATTAAATAAGAATTCAAAATTATAAACTAAGTATAGAAAATAGACTTCAGAAAACTTTCAAGCAGTATTCTGATGTAAACCCAACAGCTGAAGTATAATCTTGTCCTGTCTTTCTATAAATGGGCTCAAACCTGAATTAGGGAATTTAATAAGAAAAAATAAATTTAAATGTGAAATTGCCAATTTAGAAAATATCCAATATGGGGCTAGACATTGCCATATATCCTTAGAAAGTAAATAATACAAGATATGGCTCTCTAGATAAAACATTCAAAAGCACCTCTGTTTTCAAAGATTTGGGAGCCTAGACAAGAACACCTGTAAATATTGTCAGCAGAAGAATCCTTGAAAGAATCAATGTCCCCTATTGGCTAAAAATCAAAATGACAACTATCTAAAATCTGTCCAGTGAAGTCACTCCACGGGAGATATTATCACCCAACAACTTCCTGTCCTTCTAAACTTCTAAGGGGAATTGCCTATAATTACAGATGTGCAACAGTACAGCTTTCTTGTTTATATGGGTGTCACCATAACTACCATTATCCCCACAATTATAAAACAATAGATCCTTCAGCCTAAAATTTTAAAGTCATCTGAAAAGGAAACATGCAAATCAACTTGTAATAAGTTTTAAAAAATTGAAAACAATGATTGGTTGTACAGATGCTGAAATAAGACCATGAGAGACAGGTTTATGGTGTGGCTATTTAAAGGGCTTAAGGGAAAGTAGACCTTAGTTAATACAAAAATTCAAGCAGTGAAAATCTTTAACAATCCTGTGTGCCAACTTGTAACTGATATTTCAGGATCATTATCAGAATACTTTAGTTTCTGTAACACAACTGCAAATTTAATAAGTAGAACCCGCTTCCAGATAAAATGTACTGCTGTCCTTACACATTATGAGATTATAGCTGGTCTGTACATGAAAATGTGTACACTGTATATAATTCAAGACATTACTGAAGAAATAGCAATGATCCTGGAGTCCTTATGGACAAAAGACACCACAGACAGAAAGATTAATTAGACCAGAATGCATGAGAGTCCAGATTGATTCTTCCTAGGTTATCATGAATGTGCCTTTTTGTACCAATGTGAAAAGGCTGGGCCGTACTCCAGGTGGATTAATTCAACCACGTGACACCTGTCTAAGAACTATTGCCTACTGAAGCCCACCCCTTAATTCAGTAATTAAGGCTTTGACTCCTTGCCTCAGAGAAATTACAGGCATCAATTAAACTAGTGTCAGCACATCTTCAGAACTTATATTAAGCCTTTGAATCTTATGTTACCATATGTAGTAAATCCCCATTGCTAACTGAAACCAGCCAACATTTTTCTACTGATTGGTTCACCGTGATTCAGTATCTGTTGTCCAGAGCTTTAAAGGCTTCTGCACAGCGCTGTTCTGACAGACGGATATGTTGATTGCTGTGCAGTCTGAACATCAGGTCTCCACAGATGAAACTTCATCTTCAAGGAGAAGCAACAACAGTGGTGACGATCTGGACAGTCCTCGATGGTCTCTCTTGAAGCTTTGGCTGAATGAGGACCCAGATCAGGGGGATGAAAACTAAACTTAGGGCGAGTCTGCGTGTTCCGCAGCCTGGGTCCAGTCTTGAACGTACTCTGTCGGTCAAGGGCAGTTCCTCTCAGGGGACTTGGTCTTGCAAGCCGTGCCAGTCCCTCACTTCTGAAATTCAGGCATCCACGGACGGACTCACTCCAATAAACTCCCACTGGAGTAACGCCCAGCAAACAAAGCTGCTCATACAGACGATGTCAACCCACTCAGACCTCGAAAGTGCCGCAGTCCCTTACACTGGCAAGGCACAAATCCAGCTCTGTCTTCACGTCAGCTCTTCAGTAGTGGCTTCATCAGACTTTGTCAAGGGCGCAAGGCCTGCCTCTCTTGTGTTTCCTGTTTTCATCTTGGTATCTGACAAGGGTTAGGCTTTCAGTATGTATTTGAATAAAACTCTGAAGATACAGAACAGGGAAGAAGTGTTGTGTTTCCCTAGGTAACATAGCTAGTTGGTGGTAAAACTGTATTTAGAAACGTTGGCACCTGCTACCACCGAGAAGTCAGGAAGCCTGGTTTTTAATTAACCCTTCACAGTAACATGAGGACAGAGGCAGTGCCGCATTTTATGCAGAGCCCTGGATCACTTAGAGGCTTTGCAAAGCCAAGGGACCCATTTTTGAAAGCTATCCGGCAGAGAAGGAACATGAAACAATGCTTTCCTTCTGCTCTCTCCAAAGCTGAGCAGTGAAAACCCCTCTTCCTTCCACACTAAGCCCTCTGAGACAGAAGTATAATTGCTTTTCCCTTCTAAAGCTGTTTGGTATTAATTATAAATTGTGTTTACCTGGATAAGCACCCTGGCAGAAGAGGATCTGTGTAAGGAGGGCCTTGGTGGGCAGCCAGCCTCCTGTTCCTGACCTGGAATCGGGGTGGATGCACACACACGGGCACTCCAGGCAGTTTGGCAGCACTCTTACCCATCAGCACTCTGTGTCCAGTTTAGAAATCTAACAGGTCAGGGTTTCCCAGATTTGGCACTATTAACATTTTGGTCTGAATAGTTCTTTGTTGTTCAGGGTGTCCTGTGTGTTGTACCACGTTTAGCAGCATCCCTGCTCTCTACACGCTAGATGCCATTAGTACCCTGTCCCCAAGTCTTGGTAATCAAAAACATCTCCAGACATTCCAGATGTTCCCTGGGGTAGGGGAGGGTAATTTGGGTGAGACTTTTGTTCTAGATAAAAGGACAGGTGCCCTCTGACCCCTTTTTCCTTCTTGTTTCTAGAATGATGCCCTCCCCTTTCTCCCATACCTACACCTCTGGTTCCTCTAAGCTTGACTGACTGGTTATACTTGGAATTAGCTACTGACTCGAAAAATACAATCATATTGCAATGTTCACAATGCATGTCTCTCTCACTAGGCCAGACTCTTCATAGGCAAAGATGATGTCTTTATCATTCCTTGACCCCTTGCAGCAAGCCTGTAGTATGTGCTCAGTGTGCTTAATTGAATTTCCTTTGTTGTCCCAGAACCAGTAACAGAAATGGGTGCTGCATAGTATTCTGATCTAACGTAAATGTGTGAAGCAGGTTCAAGGGATCACCCTTGGCAATGAGTGCGGTAAGGGGTGGGCAGCCTGCACAGCCGGTGGATTCATGTGAACTCTTATGGTCCCTGAATCTTGAATCATAGGGTCAGATTACCAAGAGTGAACAAAAAGCAGGAAAGCGTGGATGGAGAGAAGATGAGAAAAGAGCCCTCACAGGTGCTGTAGCAGTTGCCGTACCTTAAATGCCACTTGTAAAGAGCTGGGGAAGTGTCTGCCTTAGCGTTTTAATTTCCTCCTGCAGCTTTACTCATGTCCCGGGAGGCAAGCAAGTGGTCCTCAGCTGCACGGACAGTCTGATCAGGGGTGGGGACAGGCCCAGAAAGCAGCACCACAGGCAGTGGGTGCATATAACAAGGGCAGAGGCTCTGAGACAGGTGTAAACAGTATCTTTAACCTTGCGTGAGGACAGGAGGATGCTGGGCACGACAGTAACCCAGGAGATACCACACTTCGCAAAATTAATTGGCAAAGAGAAAATAGACTGGGTTGAAACACTAACCTGCTTTGCCTGATGTATGGCAGTCTTCCTGCCAAGTCAGATGACCGTCCCTCCCTTCCCACCTCCTCAAACACCCCCCACTGTAAATGCAGGAAGCTGCACTTTTCTCTAGTGCAGCCCCAGACACCAACTTCCTCAGGCGTTCTAAAGGATGTTATAGATCCATAGAATTTTCAAGCCTAGTGGGACCCTGTAGAATTATGTAGTCCAGATCCCTCGTTTTATATATAGGGAAAGAACCCATGAGAGATGACCTGCTCTGTGAATCTGAGCATGTCAGAGCAGAGTCTGTGATGCTTTCTTTCTCTCTCCCAGTCTACCTCCGTCCCTTCCCCTCCAGCCCCCACCAAAATACTAAGAAGTCCCACTTTCTATGGATGTGTGGGGAGGTGTGCTGGGGATGAGGCCTGTGCAAATGCAAGCAAAGTTTTTTAAGAATCACGTTAACACCCACCTCCACAGCTTCGGAAACGGGGGAGACGCTGTTGGCCTTCCAGGGGCCCACGCGGAACTTGGCCGCCTTGTAGATCTTCCAGTATACGAAGAGCACCACGCAGAGCGGCAGGTAGAAGGCGCCCACGGTGGAGAACACGGTGTAGGAGGGCTCGCGGCTCACCTGGCACTCCTCGCTGCCCTCAGGGTAGGTCTCCCCCCAGCCGAAGAGCAGCGGGGCTAGGGAGAGGACTGCGGAGAGCGCCCAGGTGAGCGTGATCGTTGCGTTGGAGATGCGCTTGCGGGCACGGAGCGTGTATTCCAGGTGACGGGTGATGGACCAGTAGCGGTCCAGCGCGATGGCCGTCACACTCCAGATGCTGGCCGTGCGGCAGAGCACGTCGCATGCGATCCAAAGCTGGTACAGCCGCCGGCCCAACTGCCAGCGGCGCCCGGACGGCTCGTGCACCAGGCTCAGCGGCATGAGAGCAGCCACCAGCACGTCCGAAATGGCATGGATGCCGCCAGGTGGTGCGGAACGCGATGGGACGTGCGCACGCGGAGAATGGTCGCCAGCACCAGCAGGTTCCAGGCGAGCGTCGCGGCCACCAGGAAGCCCAGCAAGGTGAGGACGAGCACGCCGAAGACGGAGACCAGGGGCAGACTGGCGCGCGGGGGTCTTCGGCGTCGACGCTGCGGTTGGTCTCCAGAGGGGCGGGGGTGGGGAGGATAAAGTAGGTGAGGTTCGGCGGCAGATCCATGTCTGGGCCAGGAGACGGGCTCGCCGGTGTGCGGAGAAGGGGCGCTCGGGAGGAGGGGTGGTGACCACTGTGTCGGAAGCCACTCCGGATGTTTGTCACCTCTGGCCAGTGGCAGGGTTTCTGCAGAGTGTCTTGGAGTTTGCCCGGACCCCCCGCCAGCGAGCCTCCGTGGAAGACGGTGTGTCGGAGAGGAGAGGAGGGCGCTGGGCTGCGAGCCGCGGCGGGTCTGAATCCCTCAGGCGCTGGGAGAGCAGAGGCGAGGGGCTGTGTCTCGCAGCCGGGGCACGTCTAAGCTGTCACATGACCAGGGCTCTTCGCCTCGGCGGAGACAGCAGTCTGGTCGCCCAGAGTCGGGCATCTCCCAAGTGGAGGAGGAGCTGGGCGCCCCTGGAGCGTGTGGGCGCCGAGAGACGGGCTGGTGCGTCAGAGCGGCAGTTCTCGCGGCGCGGCCTCCCTTCCCGCCCCTCTCGCCCGCGGCGGCAGCGGGCTGCAACCTCAGCTCCGTGCTGGGGAAGCCAAGCAGGGACCTGCTTTCTGGGTCCTGCCTTCTGTTGTTCGCCCGCCCCTTCCCCGCCCCGTCTGGGGCTGCGGCTCCGGCTCCGGAGAGCGAATGCTGGCGCGCCCACCCAGACCTGGCTTACCGAGCTGGGGATCCAGCCTACGTAAGGCATCAGCTGATAAGGCCGCCTCGCGCCCGGGGTTCGCGGCGCCAGCGCTGGCGCTGTCCCCGGTGCTGTCCCCGCCCCAGCGCGCTAGGCTTGGTGCTGTCCATGGTGCTGTCGCTTCTCCCCGAAATGAGTTCCCCCGGTGGAACAAGTTTACCAAAGAACTTTCCTTGAAACGTTCCTCTAGCCACCGCCTACCCACGTCCTTCTAGGGGCGGTCTGGATACCTTGAGCGGGTTCTTAGCTTTCCACAGGTCTTAACCTTTGCTACGTGTGTTCCCAGTTAAGGGTCTAAGATGATTTCGCTGGCTTTTTTTGCTCTGGATGAGTTCAGTGCATGATTGCGTTCTTACACAACACCTGGTTCTTCCCTTCAAGGATTGCTTTCTTTCCAGGAGAAAAAGCAAGATAGCAGTTGCTGCTGCCCTAGAGGTAGCTGAGGTATTGGAGCTAGAACGTTTAACCCGTTTCCTCCGAGTCACAGAGAAGGTGCACAGTCTCCAGTGCGTTCTGTCACGTTTGCTTTTTGCAAAGGGAAAAGCTGGATACAAGTTGCCATGAAAGCTCCATCTCACTCGCAGAAAGAGAGGGCGCGCGTAACTCTTCCCCACACACACTCACATGACCATACACGTATCCACAGCAACTGAGAAAATATCAAAAGTTCCTACCCAGAAGCTGTGACGAAAAATAGACACATGATATAGCAAGATATAATAAATTAAAATCAGGAAAGTGAGATGACAGAAAGGAAAGCAAGGTGGCATTAAGCTTTCCTTTTTTAAAAGTACATACAATGGGTGTCATGGAATCCTGTACATTTACAAGTGGTTGGCCACAAATTTGGTTGGAAGCTTTTTAGCTATTTGAACATGAGAAAAATGTTTTGTTACAAGATTCCATTTCTAACAGAGTAAAACAAGCATCAGGAGACTGCGCTGAGAAGAGAGAAGCTCCTCCACTGGAACCCAGAGGAGAGGACACTGTTAGGAAATGTTGAAGAGAATGTTATTCATTAAATAAAGATTGTTCGCAGAGCCGCTTCACCAAGTATCTCGTAAAAACAGCTGACAGTGGCTGCTTTGCTCACTGCTACTCTGTGTGGCTCTAGTCAGGGGGCCGACGTGCTCATTTAGAGCACATCCCCTTTTTGGAGTCACAGAACTAATTAGAATGAGATGTAAATGATTGATCCCCTTCTTTCGGGGAAAAAAAAAAAGGTCTGAACAATTCTGCATTCCGTTTCCAGGGCCCATGACCAGGAGGAGTGGATGAGCTGCATTTCTGGTAGTCAGGCCTTGATGATGATACCTCTCAATACAGAGCTTGGAAGGCATCATGGGCTTGAAATTATATCCCATGCCCCGCCCCCCTCCCGCAGCACTGCCTGGCACAGCTGTCTGTACTGATAGTGAAGTGAGTAGCTGTCCAATAAGGGACCGAGCCGGGGATAACTGAGTATACTGTGTGCAGATCAGAGCATCATAAACTTAAGAACTGAATGGAACGTTCTAACAAAGAAGAGATCCAATGGAGTATTTCCAGAAGAACCAAATTCTGTTGAGAAATTCTGGTTTATCTTCTTATACAGACACAAAGGAAAAATCAGAGCATTTCAGCTTTTTAATCCTAAAGCATGGTCACACTTTCAGCTTGAAAAAATGCAAACAGGTGTAAAACTCCCATCTGCCATAAAGCACCTCTGAAATGCCAGTTTTGAGGAAAACACTTTCTTTTTTACCACCTATAGGCTGAACTGTATCCCTTCTCTCTTAAAACTCACGTGTTGAAGTCCTAATCTCCAGTACCTCAGAATGTGACTGTATTTGGAAATAAGACCTTTAAAAAGATGATTAACATAAAATGAGGCTGTTAGAGTAGCTCTAATTGCATCTGACTGGTGTTCTTACAGGAAGAGGAAATTGGACACAAAGAGACACCAAGGATGTGCGCGCACAGAGGAGACAACGTGAGGGCACAGCAGAAAGGTGGCCATCTGGAGCCAAGGGGGAGGCCTCGGGAAACCGCTCTTGCTGACACCTTGCTTTTGGACTTACAGCCTCCTGAACTGTGAAACTGAAAGGAAATTTCTGTGGCTTAAGCCACTGCATGGTATTTTGATATGGCTGCTCTGGCAGATGAATACACCATCCAGCAAAAGATACTTGCAAAAGGGCTTCCCTGGTGGCGCAGTGGTTGAGAGTCTGCCTGCCGATGCAGGGGACACGGGTTCGTGCCCCGGTCCGGGAAGATCCCACATGCCGCGGAGCGGCTGGGCGCGTGAGCCATGGCCGCTGAGCCTGTGCGTCCGGAGCCTGTTGCTCCGCAACGGGAGAGGCCACAGCGGTGAGAGGCCCGGGTACCGCAAAAAAAACACACAAAAAACAAGAACAACAAAAGATACTTGCAAAAGATGCAACCAGATTACTAAATAAGTAAGGTGCCATGCTGTGTGGTGGTTTTACAGACATATTAACAAATTATAGGACACCTACTAAAACATGTCTTTATAAAACATACTCTGTGGTCATTCTAGCAATAATTAGATTGCAGGCTCAATTGCCTATTGAAGTTACTTACAGTTTGTGATTAAGCCAAATAAACACATAGAAAACTGCTTATTTTACGTTTTCTCGTTTTCTTAGTGGGAAAGTATGCATCTGTTTCATTCAAGTAGGAGCTGATTCTGAACTAAAAGTTTGAAAGTAAGAAAAAACTGGAAACACAGAACAGAACCTTATTCTACCCCACTTGCAAGGATCTGATGGGTAAGATTATTCCTACCACAATTTTATGAAATCAATAATTCGTTAAAAGGTCATTCTTATTATATAAAATCTATATTATATACCAGGCATTAAATAAGTGTCCCTGTATGATCATACCACAAAAATTTTGTGAGAAATTGTTATCCCTATTTTATAATTGAGGAAACTGAACCTTGGAGATAAAGTAACTTGCCCCCAAATCACGTAGTATTTGAACCTGAGTGTGACTACAAGCCTGTGCTCTTTTTTTTTTTCTCATCACCAACCATTTATATTGTGTATTTCATCTCTTTTCATAAGTGTCAAAGGGAAAAAAACAACAATACCACCAAATGCTAGCAACCTCTCATCCTTAACCCTTCAGATAGAGGGAAACGCTATCACTAATAAAAAGAGTAAGTGTATTGTTCACATAACCATTACATGGAAATGTCTGTTCTCTCATAACTTGGATGTTTAAGGTTGGATTATGGAAGCTGAAAGTGTTCACTAACATTACAAACACAGGGCTGTGGCAGTAGGCCTGGTGCATAATCACATGGATAAACTCCTTTCACTTATAGGATCAGGACAACTCACGTTTTCATCTTCACATAACAATACAGACCTGTGCTTCATTTTATAATCACAGTATGATGACCGTCTCTGAATACAGAAGAATCATAAGGCGTAGAACGTCAGTATTTCCTGGGTCTTGGGCTCATTATACCTCTGAGGGCATACCAGAATGAAACGGCTTGGTGGACCAAACATTACCACATTTTAGGAACAGGCTGAAGTAAGACAAATAACTTCAAAAATTCAGTTGAGAAACAAAGCTCTATAAGACAAACATCAGCAAATTAGCTGATGATAAAGCAATATTGCCATTCCACCAAAGAAGCTTCTTTATAGAACCTTGTACCAGCCACATTCTGGGGTGATTTTTTTTTTTTTAACATCTTTATTGGAGTATAATTGCTTTACAATAGTGTGTTAGTTACTGCTTTATAACAAAGTGAATCAGTTATACATATACATATGTTCCCATATCTCTCCCCTCTTGCGTCTCCCTCCCTCCCACCCTCCCTATCCCACCCCTCTAGGAGGTCACAAAGCACCAAGCTGATCTCTCTGTGCTATGCGGCTGCTTCCCACTAGCTATCTATTTTACGTTTGGTAGTGTATACATGTCCATGCCACTCTCTCACTTTGTCACAGCTCACCCTTCCCCCTCCCCATATCCTCAAGTCCGTTCTCAAGTAGGTCTGTGTCTTTATTCTTGTCTTACCCCTAGGTTCTTCATGACATTTTTTTCCCTTAAATTCCATATATATGTGTTAGCATACGGTATTTGTCTTTCTCTTTCTGACTTACTTCACTCTGTATGAAAGACTCTAGGTCCATCCACCTCATTACAAATAGCTCAATTTCGTTTCTTTTTATGGCTGAGTAATATTCCATTGTATATATGTGCCACATCTTCTTTATCCATTCATCCGATGATGGACACTTAGGTTGTTTCCATCTCCGGGCTATTGTAAATAGAGCTGCATGAACGTTTTGGTACATGGCTCTTTTTGAATTATGGTTTTCTCAGGGTATGTGCCCAGTAGTGGGATTGCTGGGTCATATGGTAGTTCTATTTGTAGTTTTTTAAGAAACCTCCATACTGTTCTCCATAGTGGCTGTACCAATTCACATTCCCACAAGCAATGCAAGAGTGTTCCCTTTTCTCTACACCCTCTCCAGCATTTATTGTTTCTAGATATTTTGATGATGGCCATTCTGACTGGTGTGAGATGATATCTCATTGTAGTTTTGATCTGCATTTCTTTAATGATTAATGATGTTGAGCATTCTTTCATGTGTTTGTTGGCAGTCTGTATATCTTCTTTGGAGAAATATCTATTTAGGTCTTCTGCCCATTTTTGGATTGGGTTGTTTGTTTTTTTGTTATGGAGCTGCATGAGCTGCTTATAAATTTTGGAGATTAATCCTTTGTCAGTTGCTTCATTTGCAAATATTTTCTCCCATTCTGAGGGTTGTCTTTTGGTCTTGTTTATGGTTTCCTTTGCTGTCCAAAAGCTTTTAAGTTTCATTAGGTCCCATTTGTTTATTTTTGGTTTTATTTCCATTTCTCTAGGAGGTGGGTCAAAAAGGATCTTGCTGTGATTTATGTCATAGAGTGTTCTGCCTATGTTTTCCTCTAAGAGTTTGATAGTCTCTGACCTTACATTTAGGTCTTTAATCCATTTTGAGGTTCTTTTTGTGTATGGTGTTAGAGAGTGATCTAATCTCATACTTTTACATGTACCTGTCCAGTTTTCCCAGCACCACATATTGAAGAGGCTGTCCTTTCTCCACTGTACATTCTTGCCTCCTTTATCAAAGATAAGGTGACCATATGTGCGTGGGTGTATCTTTGGGTTTTCTATCCTGTTCCATTGATCTATCTTTCTGTTTTTGTGCCAGTACCATACTGTCTTGATAACTGTAGCTTTGTAGTATAGTCTGAAGTTAGGGAGCCTGATTCCTCCAGCTCCGTTTTTCGTTCTCAAGATTGCTTTGGCTATTCGGGGTCTTTTGTGTTTCCATACAAATTGCGAAATGATTTGTTCTAGTTCTGTGAAAAATGCCAGTGGTAGTTTGATAGGGATTGCATTGAATCTGTAGATTGCTTTGGGTAGTAGAGTCATTTTCACAATGTTGATTCTTCCAATCCAAGAACATAGTATATCTCTCCATCTATTTGTATCATCTTTAATTTCTTTCTTCAGTGTCTTATAATTTTCTGCATACAGGTCTTTTGTCTCCTTAGGTAGGTTTATTCCTAGATATTTTATTCTTTTTGTTGCAATGGTAAATGGGAGTGTTTTCTTGATTTCACTTTCAGATTTTTCATCATTAGTATACCGGAATGCCAGAGATTTCTGTGCATTAATTTTGTATCTTGCTACTTTACCAAATTCATTGATTAGCTCTAGAAGTTTTCTGGTAGCATCTTTAGGATTCTCTATGTATAGTATCATGTCATCTGCAAACAGTGACAGCTTTACTTCTTCTTTTCTGATTTGGATTCCTTTTATTTCCTTTTCTTCTCTGATTGCTGTGGCTAAAATTTCCAAAACTATGTTGATTAAGAGTGGTGAGAGTGGGCAACCTTGTCTTTTTCCTGATCTTAGTGGAAATGCCTTCAGTTTTTCACCATTGAGGACGTTGTTAGCTGTGGGTTTGTCATATATGGTCTTTATTATGTTGAGGAATGTTCCCTCTATGCCTACTTTCTGCAGGGTTTTCATCATAAATGGGTGTTGCATTTTGTCAAAAGCTTTCTCTGCATCTGTTGAGATGATCATATGGTTTTTCTCTTTCAATTTGTTAATATGGTGTATCATGTTGATTGATTTGTGTATATTGAACAATCCTTGCATTCCTGGAATAAACCCCACTTGATCATGGTGTATGATCCTTTTAATGTGCTGTTGGATTCTGTTTGCTAGTCTTTTGTTGAGGATTTTTGCATCTATGTTCGTCAGTGATATTGGCCTGTAGTTTTCTTTCTTTGTGACATCCTTGTCTGGTTTTGGTATCAAGGTGATGGTGGCCTCGTAGAAGGAGTTTGGGAGTGTTCCTCCCTCTGCTATATTTCGGAAGAGTTTGAGAAGGATAGATGTTAGCTCTTCTCTAAATGTTTGATAGAATTCGCCTGTAAAGCCATCTGGTCCTGGGCTTTTGTTTGTTGGAAGATTTTTAATCAGAGTTTCAATTTCAGTGCTTGTGATTGGTCTGTTCATATTTTCTATTTCTTCCTCATTCAGTCTTGGCAGGTTGTGCATTTCTAAGAATTTGTCCATTTCTTCCAGGTTGTCCGTTTTATTGGCATAGAGTTGCTTGTAGTAATCTCTCATGATCCTTTGTATTTCTGCAGTGTCAGTTGTTACTTCTCCTTTTTCATTCCTAATTCTATTAATTTGAGTCTTCTCCCTTTTTTTATTGATGAGTCTGGCTAATGGTTTATCAATTTTGTTTATCTTCTCAAAGAACCACCTTTTAGTTTTATTGATCTTTGCTATCTTTTCCTTCATTTCTTTTTCATTTATTTCTGATCTGATCTTTATGATTTCTTTCCTTCTGCTAACTTCGGGTTTTTTTTGTTCTTCTTTCTCTAATTGCTTTAGGTGCAAGGTTACGTTGTTTATTCGAGATGTTTCCTGTTTCTTAAGGTAGGATTGTATTGCTATAAACTTCCCTCTTAGAAGTGCTTTTGCTGCATCCCATAGGTTTTGGGTCATCATGTCTCCATTGTCATTTGTTTCTAGGTATTTTTAAATTTCCTCTTTGATTTCTTCAGTGATCACTTCGTTATTAAGTAGTGTATTGTTTAGCTTCCATGTGTTTGTATTTTTTACAGATCTTTTTGTATAATTGATATCTAGTCTCATGGCTTTGTGGTCAGAAAAGATACTTGATACAATTTCAATTCTGTTAAATTTACCAAGGCTTGATTTGTGACCCAAGATATGATCTATCCTGGAGAATGTTCCATGAGCACTTGAGAAAAATGTGTATTCTGTTGTTTTCGCATGGAATGTCCTATAAATATCAATTAAGTCCATCTTGCTTAATGTATCGTTTAAAGCTTGTGTTTCCTTATTTATTTTCATTTTGGATGATCTGTCCATTGGTGAAAGTGGGGTGTTAAAGTCCCCTACTATGAATGTGTTACTGTCGATTTCCCCTTTTGTGGCTGTTAGTATTTGCCTTATGTATTGAGGTGCTCCTATGTTGGGTGCATAAATATTTATAGTTGTTATATCTTCTTCTTGGATCGATCCCTTGATCATTATGTAGTGTCCTTCTTTGTCTCTTCTAATAGTCTTTATTTTAAAGTCTATTTTGTCTGATATGAGAATTGCTACTCCAGCTTTCTTTTGGCTTCCATTTGCATGGAATATCTTTTTCCATCCCCTTACTTTCAGTCTGTATGTGTCTCTAGGTCTGAAGTGGGTCTCTTGTGGACAGCATATATATGGGTCTTGTTTTTGTATCCATTCAGCCAATTTGTGTCTTTTGGTGGGAGCATTTAGTCCGTTTACATTTAAGGTAATTATCGATATGTATGTTCCTATTCCCATTTTCTTAATTGTTTTGGGTTCGTTGTTGTAGGTCTTTTCCTTCTCTTGTGTTTCTTGCCTAGAGAAGTTCCTTTAGCATTTGTTGTAAAGCTGGTTTGGTGGTGCTGAACTCTCTCAGCTTTTGCTTGTCTGTAAAGGTTTTAATTTCTCCATCAAATCTGAATGAGATCCGTGCTGGGTAGAGTAATCTTGGTTGCAGGTTTTTCTCCTTCATCACTTTAAATATGTCCTGCCAGTCCCTTCTGGCTTGCAGAGTTTCTGCTGAAAGATCAGCTGTTAAGCTTATGGGGATTCCCTTGTGTGTTATTTGTTGTTTTTCCTTTGCTGCTTTTAATATGTTTTCTTTGTATTTAATTTTTCACAGTTTGATTAATATGTGTCTTGGCATGTTTCTCCTTGGATTTATCCATTTATCCTGTATGGGACTCTCTGTGCTTCCTGGACTTGATTAACTATTTCCTTTCCCATATTAGGGAAGTGTTCAACTATAACCTCTTCAAATATTTTCTCAGTCCCTTTCTTTTTCTCTTCTTCTTCTGGAACCCCTATAATTCGAATGTTGGTGTGTTTAATGTTGTCCCAGAGGTCTCTGAGACTGTCCTCAGTTCTTTTCATTCTTTTTTCTTTATTCTGCTCTGCAGTAGATATTTCCACTATTTTATCTTCCAGGTCACTTATCCGTTCTTCTGCCTCAGTTATTCTGCTATTGATCCCACCTGGAGTATTTTTAATTTCATTTATTGTGTTGTTCATCGTTGTTTGTTTCATCTTTAGTTCTTCTAGGTCCTTGTTAAATGTTTCTTGCATTTTGTCTATTGTATTTCCAAGATTTTGGATCATCTTTACTATCATTATTCTGAATTCTTTTTCAGGTAGACTGCCTATTTCCTCTTCATTTGTTAGGTCTGGTGGGTTTTTATCTTGCTCCTTCATCTGCTGTGTGTTTCTCTGTCTTCTCACTTTGCATAACTTACTGTGTTTGGGGTCTCCTTTTCGTAGCCTGCATATTCGTAGTTTCCATTGTTTTTGGTGTCTGTCCCCAGTGGCTAAGGTTGGTTCAGTGGGTTGTGTAGGCTTCCTGGTGGAGGGGACTAGTGCCTGTGTTCTGGTGGATGAGGCTGGATGTTGTCTTTCTGGTGGGCAGGTCCACGTCTGGTGGTGTGTTTTGGGGTGTCTGTGGCCTTATTATGATTTTAGGCAGCCTCTCTGCTAATGGGTGGGATTGTGTTCCTGTCTTGCTAGTTGTTTGGCATAGGGTGTCCAGCACTGTGGCTTGCTGGTCATTGAGTGAAGCTGGGTGCTGGTGCTGAGATGGAGATCTCTGGGAGATTTTCGCCGTTTGATGTTACGTGGAGCTGGCAGGTTTCTTGTGGACCAGTGTCCAGAAGTTGGCTCTCCCACCTCAGAGGCACAGCACTGACCCCTGGCTGCAGCACCAAGAGCCTTTCATCAAAAAGAGGAAAAGGGGAAAAAATCATAAATCTTGCTCTCAAAGTCCACCTCCTCAAATTGGGATGATTTGTTGTCTATTCATGTATTCCACAGATGCAGGTACATCACGTTGATTGTGGAGCTTTAATCCGCTGTTTCTGAGGCTTCCGGGAGAGATTTCCCTTTCTCTTCTTTGTTCGCACAGCTCCCGGGGCTCAGCTTTGGATGTGGCCCCGCCTCTGCATGTAGGTCGCCCGAGGGTGTCTGTTCTTCGCCCAGACAGGACGGGGTTAAAGGAGCCGCTGATTCGGGGGCTCTGGCTCACTCAGGCCCGGGGGAGGGTGGGGCACGATGCGGGGCAGGCCTGCGGCAGCAGAGGCAGCATGACCTTGCGGCAGAGGGCGGCGTGACGTTGCACCAGCCTGAGTCGCGCCGTGCGTTCTCCCGGGGAAGTTGTCCCTGGATCCCGGGACCCTGGCAGTGGCGGGCTGCACAGGCTCCGGAAGGGGGGTGTGGAGAGTGACCTGTGCTCGCACACAGGCTTCTTGGTGGCGGCAGCAGCAGCCTTAGCGTCTCCCACCTGTCTCTGGGGTCCGCGCTGTTAGCCGCGGCTCGCACCCGTCTCTGGAGCTCCTTTAAGCGGCGCTCTTAATACCCTCTCCTCGCGCACCAGGAAACAAAGAGGTAAGAAAAAGTCTCCTGCCTCTTCGGCAGGTCCAGACTTTTCCCCAGGCTCCCTCCCGGCCAGCCGTGGCGCACTAACTCCCTGCAGGCTGTGTTCACGCCACCAACCCCCGTCCTCTCCCTGCGCTCCGACCGAAGCCTGAGCCTCAGCCCCCAGCCCCGCCCGCCGCGGCGGTTGAGCAGACAAGCCTCTCGGGCTGGTGAGTGCCGTTCGGCCCCGATCCTCTGTGCGGGAATCTCCCCGCTTTGCCCTCTGCACCCTGTGACTGCTCTCTCCTCCGCGGCTCTGAAACTTCCCCCTCCGCCACCCGCAGTCTCCACCTGTGAAGGGGCTTCTAGTGTGTGGAAACCTTTCCTCCTTCACGGCTCCCTCCCACTGGTGCAGGTCCCGTCCCTATCCTTTTGTCTCTATTTTTCCTTTTGCCCTACCCAGGGACGTGGGGAGTTTCTTGCCTTTTGGGAGGTCTGAGGTCTTCTGCCAGCGTTCAGTAGTTGTTCTGTAGGAGTTGTTCCACGTGTAGATGTATTTCTGGTGTATCTGTGGGGAGGAAGGTGGTCTCCACCTCTTACTCTTCGGCCATCTTCCCCTCGTCCCAAGCCTGTGCTCTTAATCAGTATGTTTTACTAAACTAATCTAATAATCAGGATTTCAAAATAATTGCAAGCTAAACCCTTGTCTTAGTTGGTTCAGTCTGCTGTAACAAAATACCTTTGGGGCTTAAACAACAGGAATTTATTTGCTCATAGTTCTAGAGTATGGACATTTGAGACCAGCCTGGTGAGATTCTGATGAGAGAGGTTCTGGTGACAGAGAGAGAGAGAGAGAGAGAGAGAGAGATCTTCCTCTGATAAGGCCACAGTCCTACTGGATAAGGGCCCCGCCCTTATGACCTCCTTTAATCTTCAAAGTATTCTATCTCCAGATAACAGCCACATTGGGGGTTAAGGCTTCAATATATAAGAATTTTGATGTGTAAGGGGGTACAGTTCAGTCCATTTGCAGCCCTAAAAGACCAGTTACTGATAAGGGAATGAGCCAAACAATTTACAGAACTTAAGGTTATTTTCCCAAAGGTGATAGAAGATAAGAATAGCTGGAGAAGCCTTTCCTAATATTGATCTTTTCTATATGCCAAACAATGGCCAGAAAAATCCAGGCTTGCTGTTTTGTCAAGAAGAAAACAGAATTGTATTATGGATGGAATGACTAGTGTGCATTCAAGCTACAACGTAAGACATGGTGGTCCCCACGCTGTCTTCAAAAGTTGCTTACCCCTCTTTATATAAAAGGCTGTTTTCTTGTCCATTTAACTCATTTCAGAGTAGAAAACAACCATATGTCACAGTACTGAAAGGTAAAGAAGGGGAGCATACTGTCACCCGGCGGGGAACCCTACTTTCATTGAGGATATCTTAAGCTCTATATACACTGTGTGATTAACACGGAACAGTGTGCTAGTCACAGTCTAGATTAAATGCGATAAAGTGGCATTTTTTCCTTTTTTCAAAGGATGAAAATATACAAATAGAAGTTATTTTCAGCTGAAACCCCCATTGAGTGCCTTGCCCACACCTGTGCACGTGTTTGGGACTCTGTGGCTCCTACGCAGGGACCTGGTTAGAGTGAGCGCAGTGTGGCCAGGGGTCATCATTCAGCACAGCTCCAGGGTAGTAAATCCCCTGCTGCACTGTCTCAGCTTGAGCACACAGTGTGGGCCCCTAAGTCCATGTCTTCCTGAATCTGCAGAACGGTTTTTTGACTGCGTGAACTGGTCACATGATCCCAGCCAGCTGTAGGCAATTCATTAGGCTAAACAATTTCTCGGTCGGAAAACTTGCCTTGTTATTTTCCTATCACACGCAGCAAAGAGCCTTAAATACATTAGACTCCATAAATATTTGCTGAAAGAGCAAGAAAAGGTTTTTTAATTATCTCTTGAGTAAACTACTGATTTTGGCTTAAACATGGGCAGGATATCTGAGCAGAAGCATTGTAATATAGAAATTAAGTGGGAACCTCAGAACAGTGATGCTTTACAGTTTTAAAACATAGTTGTTACAAGGAAGGTGAAATGTTAGGAATGAGTAGATGCTAACTTTTTCTGAAATCCTATAAAATAAGGTTAGGACATGGTTATGGAAATTGCACCTCTTGGGTTATATGATGTTCCTCCCATAATTATGGCAACAAGTCACAAGAGCAGAGTGGCAGCCAGAAGCCAATTCACAGAGAGCTATGGAGGTGGTAAAAAGAGCACAGTGACCTGAGAGGCTGGGTAGATGGGCCATTGGCAAGAGCATGGCTCTTAACTTAAGCACTCAAAACAAATCACATGTGGATGGTTAGGAGGCCTGAAGTATTTAGCCTAGTAAAGAAGCCACAACCCCCTGCCCCGTTGTCAGACCTAAACCACTTCTCAGGCCCAGAACCCGTTGACCAAAGGAGAGGCCATGTGCCTGTGATGAATGATCCTGCAACACAGTACTAGGTGTAGTCACTAGAAATACCCTCAGTCCTTCCCCCAGAGAACTTATGGCTGTGTTCAGTTTACTGTGCGTGGAGGAGAGGAAACATCCATCCTTACAGGACTGATAGGCACAAAATCTGAGCTGACACTAATACTCAGGAATCCAGAGTGCCGCTATGGTCTCCCTGTTGGAGCAGTGGCAGTTGGAGGCCAGCTTATAAATGGAGGCTGGTCAGGGTCCAGCTCAGAGTGGAAGCATTGGGTCAGTTAACCTCCCCCCCACCGACCTGGGGTTATTTCTCCATCCCAAGTATATAATTGGAATGCACTTAATGGTAGTTGGGAGACCTCCACATTGGTTCCTTGACCGGTGGGGTAAAAGATGTTTTTTTAAGGAAGGCCAAGAGGAAGTCTCCAAAACATCTTCCCCAACCTGGCAGGCAAGACAGCAAACAACAAAAACAGCAGCAACACAGGGAGGGGAAATGGCAGAGGTTATCGCCTCCCTGTCTTATCCACATGCAATTCACTAGTTGGTCTCTACAACACCAGTTGGCTCCTGGCAGATGACAGTGATCTACCACAAGCTAAGTCGCGTATTAGCACAGTTGCGCAGGTTGTGCAGGGCTGGTAGAATTGCATATTTGCTAGAGTCGGGGAGCATAGCCTTCAGTACTTGGTATGCAGCCACTGCTCTGGCTACTGAGCTCTTTCCGTTCCCATCAGACAGGAGAATCAAAGCAGCTGCAGCTCACCCGGAACAGCCAACGGCAGCCATTTATGTGCCTGTTCCGGGGCTGGGTTAACTTGACCTCCCTCTGTCATAACATGATCTGAAGGACCCTGGATCGTCTAGATCAGTGGTTTTCAAAGCGTGGTTCACAAACCCCAAGGAGCCCCTGAAGGCCCTTTCAGTGGGTCTGCAAGCTCCAGACTGTTTTCACAATAATAGATAGATACTGTTTGCTCTTTTCGCGGTGTTGACATTTTCATCGAGGGTGCAGACGTGATGAGGAAACCTGTGGACACCTGAGCACAGATCAGAGCAGCAGTATGAAATTGCAGCAGTGATCACTGGCGTTCCTCGCTGCCCTGCTCACAGGAAGAAAAGAAAAAGCTGCCAGTTTCACTTAAGGATGTCCTGAGGAAGCAGTAAAGTTATTAACTATATTATCCTGACCTTTGAACACACATCTTTTTAATACTCTGGTAACAAACTGGGGTGTGCACACAGCATTTCCAGTGTGCTCTGAAAGAAGGTGGTTTTCTTGAGGAAAAGCACTTGTGTGATTGTCTAGAGCAGTAGTTGCAGCTTTTTTTTCTTTCTTTCTGAAACACCTTTTTTACTTGACAGAACTACCAACAGAGAGTAACTGTCATTATTCAGTCTAGGGTACTTGGCAGATACTTTCTTAAGAAATGAATAAAGTGAGCCTTCACTTCAAGGAAAATGATAGACAGCACTCACTGCCCGTAATAAAATGTGAGCTTTCAAGTGAAAACGAGAATTTTGGAAAACTCATATCCACCATGGTGAACCACTTCCCAGTACTTTAAGAGTTTTCTGATGAGTTTGGTGGTGATACTAACAAAAGTGACTTTCTGATATTATATAATGAAAGGTGTCAGTATCTGGAAGATCTGGGTAACTCAGTGAGCCTTTATTATCCAAATGACCGGTTCATGATGCTTACAGGATCACAAGAGGGTGAAATATCCATTTCATAGGGCAAAACAGATCAGTGGATTTTAATCTAACAGAGTACGAAAGGTGCATGATATGGTTTCAGATTCCACGTTGCAATAAACCTTTAATAAACCACCACTTACTGAGTTTTGATGTACCGTCACAGAAAAATATCTGTAATTGTCTGAAAAGACTATTAATATAGTCCATTTTTCTGCTATATATTTCTATGAGCCTGAATTTTCCTTATAAACTTAAACTAGAATAACATACCACAACAGATGGAATGCAGAAACAGATATGTGATTCCAGCTGTCTTGAAAAGATTTGCAAAAATGTTAAACAGTGCCGCTCATAACTTTTTTGTTTTGGAAAATATAATTCTTTTCCTAAAGACATCATTTATGTAAACATTTAACGGGTTTATTCTTTTATTTTAATGAATTAATACACAAAAATATTTTAAAATCTCCATTTAAATTTATATTCCACCAAATATAAATAGATGTTACCCACGTAAACAAAAGCTCTTTGGGGTAATCCATAATTTTGAAGAATGTAAGGGGGGCCTGAGACCAAAATGTTTGAGGACCGCAGTTCTAGGCATTCATCAGAACCTCACGTTGGTCTGCTGTTTTGATGCAGAGTGTTAAAGCCCGAGGTGAATACGTGTCCTACAAAGGGTGGGAATGAGCCATTTGAAGATTCAGGCATCTGCAAGGTGAAGTAAATATGCTGGGATTGAGTGGTCTGGGGCATGCAGGACATTCCTTCTAATGTGAAGGAAAATGGATGCACTTCTCGCCACTAAAAGGAAAGCTTTTCTTGGGGCCAAGAGCAGGAAAGGGCTCCACCAGGGGTCCTTCTGCTTGGGCCTGGAGACTCGGCAAACCTGTGGTTCTATATGCATCTGTAATGGGAAAAGACTGCACGCAGATTTGATGGTGAGCACTAATAAGAGAGTCACGGGGTCGGGCTGTGTGTCTGCTTCTAAGTGTAAAGAGATGGATGCGGCTGGCATGGCTTGGAAGGAGCTTGGTGGCCAGTGGATCAGTCTCTCAGGGATGAGGGCTCACCTGGTGGGGCACCTCTGACATCCAGATCAACAGAGGTGCAAGCAGAGGTTCAGGGGACGAAGAATAGTAGTGGAGGAGACGTATGAAGAGGAGCCTCCGTGAAGCCTGGAGACCGGCTGCAGTGGGGGCAGGGGGCTGGACCTCGGCTGGGAAGAACTTACTGAGAAGAGCCCTGGAGCGTAAGAGTGCGCAGCGGTGGACACCACGCTGTTTCTCCAGCTCCCTCCCTCTGCGCCAGGGCTGCCTTCCCCCGGGGGTGGGGTGTCAGCTCCTGATGGCCTCACTGGGGCTGCTCTCTGCTGCAGGAAACTGCCCTGCCCAAGCTTGCATACCATCCCAGTGGGTGGCCCTCAGCCATTTTCCATCCGATGCAGGGAGACAGAGTCCCAGGCCCCTTGCCTCAATTTGGGCCAACTCCAGCAGGCAGCTCCCGCAGGCTTGCCTGAGGCCTCAGTTACAAACACACGGTGGTCAGCTCTTTCTCCCCCAGCCCTGCTTTCCTCGCTTCCTTGTGGGTGTACCTCCTAAGAGTGTTCCCAGTAAACCTACACGAGACCCTCTGTCTCAAAATCTGTTTCCAGGGAACACGATCCAAGAGCAGCACTTCACACAGTGTTCCTTCAGGAAAGAGTATTATTTTGTTAAAAGATGGGTCCCTAACACTGTCAACGCCTATCACAGTACTTGGCAAGCGCAAATGCTTCGATGAACATAAGCACTGGAGAGGCACTTTTCTGGAGAAGAAAATCTTGATACTTTTTTCTTTTTCTGCTGGCTGAAGTTGCTCACTGGCCTAAAGCTAATGAACTACAGCTAATGATTGTGACGAGACGTTTGAACTAGCTTATGCTAGAAGAACAGAACAGTTCTTACTTGTTTCAGCCTTGAAGTTTCCTACCATATAAGGGGCTGAGAGTGAATGCTCAAATTGTCATTACATTTGTAAAGTTAAGTTACCCGTCTTGGGAGGCCTCTAAGAGTGGGATGAGTAGCATTTCCTGTAAACAAGCAAGTATGTTTTACACCTGGAGCAGGTGCAGAAAACACAGATAGTTTTAGTTTACCTTCCCCAGCCCCCTGTGTGTTCCTCAAGTATCTGAAAAGTGAGAAAACAGTACCACCTGGGGAGAGGGTAGAATAAGCTGCATCCTTTTCCTCCTGCCTGTAGCAGGTGATTAATTGCTTTGTTGGTTGACCAGGTATATTTCAGGAAGCTGCTTTAAAAACAGGCATTTGCCCTGTTGGCAGTGGGGAAAGCAGCAACAACCTGGCATTGGTGAGGCCGTGTCTGTTCTCAGTTACTAGAGCCCTCTGGCTTTTTGGACTATGTTTTAAAGTCTTTATTGAATTTGTTACAATATTGCTTTTGTTTTATGTTTTTGGTTTTTTGTCCCCCGAGGCATGTGGGATCTTAGCTCCCCGACCAGGGATCGAACCCGCACCCCCGGCATTGGAAGGCGGAGTCTTAACCACTGGGCCGCCAGGGAAGTTCCCCCCTCCCCCCATCTGGCATTTTGGAGGATGGCCTCAAAACTCAAATGGCTGAGTGCACTGTTGGGGAAAATCCATGCAGAGAAACGTTCTTCAGCACAGCCTCCTTTGCACAGAAAAGGACGTGGGTCCTTGAGAATCCCTGAAGCCCAGAGCTCACAGATGTCACCTTTCTCAAGCTAGCCTCTGTAATGACCACCCCCGCCTCGGCCAGGCCTGGGCAGGAGGCGGGCGGGGGGTGGGGACAGTTCCACATGCCTTCACTCCGCCCTTCCTTCCCATCCTGGTTTGTACTTTGTGGATCAAGGAGTTGACGTGGATATTCTGCGACTTGCTGGCTTCTCCATTCTGGCTGATCATTTGGAAACTGTCTCATACTCGCCGGACCCCTGCTGTGAGGGACTGGGGCTCAGGTTTTATTGCCTGGCCTCTGTAATCCCCACTCTGGCTGGTGGACCCTGACGGTGTGTGGAGGCCCCAGAGATCCACGTCAGTAGGATACAGTTTCTTATCTGAGTTGCGCCCACAACAAAACTGAGATGGGGCCTTGGGTACAGGTAATTTTGGGGGAGTTGATCTCAGAAAGCAGGGGTGAGGGAGCAGGGAGAAGGGACAGGGAGAGAGCTGGCTCCCTGCAGACATCCAGGGCTCCACCCGCCTGGAGATGAAGAGAGCCCTTAAGGTTGGGTTCACTGAATGACAGGTGTCAAATATTCATCCCCTGACTCTCAGACCCCATTGGTTGAAGTTTGCCCCAGGGGTGTCAACTTCACCACCACCCCTACTTCTGGGCAGGCTTCTGTGTGCAGACCAGGTAAGTACCCCCGGTTGTAAGAAAGCCCCAGGGCAGGAGAGTGGGGAGCAGCTCACACGGCCATGCTGTCAGCGGTCAGTGTGCACAGGTTTTGTCCACCCATCTGCAGCTGAGACCACAGCTGGACCCAAGGGCCTTTGCAGCAGCCAGAGCTAGCACTTCCTGTAGAGTCTGAGGGTTTTCCTTGCACCCTGTTAAAGGGCCCCAGGTCCCTCTGAAGAGGCCTGAAGGAAAAGTTATAGTGTACATGTGTGGCCACATTGCAGGGATTCCTCAAAGGGGCCCAGCCTGCTCCTTGGTCAAGAGGCTCTGGTCTGCCTGTCATCAGGCTTGGGTCTGGGTACCGTATCAGGGGCTCTGAAGCTTCAGCAATTGGAGTCAAATCTCTCCTACCAGACCTGGACTGTTTTCTGATGAAAGTAACACCTTATTGGGTTGCCCTTGTATTTATTTCTAGGGACCCCGTGATCGATCAGCTACCACCTGGGATCCTGTCGGTTAAAACACTTTGATGGGCTGTCTGTCCTCATGGTCTGTTAGATAAATGTTGTCAACCATGTCTCTGCCAAGTGTTTCCCTTTTGGGACCCCATTTTTTTCAATTCAAAGCAGGGAGCTCATTTCCATATGCCATTTTCCTTTCGCCCTCTGTCTCACAGAACTTCTCAAGGATGTCTGTGCTTCCTTTAACAATGCATTTCTGATTCCGTAAAATTTTCTGTTATGGAAATTTATTTTTAAGATTTTTTTGATGTGGACCATTTTTAAAGTCTTTATTGAAGACTTTAAAGACTTTGTTACAATATTGCTTCTGTTTTGTGTTTGGCCGTGAGGCAGGTGGGATCTTAGCTCCCTGACCAGGGATTGAACCCCAACCCCTGCATTGGAAGTCGAGGTCTTAACCACTGGACCACCAGGCAAGTCTCTTCTGTTGTGGAAAAGGTTAAACATACTTAAAACTAAAGAGTTTAGTATAACAAACTCCCACATACCATCATTCCACTTCAGCACATCAATTCCCGGCCACTTGTGCCTAGCTCTACCCCCATGTGCTTTCTCCCCTGTACCCGTACACTCACTGAGTTATCTGGAAGCAAACCCCAGCATATTATTACATCCATCAATATGTTCGTTTGTATCTCCAAGATAAGGACTGTTTTAAAAAACATAATCACATGCATTATCACACCTAAAAAGATGAACACTAGTCCCTTAATATAAGTTTAGGGAACATCCATCATCTCATATACATATAAAATAAGAGAGAACAGTTTCTCCTGTGATGAGAACTCTTAGGGTTTACTCTCTTAATGACTTTCATATGTTAACCCACAGTGTGTGTTAAATAGTTAAATGCATCTATCACATTGCGCATCACATCGCTAGTACTTACTTGTAACCGGAAGTTTGTACCTTTTGACGGCCTTCATCCAGTTCCCCTCCTCCACCCCAGCTTTGATAACCGCAAATCTGATCTCTTTTCCTATGAGTTTGTTATTGAAGTATTACTGATATACAATACTATGTTAGTTTCTGGTGTACAACACAGTGATTCAATATTTCTCTACATTTCAAAGTGACCACCGCCATAAGTCGAGTTACCATCTGTCACCATATAAATATATCAAATTATTATTGACTGTATTCTCCACACTGTACACTTCATACCTGTGACTCATTTATTTTGTAACTCTAAGTTTGTACCTCCTAATGTCCCTCACCTATTTCTCTCATATCCCTACCCACCTCTCCCCTGTCTGACTTATTTCACTTAGCATAATATTCTCTAGGTCCATCCATGTTGTCACAAATGGCAAGATTTCATTCTTTTTTATTGCTGAGTAAAGTTCCAATGTATGTATGTTGTATATATCACATCTTCTTTATCCATTTGTCTACCAGTGGGTGCTTAGGGTGCTTCCATATCTTGGCTTTTGTAAATAATGCTTCAATGAACATAGGGGTGCATATATCTTTTTGAATTAGTATTTTCATTTTATTCAGATAAATATCCAGGAGTGGAATTGATGGATCATATGGTGGTTCTGTTGTTAATTTTTTAGGAGCCCTCATACTGTTCTCCATAGGGGCTGCATCAATTTACATTCCCACCAACAGTGCAGGAGGGTTCCCTTTTCTCCACATCCTCACTAACACTTGTTTTTTGTTGTCTTTTTGATAATACCTATTCTGACATCTGTGAGGCATTATCTCATTGTGGTTTTGATTTGCCTTTCTCCAGTGATTAGTGATGTTGAGCATCTTCTCATGTGCCTGTTGGCAATCTGTATGTCTTCTTTGAAAAATGTTTATTCAGGTCCTCTGCCCATTTTTTAATTGGGTGGTTTGTTTTTTGGTGTTGAGTTGTATGAGTATTATATATACAAATATATTCTTTGTATATTTTGCATATTAACCTCAATCAGATATATCATTTACAAGTATCTTGTCTGACTCAGTAGGCAGCCTTTTTGTTTTGTTGATAGTTTCCTTCACTGTGCAAAAGCTTTTTAGTTTGATGTAGAACCATTTATTTATTTTTGCCTTTGTTTCCCTTACCTGATGAGACATAACCAAAAACTTTACTAAGACCAATATCAAAGAGCATACTGCTTATGGTTTCTTCTAGAAGTTTTATGGTTTCAGGTATTACATTTAAGTCTTTAATCCATTTTGAATTTATTTTGTGCATGGTGTGAGAGAGTAGTCCAGTTTGATTCTTTTGCATGTAGCTGTCCAGTTTTCCCAGCACCATTTATTGAAGAGGCTTTCTTTTACCTATTGTATATTCTTGCTTCCTTTGTCATAGATTAATTGCCCAGATAAGTGTGGGTTCATTTCTGGGCTCTCTATTCTGTTCCATTGATCTATGTGTGTCTTTTTGTGCCATTACCATACTGTTTTGATTACTGTAGCTTTGAAATCACGGAGCATGATACTTCCAGCTTTCTTCTTCTTTCTTAAGATTGTTTTGGCTATTCAGGGTCTTTTTGTTTCCATACAAACTTTAGAATTATTTGTTCTAATTCTGTGAAAAATGCCATTGATCTTTTTTTTTTTTTTTTTTTTTTTTTTTTTTGTGGTACATGGGCCTCTCACTGTTGTGGCCTCTCCCGTTGCGGAGCACAGGCTCCGGATGCGCAGGCTCAGCGGCCATGGCTCACGGGCCCAGCCACTCCGCGGCATGTGGGATCTTCCCAGACCGGGGCACGAACTCGTGTCCCCTGCATTGGCAGGCGGACTCTCAACCACTGCGCCACCAGGGAAGCCCGCCATTGATCTTTTGTTGGGGATTGTACTGAATCTGTAGATTGTCTTGGGTAGTATGATCATTTTAACAATATTAACTCTTCCAATCCATGAGGTAAGTATATCTTTTCTTCTGTGTTATCTTCAATTTCTTTCATCAGTGTCTTACACTTTACTGAGTACAAGGTCTTTTATGTCCTTAGTTAGATTTATTCTGAGGTATTTTATTCTGTTAGATGCAGTTGCAAGTGGGGTGTTTTCTTAATTTCTCTTTCTGATAGTTCATTGTTGTGTATAGGAATGCAACAGATTTCTGCATATTGATTTTGTATCCTGAAACTTTACTGAATTCATTGATGAGCTCTAGTAGTTTTTTGGTGGCATATTGAGGATTTTCTATGTATCATGTCATCTACAAATAGTGACTGTTTTACTTCTTCCTTTCCAATTTGAATTCCTTTTATTTATTTTTCTTGTCTGAATGCTGTGGCTAGGACTGCCAGTACTATGTTAAATAAAAGTGGCAAGAGTGGGCATTCTTGTCTTGTTCCTGATTTTAGAGGAAATATTTTCATCTTTTCACTGTTGAGATGATGTTAGCTGTGGGATTGTTTTATATGACCTTTATTATGTTGAGGTGTATTCTGTCTATACCCACTTTGTTGAGAGTTTTTCACAAATGGATGTTGAATTTTGTCAAAAGCTCTCTCTGCATCTATTGAGATGACACAGGATCTTCTTCTGGGGGGTACGGGGTGCGTGCCATGTGGCATGCAGAACTTCCCTGACCAGGGATCAAACCCATGCCCCCTGCATTGGAAGCACGGAGTATTCTCTGGACCACCAGAGAAGTCTGAGCACAGGATCCTTATTCTTAAATGTGTTAATGCAGTGTATCACACCGATTGATTCATGGATGTTGAACCATCCGTGCATCCCTGGGATAAATCCCACTTGATCACAGTGTATGATCCTTTTAACGTATTGTTGAATTTTGATTTACTCTTGGGAGATTGTACACTTCTAGGAATTCATCCTTTTCTTCTGTGTTGTCCATTTTATTGCATGTAGTTGTTCATCGTAATATCTTATGATCCTTCGTAATTCTGTGGTGTTGGTTGTAACTTTTCCTTTATCATTTCTGATTTTATTTATTTGGGCCCTCTCTTTTTCTTGATGAGTCTGACTCAAGGTTTATCAATTTTTTTTATCGTTTCAAAGAACCAGCTCTTAGTTTCATTGATCTTTTCTATTGTTTTTTTAGTCTCTATTTCATTTATTTCTGCTCTGATCTTTATTATTTCTTTCCTTTTACTAATTTTAGGTTTTGTTTTTTCTTTTTTTTCTAATTCCTTTAGGTGTAAGGTTAGGTTGCTTGTGTGAGATTTTTCTTGGTTCCTGAGGTAGGCTTGTATTGCTCTAAACTTCCCTCTTGGAACTGCTTTTGCTGCGTCCCATAGATTTTGGATCATCATGTTTTTATCTTCATTTATCTTCAGGTATTTTTAAAACTTCTTATTTGATTTCTTCAGTGATCCATTGGATGTTTAGTAGCATATTATTTAACCTGCATGTATTTGTGGCTTTTTTGGTAAGAATACTTTCTGGATTGTGTTATAAGAAACACATAGTAAATTGTGATAAGATTAATCAGGGTTCAGATGTTGTCAGCCTGATCAATCCATTATAATGGTCCCCCTCAGCTTTTCACTTATCAGTTTATTTTAGCCATTAATAATCATCACCTTGATCTGTTATTTCACTTTAAGTTGCAAAATGGTAATATTCTATCATTCCTTCTTCAATTAGTAGCTGGAATCTTTTTGTATAAAAAGATTTTTTCTATCAACTGTTTATTTACCTTGAAGTGCAGTTAACATAGCAAGGTAGGATAAGTGCTTTATTCTTTCTCTTTATTTATTTATTTCTGGCTATTGAACACTTGAAATGTGGCTAGCCCTAATTAAGATGGGCTATAAGTGTAAAATACACACCAAATTTCAGACTTAGTGTGAAAAAAGAATGCCTAATATCCCATTAATTATTTTTTATGCTGACTAGAAGTTGAAGTGATAATATTTTGAATATATTGAGTTTAATTAAATTTCACCTGTTTCTCTGTACTTTTTAAAAAATGTAGCTATAGAAAAATTTTAAGTTACATAGTGGCTCACATTTGTGGTTCACATACTATTTAAGTTGAACAGTTCAGTTCCAGAGTATGTCAGGGAATGTCCAACATCTGCACCTCATGGAAGCCAATCAAGGGAACTAGGAGCCATTCCCCATGGCTCCAGTGAACCCTGAGTCCTGTGAGAGGACACCTGCATGAACAAAGTCACCGGCAATCCAATCATGTATTTTATCTTTCTTAGTCTGGCACCTGGAATACATTTCCACAAATCCTGTCCTGGTTCCCGCCAATACAAATTACCTAGACCCTGAAATTCTTTTCCCATAAGAATGTCTTTTCCAGGAGCCAAGTTGGAGTTCTGTGTAAGATCTTGTTTTAAAAATAATTTAACACCATTTTCTTTGATAATCTCTTGGGTCTCTCCCTGATTCAAAGTCCTCCAGTCCCATTATCTTGACCTCATTAATACCAGGCATTCCCCAACGATGCTCACTGGCAGGGACCACAGTTCTGATGCTGACTGTGTGCTGACAACCTCGGGCAGCCATCACCAATTTGGGAAGGATTGTTCTGCAAAACCGGAGACCTAACCATAACCACGGGAACAGTTTCCTCAGCAAAAACAAGCATTTGCTGCACACGCCAAATGCGGGTCCAACCTGTGCTTCGTCTTTTGAATTGGTTGGAAAATCTAATAAAACAAGAAAGAAACTAAGTATAGTTGGTGTCATGGCTACCACAGGCAATGTTTGAAATTTTTGCCCCACCAAGACTTGGCCCACACGAGGGAGAGAGGGTTACTAAACTTCCATCTAGTGGAGTGTTTCTCGACATGTAACTCATGCCCTAATCTGATAAAAGTCTCACGTCTGGGCTTCCCTGGTTGCGCAGTGGTTGAGAGTCCGCCTGCCAATGCAGGGGACACAGGTTCGAGCCCTGGTCTGGGAGGATCCCACGTGCCACGGAGCAGCTGGGCCTGTGCGCCACAACTACAGAGCCTGCGCTCTAGAGCCCGCGAGCCACAACTACTGAGGCCTGCATGCCTAGAGCCCATGCTCTGCAACGGGAGAAGCCACCGCAGTGAGAGGCCCGCGCACCACAATGAGGAGTGGCCCCCGCTCGCCACAATTAGAGAAAGCCCACACGCAGCAATGAAGACCCGACGCAGCCAAAAATAAATAAGTTAAAAAAAAGAAAAGTCTCACATCTGTGCCTCTTTGCCATCCTCATCTGAATATGAGCACCTGCCCCCTTCCTAAGTAAACGAGCAATGCGTGAGTTCCCGACTCTTGGACCAAAGAAAGACGTTGCATCTGTATCGAATGTCCTGGTCTTAATTTTGTCTCTTTTAATCTTAGGCCATCTTCTCACTGTCCCACTAAGACTCCCACCCTCTGATTCAGAGCGAGGACTGCACCACAATCAGAATGCCTCCTTGTTTTCAGCCTCAAAAGGTCCACTTTCCTTCCAGCTCTTCCAGGAGGAAACAAGCTATGAGTACATTCTTTGAGGCCCATGGACCAGTGGCTAATGCTCATCTGAGTAGAAGATGAAGTGAAACCATGAAAATGGGTCAAGTTCTTATACTCCACACGTGAGACTTATTAGATGTCTCCAAGGTTAAGCTCAGTCATACCAGGAGGGGATCTATAGGCATAGTTAAGTAAGTGCTGTATATGTTTTGAATATATTCATATATATGCATAGCATATGTAAATACTCATAAAATATTTAAGAAATCGAATTTTCAAGTCTTTGGGCTCAGATTCTCCAAAGCTGACAAAACTAATATATTTCTCTCTCACATTAGTATTCAAAAATCACTTTTCACAGGGAAAACATTTCAGATTTCCGTAGTTCTTTTAAAGAATTTAATGTACTTCACCCAGGAAAAGAAATCTCTATAAATGAAAGAGGCGGCATAACTATTAGAACATGATGTCTCGAAGCTTTAAATTCCAAACACTTCATGTTTTCCTTAGTAGTTTTATACTGCACTTCATTGTAAAAGGGGGGAAATACTTTGCGTAAAAAGTATAGCTTCCAACAAAATGATATTTGATCAGAAATCAGTAAAGAGATGTCTAAAACTAACTTTTAACAACTTTAACCAAAATGTTGTACCGGGGATAACAGTTCTGAAACATCTATTGACGTATTTCCCTCCTCAGTAATCAAGGCTAAGTATCCAGAGGGCCCAAGTAGACACGAGCGTTCCAAGAGAACTCGCGGGTCATAGTAAGGATTCCACAGAAGATGGCAGAGCCTGGGACTGCAGCAGCAGTGGACAGAACAGGGCTCCCAGGGTCACGGCCAGGCTAGTCACAAGGAAAGACAAAGCTGCATCCCAGTGCCGTGAAGCTATGGGGTGGGGAGCGGGTGCAGAATTTTAAAAACATGAGTAAAAATACAACAGACACTTTATATATGAAAATAGCCAAATGGCCAGTAAACACTAAACAAAGTCCTCAACCTTATTAATAAAGGAAATGAAAATTAAAATGGTAACGCAGCACCACTTCTCACCCACCAGAATGGCCAAAATGCGAAAGACAGCACAAGCTTCGGCAGGAAGGAAATGGTACAGGCACTTCGGGAAACTGGTTGGCAGCATCTGTTACACATAACACATGCACATTCTACAACCCAGCAATTCCACTGCCAGACTATATGTGTATCCAACGTAAACACATAAGTCTAACCACCAGATGGCACGTATGGAAATGCTCGTAGTCGCATGTTTGTAATAATGAGAAACTGAAAGCTGCCTGAATGCCCAGGGGTAGTTACATGGCTAAACTGTGGGGCGTTCACCATGGATCACTACACAGCAGTGTGGATGAAGAGCCTGTAATGACGTGAAGTAATGCGGATGGCCCTCACAGACGTAATTCTGAGCAAAAGACAGACACGCAGCATGTGGTTCCAATATATAAATTTAATAACCGGAAAATGGCTATAAGGTGTCAGAAATCAGGACAGGTAGCTGTGCTCTGGGGGTGGAGCAGGAGATGCTGGCAGTGTGCTAGTTCTTGCTGGTTACACAGGTGTAACCACCTTGTGAAATGCTTTGAGCTCCACGTGTACGGCTTGTGCACATTGCCGTATATCCATGTGATGCTTAGGTTCTGCTTTAATAAAATCTTCAACAGGAAGAGCGGCTTGCATCTTGCAGGGTATTACCCCCTCCAGCACTGCTCCCTGCTGCAGGATGAGCACTCGTGACTATTATGAAACCACTTACTTAAAAGTATTGAGAGTGTCACGTATCGCACTCCCCTTGGCAATATTGTTTTACCCTACTTCAGTAGTTATAATAAAATTTTAAAGTCATGATGCCATGCGCCTACCAGAACCACCTGCTGCTTTATGTGTTATTTGGCGGCCACTGTAAAACCACTGTAGAGAACCAAGAATGCGCTTGGCCACGAGTAGCAGAGCGCCTGACGAGCAGTGACTCCAAGTTGGATTATCCCGTGGCAGTGGTCTAGGGTTGGAGCCGTGACTTGGTGATATCCTCAGGACGCAGCTCATTCTATCCTCGCGCCCTTCCTTCTGCAGGCTGGCTTAACACTCCCAGCTGCACGTAGGCTCTGCACATCCGAGCAACTCGTCCACTCCCAGGAAGAGAGGAAAGGGTGATAACGAGGGCAGCGCTCTCCTCAGCTCGCCTGTGCCTCCCCCCTCAAAATCAGGGGTGCACATCCCCAGAATGCCTCCTGAGGAGTCTTCTATTTATAGTTCGTTGGCAAGAACGTTATTACGTGCCAAGGAAATTTAGTAGTTAGCTTTCTCGTCTGTACAGTAGAGGAAGGAGAGGACACAGAAGGTTGGAAGTGAGTGAAGTGAGCCAGCTTGCAGTGCTTGCTACTGTACCATGCACTTTCCTCCTGCTTTTTTAAAATTTAATATTATATTATATATCTTTCTTTTACTATACCCAGCACTGATCAACTCTAGAACTCTTAACAGCTTGACCCCTAAGATCCAAAAAGTGGTCCTGGCAAGGTGACCCCTCTTTCAGGGGACAGCACCGCAATCCACTCACGAAAGAAGCATTGCCATTGGATTTTCACAGGCAAGGCGTCCATCCTGCGGAGAAGCCAGATGGCACCTTCCCCAAGAGCTGGAGCTGGAACCGCAGGTTCATCAGCTTCAGGCCTGTGCTTCTGACCGTAGTCTGTGCTCAGTAGATAATCACGCATCCTTTGTCTAGGAACCAAGAACCAATGTCATAGTGGAACTGCATCGGCTGCCGCTGCCTTTGTCATTGTGGCCTTGGCCTCCTAGCCCTCTCTGCACCTCATTAAGCTTTATGTGCTGAAGGAGTATTTAACTAGTCAATAAATTAGACCTGAGCCTGCTGTGGTTCCCACCACTCATCACTGCCAACGACACTTGTTTGTTCGACTCTAACGCTGTCTGTCTGGACCAGTTTGTATCCAGTCACGCTAATCTCAAATTAGTGACCACAAGGACAGCTTTGAAGAATAGCTACTGAGCTTTTCGTGGTAAAATAAGAGAAAAGTAGATCTTCCCGTAAAAAGCATTTTTTGAGGCCCATAATGATGTTATAAGTAAAAATTCTTGTTTTAAATATTTTTCTTCAGGTCATAAAACTTCTCTCTTTGGGTGGCCCTTTCCCTAGATGTGTAAATGTCCTTTCAAAAATCTGTCTGAAGCCCATTTTGATTAACATATTCGTGAAAACCACTTCCTAACAGTTTATCCAGACTCTGAGATCTCGTGGCTTTAATGCAAGTCTGCTTGGGTGGTGGGAGCTGTCTGCCCACCCTGAAGTGACAATCTCACTTTACGACAGCAGTAGCAATCCTCGGGCCACCTACTCAGTTAGGAACTTTGATTGGCTGCTCCTTCGCAGTGCCGTGGAGGTGGCAGAGACTCTCTCCTCTGCCAGGCTTTACATTAGTCCTGTGTTTGGCCTGCCCAGCCCAATCTGAGCAAGAATCATGCTAAGTCACCCCTTCACCCTTGACATCTGACCACCCTGTCACCTGATCAGGTTTCTCGTCCCCGCTTTTGACGTCTGAGTCTTGGCCTGTCTTTAGCAAGAATCCTGTTAGGTCAGTTTAGCAGCCCCCTCCCCGCTTCATGTCTCCTCTTAGTAATTTTCCATCCCCTGACCCTTCCCTCTGCTCCTTGGCAAACCAAGGAGCTGTCTTTGCTGTATTCGGAGCTGAGCCCCATCTCTCTCCTAGATTGCAATAGTCTTGAATATAGTCTTCCCTGCCGTTTTAACAAGTGTTAGAATAATTTTCTCTTTAACAGAGATTGAATAGGCAGTTTTTAGAGTGACCAAGCATCTCAGTTTGCTCTGGCCTGTGGGGTCTCCCAGGATGCAGGACTTTTAGTTGTAAAACCAGGGCAGTTCCAGGCAAATCTGGACTCTCGGCCACCCTGGAGCTTCTGCTCAATGAGTGTAACCTGTACCTGACACCACTTTGCCCGGGTCCCCCAAGCAAGTCGTAAGGAGAGGCCCGGCTCCCAGAGAAGACATGCTAAGCTTTGGCCATCTGCATGAGCTTAGCCCATGGGTGGCATTGGAAGGCAGGTGAAAACCAAAGGCTGAGACACTGCACGGATCAGGGGCCAGGAAGGCTGGAAGCTGAAAATGAGGGGACACATACGGTGATGGACAACGAAGTCGGGCAGCCTGTGTCTAAGTCTCGGAAAACCCAGAGGCATGAGAGATACCACGCTTGAGACTGGAGAGACCACCTTTCTCTCACAATGTATTCTGAAAAACGTTCAGTCATAACATGGAGCACTGATGGAAACATTTTGCTACATTGTCTTTCACAAACGGGTATATGCATGTATACATCCATATAATTTCACTTTTTCATTCACAGGACACATACACACATGCCAAGAAAGATATCTTACGAGCATTGAATTTGCAAGGCATTCCTGATAGAGGACTTGAGTTGAAAATTAGCGTTAACTGGTATGCTAAAAGCAAATTAATACAGGAAAGATGCTGAACCTCACTTGCAGATAGGGAAATGCTATAGTTTACTTACTTTTTTTTTTAAATTTAATTTATTTATTTGACTGTGTTGGGTCTTCGTTTCTGTGCGAGGGCTTTCTCTAGTTGCGGCGAGCGGGGGCCACTCTTCATCGCGGTGCGCGGGCCTCTCACTGCTGCGGCCTCTCTTGTTGCGGAGCACAGGCTCCAGACACGCAGGCTCAGTAGTTGTGGCTCACGGGCCCAGTTGCTCCGCGGCATGTGGGATCTTCCCAGACCAGGGCTCAAACCCGTGTCCCCCGCATTGGCAGGCCGATTCTCAACCACTGCACCACCAGGGAAGCCCGGTTTACTTACTTTTTTTTTTTTTTTTTTTGCGGTACGAGGGCCTCTCACTGCTGTGGCCTCTCCCATCGTGGAGCACAGGCTCCGGACGCGCAGGCTCAGCGGCCATGGCTCACGGGCCCAGCTGCTCCGTGGCACGTGGGATCCTCCCGGACCAGGGCACGAACCCGTGTCCCCTGCATCGGCAGGCGGACTCTCAACCACTGCGCCACCAGGGAAGCCCCCAGTTTAACTTTTAAAAATCTTTTTCATTTTCCTAATTTGATGGGTGAAAAACGTATAACATCCAAAGCTGGTGAGGGTGTAGGGAAATGATCTATCTTATTCATTGCCAAGAATAATAAACATTTCTGGTGGAAATATAAATTAATTTGGGGAGGAAATAATCTAGCAGGATCTATGAAGACCAACAATACTTAAGTTCTGTGATTTCAGCAATCCTCCTCAGAGGACTAGAATTTGATCCTACAGAAGTAAAAGCCCCAGTTCTCAACTGTAGCACAGAGCTGTTTATTGCGGCATTGTGATGGCAAAAGCTAGCGCTATGTCTATAAGTGAGCATTCGGGTTGTGGTTCTAGTGATCATGGTAGAACCACAATAAGGAATATATAAGAAATTTTTAAGTGAGGTACACACCCATATTGAGTCACGCCGTGACATATTAAGTGGGAACTAGCTGTATAGTTACATTTTTAAATAAAAGGGAACAGAAATCTTCACGATTATGTTTTGCATATCTGTATACGCAAGCAGAGAAAGGCATAGAAGATACACTAGTTTGTTTGCTATTGCCACAATAATCCACTTCTCCTTCCTAAGAGGAAACCTCAATTATTTGGGAATAATTGCTGTCCTCCACTGTAGGTAGTTGTTAGGGAAACAAGAAATTGAGACACCTGCCTAAACTAAAGGTGCTGAAAGACTCAAAGCCTCCCTCTGATGCCCGTGGTCCAACCAGGATAGCACTGAGCCAGGTCTGCTGAATTAGATGCTCTCTCCAAGGACTGGATCTTGGGAGAAAGGTGGGGATGTGGGAGCAGTGGTTGTCTGTCATTTATCCCGGTGGGTGGGTCTGCTTGGATGCTGGCGGGACTGTCCTCAGTTACTGTTACGGCGGCTGAGAGCTGGCTTGATTCCGGGCCACCCTTACACTCGCGTCTCCAGGCGTCCCTTTAAGGCCAGACCCTACTGCAGCAGCGCTGGCGTCTCCCCGGCTGACAGCCTTTTCTGACCCTCACGCTGCTTCTATCATGAGCTGCTCTTGTGGTCGCTCGGAATCCACGCCCTCGTAAAGTGGGAAAGCTTAAAGCCTGAGCCTATTTCAAAGCTTCTCGGAGGACCCAGTAAAGAGGCTGCACATACAGGGGAGACGAGGGATACCTGATAAGTTCCTGAGGACGTTGGCAGACGGGAAAGGCTCCAGGCTGCGGGGACTCAGGACAGTTTCTCTGAGGTAGCAGAGCAGAGGACAGGAAGCTGCATATGCAGGTGAAGGCGTGTGTCACAGACGCCGAATCTAGTGCAATCAGAGAGGCAGCAACCAGGAGGCGCATCAGGAACTTATTCTGGCGACTGAACCTTACACCACCGTGGAGCCGATAAAACTGTCGCGGTGAGGCAGTCATTGCTGTGTCTGGGCCGGCCTCTGAGGCCTGCAGGGCTGGCAGTCGGGAAGTGACACAGGAGAGGCAAGGACAGACCAGAACACGCACGGCTGGGCCCCTCACTGCCGGGTGGCCTCAGCGAGACGCTGCAGGACTGAGATACACCCCAGGCCCAGGGGGCGGCGGAGCTGAGGGAGGACCCAGCTGCCACCTGTGCCCGCCCGGTGAGCCGCAGAAATGCCGCGGCGACAGCGCTTTCACGCTCTGGGGCAAGAAAAGGAAATGGCTGCTGGTGCGACACCGCCTGCCAGGCCTTGAGCAGAGCCTCCTGTGGCCTCTGCTAACCCCAAACCATGCAGGGAAGACAGTTCTGGGAGGCGTGGTTCCCACTTAGCTAAAACGACATAATACAGATTCCAGCACAGTCCGTCCTTTGCCAGCTTGGCAAAGACAGACTCCACCTTTAACCACACTGGACTTCCAATAAGGACTGTAGCAAACCTGCTTCTACCATGTTCGTGTCAGGCAGTTATCCTTCACCGAAGAAAGACACGCTGATTCTTCCCCCCCCAAAACTGGGTATAAAGACCCTTATTCAACTTTAGATGATGATGATTCCTCTCCTAATTGATTCTTCACCTTTGATATCCTGTAAACTAGACACTGAGATATGAATTTAACTATACATCTTATGTTAGATAATATGAGGCTGGAAGGGAGGAGGGAAGAAACTCAGCTAATATATACACAAATATGGTCATATCACAATAAGGAAGAGATACGCATAGCTACGACGATCTTTGTTTCTACAGCCGGTCATGTGGTCATAGCTGGGATTGACAGGTGCTTTCTCCGGCTGCCCAGTCCACAGTTCCTTTGCCCTTAGCAAGCACCTTGGCTGGCCATGGGCTGTGTAGCTTTCCACTGGCTTTAATCACAAGGCCTGGGAGCACTGAGAGTCCCCTGCATTCCGAATGGAAATGTGGAGTTGTAGGGCAAGGGGTAAACAGGTCAGCTGTAGGCAGCAGTAGATGGCCCAAGACGATTATCGGACGGAATGCGAGAAAAACACGTCTGGGAACTTGATGAAAGTTAATAGAGACCCGTCGAGGAACTTGATAAGGGGCAGTACAGATAAGCAACAAATGTCAGCAAACGCTTAATTATTACGAGCCAAGTTAGTATTGCAGTGTACAAGGTGATAACGGTTAAATTCCCCTGATTTAAACCTTCCTTGAGCACGTTTTACTTTACCAACTCCCAGCTTCTCCAAGTTTCCCATCTGAGCAATAAAGACGTGAAGAGGAAGGATGATATTGAATCAAGCAAGACAGAAGAGAGGGTCGGAGGGAGAGAGCCAAGGACAAAAGTGTGGAGAGAGGGAGGAAAGAAAAATCCTAACACGGGTCAGCGCAAGTCCCTGACAAAGTCTCTTCTTTTTTTTTTTTTTTTTTGAAATTTTGGATCTTTATTTAGAATTAGGAAGGCTGGAATTAATAATTTTATATCTGAAAATACCTGATGCACAATAAAGCAACTGCTCCTAGGATGGGTTCCAAGAAAGGACTGCCTAGAATAGCAAGCTACTGGCAAACATGGATGGGTTGGGTTTCAAGTGTGCTCTTTCTGATGACTCTATGGAAATAACACTGGTAAAGAAAGGATCACTGAAGCTTCTTTCTCTCATTCTAATGAACATGTTGTAGATAAATGGAGTGAAATACATAAATCATAACGCCTAAAATAAAATGAAAGTTTCCATTTATGATCATACTATACACATATCCTCCAAGACATTGAAATTTTCTATAGGAAAGGAACATGGAACTTAACACTACCTGCATACTTCTCTGCTTTTTTAAAAAATGCTTTTGTGAAAGTTCTCATAGCTGCCAGACATAGGCAAATAGATTAAATCCTCTGCCTTAGAGACATATTAGAATTATCCAGAACTCTATTAAATCATTTAATGCTTGAAACACCTGCCTGTGCGAAGAGCTGTAAAAAGAGATTGCTTTCGTGTTCAGTGAGGTGCTTCTTTACTTTCCATAGTCTCACCTTCCTTTCTCTGCACAGGCACAGAGCAGATGCTGTCTTCCATGTGAGTAACGCAGAAGCGGAAGGAGCGCCGATATCCTTGACATTCACCCCAGGAGCTTTTCTCATATTATGATAGAAACAGCAGAAAGTCGATGACACCCAAGGAAAGCACACTGGTGCTTTCTTTTCTTTGATTTTCTGTTTGATTCTTCCTATGGCTTCCTCATCCCTGACCGCGAATACTCTCATCCTTGTCTCTTTCTTTATAAGGAATAGTGTTTTAAGTGAGGAAAATGACTGGTTTACAACCGAGGAAAGGATTACTTTGAACCCTAGTCAGGAAATAGAGTACCGCATTAGAACTTTGGTGTAGCTGGGTTTTTAATATCTCAAAAATTTATCTTCAGAATTGGCTGGAAATAGAATATTAATAAACAAAGAGTAACACTTTTAATTCATAGCCCCTAAATTTGTTCTAAGCTTAAAGCTCAAAATTCTTGGTCATGTTAGAAGACCAGAAAAAGTATTTTAACTAATTTAAGGAACCACATACCTAATTTTGCAACCAGTTTCTTTTTGGGAACAAATATTCATAAAAATGGTTATCTCATGTTGAAATGTCTGCCCTTTTTGTAGTGAAAATGATTTTTATTAATATCTTGGGACAGTGTTCCTAAAACCCCTATATTTATCTTGATAGACACCGAATTATTTTAACTTCTTTTAGAGTTTTAGTACTATTCCTTTTATCCGTGAACTTCACTGCACAGTAGGCATCTGCATTGGATATATTCTGAATAAATTTCACTGACTTTATTCATTTTCACCTGTGCTGTGCTAATAAGTCTCAAATTAAACGGCTCCATCCAGTCTCAGCAGCTGGCATTGTGCCCCACTGAGTATCACAAACTGTACAAGGATTATTTGGGGACGCTTCATAATTATACTAAGATGAAAATGTTGGCAGCCAGGAGATACCTATTTTTCAAGATTTGAGAGAAAATTTAATGAAAGTGCCACAAATATATTACTTAGGATGATAGTTTGCACTTAATATGAGGCCCTTTTCTCTCTGGACTTCAAAGTCTGGACTAATTAATTAGCCCTAATTCCCCTGTTTTCCTGATGGTCAAGCACTCAGACAGACCTCCCGAGACCACAGAGCACAGCCAAGTAGAAGTGCCGGCTGGGGGTCGGGACACCTGTGAGCTAGTTCACACCTGTTGGCTGTTGGTCTTTGGGACTGGGTTTGTGACCTTGGATGCCGCAGCCCAGAGGCGGCAAGCCAAGGCCCACAGGCTCAGTGTGGCCGGCCGCCTGCCTTGTGAATAGAGTTCCACTGGAACCTGCCCCGCTTGCTGGCACGTGTCCTCTATAGCTGCTTTCGTGCTGCAGTGGCAGGGTTGAGAAGTCAAAACAGAGACTTCACGGGCCATGATGCCTGAAATGTTTTGTCTGGCCTGTTGCAGAAAAAGTTCGCTGACCCCAGACCTAATCTCTCTGGACTTGTCTCTCCGTCTGGAAAATAAAATGCAATAGTCAAGGGCTTCCCTGGTGGCGCAGTGGTTGAGAGTCCGCCTGCCGATGCAGGGGACACGGGTTCGTGCCCCGGTCCGGGAAGATCCCACATGCCGCGGAGCGGCTGGGCCCGTGAGCCATGGCCGCTGAGCCTGCGCGTCCGGAGCCTGTGCTCCGCAACGGGAGAGGCCACAGCAGTGAGAGGCCCGCGTACCGCAAAAAAAAAAATGCAATAGTCAATAGCATAGCAACTTCCATTAGAAGAGGCAAGTTTCAATTTTGCCCAACTGTGACTGTCTGATGGTGCCTTAAAACCAAGGTGAAGAATCCCTAGCAGTGATGTTAATTCATTCAAAATGCACCCATCTCCTCTTTAAGTTATTTACCCATCATCCACTTGGCATCAGGCACCACACTATAAACACCTGGGGATATACTTGCTAAGAGCAGTTAAGACCCATTTCAGTTAGTAGAGAAAGGACTGTGTGGGTGTGCGATGGGGATGCTGTGTGAGATGGCCAAAAATTTTAAAATCAAGTCTTTTGGTATTTTAAATGTAAGGGTTGGGAGGAGGGCAAGCTCCCGCATTGGAGGTCCCCTGCCTTGAAAATGGTTTACAGACGCGTCAAGCAGCCATTACACTGAGCTGAGATGAGCTTGCGCACCCTGGTCGGCTTAGTCAGCCTTGATCCAGCCAGAGAGCCCCCAGTTATATAACTTCTTCATAATCACAAATAGAAGGGACCAAAGAAATTCTTTCTCGAGGCACCAGAGATGTTTCATGGAGTGGGACGTTTGAGCGTGGACATAGGAAAAAGAGGTATGGTCTGCACAGGCGCGTACGTGGAGGGTTGTTTCAGGTGGAGAGGTCCAGAGTCGACAAAGCCAAGGACGTGAGAAGTTCCGGATGTGTCTGAGGAAAGGCGAGTAGCCCAGGTTGGTGGGAAGAGGCCTGAATAAAGGGGAGGGGAGCGGGAGAGAAGCCTGGGAGCCCGGGTTCTGGAGCGGGTAGGTGGGCGCATGCTGAAGGTCATGGGCGACTGTGCAGGTCGCGGACGGCGGGCTAGAAGGACTGAACTTCGCTCCGCGAGCAGTGGGAAGCTGCCGGAAGTTTTGGGACAAGAGCAGGAAGGGCTGTCTGGAGAGTACTGTTCTGAGTGTTGTGGAACTCGCAGTACTGCTTTGCCTGCTCTGAACGGGAGCAGGCATTTTCCAAATGGGATCAAATGAAAGGCCCGCTTCTACTGCCTCAGTTTCAGCGCCTACATTTTTGGATAGGGATTCCTGATAGATGGACCCTGCTCGAGAGAAACGTGGGCAGTTACTGTTTCTTCGCACATGGTTTTGCCCTGAAGGTCTGCAGCCTACTTCTTTGCAGTGTCTTCTCAGCTCCGCCCGTCGGGGGTCTGTGCCTGGTCTGCCGCCTCACGTTCATTCCAGGCCGGGCCTCTGCTCAGGCTGCTCCCCCACATGAGAGTTGGTCCCCTCCGCCCCCTCCCCTCCCCCTCCCCCAGAGCCCTCTCACAGCACACCTCCTCAGAGAGGCCCTCCGTATTCATCGCCGTCCCTGTGGTATCTCCCTGCTTTAAATTGCACTGCCTTATACTACTCATGCTGGCATGTAACATGCTGCTTCTAGACTGGAACTCAGTCATCCCGTGGGCGCCTCTTGCTAAGCCTGGCTTCTTAAGCCAGGCCTACTTGCAGTGCACCTAAGTGCTACGTCAGTGTCTGTTCAACTGAAGTGAATTCCTGGTAACCAGACTGCTTCATTTTACTAAATATGTTCGGTCTGTGCTTACAGTTGTACCACCGCCCAAGCCTTCCTCATGTAACTCTCGGTGGACCTGGGCTTCTCCCGGGGAGCGGTGGTGTTCTGGACGAGTGGCAGTGAAGAGGCGTGGGTACGGAAGCGACTGAACCCAGCAGCCCCGCCCTGCAGAGGGCTGACTGCTGACACCCACGCTAGAAGGCACTTGACGAGCTGGGGAAAAGAACAACTCGGCCATTTTGTGATACTGCCTCATTTTCTCTACAAAGTAATTATTTAATCTTTTTGGTTGTATCGCTACATTAGAACATAGTTATCCACAATTGTTTATATTTCTACATCTATAAATATGACAGAACAGGCCTATTTGATTTCCATAAATCATACAGATATTAGACTTATGATTTTACTATGACTTCCCCAAATGTCGTCCGTTTAGCGCATTGACAAATCTGAGGAAAGACAATATTGTAATATGCCATTATACCACATGATAATGTCAGAGAGTCTCCTTTTCGTTAGAATTACTTAGCGTTATTCAATGATTCATGATTGTTTTACTGTCTATAATAACTAAAATCATGTGGTAGGGCTATTTCTTATAAAATCCTATGTTCTAGGATATTTTAACCTTAAATAAAGGATACATCCACTGAGTTCTAATTTGATAGAAATTATTGAATCCTAACTCATGTTTTTACCTGTACCATGTTTCAGAACAAGTGGGGAATAGCCTTTGCATGTATCCGATATCTCACCGAAAATTCCCTTCAATCTGTCCTATTCCTGCCACTGATCATAAAGCAATAAGTCTAGAACGTGGTAGTATTCCCTCTTGTCATAGCTTTCCAATTATTGAAAATTAAGTAACTCCCTATAGAGGAGAAATCATTAAATATATAGTAAATAATGAGGTTAATTAATTTAACCCCTTCTAATTAGGAAACTAATTAAATCAGAAAATTAAAACTGACACAAGACATTAAAATAGGGAAACCCTGAACTTAGATCTAACAATCATCTCTTCGTCCTCAACCAGTTCCAAAAGAGGAATGAATATATATTAGCTACAAAAATATATATCAGTGGACTATTTCCAATCTATATCAAGTTAAACTTTCCATACCACAAATACTATTTTTAGAGTTTACCTTTTTTCTACTTCTGTTATACGTGAAATTAAATCTTGTTTCTTTCAATTTTTTAAAAGAATGAATTAGAGTGAGTAAAAAAAGATGGACTTAGCCCCAAATCTGCTAGTAACTCTCATCATGAACAACTCACTTAAACTCTCTAGGCCTCAGTTTTCTCATCCTCAGTATATTCTAGTAAAAAGTGAGAGTGACTCACAGTGTCTTGGAGATGGAAATACATCTGAATAGGAGGAACAGATTAAGAAGCTAGAATCCGAGAAGATTGTTAAAATCTTTGTCAGTGTGTTACAGTAGAGAACCAGGTCCTAGCCTAGGATCTTCATGAATTAATTGGTGAACAATCTGAGATAAAACTAAGGATACATTTTCAAAGGAGCCCAACTCTCTCCACAACCTGAAAGTGTCATGCCCATCAACATGATCTTTGGATATAATTTCTAACCTCCAGGAAGAGTCTCGGAATAACAATAGAATTAGATTCAAGTCGTGGTGCTTAGTGCCATTGGCAATGGTGTTTCCAAGCTTAAAAATATCTAAGCAGGTATCCTGCTGGAAGTTTTTGGACTCTCCATCCTTTTGACGTTGTTCTCACGCTCCACGCAATTGACAAGGACATGGAGCCTCGTGGTCCAGGCCCTTTTTTGGGATCCACTCTGGGGAGGTAATACGGATTCCTCAAAGCCAGCACCAAAGATCATTGACACAGAAGGAATCTCTGATAGACACTTGATCTACAGGAAAGTGAGTGGCCCCAGTTTGTAGGGAAGCTCCCAAGTTTCAAGGCTCTCACTGCAGTACCTGGTGCCTGTGAACAATGCCAGAGATTACATGCAGCCAATGTGGGCTTGGTGGTGGTACAAACCACTGATGGGGAACAATTTCTTCCGCCAAATTTGAATACTTCATTCATTCATTTAACTACTATAAACAAATGTGTTCTAATTCCTTGGCACGTCAATGCTTCTGGGTGCTTGACATCAAATGGCCAATACAATTCGTAATGACTATTTTTACACACTTCAAAGGCCATAAATGAAGCAATGGTTAATTCGATAGCCAGCCTGCTACAAAGCAGTTAACCTTCAATAGCCAGTAAACTGCTTTTTTTTCCTCCTATTACCAGAGCTACGGGATTATTCTACACCCCAAATTCAACCACCTGCTCTGGTGGAACTCCAGGATCGTCATATACTTGGCATTTATTTTGCATTATTCCCCATTTCCCCCTTGTATCAAATAGCCAATTACTTAATCTCTAAAATGTGCAACTTTTTATTCAGCAACGCCAGCATTCTAACCTCACACCTCTTATCTGTGGCCTCCTCCCCTCCAAGAGTTGCTCCCTTCTCATCCGCCCCATCCGCGAAGTTTGCCTCAGCTATCCTGCCACACAGGGACCCCTTGTCTGAATCTTTGCTGCATTTATTATTATTAATAATTCCACTAGTGTTAGGCTTGTGTATCCAAGTGTTCGTTAGTTTTATGAGGGCAAACATACCATTTTACTTGAAAGAAAAAAATTTCTCAGTGTCCTACCAGGTTTTCATGTGCATTATATAATTAGGGTCACAAGTGAAGCAGCACGTTCAAATTAGGATCATCTGAGAAAGCTGATTTATAAAGGGATTGCTACACAGGTATAGGCAGGATGTGTGGATGGTGAGGGAACCTAGGTCCAAAGGGATGAGAGGAAGGAAAGATGACCAGAGCCTGGAAGGAGAGAGTTGTATAGAACAGATGACTTTGCCATCTCTAGGCAACCTGACCAGGAGCCTGGGAAATAAACACTCTAGTCCCACTCTCCTTCCCTCTCGGGTCTCTGCTGGGGTTCCTCATTCAGCAGATTCAACTGGCAACCAGAGTACGAGGGAGCCTTTTTTTTTTTTTTTTTTTTTTTTTTTTTTTTTTTAGCTGTACGCGGCCTCTCACTGTTGTAGCCTCTCCCGTTGCGGAGCACAGGCTCCGGACGCGCAGGCTCAGCGGCCATGGCTCACGGGCCCAGCCGCTCCGTACTTAAGTACTCCGTAGCTTAAGTACTCCCTTTTGTGGAAAGGTTAAATGTTGTAGTCTATAAACCCAAACTAAAGGTTTACTAAACATTGATAATATCTAACTTCAAGGGGTATGTGATTAGCTGAACGTAATGAGAGCAAGACTGAGATTGTTGTATACAATAGAGATGCATTTTTTAAAAGCCATTTGGAAATACTTATCTAAATAACTGCCTCAAGTTCCCACCAGTAAGTACAATTTGAGTTAAATATTCCCAAGTTTACTTTTCCATTTTTTAATTTCACATTTAACTTTTATTTTTTCTAGCTTCGTTATCTAATTTTGCAAAATAAAAAATGTATTACCCTATTTATCAAATTAGTATTAAACAGGCTGTTTATTCTCCGAAGGTTATCAACAAAATGATCATGCTTTGAACTTGGTTGGGAGAACTGTAAATATAGTAATGCTCAGTGTCGTGTTTGGGGTCATACATGTGTCAGTTAAAGAAATACAAAGCTTTTGTTAAATGAACTGATACTTCCTCAGAACATCCATTATCCACGTGAAGTTAGAGTTCATCTAAAGATGTTTCTTGTACATTACTGGCAAAGCAGCAGTGTTTGATACACTCTACCCGAATGTTTTCTTTGTAGGCCATTGACCCAGGGCCTTCCTGATGCTGGTGATAAGGCCCACATATGTGTACAACACTGACCTTGCATAATTTCATGTTTTACAATCTCTAGACAGGTTGATGAGATTTTAAATAACAGGTTTCTTAGTCCCATAATCTGCCTTCTTGACTATCAGAAGTCACAGTAGGGTAAACTTGCCCTGCTGAAATGTTACAAGTTCTTTTCTAACTTGCAAAATAAAATACCCGGTTGAGGTATGTTTCAAGTCTTTTAATATAAAAGTAGATGCTTAAGGCTTCCCTGGTGGTGCAGTGGTTGAGAGTCCGCCTGCCGATGCAGGGGACACGGGTTCGTGCCCCGGTCCGGGAAGATCCCACATGCCGTGGAGCGGCTGGGCCCGTGAGCCATGGCCGCTGAGCCTGCGCGTCCGGAGCCTGTGCTCCGCAACGGGAGAGGCCGCAACAGTGAGAGGCCCGTGTACCGCAAAAAAAAAAAAAAAAAAAGTACATGCTTAGTTCCCGTTTAACCAAGGAAGAAGAAAGCTATCAATAAATAAGTTCTCTCACACAGGTAAATAAAAGGGCATGCTAATTTTGATTTGGTATTTAGAACTAATTTATCCCTCCTACGTTTTCTTAACATGGAAGGTAAAATGTTACAATGGTCAATACCAAATATATGCTTGGGTATTCAAAGGAAAGACAGTACATTCTTATTCATTCAGGCAAGTACTGAATGTTTTTATTATTTATATAAAAAAATTGTTAGCTTTAGAATAGGGCTGTTTCAGACTGTTCAAAAGACAAATGAAAAAAGCAAAAAGCGGGATATTTAAAAGGCTTAATGTGTGCTTACTTTCTGCCCATACAAAATCACTTATTACATACGTGCGTGCAATCAAAACCGTATTCGCCGATTAAAAAGAGCCAGTGTCCATTGTATTGCGTCCTGGTCAATGAACCAACCACGTCAACTGTCACTTTCAGAACTCCTGTTATCGCAGAATATAAGTAATACAAGGGCCTCAAAAATGAGTTAATGTTATAGGAGGCTGCCGCAATAATTTTGCGAGGTTTCTCTCTCGACCAATTTCACTAACATTTACTTAAAAATGTCTTTCCGCTTAGCAGTTAAGAAGAAGTAGGCCTGATTCACGTCCCTTTCGATTCTCAGTCTTCTCAGGACTAGGACAAAGCCTGCTCCCCGGGGAAGGCTGGGGTCGGGCCGGCTGCACCGCCCCCCTCCCCCCTCCCCCGCGCAGGTGAGCCGGGAGCAGCGCGCGGAGCGCAGGTGCGCGCAGACCCCCGTGCTCCTCGCGCCGCGGCGCCGCCGGATGACATCAGAGCGCGGGTACACGTGGCGGCCGACTGGCGTCAGCGGTGCCGGGAGGGAGGAGAGCGGGGCTGGTTCCGACGGCCCGGGTCAAGACAGGAGCGGGTTCGGGCGATGGGGAGAAGCCCACTGGCCGCGTCCAGGAGGCTGGCGCGCCTCGGCCGGTCTGCAGCGCTCCGTCCCCGACTCGGCCCAGCGCCCCCGCCCTTCAGCTGGGACCCGGGACCCGAGCTCCAGGGCCTGAGGCGTCACCTCGGGTCCCGTCTGGCAGCAGCCGGCGACGCTCCGCTCCCCTGCGCCCGAGGCCAGTGACCCGCTCCCGCCGCCACCGCCGGCAGCCTGCGACCCCGCGGGCCCGCCCCTCGCCGCGCGCATGCGCCGCCCCTGCGGCCGCGCGTGCTGTCGGGAGGGGCCTCCGCGTTCCCTTCTTTCCCGGGACTGGCCCACTCCGGTCCCACCGAGGGGGGTGCGTTTCTCCTCGACCCCCGTGCTTCCTCCTGAGGGGGCGGCGGCGGCCACGGGCCCCCGTCTCTGGAGCGGGCTGCTCGGTGCCAATGTCCGCGGGGCCGCGGGCTGCAGTAGAGGCGCTGGGCGGCGCCGGCCGACCGCCCGTCCCTCGGCTCCCCCTCGGCGGCGGGCGGGATGGTGCGGCCCGCAGGGCTCGCGCGGCTCCCGCGCTTGGGCGGCCCGGCGCGGGCGGGGGCGCCGAGGGCGGGGGAGAGGGCCCGACTCGCAGGACCGGGCCGGGGCCGCGCGGGCCGCGCCGTTCGGGAGCGAGCCCCGCGGGCGGGCCTGGCGGGGCGGGAGCCGCCGCGGAGCCTTCGGGCCGCCGCGACCATGTCGGACCAGGCGCCCAAAGTTCCCGAGGAGATGTTCAGGGAGGTCAAGTACTACGCGGTGGGCGACATCGACCCACAGGTACCGCGTCGCCCCCGCCCCGACCCCCGCGTCCCCGGCCCGTCCTCGCTCCGGCCGCGCGCCAGGGCGCACAACGTCGGGGCCCCGCCGCCGGTTGCCCGCCGGCGTGGCTGCGCAGAGGCTGGGCCGCCTGGCGCCGAGCAGGCCGGTAGCGGGGCCGGAGGGGAGGGAGGGGAGAGGGAGCTGGTCTGTGGGCCCCGCGGTCGGGGAGGGAGGAAACTTGGGAGGGGTGCTGACCCTTGTAACAGGGGGAGGGGACCTGGGGGCCTGAGGGATCCGCGGCAGGAAGGGGTTGTGTCCGGACTGGGGGAGGAGGGCATTGGGAGGTGGGTCTGCCCTGGAGCCCTGCGCCGATTGTCCCCGTCCCCGCGCGGTGGGGGACCGGGGTGCTCTCTCGTGGCCGCCTCGCCCGCTTCCCACTCCGCTCCTTTCTTGGCGGAGTTCGGACCGGGCCGCACTTCCCGCGGCAGCCTCGGCGGTCTGGGCTCCCCTGACGCCCAGACGGTGGGTCCGAGCGTGGCGGGAGCTTCGGCCGGTGGAGCTGGTAGGGACGTGGGTCCCGGACTGCTGAGCGGACGGCTAGTCGCTCTGGTGTGGCAGCCACCCCAGATCGCAGGTCTGCGGCTCGGTCATCTCGTGTGCGGCAGTGAACCCTCAGTTTACCACCAGTGGATGCGTGTTCCTTGATTTCCCTAATTGGGTGAATTACACAGTAATGGAAAAATACCCTGGTAACGCCGTCACACTAAACATTGGACTTTTTTTGTCGTTCGGGCTCATGCCAAAGGATATCGTGGCTTTTCCTAAGTAGAACATGTGTTTGTGTTTGAACGTTAGAATGTTGTTTTTCCATTGTGGGAATTAACCGCAGCTGAGTCTTCAGGTGATTCTTAACACTGTTCGTTTTCTTAAAGTTTATCTTTACAGTTTTATCACCTGGGTGTCTCATTGGCCCCGAGTGCTAAGCTTGGAGACCTGCGGTCTGGGCCTCCTGAGTGGAGACCGATACTTAACAAGTAAAACTTGGGTGGCCTAAAAGGCTCTGTGGAAGGCTGACGGGCCTTGGCCTTCCAGAGGCTTGCCTGTTGGTATCTTAGTAACTAAGCTCCCTTGGATCACCACCTAGGTGGTCCTTTCTCCACTGTCACTCAAGGTAAAGAGGCTTTGAATTCAAAGGTAAACAGGTGCTGAGCTCAGAGGGCTGAAGTGCCTGTAAGGTGCGGCTTCTCCCTTCCAGGGTTTCCCTTTCTTCACTGTCCACTGTTCTTCCCCTCTCTCATCCCACCCCCTATTTCATTTTAGGACTTTGGCTCTTAAGAGTGACCTGAACCATGTGTTACTTAAAACCTGGAGCAGGCTGCACTGGAACCATGTTTACTCAACTGTGAATCAAGTTTAAGGGCTTAAAAATGTCCTTGCAAACCACTTTGATCTGAAACAGTGTATTTTCTGAAAAGTTTAGAGTCAGGATATTCGATTCTCTGAATCTTATAAATGTGGGTTCAGAGAGTTCACGTGCGTTGGATGAACATCTAGTTCACTTCCACGTGTGGGGTGCACTCGGCTGCTCTGAGCGTGAAGCGTGCTCCTGGCGTCCGGCTCCTGGCCTCCACCCTCCCCACAGCCTCCACTGCTGGCCGTGGCCTCTATTCCCTTCCCGCTGCGGCGTCTCATTCACTCCCAAAGCTTTGCCCTGTCTCTGTAGTGGACTGAGGGCTCCACTCAGGTGGGACCCAGGTCTCATCCTCGATGCGCTGGGTGTCTTCCTCGTTCTTAGAGTGGCACCAAAGAAGGCCATGCCCTAAACTGAGACTTTTGTCTTCCCCCCGCACCTGCTCTTAGACGTGGTCCTCGGGAGCAGTGTGCTGTCGTTCCCCAGTTTCTTGTCCACGTGCCCCTTTCGGTCACCAGGTCTTGCTGCTTCTCTCACATCATCTTCTTGTCCCTGATGACCTTTTTCCAGTTAAGTTACCTGCCTCTTTCGCCTGAATTATTGCAGTTGTTTCTTAACAGGTGTCACGGCTCCAGTCCTGCAGTGTAAGTGCATTCTTCTTATGCTGACGGCAGTCTTTCTGTGAAGTCTGATCATGCCTCGTCCCTACTGACCAGCCCTCAGTGTCTCTCCAGGAGACATTCTGTATTTTATTTCAGGATAAAATACAAAGGTTTTTGCACAGCATCTATGAAGCACAGTTGACGGTCTAATCCACGTTCAGCCGTCCGGCGTGTTGAACGCTGCTCTCTCCACACGATGCACGTGTTTTTGCCTTGCTGACGCCTTTAAGTTCATAAGGATTCGGCTCCTATAGCTCCTCTTCCAGAAACGTTTCCGTTTATCAGAAACTACCTGTCCCCAAGCCTTTATGTTTGAGACATGGCGTGTCGCGTGCTAGCCCAGTCTCAGCACTACGGTGCTGTGCTCACCTTGTCTGTCAGTCCTGTGTTCAAGACGGACCCTGTGTAGTACCTGGGTCACAGGAGCCTCCGTGCTTACCTGTCAGTGAATCAAGATTTGCTGCTTTTTGTTGTCCCCATATGTTTCATTGCATATGATTTAGTGCAAGGTTATTAATCTTATGTGGAGAACATGGTGTGCGTTTATTAGAATTTTCACTGTAATAATTTGTATAAATTGAGAATGAAATACAGCATTTTCCATTTTAATTTGTGTGGTTTTTTAAAGGTTATTCAGCTTCTAAAAGCTGGGAAAGCTAAGGAAGTGTCGTACAATGCACTCGCCTCACACATCATTTCAGAAGACGGGGACAATCCGGAGGTGGGAGAAGCTCGGGAAGTCTTTGATTTGCCTGTAGTCAAGGTTGGTAGTAAATTTAATGAATTCTGTGCGCTTCATCAAGTACCTTGCAAGCAGTGCGTTGAAGTTTCCGTGCAGCTCTTCTCACACTCTTTGCTGAGGTGCGGCTCTGGGTGGGAGATGCTCTTGGCATCTGAGGAACCATCCAGCAGAAGGCCCTCTACGTGAAATCAGGCTTCAGCAAGGTTTCTGCACGTTACCGCTTACGCACCTGCTGCGGGTGGCCCCGTTTTGTCACCGTCTGGAAGTTGTCTAAGCCAAGGAAACGTGTTGAAGGCAGTGGACGTGCTGTCTTGAAGCAGATGACGTGGGTGAATTCTGCTAAGAAAGTTTATTGATTCCAAGAGGAACTCCTGGAACAGGGCTCCCTTCCATCCCCAGTGGCCAGGGGTCCTGATTTCCAGGCAGACAAGTCTAGGGGAGCCCTGCCCTCTCTGGGCTATGGCTCTGCTCTCCGACAAGGGTCACAGTGACCACTTGTGCCACTGTCCCTCTGGTGGCTCTCTGTTCCACTATCCAGCTTGACCTGTGGGTAGTTTATCCTAGAAAGTAGAGTCTCAGCTGGTGGGTGAATTGTTCAGTTTTGTTGATCTGCATACTGTGCTGCTCTGTTGTGGCTGCTGGTTGAACTGACTGCTGTTAAATGTGGGTTTTTAAAATTTAAGTTTATAATTTCGATCCTTCCGTTTTTTCTCATCATTTATAGTGTATATTTGTTTTAAAATGGTTCTGTTCCACTACCCTTTTTTTCTCTTTTCCATGCTGTTACATGTGTTATCTTAAAAAAAAATCAACATGACAGTTACTGTGGCTTAATAATGAGAGAGGTAGGAATTAGGAGAGAGTGCCGCTGAGTCCAGCTGGGCAGCGGGGTTGCCGGCTGGCCGCTGCGAGGCCTGAATGCCACCAGCGTCCAGGGTCTGAAACGCTGCCCTGCAGGCTTAGAAGCCTGATTTTGGAACATAAGCCTGAAAGCAGATCTGTCTCACAAGAAGGTTCTCAGGAGGGCGCTGTGTAAGTCGGAATGACTTAACTTGCGGCGGTGAGGATGGTGGTCGTGTTTCTGGCTGGATGCTTGCTTCCGCCTGGCCAGCGGCTCACTCCGCCCGAGCCTTTTTGAAGTCTGACAGCAGGCTCCTGCCGGCTTCACCTGCAGCCGCCTCGTAGGATGGGTGGACCTGCCACGGACACTAGGCTGTGGGCCACGGCACCGGTTCCCTGGGGCCCTGTTTCGGCCTGTGGTTTGCTTCCACTCTTTCTTGGCTTGAGGGACTGTATCTCATCCCTTCCCCTGTCTGCAGACTTTTTTCCCCTCAGACAGTAGCCTGGAGCCTGTTATCACAGTGACTTCACATGTTGTGTGGATTTCCTAGTGCACCTTGAAAGGGCAGCCTTGTTAACACGTTTGGGGCGCCCAGTCAGCTTCCGCAGGCCACTTACTGCGGTGCTTCCTAAGTCCAGCGACCCCTCGAGCCCCTTTTTGTAGCAAATATTTTGTAATACCCCCTCTATTATCCTGAAATGAAATTCTTATGTACGGTAACATCATGTAACTTGAATATATATTTGTATTTATATATAAATTGCCCAAACTGAAATATAAAAAAAGAGGAAAAGAGGAAACCAGATAACAGGAAGTCTGCATTTCATTGTGTGAATACCCTGGAGGATGGGGTGTAGCGTCACCGTGGACCTGCTCCTCTGTCCTGCAGATGCCGGTGCTAGCTGGGAGGTGGCGGTGCAAAACGGGGGCCCCTCCTCGGGGGCCTAAACAGCGCTGTCTCCTTCACTTTACACTGAAGTTGTGTCCCCAGGAAGGTCCGTCTGCAATACGGCTGCATACAAGCAGCCGCCACCCAGCTCCCGCCGTGGTCACCGTTCTCCCAGTCTAGCTGAGGGATCCCCATCCTACTCCCTTTGGCTGTAGTGTTTTAAAACGACTCCCAGGCATCCTGCTCTTTGATCTCTTTCAGCATTCCAGCCTGCTTTTAATTTTGTGGCAGCACCTATACTGTCCAGCGACTGCAGTGTTGCATTACAGGATGGTAGAATTTTCCAGAACCCATCCAGCAGTTTGCGCTCATTCCAGATAGTGCTGGTAGACCCTCGAGTTCTGGTCTGAACCTAGTCAGTTTCCTACTGGGGGCTGCTGTCAGTAGTGTGGTCTGTGTCCAGCCGAAGGCGGAGGCCTGGTTCTCTAAGTGCATATCCCTTGGCCTTTACCTTAATGTTAAATTTGACAAATACTTTAAAAATGTAGGCTTCCTTTTGCCCAGGGACAGTTTATCTTTCTCATATTTGAATTTTATGGATGTTTAAAACTTCTTTAGGCACCAAGATTTTTAAAATTATCTTTTTTAATGGAAATACGTTCCTCAGTGGCCTTGGGCCCTCTTAATTATGCTGACTCTCAGCAGTGAGTTTATTTTAATTTATTATTATCTGCCTTTGGGATAATAGCTCCTCATTACTGTGCTCTTCTAGCTCTCCGTTCCTGCTGTATTATCATTAGTGTGTCCTCCTTCTTTGCTGCGTTATCTTCTCTAGACTTACCTGGATGAGGGCCGCAGGGAGTCTGTTCTGCTTTACTGCTGCCAGCCCTGCAGTCTGTAACCGGGACGCGCGTACTCGCCGCTCCCCAGCCCCCAGGGACAGCTTTCCAGGGTGAATGCTGCATGCAGAGTCATAAGGGCTGCCTGTCCGGAGTGTGAGCTCCTCCGGTCGTGGGCGCTTCCCTTCCACTGGACGCGGGAGGAGCCGCACCCACACCATCCGAGTCGTATTGCAGTGCGTTGACCTAGGTTCTGAGAATCCTGCTGACACGAGACAAAGGGGTGGCCGGGAAAACTGGTCTCAGGCAAGCCTCCCTCGTGCTCCCACGCCGCCGGGGAACAGCAGAGGGCTCTGGTGTCACTGCTGGGACTAAGGCTCGGCCCACGCGAGGGTGTCCTGAATGCAGGAGGAGTGGTGGCCAGTTCCCTCCCGTCCAGCTGGAGTCTCCCCAGGACTGCAAGAAGCGAACAGCCGCTGGAGACAGTGCGCGTGGAGACGTTGCACACTCCCTTCAGCTTGGTGGCTTCATCCGCCAAGTTAGTTACACACTTGGCAGAATTATCAAATCATCATGAAGTGATTAACCCAAGTAGAGCCAGTCTTTATTTTATAAAATGTGTAATATTTCTATGCTTTTTCACAGACGTTACACTTACTTATAAACTTATGCTGAGAAATTGTTGATGTTCCCTGAAAAATGAGGAGGGGGTACTTTGATTTCTAAAGTTCTTTCAAGGTGTATATAATGCATGAGAAATGGGTGTGTATTTATGTTGCAGGTGGCGAAGCTTCTGGAAGGCAGCTGGCTAAGTGGGTTATTACTGTATTTTTACATCGTAATCCTGTGAAGCAGAGCTATCAGGATAATGATTAATGTAATTTTCAAAATTAAATGTAGAAATAATGAGGTAATTTTTCAAAAATGTGAATTACCAAAAAGGTAGTAATTAGTCTAAGGTTTTATAATTAATCTGAGTTCTGCAATTCATAAAAAGATTACCAGACAGTTAGAAATTCTTTCTGTGATTTACAAACATTGTATCTACTTGGCTTCACTGAAAAAACTCACGAATTCATACCTGACTGGATTCAGGACTCCAGAAGGAAACATAGCGGGGCTGTCTGTACCTCAGATGGGGGTAGGGAGGGCTGTCAGTTCCCCGTCCCCCCAGTCGTGAGGACAGTTTCTAGCCGGCCTAGAGGCTTAAGCAGTAGAAAGTGTGTAAACCTAGAATTTAAATTTCCAGGGACTTCCCTGGTGGCACAGTGGTTAAGAATCCTCCTGCCAATGCAAGGGACACGGGTTTGAGCCGTGGTCTGGGAAGATCCCACATGCCGCGGAGCAGCTAAACCTGTGCGCCACAACTGCTGAGCCTGTGCTCTAGAGCCCGCGAGCCACAACTACTGAAGCCCACGTGCTGCAACTGCTGAAGCCCGCGCTCTGCAATGAGAGAAGCCACCCACCGCAATGAGAAACTCGTGCACCGCAATGAAGAGTAGCCCCCGCTCGCTGCAACTAGAGAAAGCCCGCGCACAGCAATGAAGACCCAGTGCAGCCAAAAATAAATAAATAAATTTCTATACATAATAATTTTTTAAGATCTGGTAGTGTTTCATTCTACAATTGGGCTTTTCACCTTGGGCACTAATAACTAACGTTCCACTCTGATGTTTCTGCTACGTGAATACTCGTGACTGTAATCTGGATGCTGTGTAATCGGTTGTAACAGAGCCTTTACTTTTCTAGGAGCTTCACTAGTAACGTGACGACGTGTTGCGTATGAACTGGAACTGTGCTTTGACTTGCGTTAATGTTTTCTTTTTCAGCCTTCTTGGGTGATTCTGTCCGTTCAGTGTGGAGCTCTTCTGCCGTATCCTTTGTGGGGAAGTGGGGCGGGAGGGGTTTAGTACTGGAGTGGTCTTCGCTTACTGAGCTGGCTCATTAGTCAGGGGAGGTGGTGTTGTGTTCACTCTGTCCCTGCTCTTTCCATCCTGTATCCAGGTGTGTGTACCTGATCCTTGTCATTACCCCTGGGGGGCCGGGGCGGGGTGGGGGGACCAGCTGTGTGGAAGCAGCTCTAGGCTGGGACCCAAGGCCCAAGTTCTAGTCTGCGACTTGGCTTTAGGATCTCGGCTGGTCTGGACCTCGGTTCTGTTATCTTTGAAATAGATGGTTTTTGTGGTGTCTAGTTAGATGGACTATTTCTAAAATTCTAAGTCTGTGTGAACCACATCATGAATTGTTTGAAGAATAAATTGGAGAAGAGAACATCAGGACATTTGTAGTTTTATATCACGCACCATTGTTCTTTTTAATTACATTGGTTTATTAATTCAGGACCCATGTTGATCACCTGCTGTGGGCCTGGTTCTGAAAACAGAGGGGTTGACAGGGCCTCATTCCTGCCCCCAAGGAGCTGCCCCGCACTACGTGTTGGTTCATTCAGCGTTTCCTGAGTGTGGCCCTGGAACTACCCAGCCCACATACACACTGACACACACACACTGACACACACTGTGCTGGAAGCAGGAGTGAGCCCTCTGCAGCCTGCTGTTCTGTGCTCTAGGCCTCAGAGTCCCTGTTTTCGCCCTGGAAGTGTGACACTTCCCTGCAGGGTCATTCCAGGCATAATCTGATTTTGGAGGTCACTTCTGTTAAGGTACCTGATACTATGCGGTCATGATGTCCTAGTGTTAGACCCGGGCAGAGGTGATGTTATTTACCATGTTGTGCGGCTCTGCCAGGCATTTACTACTGAATCGATGCGGGTGGAGGGAATCTTCGTGTATTAAATATGTATAGGAGACCTCAGATAAACAGAGAAAATACCTCCTTCCACGCAGTTCTTAGAGGACGTGCACAACTTATAGCAGCTCCAGCTCAAACATTCTAAGATTTCTCTTCCACAGTCTGAAGAGTTAACGGAAATTGGTTCCTGGTTTGTTTTTGGCCTTGGTTTTTTAGGAGTTTGAGTTGTGTTTGTTTGTTTTCTTTACAAGCACAGGTGAAAGAAGACTGGGAGGGAAAGGGTGTTTTTGAGGATAAGAGGCTAGTTTTTCCTGGCCTGGATCGTGCACTCGCTACGCAAGGATTTCCTGAGAAGTTGTCACTTTGTTTGAGCACTTACTGCCTGTTTTCCCAAGGAAGGTTAAAGGAGCAGAAAGAACTCCTGAGACTCGGTTAGGCAGCACACTCTTAGCCTCTGTTCACGTTTCCCCAGGTCTTTGGAAGTAGACAGTCCCTGAACTAAGGTAGGAGGATGGAGACAGAGCTTGGATGATGGGGCTGAAGGCGTGATGTTGGGGTCTGAGGAGCTCAGGGCAGCCAGGAGGCCCGAATCTCTGTGCGGTTTTCTCAGACCTGGGTAGGAGACTTCCAAACTGCAAGAAAATTTTCAGTCTGATCTTTTTTCTTAATTCACCTATCTCAGGAGGTGTACTTTTCTCCTGTAGGGAAAGAGAAGTAATACTTTAATCCATTTGAATTCTAGACACTCCAGATTCTTAAAAAAGTCATGTTTGCTTTGAATAGACCGTAAAGTACAGGCACCTAGAGGTCATGTCTGCTTATGGAGAGCCCTGTGCCCAGTGTCTGCACTCTGTAAGCGCTCAGAAAACGTGTTGAATGAATTTGAAAGTCAGAGCTTTAGAATTGGGGAGAATCTTGGGAGTTATATATACTAACTTTTGTTTTAACAAAGGGAAAACTGAAGCTCAGGGTTGTCTTGCCCAAATTCAGAGAGTTCGTGATGGTAATAAAACTAGAAGTCAAGTTCTTTTATGAAAGACTCTGCTGTGTGACAGAAGTAATCATGTTAAAGTAAACTTAAGACCCTCAATTTGCTTTTAAAATAATCACTATGCTATATGTGGTTGTGTACATGTATAGGCATGTGTGTGTTTATATATGTGTATATAGTTAGATGTTTTTTTCCATGAGTATGTTATGCCCATTTTATTGATGATATAAGTGGAGAGATTGGATTTGAAAATGCACTTTACGGAAAACCTCTCCGTTCTTTCTGTGCTGTCAACTTCTCTTTTTTCCAGTCTGCCCTGCACTCTTCTTTGGTCAACTTAAGTCTGTCTCTTTCCTAAATGGATTGAATGGGAAGCAGAGGGTGGGCAATGTCCTAACGGGCCAATAGGAAATGTCTCTTAGTGAAACAGAGCTTGCACTAATCTCATCTCATTGGAATCTTAATAACTGTAAAACAGAGTAAATGGCTTTTCTCCAGAGTCATGTCAGATTTTCTTTGGAATCACTGCCTGCCTCTCTCAGGTAAGCATAGTACAATTAGTCTTGTGTTATTTACACATAACAGTTCTGAGTTTTTGTATGATTGGATTTATGATGTATTTGTAAACCAGTGTTACTTACTAAACTGCATATTCAGTATGACCTTATGACACACTTAAAATGATTTAAATATTCATACTTAGTCTTAAGATTTAGAGCTTTAATGGGTGAAAGTGGTCTTTCTAAAGGATTACAAAGATTTAAAACTTGAATATGAAAACATAGTAAAAATGAAATTGAAAGATGACAAGGAAAATTCATTCAGAAATAAAGGCAGAGAATTTTATTAATAAATAAGGGGCTCATGCAGATCAATAAAAGAAAAAAATAAGACCTCAGTAAACAAGGCCGAAAAATGAATTTACAGCTTTATAAAGAGGAATTACAAATGAGCATAGCAAAACATTTGATACACTTTATAAACAAAGACGTGAACGCCTTAATAGCGCTGAGATAAGATTTTCTGCTTATCAAATTTGTAAGAGTATATTCGGTGCTGGTGGAGCTGCAGACAAGCTTCCCCTCTCCCGGCAGGAGTGCAGTTCAGTGCAGCGGTTTTCTAGAAAAGTTGAGCCAGGTCAGAGCCATAAAATAGTCTTTCTGCTTCCCCTGCAGTTCTCTTATGTTTAGAAGTTCATCCCAAATTGATAGAAATGAGGGCAGATTGATGCATAAAGGTGTTCAGCGCAGCTTTATTTATAAGAGGGTAAATTTGGAAACAGATGATCCATGATTTGGAAATGTTTAAGAAACCTGTTCTGTACACTTACATACTAATCTAGTTATGTAGCCAGTTGTGAATTTTGTTTTATGAATATATGTTAAGACGTGGGGAATGTCTTAACTGGGGAAGAAGCCGGGTATAACAGTTACGTACAGTATTACATCAACCAAATATAATATATAGGAAATATCTGTAAGAGGGACCAAAATGTTAACGGCAGTGAATTCTGGGTAGTGTGAGAAGTGAATGTTTAATATTGTTTTATGGTATTCTGTCCTCTCAACCCCCTAGGTAAAAAACCCTCAAACAGTAAACGATTATTATGAAAAACCAAGTTGGTGTTGTTTAAACTCACTTTTTAGGTTACATGGAACAATTAGTAGCCATTGGGCAGGAAGAAGCAGTTTTAAGGGCTCCCATTTTCTCTGACCTCAGTAGGCCTCATCCCTGTCTGTAGTTCTTAAGGTGATAGTTTTGAGAAGGTGTTTAGTCTTCCATCCCCGTGGAAGCCTTTGAGAAAGGGATGTATCAAGGATGTTAGGTGAGACGAAAAGGGATTTGATCATAATCTTGCCTTTTTCTTACACCTTTGTAGTAGAGGATTATGGAACCGGGTAATATTAGCTTAATATCGTTAGATTGTCGGCCAGACTCAGCTTTTCATTCAAACGGTATCACCATGATCCCTTCTCTGTCCAAGCAATAAGTAAAATTAATTTTGTCATTGTGTTTTTATGTCTCGTAAATTCTGAAAGTTCTTTAAAATTATAAAATTCTCTGTTTTTGCTACATTGATTTAATAGAGATCCTTGAAAAGTTGGCTTTTTTTCCCTTAAGAACCAGAATTTTGCTGGTATTTGTATTTTTCAGCATTTTTCACATCTTTGCTATAAATGTATATTTACATGTTGATGATCTTTAAAGTTGGCTAAAATGAAAATCTTCTCACGATGGGTACTGTGGTTACACATAATGTTTATTGTTTATACTCCTCTGTATGTTCCAAAGGTATAATAAATATCAGAAAAGTTTTTTAAATGAAGATACTTTATTGCTCCTTATGCATAAACACGATGTACTGTGGCAAAAGGTAAATTTTGCATTTAAGTATATTCGTATGGATTGGATTTCCGGGCTCATGATTCAGAGCCGCGAACCAGAGGGCGAGGAAGAAGCCGGGGCAGGGAGTCCTGTGGGTGTTTTCTGGGATCAAGGTCGTGGTGACGTGGTACTTAGCGGACCTGCCTTGGGAAATATAAAAGAACATCAAGAGCGTGTGAATTTAAAACAGGGTTTAAAGTTAGGGGTTAGACATGTTTAAATGTTAACTGTGACTTTAGCACTGGAGAACCTTGTAGCCTTGGAGAGAAGTAGAACCGAGATTACACGTCACGAAGGCTCTGGCATGTGTGATAGGTTATTATGCGGTGCACTTAACACCTGCAGTTGTAGTGCGCCTGGCCCACGTGCAGGCTGTGCTGAATCAGGGGCACGGGTGTTGGGGTGTGAGTTTAGAGAAGGTGGCGCCGGTGTAGACTGTGGGATCAGGAAAGCCTTGGTGGAGGCGGCAAGATGTGAGGGGCCTGAAACGACGGGCGGGACTGGCGCGGAGCCGGATGGGGGCACAGAGGCTCGTGCGAGGGGACCGGCCTCAGAACAGGCCGTGTGACTGGGAGGAGAGGAGGAGAACAAGCGCGCAGGCAGGCGGGCAGAGAATACAGGAAACTCGATAAAGTAGCCGCTGTTTCACTCTTCTTGTATATTTAACCTTGGACTGCAAACGCAGACGTTTGCATTAGAACATTTGGAAAACACAGGAAAAAAGCAAGCAAATTAAAATCACTTGCAGTCTTGTAGGTGGAACTGGTCTGGGAGCTCTAAGCAGGACAGAGGGCAGGGTAAGGATGGGAATGTGGACAGGAGGGACAGTCACAGTCTTTAGGCTTGAGATGAGGATTTGGACCCAGGTTAGCACCGTGTAGAAGACGACGGCGTGGATCTAAGGAATGGCTGGGAATCGGAAGGTCTTGGTGACTTGGGGGATGCTGTGCAAAGGGAGGAGCCGGTGCTCACAGGGGGCCTCTGCGTGCAGAGCCTGTGGTGGGTGCTCCACCGGAGGCCACTAGGCAGATGACTTCCTTTTCCAAAGTAGGAACATTGCCGGACGTGGGAAACAGAGAGGACTCTGGCTTCTGAGGGAAGGTGATGAAGTCGGACTGAAGCCCCTCGCTGTCTGAGTGTCGGGCCTGGGAGATGCAGCGTGAGGGGCTGAGAGCTACTGCTTCGTTGCAGAGCGGCTAGAGAGGGGAACAGGTAGTCAGGAATAGAGCCTTGCGTAACATGTGGGGTTATGGGGAGATCCGGGGAGAAAGGGGACTTGGAAGTAGACAGAGATGGTGCCGGGGGAGGGGTGTTATGCTTAGGGACCAATAATGAAGTCAGACGTGGTGGTTGGTTTTATTGCAGGGACGGAGCAGGGCCCCAGGGAGCGGGGCGGAGCGGCAGTTGGTGCCCCTCCATGCTGCTCGTTGACCCGGGAGCGGGAAGACGGCAGCGCGGGGCTCTGTCTGGCACACAGGCTTAGGGGTCTAGGTGGACCTCGGGTTCTGGGCTGAGGAGCTACAGGTGAGGTCAGTGGAGGAGGAAAACGGGGACCCCGTGAAGGAAGCGGGGGGCGTGCGGGCGTCTGGGAAGTAGCCCGGCTGCAGGTGTTTCTCCGGGTGGGGAGCGGCTGGGGCTGGAGTGGACCAAGGTGGACGCAGCGAGTGCTCTGGTGGAATTTTATAGCCTTTTAAGCACATTCGTTAGGAATAACAGAGTCGGTATGACCTTTATGGGTCAGTTACTGCACTTATTCTCACAGTTCGCCACTTGTGATGGTGAAAAGAAAGCTCTGCTTTATTTGAATAAAGATCATTCAGCTAAGACTGGGGAAGGCTTTACTTGATACTAGTTCGTACGAAGAAGCCCTGGTTCAGAAAAGCGCACTGGGGACACTAGTATTTTGTGGTTGCTAAAAAATGTGAATTCAGTTGTGAGACATACTAACAAACGTATGTTCAGTGTGCAGCGAAAGGACTTCAGTTCACCAAATACGTGAGGATGCTTTGTGACGGGAACAACGCCCAGGGGTGCGGATAAATGACGATACAGTTCCCCCCCTCGGGTGAGGGCACAGTCCAGAAGGGGAATGTCACATACGCGGAGCTGAAGCGGGTGCAGGGTGTGGGAGCAGTACCAGGAGGGGCGATCACGACAGTTAACCTGCACCTGGTAGGCCTCTGGAGCACCTGCACACGCGCACGTGCACACGGCAGGCAGGCAGGGCTCCAGCGCTGTGAAAGGACTGTTTGCTTGGTGGTTCTCAGTGACCTTCTGTCTTTTCCCGTCAGGGTGTTGATACAAGCTGGAGCTCTTTGTTGGAGTCTTCCAGAGCTCTCCAGGGAGAGGTAGGGAAGGGAGCTTGTACCAGCAGAAGTTGGGAAGCACAGACATCACCTGCCTTCTTCCGAGCCGGTATTGATGCAGGCTGAGGCCTCTGTTGTAATGTGCTGGGTAGGTCGCGGGGACAGGTCACGAGTCTGATGGAGAGCCTGGCCAGGGTCCTCATTTAAATCTGGAGGACTAAAGAGATCAAAGCCTTTCCATTCTGTATCTCAATCCACAGATATTTCTTGACTGCCTACCCATGTGCCTGGTACTGTACTAGGTCCTGTCGAAGGTACCAGAGTGGAGGACGTGGTTCTCACCTAAGGCTCCAGTCGGTAGGATGGTAGCTCGCAAGCAAGACGGGACGAGGAGAGCTTGTGGGGCTGCAGCCAGGAGTGTCTGGCGGAGAGACCTGGAGAAGGAGGGCGCCCCCGGGGCACAGAGGGAAGCCCTTCCTCGAGAGGGACGCGGGTGGAGGTGTGGCCTCTGCTTGGGACAGAGGTGCGCATTCAGAGGGGCAGCTTGCTGTGGGAGTGCAGGGGCCGTGGGCGCTGAGCCGAGGCTAGGGGCGGGGCACAGAGGCAGGGAGAGCAGCTCAGGTGAGGGGCCGCAGGTCAGAGCGCAGGTGTCGCAGCAGCTGGGAGCAGGGCCAGGGCTGAGGCACACACAGAGACACCGTCTGGAAACTTCCAGATCGCAGCCGTAAGGTGCTGAGGAGACATCCAGGCTTTCTTAGCTGAGACCGTAGACTTGTAGTTTAGGAAGATTACTTTTTTAAAAAAAGAAAAGCACTTTTCCCCAGTTATAAAATTAATGCTCTTGAAAATTTGGAAAATACAGAAAAGTATAAAAATTAAAATTAAAATGTCCCCATAATCCTGTCACCACTAGGTAACTGTCATTAACATTTTGGTGTGGAAAGAGCATTCTTAATTATGCTGATACAGATTCATTGAATGAGCTGGTTTGCGCATTCAGTCATTTAACCCAAACGTACGCCGATGAAGAATCTGGTTCTCAGAGGTTTTCCGAGTTGCTCTTAGCTGGAGTTTGGAGGCCCTGTGTCCATTCCAGGCCTCCCTTCTTCCCGATGTGATGTTCTTTCCACAGCAACTTCCTGTGCCCTGTTGAGACCCGGGCCAGGATCCAGGCCAGCAGGGTACAGGACTAGAGTTACTGCAGTCAGTGAAATAAAAATAATACCTAACTGATGGGTGGCCAATCTTTGTGATAAAACCATATCTAGATTATGGGTTTTCCTTCATTTTAAATAAAGATTATATAATGATTCATTAGAGTAATATGTATTACCGTGTAATTAAATCTCACCTCCAGAGGCTGCAGGATGTAAATGTTTTTGTGAAAGTCTCTAAGAAAAATAACATCTTCTGATCCAGTATCCTGAAATGTGACACTGACTTACTAAATTAAAGAGAGAGAAGATAATGATTTTTAAGGTGATTTTATAAAATTAGTGTGTTCTTGTTAGTATTCACAGAGTAGTATGGAATGCAAAATAATTTCGAGGAATATTTGTGAAATGGATGAGAGTAGCTATAGAATGTTAGATCTTTGGCCGGCTGAATAATGGCAGTTAACAAGGAAAAAACATGCTATTTGTCAACACTTTAAAAAAATTAACTTGAGACAAAGTTCAGAAGTCTTAGCCATAATTCACAGTTTATAATAAGTTATCTAGAAAAAAATTGACTTAGAGGATTATCTCAGGATTAACACCTTTATTTTTCTTAAATGTTTCTTTTGTCTTTGAGACGCTAAAATTTATTTTTTAGTAATTACGTTTGGTAGTAACCGCCCTTAGAGAAGCAGTCTAGAGCAGTGGGAAAATACAGCTTGGAGCCGGGTCTGGGTTTCCAGTTACTAGCTGTCATTTCTGTGAGTGTGCACGCCACCACCGGGTCACGGGGACTAGGGGTGGACGCGGAGCCCTTGGCACAGTTCCTGGCACATAGGAGGCAGGCAATAAATGGTAGCTGGTCAGTTGTTGTAGTGAAACCTGTTGTACCACGTGAGCCGTTACATCTGGAGTCTCCACTTCATCGCTCAGCAAGCATAAGAATTGTTCCTTTTATGCTTGCCTTATTTTCTGTGTGTTTGATACTTACGTTTTCCCCTGAGCTTACGCACCACTGTATTTTTACCTTTTATTTTATCCATTTCATAATTAGTATTTGTTATCCATTAATTATTAAGGAGTTCCTTAAATATGATTTTGATACTATTGTATGTAAACATTTTTAAAAAATGACACAGGTGGAAGATGGAGTGGTGTACTAGTTCTTTTTCCTATCATTTTTGTTATTGAACGAAATAATCCTCCATTCAATCTCTGGAGTGTGGATATAAGTATTTTTCAATTTACTTGGTGACAAGGCAAAAAAAGTGACGATTATAAAACTCACGATAGGAGTAAAAGTTTTTATTATAACAAGCAAATAGCTAGAAGCTCATCTGTTTTTCCCACTAATACCCTTAGGCTAATTTCATTCAGTAAGGGAGAAAGTAGATAAAGCAATATTGTTATGCTGTCACAGTGTATTTTAATCATAAAGTGAGCGAGTAGGTAAGCAGAGGTGGAGCCTCCTGATGAAAGCTTGCTTTCTGGTTCCTGCCAGGTGTCCCCTGAGGACAGAAGCGCCCTATGGGCTATGCTCACCTTCCATGGCGGGGGCTGCCAGCTGACTCTCGACAAGAAGTGCACGCACCTGGTTGTTCCAGAACCAAAGGGGGTAAGTGTCCCATGTACGTTCTCCTTTTGAATGTCATTTAAGTATTCCCGGTAATCAGGTATCTTCTTTGAACTTCGTTTAAATTAACTGGATTCCGTTTTACAAAAGCTGATAATATTAGTTTATATTATTTATACACAGCTTCATTCCACAAAGGATGTGAGAGGATTATAAATTTTGTTTTGAGCCAGATGTGACTTTTAAAGACAAAGAAATTTGGGTTTATTTCATGTTGAAAATAGGATAGTTTTTTGAATCTCTAAGAGTTTCCTTTCACGTCCACTGAAACTTCAGTTCATTTTTGTGAAAATACATATTAGTCCTCTTCACAATTTTTTTAAAAGGCTTGTACTGAGGATAATTATAAGTGTGCATTTGGTGAAGTTCTTAGTGTACTGTCCTTCTTACTAATCTGGAATATTTAAAACTGCGTTTATCTCCTTAAGCACAGGACTCTTCTCTCTAAGCACTGGAGGGCCGTGGGGCTCTGGGGGTCCCAGGTGGGGGTCCCAGGTCGCCAGCATCAGCCTCCCGGGACTTGTTAGAACCGCAGTCTGTCCAGCCGCCCCAGACCTAGTAAATCAGAACCTGCCAGGGAAGGGGGAGCCCGGGGAGCCTGAGACACATGAAGTTTGAGAATGACTGTTGTGTGGAAATCAAGCTTTTTTCCTTCCATGAAAATTATTTATAAATTTGAGAATTAAGTCTATTTATAGTAGGGAAAGCCTTTTGACTAGCTAACGTTTCCACGTGTCAGTCATTAGCTCCTTTTTTTGTTGCCTTCAGTCTGAGTCAGCGCTGTGTATGTTTCGCCCGAGTGCCACTGACACAGGAGGGGTGGGAGGCGTGTGGCCGGGCCTGGGCGCGGGGGTGTGGAAGGCTGACGCCCCCCCCCTGCCAAGAGGGTCCCTTTCTAAGGCATCTGGAGCAGAGGTGGCCCATAAATGCATGCCGTTCATCATGTTCATTTCCCGACAAGAAAATAACCTGTTAGCCCATGAGTTTGCTTGTAACTTAGTAAGCTGTACAGTCCAAGGGGAGACTCTGAAAATTTGAGGTGAGTCTTAAAATCTACTTGAGTAAAAAATTATATTTTACATAACAATTTAAGAGATAAGTAGTATCCTTTGGTTAAATAGTGTAGGGTTTCTTTTTATATCAGTATTCATTTATGGCTAAAAATAAGTCGTTTGATTTTAGGTAGCTAGTTTAAGGGGAATGAAGTCTTTATAACTTTTAAAACTATGAGTGAATACTTCTGAAGAGTCAAGTTATAATTTGAGGCAGCATATGAATAGAGTGGATTTGTCAAACAGACTAGCTGACTACACACAAAAAATAAATGGCATGTTTAAAACAAATTCTTTTTTTTTGCGTTTTTGGATAAATTTATGGAGAAAATATATAAATGGCATGATGAAACTATCCTTTGTATTCTTGAATTTTTAAAATGTTTTACATTGAGAAGAATGAAGGAATTTCATAACAATCAATAGAAACCCAAGTAGGTTGATTAGCCTTTGGAGGAGGGAGCTGGTTTCCGGGTGTAAGTCCTTTGCTGGTATCCGAGGCTTTAGAGCAGGTGGGTCAGACTCTGTCGGTCCGAGGCTATAGAGCAGGTGGGTCAGACTCTGTCGGTAACCGAGCCATGTTTCCAAACTTGTTTATTTTAAAGCCCTTTTATCATGTAACTCTCGTTTAAGATCCCCTGCTCATCTCCCTTTCCCTCGCGCGTTCCTTCCTTTCCGCCCTCTACCCCGCAGGAGCGCCCTCTGCCTGCCTGTCAGCGCCCCTGCCCAGTGTCCCCAACTCACTGCTCCCACCAGACCCTGCCAGACCCTGCCGTCCAGCGAGGCCTCCCTGCCCTGTGCCCACGGGACTTCGCGCTGGGTTTCTGTTGTATTCCTGTTGTGCGTGTTTAACTTCTGTCCAGAACTAAGCAGAAGCCTCGCTAGGTCAGAGAATTGTTGCGGCCTTTGTGTCTTAGGTAGAATGAGCTCGATAAACACTCGACCACCTGACTGAGGAGCGTCCCCACGCTCCTAGGACTGCCCGTGGCCCTGAAGGTGCCCCGATCAGTGACACTTTGCACAGAGCAGCAGTCAGTGACAACCAGATTGGACGGCAGGCCGCCTAGCGTTCCTGAGAGTCTCTCGTAGGATTCCTAGCTGTGCGTAGCATTACCTGAAGTTGCTTTTGTAAAAGCGAATTCGGCAGACCTGAGGCCGACCTAAGACCATTGACACATGGTTCGTTGTGTCGCGTGTTCTCTGTCTAAAAGGGGTGTGAGCTTCTCCTCTGGGTAAAGTGGCAACAACAGGAGCTGTGTCCCTCTCCTAAAGTTCTTTCTTCGAGTGCGTATTTCTAGGAAATCTGATAAAACTTGCGGTTTTGTTTCCGTGTGTGTTTGTGCTTCGCCCGCAGGAGAAATATGAATGTGCTTTAAAGAGAGCAAGCATTAAAATCGTGACGCCCGACTGGGTCCTGGATTGCATATCTGAGAAGACTAAGAAGGACGAAGCCCTTTACCATCCTCGTCTCGTCGTTTATGAGGAGGAAGAGGAGGAGGAGAATGAGGAACCGGAGTCCCCGGAGGAGGCCAGCGCGGAGGAGAGGTCCAGCCCCGCCAGCTCTCAGGACGGCTCCCCCTCGGGTGGCCAGCAGCTCTCACCCAAGTCGAACGCTGAAAAATCCAAAGGGGAATTGATGTTTGACGATTCTTCAGATTCGTCACCAGAAAAACAAGAGAGAAATTTAAACTGGACGCCCGCGGAGGTCCCGCAGTTAGCGGCAGCGAAGCGCAGGCTGCCTCCTGGCCAGGAGCCCGGGTTAATTAACTTGTGTGCCAACGTGCCGCCCGTCCCAGGGAACGTCCTGCCCCCCGAGGTCCGCGGTAATTTAATGGCTTCAGGACAAAGCCTCCAGAGTTCCGAAAGGTCAGAGATGATGGCCGCTTGGAGTCCAGCTGTGCGGACCTTGCGAAATATCACTAATAATGCTGACATTCAGCAGATCAACCGGCCGGCCAACGTAGCACACGTAAGTCACTCTTTAAAAAACAAAGATTTAAATACTGGATTTTACAGCCTTTTCAAATATTTATTTTATTGTCTTCTGCTTCTTCAGGACAAGTAACTTACAAGCAGTATTTATTTGCCTGAGAGCACGTCCCATGGTCTTTATTTGTGTATACGTACACGTGTACGTATTTCAGTGTCATAAATGCCGTGTACGAGAGGGTGACGGCAGGCACGTAGTTGGAGGCCTGACTGCTGAGTTGGCACCAGGACGCCAGTGGCGGGCGCCGCCCCCGGAAACGGCTTCCACACTTGCTCGGTTTCATTAGCGGTGGCAGCAAAGAGGAGCCTGCAGGCTGCCAGCTGTTCCTTGTTTGCTTATACCGAGCTCCACGGTAGACAAGTAGCGTAACATAAATTAATTCACTCGTTGAGGGAGCCTTAATCTTAATTTACAGTTTTGTGATTGGAGCCTGTTGGTACAGGATGGACCTTGAAAGTTGTCGTAAACGTTTTTCACGTGAAGACGGAGAGGAAGTCGTCCGGGTGGTGTGGGCCCGTCTGCGTATCTGGGGCCCCGGAGGCAAGATGGTGAATGAGACAGACGGGCCCTGCCCTCCTTGCAGGTGGAGCAGGCCGACAGTCAGCATAGGTGTTTGGAAGGCAGTAATAAGGGGTCGTGTACTATGAGGGCCGCTGGGGGAGGAGGCCCCTTAAATTAAGCGGAGACTCAACTGCAGGCGGCCCTGGGCAGAGCTGAGGGCAGAGTTGTGGGTGAAGGGGCAGCGGCTGTGAAGACCCTGGAGTAGGCGTGACCTTGCTGTGTTCCAAGGCAGCGGTCCCCAGCCTTTCTGGCACCAGGGACCAGTTTTTCCGCGGGCGGACGGGGGTGGGGAGGGATGGCGCAGGCAGTGACCCAGGCGACGACGGGCAGCGGGCAGCGGCAGGTGAAGCTTCGCCACCCACCCGCCACTCACCTGCTGTGCGGCCTGGTTCCTGACCGGGGGGTGGGGGACCCCTGTTCTAAGGGAGGAAAGTCACTGAGACTTGAACTTAGGTGAGTGGGTGGAGGTTGACACGTAGGGTCTTGTCTTCCATGTAAGGAGCCACTGGGGGGCTCTCGTCGGGGTGGGCAAGTAGCTACTTCTTATTACGAGTCGCAGCACCACAATCACGTCTGATGGCGGGGAGGTTTTTAAGAGTCTTTATTGGTTAAAGATGCATGAAAAGCACTCTTCCTCCCCTCCCTCGGCTTCAGCAGTGACCAGTTGATCGTGCCTGGTCCTCGAGACGCCGGAGGGGTGGCATCCCGAGAAAGGCGGGCAGGGTGTGTGAGGAGAGACGGGGCTCAGGGGCTTCGGGGACAAGGTTCCGACAGTCGACACGAGATTCTGGGAAGACGTGTTAGCGCAGCCGGTTCGGAGCCAGTGTAAGTTGACCCCAGCTTGGGCCGTCAGCCAGCGTGAGCACAGTGGGGCCTGGCCCAGGCAGGGAGGGGGCCGCGGAGAGCAGCCCTGCGGCGACGGGTACCTGGCAGCCCGGAAGGGAAAGCAGTTTTGGGGGTGCGGTGGCTTTGGTGATAAAGGCGGAGAGTGAGGTCACGCACCAGTCACTGACGGGCCGCGTTCTGCTCAACACGTTTAGTTTGGCCCAGATGATTTAAATTTGATTTGTTTGCCCAAATTGTGAGATTCTCCGTGACGATGGGGTTTCCGGGCTGTCTTGAGAGGTGGATGGTGTCGTAGAACGGAGCCGGCATCTGAAGTCTGAACGGTGCCTGTCCTTCATGACCGAGCAGCAGCTGTGCCCTGTGGACTGGGGCTCCATCTGTGTGCTCACTTCCCACACCCCAGCCTTCCCGAACTCCATCCCGTCATGCTTTGTGTTAATCCCTCTGGTCCTGGAGGTGAGTTTGAGTCTGAAGGGGGATTGGCAGCGAGCGGCTGAGGGAACGAGGACGAGGTCCCTGAGATGAGGTGTTCAGAGAATGGCAGGGCCAGGCCTCACCCGATGGTGTCACCAAGGCTCAGGGAGAAGGTGGAGCCCAGGAAAGAGTGGGTGCATCTGTGGGTGCCTGGGCCCGCGTGTCAGCACCCAGCTCCGCAGGGGCCTCGCGGAGAGCGAGGAGGTGGTCGGAAGCCGGAGCACGCGGGGTGGGCGGGATGCGGACGCCAGGCCAGAGGCAGAGCGTGGAGGGGAGATCAGAAATTGGGGGCGTGGGGAGGCTGGAGGGCCAGCCGGTCTGGAGAGGCGACCTGGGCTGTTCAGGGGGCCTGCCAGCAGGGCAGGCGGAGACCCACGTGGGCGCTGGGAGGATGGAGGAGCCGGTGTGCAAAGCCTCTTCCCCCGTCCTCAGCTGAGGAACGAGGAGCGGGAACAGGACGGAAGTGCGGAGCTGTCTGTTCACTGAAGGGTAGAAAGCACTGCTGGTCAGTGACTGGGCATGTCTACTGGATTCTGCATTTTTCAAATACAGTGGATGTTGACTTAAATCCCAAGTTCCCTCCATTTGGATGTAGAGGTAAACTCATCTCATTGGAAATGGAAATGCTGACTACACCCGGGGGGGGGGGCGTATCTCTGCCTTTGCGTCGTCGTCCTGCAGGTCGGACCTCCGCAGAAGACGGACCTGATCTACTCAGCCGCGTGCAGAGGCGGGACCAGTTCTAGCGAGGGAACGGTTTTGATCACTAATGAGAACGCTTGCGAAGAGGTCTGAGGGTTCTTCAGCAGTGTCAGAACACTAGGCCATTTTGCTGCTAGATGTGAAGAAAATAAACCTTTGAAATGTTAGAAATAAAAGATTTGGTTTAAAATTAGATCAGGGGGTTGAGGAAACATAGCAACCATCAAACTCCTGGGTTTTTTTGGGGTTTTTTTTGTTTGTTTTTTTGCGGTACGCGGGCCTCTCACTGTTGTGGCCTCTCCCGTTGCGGGGCACAGGTTCAGCGGCCATGGCCCACGGGCCCAGCCACTCTGGGGCGTATGGGATCTTCCCGGACCGGGGCACAAACCCGTGTCCCCTGCATCGGCAGGCGGACTCTCAACCACCGCGCCACCAGGGAAGCCCCAAACTCCTGTTTAAATTGCAAATTTCTGGTGGTTAGGAGCCGTGTGGTGTGTATCGTGCTGTTTTATAAAAATGTCGTGGCTCTCAGTATTAAGTAGTTTAAGGACTGTGGCAACTATGAGGGAAAAATTCAAAGTTGACGTTCACTAAAAATCGTAGTTGGCAGTGTGGCGAATTGTGTGCTCAAGCAGTTAAGAGTCTTTTTCTTTGATTCTTCAGGACTAACATAGGTTCTCGGCCAGAGGCAGGTCAGAGGGTTGAACAAGCCATGTGATGAGTGTGCAAGGTGTTCTAAGGGGCACCTCACACCCCCTGGCCTGCCGGGCTGCCCGCTCCCCAGCCAGGCTGGCCAGGTGCATGCACGGCTTTCCAGGCCATCGTCCACCTCTCAGCCTGGCTGGGCTCTTGCCAGTGTCTGTCTGCTCTGAGTTGCCCTCCTGTTGCGTCCTGGCCTCCCCCAGCCCCTTCAGAACATGGTCGCCCACGGAAGGGGCCTCCAGCTGAGTCCTGGCCCCGGGCGTTCCTGCCGGCCCACCTGACGCCACCAGGAGCTCCCCTGGCCTGGGGAGTGGCAGTCAGGTCAGCCCTGTTCGTGATGGCAGACAGGCAGGCTGTATCAAATCTACCCTAGGCTTTTACTTCTGGGGGTGAAAGAGTAACATATGTACAAAAGTTTAAATTTTAAGGGTACCACAGGCTGTAAAGTGATGGTAACTCCCTCCCACCCCTGACCCCATGACCCCTATGCCAGACCAGTGTCCTTTGTGTGGGCTCGTGGCCCATCTGCAGATATCCAGGCAGGGTCCCCTCCCCACTCCTGCCTCTTTTTTTTTTTTTTTTTTTCTTTTCTTGCGGTACGCGGGCCTCTCACTGTTGTGGCCTCTCCCGTTGCGGAGCACAGGCTCCGGACGCGCAGGCTCAGTGGCCATGGCTCAAGGGCCCAGCTGCTCCGCGGCATGTGGGATCCTCCCGGACCGGGGCACGAACCCGCGTCCCCCGCATCGGCAGGCGGACTTCCACCAGGGAAGCCCCTGCCTGCTTTTTTATGGAAATGTTAGCGTCCCAAATGCTGTTCTGTATACTTGTGCAGGGTATGTGGGGGGGTTCATTTCTCCCTCCACTTTACTGGGTATTTTTTAACACTTGGTAGAGAAGAATTAGTTATCCTGTTGATTACAAACGTGTTGAAAACTTTTTTTCCTGCTCAGAGCTCAACTTGAGTTTTCAAAGTACCCAAAGAGTCTCATAGAGATGTCTTACCTATAGGCTGATTTCAAAGACAGATATACTCAAACCCTCGAGTTTAACTTATTTCAATTTTAATTTATTTCACCACTAAATCCAAAGTCTGTTACTCTTGCAAATTATATAACCTTTATGTTTTGGAGTCTGTTTTAAGTGAAAGAGATATGTCAAAAACATATTTGAGATTTTTGTATAGGTTTGGTTTATGTGAAAGTTGCATTTCTGGAGTTAAATGACAAGGATGTTTTTAATAGGGATAAATTGTATTGATTGACTTTTGGTAAAATCTGTTTGTTACTGGCTTCCTTGACTATGAGAAGTTGGCTTCCAATTTTTCTTACTTGAGCGTGTTGGGAAAATTCATTGTATGACACGTTTCTTGTGTTACATCCAGCGCTGCGCAGGGTAGTAAAATGACATGGCGATCTGACGCTCAGCGAGCTGGTGTCTCCTGGTCCCGGTCCGGCCCCTTCCCGCCTTGCAGCTTGTTCGGCCCTCAGGCCGACTCCTGTCCCTGGGAGGGAGGGTGAGCTCAACCCCAGCTGGCTGGCGGCGGGGTTCTCTAGCTTGAGGTGTTCTGTCCCACGTGTGGAGCTCCCGTCACCTCTGAGGAAGGCGAGTGTACCAGCTGTGCTGAGGGCCTCTCAGCTGGGGGAAGGTCGACCACGCAAGCAAAACTAGTGCTGGTGTCTCTTCCGTCCCTCGTTCGTGTGACAGAGCAGGACGTCCGCAGACGGGGGGGGCCGGCGGCTGCTCTCCAGGGTCGCCTGTGTCCCGTGTCTTCACAGGTCTTTGCGTCCTCCTCTGCCGGACCCCTTGCTCCTATGGGAAGTGGCAGCTGTGGGAAGGAGGCTTGGGTCAGGCTCTCCGGCTGCCGGTGCCTTCGTGGCCGGGCAGGAGGGGGCCCCGGAGGGACAAGGCCGCGCCCTGGGGCCGGTGAGGTCACTGTGGCCGAACCCCCGTCCCTCTGCTCTAGAGCACGTCGGCCACTTGAGCTTGTGTCGGTCAGCTTTCACTCACTAGCTTGTTCCACTTCACTGAGGTTAGTTTCACATTTTGGGGAAAATGTCTCACGATATGAACTTACTTGCTTCACGGAGGCTGGTGATGCTTAGTGCACAGGAGACAACGGCAGCTGTGTTTGCACCGTCCGGCCAGCGAACGTCTGGCTGACGGCGTGTAGGGTGTGCCGTCGCCCTCCTGATGAGGGCCGGGGAGCACATGTCAGCAGCTGCTGATGACCACCTCGCCTGATTTCTGTTTCCAGATCTTACAGTCCCTCGCAGCTCCGACGAAGACCTTAGAGCCACAGGTGAACCACAGCCAGCAGAGCCATGCGAATGCAGCGCTGCTCAGCCAGGCGAAAGTGACCCCGGAGTCACATCTGTCACCACCGGCCCCGCCGTCCGTCCTGCACCTGCCGCCCCAGCAGGCCCTGCAGCTCCAGCAGCAGCCTTACCCGCCGCCGCCGCATCCGTTTCGGCCACCGCCGCAGGCCCACCAGCCTCAGTTACCCCTGCAGCAGCAGGCGCTGCAGCACCAGCTCGCACACTTGCAGCAGCTCCAGCGCCTGCACCAGCAGCAGCAGATGCAGACGCAGGCGCCCCAGGCCCCGCCGTGCCCGCCGCAGCACCAGCTGTTCGGACACGACCCAGCAGTAGAGAGTTAGTAATGTGGCTTCCTCCTCCTTCTCCCAAAAGTCCTGTACTTACTTGGAGAGTGCTTGCAGGTAGGGTAAGGATTCATGCCAAAACAACTCTTAGAAAACGGGGAACGGGGGTCTCATTACCTAACAAAGGGTATAGTTAGGAGGATGGAACCGTTAGATTTCTTTGGTACTTTGGGACGCCATACCCTGAAGTGAACAGTGGCGTCCATAGAACATCAGGCTGCCGCAGGGACCAACTCGGGATGCTCAGTGCCCAGGCAGGAACCGTTGGTCTCGTGTTCTCAGTCACGTAACGTAGACGGGTGAGAACTATGTTTGCAGCAGCGTGCCAGAGGTCCTCACCGTACTGGTGGATACGTGATGGTCGAGCGTGACCCGCTTCACGCATTCATACTGAACTCTGCAAGATGAGCTTGTTTATGTTTTGTGCACACATTCATGCATTTGGGACTTTAATGCGTATGATTCTATTCTAGTTCCAGAAGAAGGCTTCTTACTGGGATGTGTGTTTGCAGTTGCGGATTATCCAGAGCAGATGTCTGACAAGCAGCTGCTGGCCACGTGGAAAAGGGTAAGGTTACTGAGATGCAGATACAGATACGTATACCTACACACACACATATAATACCTGAAGGTGTTATGGGCATTTTTATTAACACCCCCGGGACCTTGGGCAGATCCGCTGTTTGGGCTTCAGTTTTCCAAACTGTAAGTGGAAAAGGTTGGACTTTCTCATTCTTAAGATTATTTTCAGTCCTGAAATTCTGAGTGGCACGGATGACTTGTATATAACCGGGGGAGTGGGAAGAAGATCGGGTTTTGGTGCTCTCGGGTCGGGACCCTGGACTTATACGTAGCTGTGTCATCTCTGTTCTCCAAAGGCGAGTGGTTGGAAGGGACCGCAGAGTCCTCTAGCCCAGGCGTGGAACTGAGTCCGTTGATTGATTTATTGGTTTGCACAGTGGCCTTTAAAGGAAAGGAGAAGTAAACGCTTTCTCTCGCAGTGCCACAACTCAAATTGAGCCCAGTTTTCTTTAAAAGCATGAGTTTGTGTGCTTCAGATGCATCTGCAGTGGGCTTCCCTGCAAGCACTGTCGGTGTTTAAGCCCCCGCCACGTGCCAGGCAGTGTCAGACCTAGGGAACGCTGGTGACTGAACAGGAGTGAGGAAACCGGGAGACGGGTGGAGGAGCAGCCGCACGCTCGGGTGACGGTGAGCAGCACGTTGGGTGCTGGAGAGCCTGGAGAAAGGTGCTAGCCGGGCGGGTGCTTGTCAAGCAGAGGACCCTGTCTGCGAGGCCGAGTAAGCGTTCAGGGGAGGGAGGGGTCCCGGTGGAGAGAGTGGCGTCGGCAGGGCCGCGGGGCTGCGGAAGGGGCGCGGCAGCGGGAGAGCACGCCCCTGGGGGCGGGGTTAGGGTTGGGGTCCGGGAGTCACGGAGGGCCGGAGACTAAGACCCGACTTACCTGGCGCGTTGTAGGAACCGGAGTTTGCTCCCCATCGTCTTGAGAGCGTGTGGAGCGTGGGCAGGTGCGCGTGTGGCCGTGAGATGTTGGGCACGGAAGGCCGGGGAGGTGGCTGGGCTGGGGCTTGGTTGGGAAGCGCTGAGCACCCGAAGGAGGGCAGTCGCCAGGGGCAGGGGAGGAGACGCCTGTCTGAGAGTTACAGCGGCGGACGTTTTGTTTTTAATTATGGAAGTGTAGGGGGTAATGATATTTAGAAAGTATCCTGAAGAAAAAAGTAGAACAAAATTCAGAGATACGAAGAGGTTTGCTTTCGGTTTTGGGGGTTTTGTTTTTGTTTGTCAGTTAAAAGGTTAGTCCGAGAGGTCCAAAATTAAATCCTGGAAGTTTGGGAACAGAGGAAATGAAGGCAAGAAAGTTGAAAGAAGGTCGCTTATAACTGAAGGGCGTTTCTGCAGATTGAAAGGAGAGAAGAGGGCGCTGTTCGGGCTGCCGTGAAGGTGCAACGTGTGAGGGATGCCTGGGCTCAGGGCTTGAGGATGCGTACCAGCGGGACCTGGGTGGGCGTCTGGCTCTCAGAGGCAGCCCGTGATTCCCAGCCCGGGATGCCGTATCCAGTCCGGCAGTCAAATGGGACTGTGGGATGAAGATATTTTCAGACTCCCCCAGTCAGAAACTGTGCCTGCCGTGTGCCGTGCCACCCAAGAGGAGGGTGTGGCCAAGGGTGGGGCTTGACCCAGAGATGGAAAGGGATTCCGAGGGTGAGGGTGCAGGGCAGTCCAGACAGGCGTGAGAGCTGGTGGAGAGGGACCAGCCAGCACCGGCGCGGGGGGCGGCGTCCGGGAGGGACGGCACGGGGTGGAGGAGACAGGTCGCTGGAGGGGCTGGACCGTGTTAAGCGGAGGTGACACTGCGTTCGTCTTCTGTTGCTGTGTGATGACTCCCCCGAGACTCAGTGACTTGAAACAACAGACACTTACTACCCCGTGGTTCCTGTGTGGGCTGGAAGTCCTGAAGCGGCTCGGTGGGTGGCTAGAGCCCTGGCCCCCAGGAGGCTGCATCTGAGGGCTCTGCTGGGCTGCAGGGACCGCTTAGAATGCCGCCCCCATGGCTCTTGGGGGGCCCCACCCCCCCGCCCCGGGCCTCTCCAGGGAGCACGTCCGCTCAGCATGGCGCTGACTCCCCCGTGGCTTTGCTGAGGCCGCATGCCATCGCCCGGCGCGCTCTGTTGGTCTGGCCCACACTCCAGGCCGAGTCCAGCCCTGGCCCCTGGAGGGAGGAGAGTCAGGTGACATGCTTTTGAGCCAGCACGTTGCATTTCTTTGAAGAGTCTGGGAAAGAAATAGTGAAAGGTACATGGAAAGCTAAGAAAAAGACAGACGAGAAGGAGGGGAATGAGGCATTTGTTAACACCAGGGAAAGCAAAAGTTGGTAGCAGAAAGGAACTTCGTCCCGGTGTGCCCTGATAGACCAGGTAGGTGGTGAGCTGTACTGTATTAAATCCCAAAGGCTGATTGAAATAGGGACTGTGATAGAACCAGATTAGGAAGGCGCACGTGCGTGTGTGTGTGTGTGTGTGTGTGTGTGTGTGTGTGTGTGTGTGTGTGTGTTAGTTTCTGGGGGGAAGGTGGCCTCCACAGTAGGAGGTTGTAGATAACATCTAAAGCTAAAAAAGAAATTGCATAGAATGTATGAGTTAGAATATATTAATAATTACCAGAAGGAGTTAAAGAGCTGGATGTGGCAGCCTTAGGGGAGTGGAAAGTGAGTGGGGTACTAGCAAACTGCTGGTTTTGTCCTGGGCCTTATTAAACTATGTTTATGCGTCACTTTAATCAATGTAAAAATCAAATTTTAAAAGTAGTAAATGGAGAGGAGTGGGTCAGGATGGCAGAGGAGAGCGACGTGGAGCTCCGCCCACTTCCACAGGTGCGTCAGAAATACGTGCACATGTGGAAACGGCTCTCACACAATATCTACTGAACGCTGGCAGAAGACCTCGGACTTCTGAAGGGGCAAGAAAATCTCCACGTAACCAGGTAGGACAAAAGAAAAAAGAAAAAAAGAGAAAGGAATCAGGATGGGACCTGTGCCCTTGGGACGGAGCTGTGAAAGAGAAAAGGTTCCTGCACCCTGGGAGGCCCCTCCCTGTCAGGGAGATCAGCGGGGACAGAAAGGGAGCTTCCGAACATACAAAGAAGAACTTAACACCAATCCTTCTCAGACTCTTCCAAAAGACTGAAGAGGAGGGAACACTCCCAAAGACCTTCTGTGAAGCCACCATCACCCTGACACCAAAGCCAGACAAAGACGCTACCAACAAAGAAAATTACAGGCCAGTATCTTTGATGAACATAGATGGATGCAGGAATGCTCAACAAAGTATTAGCAAACCTAATCCAACAAAACATAGATGATAAGACCACGACCAAGTGGGAATCAGCCCACGTTCATGAGGATGGTTCAGCAGACACAGATCAATCAGTGTGATACAGCACATCAACAAAAGACAAAAACCACATGATCATCTCAATAGATGCAGAAAAAGCATTTGACGAAATTCAACACCCATTCATGATAACTCTTACCAAAGTGGGTATAGAGGAACCAAAATATAATAAAAGCTATTTATGACAAACACACAGCCAATACAATACTCAACAGTGAAAAGCTGAAAGCCCTCCTGCTAAAATCTGGAACAAGACAAAGATGCCCACTTCACCTCTTCTATTCAACATAGTTTTGGAAGTCCTAACCACAGCAATCAGACAAGAAATAAAAAGGTATCCGAATTGATCGGGAAGAGGTAAAATTGTCATTATATTCATATAACATGGATACATACAGGAAACCCTTAAGACTACACACAAAAATGAATTCAGCAAGGTAGGAGGAGGATACAACATACAGAAATCGGTTGCATTTCTTTATACTAATAATGAAGTATCAAAATGGGAGTGTGAAAAAAACAATTCCTTTTAAAATCATACTCCCCAAAATAAAATACTTAGGAATAAAGCTGGCCAAGGAGGTGAAAGACGTCCAGGCTGAGAACTATAAAACATTAATAAAGGAAATTGAAGATGACTGAAAGAAATGGAAAGCTAGCCCATGCTCTTGGATGGGAAGAACTAATATTGTTAAAATGGCCATACTACCCAAAGCAATCTACAGGTTTAATGCCACCCCTATCAAATTACCCATGACATTTTCCACAAGTAGAACAAGTAATCCTAAAATTTATATGGAACCATAAAAGACCCAGAATTGCCAAAGCAATCCTGAAGAAAAAGAACAAAGCAGGAGCCATGACCCTCCCAGACTTCGGACAATACTACAAAGCTACAGTAATCAAAACAGTGCGTGGTACTGGCACAAAAACAGACACATGGATCAGTGGATCAATGGGCACAATAGAGAGCCCAGAGATAAACCCACACACCCACAGTCAGTTAATCTTCAACAAAGGAGGCAAGAACATACAATGGAGAAGAGACAGGCTCTTCAGCAAGTGGTGTTGGGAAAGCTGGACAGCTGCATGTAAATCGGTGAAGTTAGAACACACCCTCACACCTACACAAAAATAAACTCAAAATGGCTTAAAGACTTAAACGTGTAAGACATGACACCGTAAAACTCCTAGAAGAGAACACAGGGAAAGCATTCTCTGACTTAAGTCATACCAATGTTTTCTTAGGTCGGTCTCCCAAGGCCGTAGAAATAAAAGCAAAAACAAACAAATGGGACCTGATCAAACTTACAAGCTTTTGCACAGCAAAGGAGACCATAAACAAAATGAAAAGGCAACCTACTGACTGGGAGAAAACCTTTGCAAATGATGCAAGTGCCAAGGGCTTAATTTCCAAAATACACAAACAGCCTCACACAACTCAGCCACAAAAAAACAACCCAATCGAAGAGGACCCGAAACAGACATTTCTCTAAAGTAGACGTAGAGATGGCCAGTAGGCCCACGAAAGGATGCTCAGTATCACGAATTATTAGAGAAATGCAAATCAGAACTACCATGGGGTACCACCTCACACAGGTCAGAATGGCCATCATTAAAAATAACAAATAACAAATGCTGGAGAGGGTGTGGAGTAAAGGGAACCCTCCTACACTGCTGGTGGGAATGTAAGTTGGTGCAGCCGCTATGGAGAACAGCATGGAGGTTCCTCAAAAAGCTAAAACTAGAACTGCTGTGTGATCCAGCAGTCCCACTGCTGGGCATAAACCTAGACAAAGCTATAATTCAAAAAGACGCACCCCTGTGTTCATAGCACTATTCACAATAGCCAAGACGTGGAAGCAACCTAAGTGTCCGTCGACAGATGAATGGATAAGGAAGGCGTGGCACATATCTGCAACGGAACATCACTCATCCATAAGAAGGAATGAAATAATGCCATTTGCAGCAACATGGATGGACCTAGAGATGATCATACCGAGTGAAGTAAGCCAGACAGAGGAAGACAGATACCATATGATATCACTTAGATGTGGAATCTAAAATGCTACACAAACGAATCTATCTACAAAACAGAAGCAGACTCATGAACACAGAGAACAGACTTGTGGTCGCCCAGAAGCAGCGGGTTGCGGGGCGGATGGAGTGGGAGGGAGTGTGAGGTCAGCAGGTGTAAGTGAGAGCGCAGAGAATGGACAGGCAGCAGGGTCCTGCTGTAGCGCACAGGGAGCTGCGTTCAACATCCTGTGATGAACCGTAACGGAAAAGAATATTTTAAGAAAAGGACTTGTATATGTGTACGTGTAACTGAATCACTGTGCTGTGTACCTGAAACTAACACCACATTGTAAATCAACTAGACTCCAGTTTAAAAAACTTTTTTTTAATAAAAAATTTTAAAAAGTTGTAAATGAAATGGAATTGTTTCGTGGGGCAGGTCTTTTTAACATATAAAGTTCTCGCTCTTTCGGTATACAGCGTTTTAAGTTTTGACCAGTTCCCCTTAGTGCCACACAACTATGTAACCACTGCCGTCGAGGTATGGGACAGTCCCCTCACCCCAAAAAACTGAATCTGTTTTTAAAAATAATTTTCTGGTGTTCACAGACTTCATTTTGACCTTTTTTTGGTTTTGTTTTTTTCCCCCTTTTAGAATAACGTTTCTTAAAAGCAGTGATTCTAGCCCCGGGGGACGATTGGCAATGTCTGAGACATTTTTCACTGTCGCAGCTGGGGGAGTGATATTGGCGTCTCAGGGGGAGAGGCCAGGGGTGCTGCCGGCCCCCTGAGATGCTCAGGATCCACCCCCGCAGCTCAGTCAGCTGGTGTAAAGCGTCCGTAGTGCCCAGTTGAGAAACCCTGTTTTAGAAAGAGCATTCCACTTTTCCTTTGGAAGTTCAGATGGAATGGTGTTAACGTTCATTTTTATTGTACAGTGCAGGGTGGAAAAGTCCGTAGATATAGCTGATAACATCTTTTCTACTTTTGGGGAACTAGACGATGAAAATGTATAATGGATTCTTTTAGTAGCCGTCTTATTTGAAATTACAATTCCCTCTTCCCCTGAGCGCTGGAGGTTGACTGTGACTCTGGGTCTTGTGCGTGTCTAGATAATCCAGGCGCACGGAGGTGCTGTGGACCCCACGTTCTCGAGCCGCTGCACACACCTGCTCTGTGAGAGTCAAGTGAGCGGGCTGTTCGCACAGGTGAGTGGGGGCTCAGCTGCGATGGAACCGAGTCTGTCCCTTTCTCTGGACAGTGTTAGCGTTCTGAGTGACTCTAGTGATGATCGTGTTTGGAAAGGACTTTTTTCTACCTCTAAAAATAGAAAATTGCTTCTTACTAATTCTGCTCGATCTTCGGTGGGTTAGATAGATACCTCTGTGGCCACCAGGCCTTTCTGTCTGTGAGGAATGGAGAAGGGGACATCCCAGGTGGTGCTAGGGGAGGGTAGACGGCCTTCCGCTCCAGTCCAGGGCCACACTGAATGAAGAGCGGCCGGAAGCAGGATTTCTTAACTGTTGGGGGATTCGTATGCAGGCCTGACCTGGTCAGTCCTCCAAGCTTCTGTCCTGCAGAGCAGACGCTTCCTCCTCAGTATTACCTGCTCTCCCCTGAAAGTTCATTTCTTCTCTTTTCTTAAAAACGTTATTTGTAGACAGACGGGTGTCAGTGTGTGTGACACACGGCCTCTAAGGAACCCCTGTGACAGAGTAGGTAGTGGTGCCTGTGGGGAGGTGCTCGGTGCTTACTTTTAGGTGAGCAGTTGCGTTCTTTCGTGACTTGTGTGCGGGGCCCTTGGTGTTCTCATGGGGCGGTTTTAATTTTGATGATCAGAAATGTCGTCTCCTTCCATGACTGAAGTTATTTCCAGGTTGTCAGACGTGTAGCTCTTCCCCCGTGGTCGGCTCTCGTTCTTGGGTGGCCGGTAGTGTTTTCGGGGTGTGTTAAAGTTAACCTGCGACACCGTTGCAGTTCATGACTTCAGTAAACTGAGTGCTGAGCTCGTGAAGTTCCTTTATTCATAGGACTCCCGTTAAAGGTGGCCTTGTTAGCTGTCCAGCCTTATAGTCTGTGTTTAGCCTGCAGTGAAAGCCCCGAGACCAGCCCGTGCTCTTGCCTTTGCAGGCGGTGAAGGAGAGGAAGCGGTGTGTCACGGCGCACTGGCTGAACGCGGTGCTGAAGAAGAAGCGGCTCGTGCCGCCCCATCGGGCCCTGCACTTCCCCGTGGCCTTCCCGCCCGGGGGGAGGCCGTGCTCCCAGCACGTAAGGCTCACCCCTCCTCCTCTGCCGGGGGGGTTGTCTGCTCCCGTGTCCTCCGTGGGCTGCGAACGGCCCGCTGGCCGGTGCCGAGCGCGATAGGCATCTTACTTCTTTCTGTTCTCCTGTAACAGTCGCGGCTTCTGCGCGGAGTCACTGTTTCATTGACTCTCCTAAGTCTCTGACACCGTTGCATAAATTCCTGAAACAAAGCAAGCGACTCAAACCAAAAGTGGCTGCTGTTGGCCAGACGTTATCACTTGTGGGTTCTCCCACTCAGCTGAGCTCAAAACTGGGATCAGTAAGAAGAGCTGACTAATATTTACATGCTTAATACAATAGCTTCATTAAGATTATCTGAACGGTGTCGTAGTAACACAAAAATGGTTTTCCCATAGTTGGTAGGTTTCTTTTCCATCCCCTTGCTGGCTGTGTGTGTAACACTTTCACCATTAACAAAGTTCTGGTTTTGACATTCTTAGAGATGATGTCACTAGATGCCTCTCGTGATGCCAGAGAGGGAAGGGAAACACACGTGTCTATAAAACAAGTAAAATGTAGAAGACGGTTCTATTAACTGGGTTAAATTGTCGTTATATTTTGGCCTTCTTGCTCTTCTTCCTTAGATTATTTCTGTGACTGGATTTGTTGACAGCGACAGGGATGACCTGAAGTTAATGGCTTACTTGGCAGGTGCCAAGTACACGGGCTATCTCTGCCGCAGCAACACAGTTCTCATCTGTAAAGAGTAAGCACGGTTCTGAAGCCATCCTTAATCTTCAGTTTATACACACTGTAGTGGCTGTTTCAGCACTTCTGTATTTCTTAATATGTCATAGTTTCGTGACGGAAATTAGGGTGTGAAAATCAAAGTCTGTTAACAGGATAGCAACGATATTTATGATAATGCTAGCAGAAGAATTAAATTAGATGAATTAACGAGATGCATTTTAGCCCAGGTAACAGCAGTAAGGTAAAGGTAGGCCTAGCGATGATCTCGTGACCCATGTGTGCGCTTCCTTACCAGCCAGGGTCGGCTCTACAGAAACATCCCTGCCATTTCTAGTGTGAGAAAACGTGGACTGGCTTTGTTGAACATAAATATAAATTTGAACACAGAACTCTTAACATTTAATAAATGTGTTTTCTCTTCAAAAAAAAGACCAACTGGTTTAAAGTACGAGAAAGCCAAGGAGTGGAGGATCCCGTGCGTGAACGCCCAGTGGCTGGGAGACATCCTCCTGGGGAACTTGGAGGCCCTGCGGCAGATTCAGTACGGCCGCTACACCACCTTCAGCCTGCAGGACCCCTTCGCCCCGGCTCCGCACTTGGTCTCAAACCTTCTGGGTAAGCGGGGCCGGTTCCACGTTGCCGCCAGCTTGCGTTCTAAGCACCACCTGTCTCGGCTTCGGCCCTCTCATCGCTCTGATTTCATTTCCCGTTTCCTCGCCACACTGTCTTCCTCTGCACTCTGCCCAGGAGTTTTTGTTGCTGTGTGTTTTGATTTGCGTTTTCTAAATGGACTCTCAGAGGTAGCAGGAACGTGCAGAAGCCTGCTGATCTTGTCTCAAGCCGGCTCTGGTCTGTCCAAGGCTCCCCGTGAGCCGTAGCCCACCTCCCCTTCAGCTGCGCAAAACTGGTGGAAGGATCACTACCCCGACTGTACACGCTACAGCACTTAACGTTACCGCATTTACTGAACTGAACGTTACTCCAGAAAACGGGCGTTCAGTTCGAACACTGCTTTAACGTGCTGTCTCTCAAAGGAGCCTGTTAAGTTCCAGTTTGAATGGCTTCAGTCACGAGAAAGCTCGTCTTCATTTTGAGCTGTGGTCTGCTTGCTCCCCTGTGACGCACCTGCTGGTGTGACGTCACCTCGTCCTCAGTGGACACGCACCCTCGGTGCTCTGCACGGTCGCCGCCCGGCGCGCTGTGGTCCTTGGTGTCAGCCCCCTTGTCGCAGTCGGTTTCTTAGAAGCCGGACTGTGTGGCTCCCAGTCCGGCCAGGGGGAACAGCACACGCGGGACGGGCAGCCTCTGCCCATCACTGCAGCCGCTTAGTAACAGTCCTCACATTTTCCCCTTATTAAAGGTTGTCCGCCAAGCCACCGTGTGTCCAGGATTACCCGCTCCTGAAAGGGCTTTTTGTTTTTGTTGTTGATGATACACTTCCTTTTTTTTTTTTTTTTAAATTGGAGGATAGTTGATTTACAGTGTTGTGTAAGTTTCAGGTGTACAGCAAAGTGAATCAGTTTTACATACATGTGTATCTATTCTTTTTTTTTTTTTTTAAGATTCTTTCCCCATGTAGGTCATTACAGAGTATTGAGTAGAGTTCCCTGTGCTCTACAGTAGGTCCTTGTTATCTGTTTCATGTATAGTAGTGTGTGTATGTGTCATGAAAAGGCTTTTGTAACACGGCTTATCTATTTACACAGTATATGTGAAAAGTAACCCGTTTCTCTCTTTAGATGCTTGGCGAGTTCCACTGAAAGTGTCGGCAGAGTTGCTGATGGTATGTCAAGCTAATACCCTTACTTTGGCTGTTACTGTGTATTACACATGCAGGAGGGATACATTTGTATTTGTGAATTAAGAATTCTTTTAGTAGTTTGTCACCATAACAAATGAGGGCTGTATCTTCTCGCCTGTCGTAGCTGTTTAGTATACCCTGCATCTTTTCTTAATTGATGATATTGTCAGTTATTCATATTTGTCAGTTATTCATATTTATACACGTTAGGAACATTATCGCTTCTTAAAGAATCGGAGAGCTGAGTAAGTAAGACGACGTGTTTCCATAGGGTCAGGGAGGCAAGAGCTGAGGCATTAGTGCAGTAGCCCTGGACCCACAGCTCACTGCAGGAGCCCGGACCTCACCGTGATGGGACTGTTCCCGCATGTCCCAGGTGGGGCTCCAGCCTGCTGGCTGAGCTCTGATAGGGTACCTTCAGGAGGGACCGTTCTGGACCTGAAGGCCAGCAGTTGGTTGTTACGAAACAGTTGGGGGGGGGGGCATCTGCACTCTCATCTCAGATTGAGAGGTCATTGCTTCAAGTAGTAAAACAGAGAAAGTGTATTTGTGGACGAAGGTCTGCACAGAGGTGAGGCAGGGTGAAGGCTGACTCGGGGGTTCCTCCAGGGGCACCGGCCTCACCCTGCCCTTCGACTCAGCGTGTCCGCAGGTCAGGGGCTCCAGCTGGTTCCAGGAACGTGGGCACCCCGCGCCTGGGGACCTCGCCCCGCCCTCCAGAGCGCTGTGACCTGATCGTCCTGAACCCTCGTGGGTGACATCTCAGTTCAGGAAGAGTCTCTTTTTGGGCATGTAGTTGCAATGAGTATGTTTTCCAAATTCCAAACTGGGACACAAGACAAAATATTTGAAGTGAAAAGTGTTCTGAAAAGTTCAAGGTTGAGGATTAAATCCGTAACGTGAACAGAGAGAGGGGTGAAGACGTTTTAAAGAACTGCTGGGTCTGGTGAATAATGAGGCCACCAGCCCAGGGCTTCCCTGGAAGGCTCGCGTGTGTGTCTGTCTCTCGGCTGGTGAGGCGTAGTGGTGGGTGCATGTGTCTCGTACGCAGTGGGGTGGGTGGAAAGCTCTCAGAAGCTACTGTATTACTGGGGAGACTGATTAAAGTGAATCATATTTTAATCACAGGGTGTACGACTGCCTCCCAAACTGAAGCAGAATGAAGCCCCTGCTGTCCAGCCCTCTTCCAAAAGAGCCAGGTATGAAGAAGCGCCTTTTTTTAATGGTTGATGAGCTTTTACAGGTTTGTTTTAGAAAATGGTGGCAGTTGGGAAAGTTCCCTGAAGTGTTCACAGTGAACAGGATTTGGAAGGATTTGCTGACTGTGTCACAGCTTTATCGCGGCGCGTCTCATTTCATTGCTGGAGATAAACAGGGACTAGCCAGTGTTTTTTCCTCTCTTATTGAAAAAACAGTTGAATCTTCTCCTTTAACCAGAACCACGCCAGAACCCCCGGTGAGCTGCTGTGGTGGAACGGGGGTGGGGGACCGGAACCCGCTCCAGGCGTCCTCGGTGTGGGCCCGGGAGCCTGCGTCCCGACCCCTGACCCGGCGGGTCGGCGGGGGGTGGCTGTGTGCAGACCTGCGCTGGTCTCACCTGGTAAAGAGAAGCCGGCGGCTCCGTTAGGACCCAGAGGCCCTCCAGGCCGTGCTCAGCGAGGGGCTTCCTCTCTTCCCTGCCCCTCAGCGCTCCCTCCTGCCATTCCCCACATCCATACAGTCTGGGAATGATTGGATTTTTTAGTGAAAGCCTAATTATGTGATTATAGATGTCATTAAAATGCCACAAATAAGTTTTTCTTAATTGAATAGACTGTCTCAAATATAAGCTAAAAATAGGATTTGAGAAAATTTAAGGAAATGAAAAAGACTGAGGTTTAATTTAAAATGTGTGCTTGAGTCAAACAGCTTTGTTCTGTGCCTTCTGGGTTGAGACGGGGCAGGTGGAAGACACGGGACTAGAGCCTGGGGTGGGGGGGCCTTCCGCTCTTCAGGACCAGTGAGGGCGGGGGCGGGGCTGCTGATGAAGTGGAGCGTTGATTGGCTGCTTCCCTTGGAGGTGCCACACGGAGTACTTTTGGGGGTGCCTGTGTGTGAAAGGTGGGAAAGAAAAAGAGCAGGTAAGTCATTGTATTTTCCCTTTAAGGAAAGACCACCACACACACTTAAAGCTTGTTAAAGCTATTAAAATCCCTTGTTTGCTAAAGAACATTTTTAAGTAAATAACAGGCGGTCTTTTCTATGTGTATTTTATAGAATTGAAGATATACCACCTCCCACTAAGAAGCTAACGCCAGAACTGACCCCTTTTGTGCTCTTCACTGGATTTGAGCCTGTTCAAGTTCAGCAGTATATTAAGGTGAGACTTCTGCATGAGGATTTCTAGGAATGTTCCTTTCTGTTTATGTTTGCTTGAGGCCAGCAGTCTAATTAAGCTAACATTTAATCAGGAATATCGTATTATAAGTGTTTACAGTGTGTATCTATAAACTGTGTGTCGTCATTACCTCATCACTGACTTCCCGCCTCATTCCTGCTACTGCTTCACACTTAGATACTCGCTTTCTCATTAGGAGAAAAACGATTTAGGTGAGTAGACCGAGAACCATTTCTATGATCATGTGAACATGATTAGCAAGCCCACTCGGACATCATTTTCATAAAGACGTTAGCTTAAAAGAGTAGCTGTGCCTCTTCAGGTTTTCTGATTGAATCCAGCCTTTCAAGACTTGTTTTCTTGGGTAGGTGGGTAGGCCCAAGGGGTGGTGGTATATTTGTGTATTTAGATAAATAAGCTTCTTGGAAATAACACCAGGAGGGATTATGGGATTTTGTTTTGTTATTTTAGGGACGGGGAGGGCGATGGCTAAGAGTAGGAGTTGACCTGTGTTACATGGATTCATACGTTTTACTTTTTTTTTTTTTTTAAGGAAAAGAAACAATTATAAATGCTACTATACGTTTAGTATAATTTATTTTCTTTACTTTTAAAATTGAGTATAGTTAAAGAGATCATCTTTTATATGTTTATGTCTTCTCAGTCAATTCTTAGGTCATCATTTCTTAAAATAGAGACAGTATTTTAACGTGCCTCAGTAACACTCATTTCAGCTTAGAAAGCCTGGGCAGCTGCGTTGTTTTCAGAATTTTACTTATTTATAGGGATGTCTTACTTAATCCTGATCTGCACAGCACTGATTAGGGAAACATACATTGTCAGTCCTAGTTTTCACTTTCCTCCTACAATGGCGTGGGTTTGGTTTTACCAGTTGCGCTGTTTTCCGTGGCCGAGGACTCTGTTCGTAGTCTTAGACGCGTCCCAGGCCGTGTGCGGCTCTGTAGGCCTAGCTCTCACCTCTGGTCTGTGTTCGTGACCCCCAGAAGCTCTACATTCTTGGTGGGGAGGTCGCCGAGTCTGCACAGAAGTGCACCCACCTCATCTCCAGCAAGGTGACGCGCACCGTGAAGTTCCTGACGGCCATCTCCGTGGTGAAGCACATCGTGACTCCGGAGTGGCTGGAGGAGTGTTTCAAGTGTCAGAAGTTCATTGGTGAGTAGCAGCATCTGTACCTCAGTGAACTTATTACTTCAAGAAAAAACCCTTTTAATTTGGCATTATCTCCATTTTCATCCCAGCAAACATCTAGTTCATTTGTTAACTCTTTGTTATTTATCCATGTAAATTCATAAACTTATTCCACGTTCCAGTCATTTGATTGATATCTTTGCATTTTACCATGAAATTTGGAAGGTATTGGGGGAAGAAGAAGCTCTGCATCCCTGCCATGTTGTTTCCTGATGTGAGTGTATTTTGTTTGGAACGCTGGCTGTCGGATGAGATTCCACATGCAGTACAGCACCCGGCGGGGAGCCCGGCAACGTCCGGGCAGGTGGGAGGGTCAGCGTGTCCCTCCCTTGCCCGTCTCCCACTGTCCAGGGCACCGAAAGTGAAATCCTGTTACTGGCAGTGACACTTAGAGAGAGGTTTTTTCTTAGATGAGTCAGTACACCCAAGTGTTTTTAGAGCCTTGCTAATGAGCGCAGAGCGAATATGATTCCAAGTGACTTTTCTCTGCGGAATAGATTTGCAGCTTCGTCTCACGTGTGTTTTCCTCTGTGAGGGCACATCACAGCCCGTTGCCCTCAGGGCACGGGACAGCACTGTGCTTAGAGGCCGATCAAACAGCAAAAATCACTGACAGAAGCACAGAAATGTGAAGAAAGTAGCAGTAAGTGAACCACGGAAGGACCCTTGTTCTCAGAACGAGCTGAGCCAGGGCGAGCGCCGCCGTGTCGGCCCCAGCGGGAAGCGCTGCGTGGGCAGCTCTGCCATGTCCACAGAGAACTGCAAAGCACCACAGACGCTGGTTTTGAGGTTACAGATAAATTGTACCGAGTGGGCATATTCACAAATACGAAATCCACAAATAACTAGGTTCAACTATATTATGTAGTGTTTAGAAATTTTCAGTTGAGATTTTAGAAATTTTTTTCTTAAAAGATACTGGTGAAATATAAATAATGCAGGCAGAAGAAGAAAAACGTAGAAACAATACCATAAACGTAGATAAGCTCTCAATTGTATGAGCTATAAAGTTCAGAATGAGGGAGTCTGTTCTTCAGCTGAAATTTGAGCTGCTTAATTTATCAGGCTTACCAGTCTGCGAAAACAAACATTTTTTATCTGTTTATGAAAGTTATAACAGTTCATATTTGATGGGCAGTTTTAGCTTTCATTTCTTTATGGCCTTATTAATGTTTGCTGTGTTGACTTCTGAGGGTTTATAAGGTGGTTCTGGTCTTATTATAAACATTTACTATTCAATATTGAATAGTCAAACACTTCATATTTGATCCCTCATATTTCAGGATTTCTTAACTTTTCCAGATTGTCATATAGTTGGAATTGCACAGGATGCAGCCTTTTCATGTTGGCTTCTTAGTCACATGCATTTATGTTTCCTCTGTGTCTTCTTAGCTCATTTCTTTTTAGCACCAAGACTATCCCACCGTCTGGACGGACCTGTTTATTTATCCTCTCACCTACTGAAGGGCATCTTGGTCGCTTCCAGGTTTTGGCAATTACAAGTAAAGCTGTGTTCTGTGTGCAGCTTTTGTGTGGATGTAAGTTTTCAACTCGTTTGGCTAAATACCAAGCAATGCGATTGCTGAATCATATGAGAGTAGGTTTAGTTTTGTAAGAAACCATCAAACCGTCTCCCAAAGCGCTGGTACCAGTTTGCGTTCCATCAGCGACTTCCTGTTGCCCCACATCCTCGCCAGCATTCGGTGTTGTCAGTTTTTCTGACCGTTTTAAGAGTTGTGTGGTGGTACCTCATTTTTGTTTTAATTTGCATTTCCCTGATGACATACCATGTTAAGCGTCTTCTCATGTGTTTATTTGCTATCTGTATATCTTCTGTGGTCATGCATCTGTTCAGATCTTTTGTCCATTTTCTAACTGGGTTCCCTTATTGTTGAGTTTTGAGAGTTCTTTGTATATTTTGGGTAACGAACAGTCATTATCAGATGCATCTTTTGCGAATATTTTCTCCCGGTCTGTGGCCTGTCTTCTCATTGTCTTTGACAGAGTGGAAGTGGTCGACGTTAATGAAGTCCAGGTCGTCAGTTATGTCTTCCGTGGATCACGCCTTTGGCTTTGTGTCTAGTCATTGCTGTGCCCAAAGCCATCTTGGCTTTCTCTTGTTACCTTTCTAGGAGTTTTAGTTTTGTGTTGCACATTTAGATCTGTGATTTGTTTTCAGTTACTTTTTGTGAAGGTGTAAGGTCTGTGTCTAGATTCAGTGTGTGTGTGTGTGGACGTCCACTTGTCCCCTTGCTGCCTGTGCTCGTAGGCAGAGTGGGGGTCTGCACTGAGCTCTTGTTGTGTCCAACCATCTGCCCTTTCACCCAGAGCTTTACAGTGCGTCTGGAAGTCTGGTCCTCAGTCTTCCAGCTTTGCTCTTCTTGAGTTGGCTGTGCTGTGTCTTTTGTGTTGTCGTATGATATCCACTAGTCATTTACTTCTTTTTTGTTGTTTTTTTTTTGCGGTACGCGGGCCTCTCCCGTCGCGGAGCACAGGCTCCGGGGCACGTGGGATCTTCCCCGACCGGGGCACGAACCCGTGTCCCCTGCATCGGCAGGCAGACTCTCAACCACTGGGCCACCAGGGAAGCCCCTAGTCATTTACTTTTAATACAGACTTGAGACATTTTGTTTTGCCAAAAGTTTACATTTTGAGGTTGTTCCTGAAATTTCTCAAGAAGAATACTAACCCTAGGTTATTAGTTCTGGCAGTATCTGAAATTTTGCATTCTGATTCATTTCTTACTTTTTTCCATCTTTTAACGTTTTATGGATATTTTTAAAACCCATTTGGCTTTTGAATTAAATTTTTTTGAAACGATCAGTCACCCAGTTGCCTATATAGTACAGACATAGCTTCTTTTTCCTGATCCATTAGAGTCCGTTGCCCAAATAATGCTGTTATCCCCAGCACCTCAGTGTGTTTCCTACAGACAGACAAGGACGTTCTCGTGGATGGCGCAACACGGCCACAGTCAGGAAATCAACATCGATCCATCGCTGCTGCCTCGTCCCCATTCACATCCGCCCGTTGTCTCAGCATCGCCCCTAGAGCAGAAGGACCTAGTTCTGAATCACACGTTGCGTGTAGTCTCCTTGAGTCTGGGAAGGGCCTGTCTGTTCTTGTCACTTGAAGATGTCTGGTCAGTTAGGTCTGTCACTGTACAGAATGCCCTCCGTCTGGTGTGTGTACTGTCTCCTCCCGAGGGGGGTGGGCAGGTGGCGTCTGTGGCGGGACCATCACATGGCTGCGGTCTCCTCCACCTCGCATCCTGCCAGGGGCTGCACAGTGCAGGTCCCTCGACGCAGGTGCAAGCCGGCCAGGCTTCTTGACGAGTCATTTATGGGAAGCACTTTGAAACTTTGCAGATACTGCTGTTCCTGTCAGACTTCTGATTTATTCCCTTATTTCCCCACACGGGCTCCTTTCTGTCTCCTTGTTACCGTCTTGTTGTCACCGACCCTCACATCGTCCCCACTCTGACCAGGGATTGCCACGCAGGCTGGCTTCTGTGTCCTGTCCACCTCTCCTGTCCGGTTGACCACGTGGTAGCTTTTGGCAAAACAAGAATGTTCTGGGCTCATCTTAATGCTTCTCTGCCCTGGTTCCACACCAGCGTTTTCCCAAGGATCCCCGAGTCCTTTCAGTGTAAACCTGGGAGCGGACGGACGGCGCTCGTGGCCCTGGGGTGCTGCTCCTGAACCCTCTTCCCACTTCCTGTGTCTGTCTGTCCGATGCCAGTCTACCACGCGGTTCGTCCTCATTTCCTCCCTCCCTTTGTCTGTAATCCTTTCTCCAACAACAGTGAGAAGCCCGGCTTCCAGTGTCCTGGTAACTTACTTGCTAAGCTGCACTGTGTGTGGTCAGTAGCACGTGGACCACCACTGCCCCTGCAGTGCAGCCCCTCTCACTGGGCTCTGACGCCCTCGGGCCTGACAGCTTTAAACTTGGATTGTTCAAGAAGTGGTAGGGGATAATTTTGGAATTTTGTATTTAATTTATAAAATTGGTGTCTCAAACTATATAATCTCTTTCTGGAAGACGCATGTCCTCTGTGCTGCTGTGAAAAGTTTAATTTTCAGGTTGACTGTTTCTACGGATTCTTAGCAAGTTAATGTAACTCTGCTGCTGCTTTTAGAAAACCAAAATGTCAGCATCTCCTCTGGGACAGGATTGTTTTAGCTACTTCGTTATATTTCAGTGTCATCGTCTCTTATCATAAATATTAACTACTTCTTGGCTCCCTCATAGCTCTCCAGAAGGCATAGCAACCTTGATTCTGCCGTGGACACTTACATTTCAAATGTAGCACTTCAGGGACTTCCCTGGTGGTCCAGTGGTTAAGACTCTGTGCTCCCAATGCAGGGGGCCCAGGCGCGATCCCTACAAAAAAAAAAAAGATCCCGCATGCTGCAGCTAAGAAAATATATCACTTCATGCATGACAGTACATTTTTTGTGCATTTTTTAATTCATCATTTTTTTAGAAATTCTTATCGTCTTCTACCTAAACCAGTCTAGTGCCTTATCTGCTGATGGCTGATCCGTTTTGTATTTCTAGCAGTTGTTAAATTTCAGCGTTTCTTTAGTGACATGATTGCTCTTGCCCAGTGGTCCTTGAGCTCAGAATGGTTTTTACATTTTTAAGGCATTGTTTCAAAAACAGAAGGGCATGTCTCAAAAGTATATGGCCTACAACGTGTGTCATCTGACTGACCCTGCTAGACTCTCCCTGCTTCGGGCTGTGTTACACAGTTTGGTTATTATGATGAAACGAAGAAGAAATGATTTTCTGAACGAGATGTATTTCATAAGAAGATTACAATATTTTGTGATCTTTACCTTTTGACAAATTAGATATTTCTTAAAAATTCTTAAATCTTCAAAATTTGGTAAAACTATTCTTTATAAATTGCTGTACATATTCATAGATTTAAAAGGAACGTGTTTATGGTAAATCTCAGCTAATTGAGTCTAATGGCTCAGGAGTCACTGTGGTCCCTACACACACACACACACACACACACGACGACAGTTCGCGGCTCTCCCTCCGGGACTGGAGCTCTTCCCCTGGGCCTGTGGGCGCCCTGGGACGGTGAGATTACAGCTGAGGGGTGTGGAGGGGACAGAGCTCTCTGTGCAGTTTTTTCCAAACGCTAAGAAACACTGACCAAGGAGGGACAGTGTCTTCGGCCTGGCTGTTTTCAGGAGAAAAGTAACTGACAAGTATAACAGGTGAGGCTTTTGTTCACAGGTAAATGTGAGCCGTGGATCACACGCACCTGACCAGGGGCAGCCTGGAGCGGATGGCACGGTGCACCCCGGGCGCCGTGCACCGGTGGACGGTGTGCACTGGTGGACGGTGTGCTGTTCTCTTTTCCAGATGAGCAGAGCTATGTTCTCCGAGACGCTGAGGCCGAGGTGCTTTTCTCCTTCAGTCTGGAGGAGTCCCTGAGGAGGGCACGCGTGTCTCCGCTCTTTAAGGTACGCTTGGGAGGGAAGTCAGATAAGGCCCCTGGACGCGACAGCCGCTACAGCTGAGGGCGACAGCAGGGGCCTCCCTGGAGCCGCCCCCCCTCCACCTACCGTCCCCACCACATGGGCGGCCCTCCTCGGGCAGGGTGCTTCTGGGGGTCCGGCACCTGCAGAGTCCTGCTGTTTCCCATAGCTAAGAGAATCCACACACAGTTAAACAGATTAGAGAGATGCATTACAGATACCCGGTTCTGTAAAGAGTTACGTGTATGAATAGGTAGGAGACATTTAAATTGATTTTTTTGCTTTTAACAACTTACATTACTTACTACTATTCTCATTAAATGTATATATACTCAGCTAGAGAATGGAGAACATCCTTGGGAACATATTAATTGAATCTGTGCCTAATAATTCTAGACTAGAATATTTAAATATTTGTTAGATAAGATAGAACACTCTGGAAAATTGTCTTTGTCAAACAGTGGCTCAGTAAATTAATAAAGCTAATCATTTTTTTACCCTTCAGGAGCCAATTTAGGAATCAGAAATGATTTGCAATACTAAGAGTATTCTACCTAAGATAGTCTGATTTTTCTAAATATTCGAATTTAAAACAAAATAGTATTTTTGGTACACTTAGAAAAATTTAACCAGCAAAACCATTTCCTATTGAGCTTACAGTTTATAGAAATTGAGAAGAGTGTTCCTATTCTTGTTTTTATTGCTTTTCGCAGAGTACTTCATGTCTTTTAGGAATATAAGTTCTAGTTGCTGTTAATAAGTATAGGTCATACCTAACATAGGAAAGTGCTGAAGTTACTTCCGAATTGACACACCTGGATTCCCCCAGGCCCACTTCAGACTGGGGACTAGCCGGGGCTAGTACGTGTATCCCCCTGAAATTAGACATTTTGTCAAAAATCTCAGGGTAGAGTGAGAAATTATGTACACTAAAAATTCCATTTAAAAAACATAATACACATATTTTCATTTTACTTTTAGGCGAAATATTTTTACATCACTCCTGGAATCTGCCCAAGTCTTTCAACTATGAAAGCGATTGTGGAATGTGCAGGAGGGAAAGTACTGTCTAAACAACCGTCTTTCCGGAAGCTCATGGAACATACGCAAAATAAGGTGGACAGAAGCAAAATACGCTATTGAATTCATCATTGTCGTGTACAAGACCCATTGTTTAGTAACCAATAATTTTCTTTTCATTAGAGTTTGTCAGAAATAATTTTAATATCCTGTGAAAATGACCTTCACTTGTGTCGAGAATATTTTGCCAGAGGAATAGGTATGGTTTATTCCTTTCCTCCTGCTCTGTATTAAGCGTGTGTAGGTGCACGCACGGCAGTGCATTCATTTAACGGCTCTTGTTTTCGTTCCTTTCAGATGTTCATAACGCAGAGTTTGTTCTAACTGGCGTGCTCACACAAACACTGGACTATGAATCATATCCTTTTGAAAGATGTGTGTGCAGAAACCCTCTCAGCACTAGTATCTGAGCTGTGTGTGTTCCGTATCTCCAGAGTTGGCGATAAAAATGATAAAAGACCCCTTACATTTTGGGAGATTTTGTTTCTATACAATATGTGCTCTTACTCTCCGGGTTTTTTTTCCTACCTTTGGGTGATTGGTGGGTGTCATCTCAGGGCCCCCTTTCTTGCGTCTGTAGCCTGCAAGGAGCCTGCGTCATTCTGCCCCAGGACGGTTGGAGCCCCGGGTGGATGGTGCAGTCGCAGGGGTTGGCGAGGGCTCGGGCGCCCGAAGCGCACCACCTCGGCCTGCGGCCTGTGTCGGATGCTGTCACTAGTTTGCATCGTGTTTGTTTGGCAGTTGATTTCCTCAACAAGCTTACATATAAATTTAACTGACGCTCCTGCGCTGGTGACTGGAGCCCGGCGCACGGGTCTGGCTGTGTCAGCTGCCGGATGGAGCGGCCCCTGCGCCCTGGAGACGCCCTTGTTTTCCAGCTGCTTTCTTCGGGGACAAGCAGGAAGACAAATATATTAAATATACTGCATCTTATTAAGATGTGCAATTTTATTCTGAGGAAACATAAATTATGTTTTGTATTATATGACTTTAAGAGCCCACGTTAGGTTTTCATTTGCCGGGTTTTTAAATGTTTTCACAACACTGTTAATGGAACTTTAGCTGCAAATGAAATGGTGTAAATAAAGACCTTGCTATCTCTAAATTATGGATGTTTAAAGATTTGACATGTTTTGTACTTATTTTTATTTCTTACACTCTTTTCTTTTATATTGATATCTTGCCCACATTTTAAATAAATGTACTTTTGAACTTAGACTTGAGTGGTCCCTTGTTATTACACATTTTTTTGTACAATTTATATGATTTGCATTAAACTGGATCACATTTTAAGTAATTTCCAGGCAAAATATTTTCTAGTAAATTTTCTCCCAAAGAAATAATTTCTGGAAGGTAGCCATTTCTGTCAAGGTAATGAATAAATTCCTGGGCAGAGGCATATTCAGAATATTTAGTAATTACTACAAACAGGCAGGCACCAAGCAGCCAGAATCGTTAATACCACAAAAACCCATATATATATATATCCCGCTTCTATTCCAGGCATGGTTCTAATACACGTCCTGTGGGGCTGTAGGTACAGAAGCATACTGGAGACTACCACCTTATCAGTAATTACTAACATGAATATATACTACAATTATTAATATATTCAAGAACGATACTGTCACAGAGGTTCAGCACTGCCCTCACATCACGGCTCGTCAGGTGTGTTCCTGAAACACTGGATTTGCCTCCATAGCAATGTCTGAGATGTCTTCCTAGAAGGAGCTGTGATCTACTCCCAAGTCTACTCACCAATTGCACAGTCTCTACAGTTTAATTCTTAAACACAGTTTAAGTGGAGCATGTGTATTAAGAAAGTTAGTGAACTCCCCATCCCAGGAATTCTCAGCATTCCCGCAAGGCTCTGACGTTGGTTATACACACTGAAGACATCATTACTTCAGGTGTTCTCCCAACTCATGGTGGAACCACATGGAGTTACTCCTACCAATGGGATGGAAATCGCCCACGACTTCACGATTTTAAAGTGAGGCTCAACACCTTCAACCTGACCTGTGCCGTCTCAAAAGCCTTGACCTGTGGCAACTTCCCAGTGACCCAGCCGCTGCCATGTGGGTACACCTTCACTCTCTCTCAACACGAGTGATTGATACGCTGATTGTCCACTAGAAACATTCATCTGTTGAGCTCCTTAAAATACACCCGAACAGCAGTTTTGTTCAGATGTACCACACGCCGGCACGCACTTGCATTTTTACAAACCGTATCTCAAACTGTGTGTACATTTTAGCTCATACTTTTGTACCTAAGCAAACTTAGGGATACTTACCTGTAGAACTGACCTTTTCTCCTCACGTACAACAGGTGGAATGAGTGCTGATATGAAATAATTTCGAATTTGTAAAATCCCAGAAGTACAGAAGAGTTTCATAAGTTGGAACAAAATCTTGATCGCAGAGTATTCAGAATATGGCCCTCCTTCTTACACCCTTGAAGAAAAGTGAAGATAATGATGGAATAAGGGCCTTCTGGGTAGAGTATATGCACCTGTTCAGTCTTCAGTGGAGGCGGGGTTTGTTTAACCAACATGCAAGTATGACTGACTTGATTAACCTTTCAATGGGTGTTTTTCTCAAAACCTGCCAAGAATAATCCTTAAAGACCCCAGGAGCTGTCTGCGGCCAACTGGCTGGTACAGCTGCTAAGCACTGATTGGTGGCTCAGAGGAAGTTCCATGTGAACATTTAAGAATAAAGTAAATCAACTTCTTGGAGAAGCTGATTAGGTTAGAAAATTATTTCTCCGAGGAAAAGAAGTCTTTCACTTAGTCCTGTTGTTTTCGTCTGGCTCAAGGTTTTTTAATAGAAATGCAAACCACATACGTAATTTTAAAGTTTCTGGTAGCCACAGTAAAAAGCTTTTAGATTTAGTTTCTAAAGTTTTATTTAATATATCTAAAATATTGTTTCATTTACAAGTAATATTTTATTTTTTCTTTTTTTATATTTCATACCACTTACAGTTTAAAAAGATATATATACCCAAGTTATTCTAAGGGTAAGGTGTTTTCCAGTAACTGAGTTAGTGCCAACTTTTTAAAATTAATTTTTATTGGAGTGTAGTTGATTTACAATGTCGTGTTAGTTTCAGGTGTACAGCAAAGTGAATCAGTTATACATATATCCACTCTTTTTTAGATTCTTTTCCCATATAGGTCATTACAGAGTACTGAACAGAGTTCTCTGTGCTGTACAGTAGGTTCTTATTATCTATTTTATATATAGTAGTGTGTGTATGTCAATCTCAATCTCCCAATTTATCCCTCCCCCACCGGTGTTCATTTTAAGTTAAAATTCACAAAACTGAGATGGACAGTGCAGCTCCTCACTCGCGCCAGGCACGTTTCCAGTGCTTGGTGACCGGGCGCAGCTGGTCACCTGTGAGGAGTGTGACCCGTCTGTATCCTGTCTCACTTTGCAAGTAAGGGTGGAAGAAATGTGAATGCCACTGAAGACAACAACATACACGCTGCATCCAGGTTAAGCCCAGGATCGTGTCTCTGTGCAGACAAAGCCTAGAAAGACATGGAGCTCGCCCCCTCCCACAAATACATCAGAAGTACATCTACACGTGGAGCAGCTCTCACAGAGCACCTGCCGAGCCCTGGCAGAGAACCTCAGACACCCAGAAGTGCAAGGAAGATCTCCACGTAACCCCGTAGGATGAAGGGAAAAAAGGGAGCAGGACGGGACCTGCACCCCTGGGAGGGAGCTGCGAAAGAGGAAAGGTTCCCGCACACTGGGAAGACCCTCGCTCACGGGGAGATCAGCCGGGACAGAAAGGGGGCTTCAGAGGCTCAGAGGAGAGCGAGGCAGCCGGTGTGCGGCAGGCAGAAGAGAGAGAGACCAGCACAGAGGGCCTGTGCTACCTCCCTGCAGTCCCCAGCCTGAAACACACGCCTGCTGGTACGTGCGGGGTTTGGGGGCTGAAACTCAGGCTTCAGAGGACAGACCAGGGGAGAGGACTGGAGTCGGCTGCACGGACACAGCCTGAAGGGGCTGGAGTGCAGCACGGGCTGCGCGGAAGAAGCCCAACCTGCCATAGAAGCGAAGCGCCGTTGTTAAGGGGCACGTGAAGGGAAAGGTGGGGCCCGCCAGAGCAGCCTCACTCTGCGTGCTCACAGTCAGCTCGCGCCGCCGTTGGAACCCATTGCTAACGTGCGCAAAGGAAGGGCTGGGGCCCCCAGAGCGGCCTCTTTCTCCGCACTCTCAGCTGACACGGCGCTGCCTTCACCAGCTCTGGGAGCACGCACGAGAGCCAGTGGGCTGTCTACACGCCGAGGCGGGGCTGAAATCAGAGCCCTCTCCCTGTAGCTGTACAATCCACAGACTTGTGCCATTGCCGCCAGCTTTGCAAACTCAGTGCTGGGTGGACAACGGGTGCTTCCATGGCTGGGACAGGCCCGGTCTTAGCAGCTGTGGGCTCTGTGTGGGTGCACACATGGGGCGGGGCCGGGGTCTGGGCTGCTTCCGTAGCTCCCACAGCAGGTCTAGGTGTGTAACTACTGCAGTCCTGGTACCTGACTTCAGTGGACCTGCACTGGTGGTTTTGTGAACACAGTACCTGAGGGACACCAAGGCCAACTGCCTGCATCCCCACCATGGAGGTGAGGCCAAGAGGAGTGCCAACAACAGTGCATTCTGGGAGCCCACGCAATGGGTGACAGGTGACACCAGGCAGTGTGCTCTGCACGTGGGGACTGCTCCAGCAGGGCAATACTCAGTGGCTCCTCTCCCAGTGGGACCACTCCAATCCTGCCTACCCCACACTGCAGCTTGAAAACAGATCCAGGGGCTTCTGCTCCAACAGCTGCGGAGCAGACCCTGCCCCCAACAGGGCAGTGACAACCACAGAGCAAGGAGGAGGCCCCGCTCAACAACTGGGCAGGTCACCACAACACCAGTTACACCCCCTTTCAGGGAGATGACGGCCAGGACACACTGAGGAAAGAGGCGGCAGGCATCCGTACTCAAAACAGCCCTAGCACCAAAAATATTAAACCTATGCAAGCTACACAGGGAAACTCCCGCATAAAGATAGCCCTCCAAGACCACAGTAGATGATTGTTTCTCCTAAACTCATAGAGAAGCATAAATAAAATGAAGAAGCAGAGGAATCGCTCCCAGTTAAAAGGTCAAGAGAATTCCCCTGAAAGAACAATGAAACAGACCTCTTCAGTCTAACAGACACCAAATTCAAAAAGGAAATAATGAAAATACTGAAGGAATTAAGAAGGGCTGTTGACAGAGATGCAGATACTGTTATCAAGGAACGAGAAACTATGAAGAGGAACCAAAACAAAATTAGAAAACTCATTTGCCAAGACGAAAGCTAAGCTTAAGGCAATGAAAGGCAGATTGAATAACGAATAACGAGTAAGTGATCTGGAAGACAGAATAATGGAAATCACCTCATCAGAACAGCAGACAGAAAGCCAAACGAAAAAAAAAATGAGAGCAATATGAGAGACCTATGGGATAATAGAAAGCGTGCCAATCCACACAGAATAGGGATCCCAGAAGGAGAAGAAAGGGAAAAGGGGACCAAAAATGTATTTGAAGAAATTATGGCTGAAACTTCCCAAACCTAAAGAACGAAACAGATATCCACATACAGGAAGCACAGAGTGTCCCAAACAGACCTACACCAAGACATAATTAAAATGGCAAAAGTTAAAGAAAGGTCTCTGAAGGCAGCAAGAGAAAAACAAAGAGTTAATGACAAGGGAACCCCATAAGGCTATCAGCTGATTTCTCTACAGAAACATTACAGGCCAGAAGGGAGAAGGAAGATATATACAAAGTCGTGAAAGGGAAAAATCTGCAACTTACGATACTCTACCCAGCAAGATCATCATTCAGAATAGGAGAGAGAAAGAATTTCTCAGACAAGCAAAAAAACTAAAAGAACACAGCAATACTAACCCTGTCCTAAAGGAAATATTGAAAGGTCTTCTCTAAATAGAAGAGAAGCAACAATCTATAGGAAAGAAAAAATCACAATTGGAAAGTAAATCACTTAAATAAGCCAGTACACAGATTTTAAAAAAATTAAAAAATACGATTTCTGTGAAAGCAATGACAACCACAATGAACAGCAAAAGCATAGGCATGCAGATGTAGAAGAGGACATCAAAATCATAAAATGTGGGGAAGGAGAGTAAGAAAATGTACATATATATTTTTCAGAATGTGTTTGAGCCTATATGACTACCAGTCTAAAGCAAATAGATATTGGAAGGGGTTAACATACTTGAAAAACAGGGTAGCCACAAATCAAAAACATAGAGTCACAAAAACCAAAGAGAACACAAGCATAATATAAAAGAAGATCGAACTCAAAAGGAAAAGAAGAAGAAATACAAAATCAATTCGAAAACAAGGTTTAAAATGGCAATAAATACATAACAATAATTACCTTAAATGTCAATGGACTAAGTGCTCCAATCAAAAGACACAGTGGCAGACTGGATAAAAAAAAAAAAACATGAGCCTACAATATGCTGCCTACAAGAGACCCACTATAGGGCAAAGGACACAGATTGAAAGTGAGGGGCTGGAAAAAGATGTCTTGTCATGGCATGAAATGGCAAGAAAGCAAGGGTAGCCGTACTCACATCAGACAAAACAGACTTTAAAACAAAGGCAATAAAGAAAGATAAAGAAGGACACTATATAATGATAAAAAGGATCAATACAAGAAGAGGATATTACACTCGTCAACATATATGCACCTAATACGGGAGCACCCAAATACATAAAATAAATACTAACAAAGGGCGAAATTGACAGGAATACAATAATAGCAGGAGAATTTAACACCCCATCACATCAATGGGCAGATCTTCTAGACAGAAAATCAGTAAGGCAACAGAGATCCTAAATGATACAATAGAACAGTTAGACTAATGATATTTTCAGGACATTAGATTTTAAAAAAACACAAAGAACAACAACAAAAAAACCCAGAATACACATTCTTTTCAAGTGCACGTGGAACATTCTCTAGGACTGACCACATACTAGGGCACAAAACAAGCCTCAACAAATTAAGAGTATAGAGATTATTTCAGCATCTTTTCTGGCCACAGTTGCATGAAACTAGAAATCAACCACAGAAAAACAAGAAAAAAAAAACGATTACATGGAGACTAAGTAATATGTTACTAAAAAACCAATGGGTCAATGATGAAATCAAGAAGTAAATCAGGGCTTCCCTGGTGGCACAGTGGTTGAGAATCTGCCTGCTAATGCAGGGGAAACGGGTTCAAGCCCTGGTCTGGGAGGATTCCACATGGCGCAGAGCAACTAGGCCCATGAGCCACAACTACTGAGCCTGCGTGTCTGGAGCCTGTGCTCCGCAACAAGAGAGGCCGCCATAGTGAGAGGCCCGTGCACCGCGATGAAGAGCGGCCCCCGCTCGCCGCAAATAAAGCCCTCGCACAGAAACGAAGACGCAGCACCGCAAAAATAATTAATAAAATCCTACCCCCAACATCTTCTTTAAAACAAAAAAACAAAAAACAATGCATATGCCCTTTTAAAAAAAAAAGTAAATTAATAAATACCTTGAGACAAATGACAATGAAAACACAACCATACAAAATCTATGGGATGCAGCAAAAGCAGTTCTTGGAAGTTCATAGCAATACAGACTCTCTTCAAGAAACAACAAAAATCTTAGACTTCCCTGGTGGCACAGTGGTTAAGAATCTGCCTGCCAATGCAGGGGACACAGGTTCGAGCCCTGGTCCGGGAAGATCCCACATGCCGCGGAGCAACTAAGCCCATGCACCACAACTACTAAGCCTGTGTTCTAGAGCCCATGAGCCACAACTACTGAAGCCCACGGGCCTAGAGCCCATGCTCCACAACAAGAGAAGCCACCGCAATGAGAAGCCCACGCACTGCAATGAAGGGTAGCCCCCTGCTCACCACAACGAGAGAAAGCCCACATGCAGCAATGAAGAGCCAATGTAGCCAAAAACAACTAAATAAATTTATTTTAAAAATTAAAAAAATTTTTAAAAGAAACAAGAAAAATCTCAAATAAAAAACCTAACCTACCACCTAGAAGAATTAGAAAAAGAAAAGACAAAATCTAAAGTCAGCAGAAGGAAGGAAACAATAGAGATCAGAGAGGAAGTAGAGATTAAAAAGCAATAGAAAAAAAATCAATAAAACCAAGAGCCGGTTCTTTGAAAGGGTAAACAAAATGGACAAACCTCTGGCCAGGCTCACCAAGAAAAGAGAGAGGACCCAAATACAATAAATAAAAGAGAAGAAATTGCAACTGATACCACAGAAAACCATACGAAACCATGAGAAAATACTATGAACAATTATATACCAACAAACTAGACAACTTAGAAAAAATGGACAAGTTTCTAGAAACACACAGCCCACTAAAACTGAATCAAGATAATTTGAACAGATAAGAAGATAATCTGAACAGACCTATCACTGGAAGTGAAATAGAATCTGTAATAATAATAATAATAACAACTCTCTACAAAAGTCCAAGACCAGATGGCTTCACAGGCAAATTCTACCCAGCACACAAAGAAAAACTTAAACCAATCATTCTCAAACTCTTCCAAAAGACTGAAGAGGAGGGAACACTCCCAAAGACATTCTATGAAGCCACCATCACCCCAATACCAAAACCAGACAAGGACACTACCAAAAAAGAAAATTACAGGCCAATATGTTTGAATATAGATGCAAAAATTCTCAACAAAACATTAGCAAACCGAATCCAACAACATATAAAAGAAGATCATACCCATGACCAAGCTGGACCCATCCTGGGGTCACAAGGATGGTTCAACATATGCAAATATGAATGTAATACACCACATCACCAAAACACAAAAACCACGTGATCATCTCAATAGATGCAGAAAAAGCATTTGATAAAATTCAACATCCATTCATGATAAAAAAAATGCTTACAAAAGTGGGTATAGAGGGAACATTTCAACATAACAAAAGCTATTTATGACAAACCAACAGCCAACATAATACTCAACGGTGAAAACCTAAAAGCATTCTTGCTAAGATCTGGAACAAGACAAGGATGCCCGCTCTCACCACTGCTATTCAAAAGAGTATTGGAAGTCCTAACCACAGCAATCAGACAACAAATAAAAAGGTATCCAATTGGTAGGTAAGAGGTAAAACTGTCATTATATTCATATAACATGATACATATAGAAAACCCTAAAGACTCCATGCAGAAACTACTGGAACTGATAAATGAGTTCAGCAAGGTAGCAGGATACAAGATTAACATACAGAAGTGGGCTGCATTTTTTTACATTAACAATGAAATATCAGAAAGGGAATGTAAAAAACGATCCTGTTTAAAATCACATCAAAAAATACTTAGGAATAAATCTGACCAATGAGGTGAAAGACTTATGGGCTGAGAACTATAAAACATTAATGAAGGAAACTGAAGAGGATTCAAAGAAATGGAAGGATATTCCATGTTCTTGCACTGGAAGAATTAACACTGTCAAAATGGCTGTACTACCGAATCTATAGATTTAATGCAATCCCTATCAAATTACCCATGACATTTTTCACAGAACTAGAATAATCCTAAAATTTACATGGAACCATAAAAGGCCCAAAATATTACCAAAGCAATCCTGAGGAAAAAGAACAAAGCAGGAGATGTAACCCTCCCAGACTTCAGACAACACTACAAAGCTACAGTAATCAAAACAGCGCATGGTACTTGGCACAAAAACAGATATATGGACCAATGAAACACAACAGAGATCCCGGAAATAAACCCACACACCTAGTCAATTAACCTTCGACAAAGGAGGCAAGAATTTACAATGAGAAAAAGAGAGTTGGGAACGTTGGACAGCCGCATGTAAATCAATGAAGTTAGAACACACCCTCACACCATACACAAAAATAAACTCAAAATGGCTTAAAGACTTAAACGTAAGACATGACACCATAAAACTCCTAGAAGAGAACACAGGGAAAACATTCTCTGACATAAAAGGTACCAATGTTTTCTTAGGTCAGCCTCCCAAGGCAGCAGAAATAAAAGCAAAAACAAACAAATGGGACCTAATCAAACATAAGCTTTTGCACAGCAAAGGAAACTGTAAACAAAAAGACAACCTACTGACTGGGAGAAAATATTCGCAAACGATGCAACTGACAAGGGATTAATGTCCAAAATACATAAACAGCTCATACAACTCAATATCAAAAAAAAAAATGGGGGAAGATGGCGGAAGAGTAAGACACGGAGATCACCTTCCTCCCCACAGATACACCAGAAATACATCCACACGTGGAACAACTCCTACAGAACACCTACTGAACGCTGGCAGAAGACATCAGACCTCCCAAAAGGCAAGAAACTCCCCACGTACCTGGGTAGGGCAAAAGAAAAAAGGAAAAACAGAGACAAAAGGATAGGGACGGGACCTGCACCAGTGGGAGGGAGCCGTGAAGGAGGAAAGGTTTCCACACACTAGGAAGCCCCTTCGCGGGCGGAGACTGCGGGTGGCGGAGGGGGAAGTTTCAGAGCCGCGGAGGAGAGCGCAGCCACAGGGTGCAGAGGGCAAAGCGGGGAGATTCCCGCACAGAGGATCGGGGCCGACCGGCGCTCACCAGCCCGAGAGGCTTGTCTGCTTCCCCGCCGGGGCGGGCGGGGCTGGGAGCTGAGGCTCGGGCTTCGGTCGGATCCCAGGTAGAGGACTGGGGTTGGCGGCGTGAACACAGCCTGGAGGGGGCTAGTGCGCCACGGCTGGCCGGGAGGGAGTCCGGGGAGAAGTCTGCACCTGCCGGAGAGGCAAGAGACTTTTTCTTCCCTCTTTGTTTCCTGGTGCGCGAGGAGAGGGGATTAAGAGCGCCGCTTAAAGGAGCTCCAGAGACGGGCGCGAGCCGCGGCTAACAGCGCGGACCCCAGAGACGGGCGGGAGACGCTAAGGCTGCTGCTGCCGCCACCAAGAAGCCTGTGTGCGAGCACAGGTCACTCTCCACACCCCTCTTCCGGGGAGCCTGTGCAGCCCGCCACTGCCAGGGTCCTGGGATCCAGGGACAACTTCCCCGGGAGAACGCACGGCGCGCCTCAGGCTGCTGCAACGTCTCGCCGGCCTCTGCCGCCGCAGCCCCGCCCCGCGCTCCGTGCCCCTCCCTCCCCCCGGCCTGAGTGAGCCAGAGCCCCCGAATCAGCGGCTCCTTTAACCCCGTCCTGTCTGGGCGAAGAACAGACGCCCTCCAGCGACCTACACGCAGAGGCGGGGCCACATCCAAAGCTGAGCCCCGGGAGCTGTGAGAACAAAGAAGAGAAAGGGAAATCTCTCCCAGCAGCCTCAGGGGCAGCGGATTAAATCTCCACAATCAACGTGATGTACCTGCATCTGTGGAATACATGAATAGACAACGAACCATCCCAAATTAAGGAAGTGGACTTTAGGAGCAAGATCTATGATTTTTTTCCCTATTCCTCTTTTTGTGAATGTGTATGTGTATGCTTCTGTGTGAGATCTTGTCTGTATAGTCTTGTTTCCACCATTTGTCCTAGGGTTCTATCCGTCCATGGTTTTTTTTCTTTAATTTTTTTCTTAATAATCAATTTTAATTTTAATAACGTTATTATACTTTACCTTCGTTCTTTCTTTCTTTCTTTCCTTCCTTCCCTCCTTTAGACAACGAATCATCCGAAATTGAGGAGGTCGTCTCTGACAGCAAGATTTATGATTTTTCCACCTTTACCTCTTTTAGTGAGGGTGTATGTGTATGCTTCTGTGTAAGATTTTGTCTGTATAGCTTTGCTTCCAACATTTGTCCTAAGGTTCTATCCGTCCCTTTTTTTTTCTAAATAAGAATTTTTTAATTAAATAACTTTATTATACTTTATTTTATTTTTACTGTATCTTCTTTCTTTCTGTCTTTTTTCCTTCTTTCCCTCCTTCCTTCCTTCCTTCCTCCCTCCTTTCTTTCCTTCTTTGCTTCTTTCTTCCTTCCTTCCTTCCTTCCTTTCCTTCTTTCTTTCCTCAAACTTCTACTAATTCCCTCTACTTTTTCTCCCTTTTATTCTGAGCCGTGTGGATGAAAGGCTCTTGGTGCTCCAGCCAGGAGTCAGGGCTCTGCCTCTGAGGTAGGAGAGCCAACTTCAGGACACTGGTCAACAAGAGACCTTCCAGCTCCACATAATATCAAACGGCAAAAATCTCCCAGAGACCTCCATCTTAACACCAGCACCCAGCTTCACTCAACGACCAGCAAGCCACAGTGCTGGACAACCTATGCCAAACAACTAGCAAAACAGGAACACAAGCCCACCCATTAGCAGAGAGGCTGCCTAAAATCATAATAAGGCCACAGACACCCCAAAACACACCACCAGACGTGAACCTGCCCACCAGAGAGACAAGATCCAGCCTCATCCACCACAACACAGGCACTAGTCCCCTCCACCAGGAAGCCTACACAAGCCACTGAACCAACCTTAGCCACTGGGGACAGACACCAAAACAAACGGGAACTATGAACCTGCAGCCTGCAAAAAGGAGACCCCAAACACAGTAAGATAAGCAAAATGAGAAGACAGAAAAACACACAGCAGATAAAGGAGCAAGATAAAAATGCACCAGACCTAACAAATGCAGAGGAAATAGCCAGTCTACCTGAAAAAGAATTCAGAATAATGATAGTAAGGATGATCCGAAATCTTGGAAATAGAATGGACAAAATGCAAGAAACAGTTAACAAGGACCTAGAAGAAATAAAGATGAAACAAGCAATGATGAACAACACAATAAATGAAATTGAAAGTACTCTAGATGGGATCAATAGCAGAATAACTGAGGCAGAAGAACGGATAAGTGACATGGAAGATAAAATAGTGGAAATAACTACTGCAGAGCAGAATAAAGAAAAAAGAAGGAAAAGAACTGAGGACAGTCTCAGGGACCTCTGGGACAACATTAAACGCACCAATATTCGAATTATAGGGGTTCCAGAAGAAGAAGAGAAAAAGAAAGGGACTGAGAAAATATTTGAAGACATTATAGTTGAACACTTCCCTAATATGGGAAAGGAAATAGTTAATCAAGTCCAAGAAGCACAGAGAGTCCCATACAGGACAAATCCAAGGAGAAATACGCCAAGACACATATTAATCAAACTGTCAAAAATTAAATACAAAGAAAGCATATTAAAAGCAGCAAGGGAAAAACAACAAATAACACATAAGGGAATCCCCATAAGGTTAACAGCTGATCTCTCAGCAGAAACCCTACAAGCCAGAAGGGAGTGGCAGGACATACTGAAAGTGATGAAGGAGAAAAACCTGCAACCAAGATTACTCTACCCAGCAAGGATCTCATTCAGATTTGATGGAGAAATTAAAACCTTTACAGACAGGCAAAAGCTGAGAGAGTTCAGCACCACCAAACCAGCTTTACAACAAATGCTAAAGGATCTTCTCTAGGCAAGAAACACAAGAGAAGGAAAAGACCTATAATAACGAACCCAAAACAATTTAGAAAATGGGAATAGGAACATACATATCGATAATTACCTTAAATGTAAATGGACTAAATGCTCCCACCAAAAGACACAGATTAGCTGAATGGATACAAAAACAAGACCCTTATATTTGCTGTCTACAAGAGACCCACTTCAGACCTAGAGACACATACAGACTGAAAGTGAGGGGATGGAAAAAGATATTCCATGCAAATGGAAACCAAAAGAAAGCTGGAGTAGCAATTCTCATATCAGACAAAATAGACTTTAAAATAAGGACTATTAAAAGAGAAAAAGGAGGACACTACATAATGATCAAAGGATCGATCCAAGAAGAAGATATAACAATTGTAAATATTTATGCACCCAACATAGGAGCACCTCAATACATAAGGCAAATACTAACAGCCATAAAAGGGGAAATCAAGAGTAACACATTCATAGTAGGGGACTTAAACACCCCACTTTCACCCATGGACAGATCATCCAAAATGAAAATAAATAGGGAGACACAAGCTTTAAATGATACATTAAACAAGATGGACTTAATTGATATTTATAGGACACTCCATCCAAAAACAACAGAATACACATTTTTCTCAAGTGCTCATGGAACACTCTCCAGGATAGATCATATCTTGGGTCACAAATCAAGCCTTGGTAAATTTAAGAAAATTGAAATTGTATCAAGTATCTTTTCTGACCACAACGCCATGAGACTAGATATCAATTACAGGGAAAGATCTGTAAAAAATACAAACACATGGAGGCTAACCAATACACTACTTAATAATGAACTGATCACTGAAGAAATCAAAGAGGAAATAAAAAAATACCTAGAAACAAATGACAATGGAGACACGACGACCCAAAACCTATGGGATGCAGCAAAAGCAGTTCTAAGGGGGAAGTTTATAGCAATACAAGCCCACCTTAAGAAACAGGAAACATCTCGAATAAACAAACTAACCTTGTACCTCAAGCAATTAGAGAAAGAAGAACAAAAAAAACCCAAAGCTAGCAGAAGGAAAGAAATCATAAAAATCAGATCAGAAATAAATGAAAAAGAAATGAAGGAAACAATAGCAAAGATCAATAAAACTAAAAGCTGGTTCTTTGAGAAGATAAACAAAATAGATAAACCACTAGCCAGACTCATCAAGAAAAAAAGGGAGAAGACTCCAATCAATAGAATTAGAAATGAAAAAGGAGAGGTAACAACTGACACTGCAGAAATACAAAAGATCATGAGAGATTACTACAAGCAACTCTATGCCAATAAAATGGACAATCTGGAAGAAATGGACAAATTCTTAGAAATGCACAACCTGCCAAGACTGAATCAGGAAGAAATAGAAACTATGAACAGACCAATCACAAGCACTGAAATTGAAACTGTGATTAAAAATCTTCCAACAAACAAAAGCCCAGGACCAGATGGCTTCACAGACGAATTCTATCAAACATTTAGAGAAGAGCTAACACCTATCCTTCTCAAACTCTTCCAAAATATAGCAGAGAGAGGAACACTCCCAAACTCCTTCTACGAGGCCACCATCACCTTGATACCAAAACCAGTCAAGGATGTCACAAAGAAAGAAAACTACAGGCCAATATCACTGAGGAACATAGATGCAAAAATCCTCAACAAAAGACTAGCAAACAGAATCCAACAGCACATTAAAAGGATCATACACCATGGTCAAGTGGGGTTTATTCCAGGAATGCAAGGATTCTTCAATATACGCAAATCTATCAATGTGATATACCATATTAACAAATTGAAGGAGAAAAACCATATGATCTTCTCAATAGATGCAGAGAAAGCTTTTGACAAAATTCAACACCCATTTATGATAAAAACCCTGCAGAAAGTAGGCATAGAGGGAACTTTCCTCAACATAATAAAGGCCATATATGACAAGCCCACAGCAAACATCATCCTCAATGGTGAAAAACTGAAAGCATTTCCACTAAGATAAGGAATAAGACAAGGTTGCCCACTCTCACCACTCTTATTCAACATAGTTTTGGAAGTTTTAGCCACAGCGATCAGAGAAGAAAAGGAAATAAAAGGAATCCAAATCAGAAAAGAAGAAGTAAAGCTGTCACTGTTTGCAGATGACATGATCCTATACATAGAGAATCCTAAAGATGCTACCAGAAAACTACTAGAGCTAATCAATGAATTTGGTAAAGTTGCAGGATACAAAATTAATGCACAGAAATCTCTGGCATTCCTATATACTAATGATGAAAAATCTGAAAGTGAAATCAAGAAAACACTCCCATTTACCATTGCAACAAAAAGAATAAAATATCTAGGAATAAACCTACCTAAGGAGACAAAAGACCTGCATGCAGAAACTTATAAGACACTGATGAAAGAAATTAAAGATGATACAAATAGATGGACAGATATACCATGTTCTTGGATTGGAAGAATCAACATTGTGAAAACGACTCTACTACCCAAAGCAATCTACAGATTCAATGCAATCCCTATCAAACTACCACTGGCATTTTTCACAGAACTAGAACAAATAATTTCGCAATTTGTATGGAAACACAAAAGAACCTGAATAGCCAAAGCAATCTTGAGAACGAAAAAAGGAACTGGAGGAATCAGGGTCCCTGACTTCAGACTATACTACAAAGCTACAGTTAACAAGACAGTATGGTACTGGCACTAAAACAGAAAGATAGATCAATGAAACAGGATAGAAAGCCCAGAGATAAACCCACGCACATATGGACACCTTATCTTTGATAAAGGTGGCAGGAATGTACAGTGGAGAAAGGACAGCCTCTTCAATAAGTGGTGCTGGGAAAACTGGACAGGTACTTTTAAAAGTATGAGATTAGATCACTCCCTAACACCATACACAAATATAAACTCAAAATGGATTAAAGACCTAAATGTAAGGCCAGACACTATCAAACTCTTAGAGGAAAACATAGGCAGAACACTCTATGACATAAATCACAGCAAGATCCTTTCTGACCCACCTCCTAGAGTAATGGAAATAAAAACAAAAATAAACAAATGGGACCTAATGAAACTTCAAAGCTTTTGCACAGCAAAGGAAACCATAAACAAGACCAAAAGACAACCCTCAGAATGGGAGAAAATATTTGCAAATGAAGCAACCGACAAAGGATTAATCTCCAAAATTTACAAGCAGCTCATGCAGCTCTATAACAAAAAAACAAACAACCCAATCCAAAAATGGGCAGAAGACCTAAATAGACATTTCTCCAAAGAAGATATACAGACTGCCAACAAACACATGAAAGAATGCTCAACATCATTCATCATTAGAGAAATGCCAATCAAAACTACAATGAGATATCATCTCACACCAGTCAGAATGGCCATCATCAAAAAATCTAGAAACAATAAATGCTGGAGAGGGTGTAGAGAAAAGGGAACACTCTTGCACTGCTGGTGGCAATGTGAATTGGTTCAGCCACTATGGAGAACAGTATGGAGGTTCCTTAAAAAACTACAAATAGAACTACCATATGACCCAGCAATCCCACTACTGGGCATATACCCTGAGAAAACCATAATGCAAAAAGAGTCATGTACCAAAATGTTCATTGCAGCTCTATTTACAATAGCCTGGAGATGGAAACAACCTAAGTGCCCATCGTCGGATGAATGGATAAAGAAGATGTGGCACATATATTCAATGGAATATTACTCAGCCATAAAAAGAAATGAAATTGAGCTATTTGTAATGAGGTGGATAGACCTAGAGTCTGTCATACAGAGTGAAGTAAGTCAGAAAGACAAAGACAAATACCGTATGCTAACACATATATATGGAATTTAAGGGAAAAAAATGTCATGAAGAACCTAGGGGTAAGGCAGGAATAAAGATGCAGACCTCCTAGAGAACGGACTTGAGGTTATGGGGAGGGGGAAGGGTGAGCTGTGACAGGACGAGAGAGAGTCATGGACATCTACACACTAACAAACGTAGTAAGGTAGATAGCTAGTGGGAAGCAGCCGCATGGCACAGGGATATTGGCTCGGTGCTTTGTGACAGCCTGGAGGGGTGGGATAGGGAGGGTGGGAGGGAGGGAGACGCAAGAGGTGAGACATATGGGAACATATGTTTATGTATGACTGATTCACTTTGTTATAAAGCAGAAACTAACACACCATTGTAAAGCAATTATACCCCAATAAAGATGTTAAAAAAAAAATGGGAAGATCTAAATAGACATTTCTCTAAAGTAGACACACAAACGGCCAACAGGCACATGAAAAGATGCTCAGCATCGCTAGTTATCAGAAAAATGCAAATCAAAACTACGAGGTACCACCTCACACAGATCAGAATGGCCATCATCAAAAAGTCTATAAATAACAAATGCTGCAGAGGGTGTGGAGTAAAGGGAGCCCTCCTACACTGTTGGTGGGAATGTAAATTGGTGCAGCCACTATGGAGAACAGTATGGAGGTGCCTCAAAAAACTGAAAATAGAGCCACCATAGGATGCAGCAATCCCATTCCTGGGCATATATACAGAGAAAACTCTAATTCCAAAAGATACATGCTCCCCAGTGTTCATAGCAGCACTATTTGCAATAGCCAGGGCATGGAAGGAACCTAAACGTCCATCGACAGATGAACGGATAGAGAAGATGTGCCATATATACACAGTGGAATACTACGCAGCCATAAAAACGAATGAAATAATGCCATTTGCAGCAACACAGATGGACCTTGAGATTATCATACTAAGTGAAGTCAGTCAGGCAGAGAAAGACAAATACCATATGATATCCCTTATACGTGGAATCTAAAATACAGCACAAATGAGCTTATCTGTGAAACAGAAACAGACTCACAGACATAGGGGACAGACTTGTGGTTGCCAAGGGTCAGGGAAGTGGGGAGGGATGCACTGGGAGGTGGGATTAGCAGATATAAGCTATTATATATAGAATGGATAAACAAGGTCCTACTGTACAGCACAGGGAACTGTATTCCATATCCTGTGATAAACCATGATGGAAAAGAATATGAAAAAGAATGTATTTATGTGTATAACTGAATCACTCTGCTGTACAGCAAAAATTAACACAACATCGTAAATCAACTATTTTCCATTAAATAATTTTTTTTTTTAAAGTACGTTTCCCCTCGTACGTGGCAGATCATCTGTGGCGGGACCAGGCACTGAGAAGAAACGTGGAAGAAATAACGAGTATCCTCGCCCCCCAGGGGTGTAACAGTCTCATCAGGAAAAGTTAACATGTCTTAATCCTGAAAATATTTAGTAATTAAGAAAAATACTTGGATTCATAGGAAGATGGCGGAAGAGTAAGACGCGGAGATCACCTTCCTCCCCACAGATACACCAGAAATACAGCTACACGTGGAACAACTCCTACAGAACACCTACTGAAGGCTGGCAGAAGACCTCAGACCTCCCAAAAGGCAAGAAACGCCCCACGTACCTGGGTAGGGCAACAGAAAAAAAGAAAAAACAGAGACAAAAGATAGGGACGGGACCTGCACCAGTGGGAGGGAGCCGTGAAGGAGGAAAGGTGTCCACACACTAGAAACCCCTTCGTGGGTGGAGACTGCGGGTGGCGGAGGGCGAAGCTTCGAAGCCGCGGAGGAGAGCGCACCCACAGGGGTGCGGGGGGCAAAGCGGGGAGATTCCCGCACAGAGGATCGGTGCCGACCGGCACTCACCAGCCCGAGAGGCTCCTCTGCTCCCCCGCCGGGGCGGGCGGGGCTGGGAGCTGAGGCTTGGGCTTCGGTCGGAGCGCAGGGAGAGGACGGGGGCTGGCGGCGTGAACACAGCCTGCAGGGGGTTAGTGCGCCACGGCTGGCCGGGAGGGAGTCCGGGGAAAAGTCTGGAGCTGCCGAAGAGGCAGGAGACTTTTTCTTCCCTCTTTGTTTCCTGGTGCGCGAGGAGAGGGGATTAAGAGCGCTGCTTAAAGGAGCTCCAGAGACGGGCGCGAGCCGCGGCTAACAGCGCGGACCCCAGAGACGGGTGGGAGACGCTAAGGCTGCTGCTGCCGCCACCAAGAAGCCTGTGTGCGAGCACAGGTCACTCTCCACACCCCCCTTCCGGGGAGCCTGTGCAGCCCGCCACTGCCGGGATCCCGGGATCCAGGGTCAACTTCCCCGGGAGAACGCACGGCGGGCCTCAGGCTGCTGCAACGTCTCGCCGGCCTCTGCCGCCGCAGCCCCGCCCCGCCCTCCATGCCCCGCCCTCCCCCCCCTCCCCCCCCCCCCCCCGCCCACGAGTGAGCCAGAGCCCCCGAATCAGCGGCTCCTTTAACCCCGTCCTGTCTGAGCAAAGAACAGACGCCCGCCTGCGACCTACACGCAGAGGCGGGGCCACATCCAAAGCTGAGCCCCCGGGAGCCGTGAGAACAAAGAAGAGAAAGGGAAATCTCTCCCAGCAGCCTCAGGGGCAGAGGAATAAAGCTCCACAATCAACTTGATGTACCTGCGTCTGTGGAATACCTGAATAGATAACGAACCATCCCAAATTGAGGAGGTGGACTTTGAGAGCAAGATTTATGATTTTTTTCCCCTTTTCCTCTTTGTGTGAGTGTGTATGTGTATGCTTCTGTGTGAGATTTTGTCTGTATAAGCTTTGCTTCCACCATTTGTCCTAAGGTTCTATCCGTCCGTTTTTTAAAAAAAAACTTTTTTCTTAATAATTATTTTTTAATTTAATAACTTTATTATATTTTACTTTATTTTATTTTACTTTATCTTCTTTCTTTTTTCTTCCTTCCCTCCTTTCTTCCTTCCTCCCACCGTCCATCCCTCCCTCCCTCCCTCCTTTCTTTCTTTCCTTCTTTCCTTTTCTTCTTTCTTTCCTTCTTCCTTCCTTCCCTCCTTTCTTTCTTTCTTTCCTTCTTCCTATTTCTACTAATTCTTTCTCTCTACTTTTTCTCCCTTTTATTCTGAGCCGTGTAGATGAAAGGCTCTTGGTGCTGCAGACAGGAGTCAGTGCTGTGCCTCTGAGGTGGGAGAGCCAACTTCAGGACACTGGTCCACAAGAGACCTCCCAGCTCCACATAATATCAAATGGCAAAAATCTCCCAGAGATATCCATCTCAGCACCAGCACCCAGCTTCACTCAACAACCAGCAAGCTACAGTGCTGGACACCCTATGCCAAACAACTATCAAGACAGGAACACAACCCCACCCATTAGCACAGAGGCTGCCTAAAATCATAATAAGGCCACAGACACCCCAAAACACACCACCAGACGTGGACCTGCCCACCAGAAAGACAACATCCAGCCTCATCCACCAGAACACAGGCACTAGTCCCCTCCACCAGGAAGCCTACACAACCCACTGAACCAACCTTAGCCACTGGGGACAGACACCAAAAACAATGGGAACTACGAACCTGCAGCCTGCAAAAAGGAGACCCCAAACACAGTAAGATAAGCAAAATGAGAAGACAGAAAAGCACACCGCAGATGAAGGAGCAAGATAAAAACTCACCAGACCTAACAAATGAAGAGGAAATAGGCAGTCTACCTGAAAAAGAATTCAAAATAATGATAGTACAGATGATCCAAAATCTTGGAAATAGAATAGACAAAATGCAAGAAACATTTAAAAAGGACCTAGAAGAACTAAAGATGAAACAAACAATGATAAACAACACAATAAATGAAATGAAAAACACTCTAGATGGGATCAATAGCAGAATAACTGAGGCAGAGGAACGGATAAGTGACCTGAAGGTGAAAGAGTGGAAATAACTACTGCAGAACAGAATACAGAAAAAAGAAGGAAAAGAACTGAGGACAGTCTCAGGGACCTCTGGGACAACATTAAACGCACCAACATTCGAATTATAGGGGTTCCAGAAGAAGAAGAGAAAAAGAAAGGGACTGAGAAAATATTTGAAGACATTATAGTTGAACACTTCCCTAATATGGGAAAGGAAATCGTTAATCAAGTCCAGGAAGCACAGAGAGTCCCATACAGGACAAATCCAAGGAGAAACACGCAAAGACACATATTAATCAAACTGTCAAAAATTAAATACAAAGAAAGCATATTAAAAGCAGCAAGGGAAAAACAACAAATAACACATAAGGGAATCCCCATAAGGTTAACAGCTGATCTCTCAGCAGAAACCCTACAAGCCAGAAGGGAGTGGCAGGACATACTGAAAGTGATGAAGGAGAAAAACCTGCAACCAAGATTACTCTACCCAGCAAGGATCTCATTCAGATTTGATGGAGAAATTAAAACCTTTACAGACAGGCAAAAGCTGAGAGAGTTCAGCACCACCAAACCAGCTTTACAACAAATGCTAAAGGATCTTCTCTAGGCAAGAAACACAAGAGAAGGAAAAGACCTATAATAACGAACCCAAAACAATTTAGAAAATGGGAATAGGAACATACATATCGATAATTACCTTAAATGTAAATGGACTAAATGCTCCCACCAAAAGACACAGATTAGCTGAATGGATACAAAAACAAGACCCTTATATTTGCTGTCTACAAGAGACCCACTTCAGACCTAGAGACACATACAGACTGAAAGTGAGGGGATGGAAAAAGATATTCCATGCAAATGGAAACCAAAAGAAAGCTGGAGTAGCAATTCTCATATCAGACAAAATAGACTTTAAAATAAAGACTGTTAGAAGAGATAAAGGAGGACACTACATAATGATCAAGGGATCAATCCAAGAAGAAGATATAACAATTGTAAATATTTATGCACCCAACATAGGAGCACCTCAATACATAAGGCAAACACTAACAGCTATAAAAGGGGAATTCGACAGTAACACATTCATAGTAGGGGACTTTAACACCCAACTTTCACCAATGGACAGACCATCCAAAATGAAAATAAATAAGGAAACACAAGCTTTAAATGATACATTAAACAAGATGGACTTAATTGATATTTATAGGACACTTCATCCAAAAACAACAGAATACACATTTTTCTCAAGTGCTCATGGAACACTCTCCAGGATAGATCATATCTTGGGTCACAAATCAAGCCTTGGTAAATTTAAGAAAATTGAAATTGTATCAAGTATCTTTTCTGACCACAAAGCCATGAGACTAGATATCAATTACAGGAAAAGCTCTGTAAAAAATACAAACACATGGAGGCTAAATAATACACTACTTAATAACGAACTGATCACTGAAGAAATCAAAGAGGAAATTAAAAAATACCTAGAAACAAATGAAAATGGAGACACGACGACCCAAAACCTATGGGAAGCAGCAAAAGCAGCTCTAAGAGGGAACTTTATAGCAATACAAGCCCACCTTAAGAAATAGGAAACATCTCGAATAAACAACCTAACCTTGCACCTCAAGCAATTAGAGAAAGAACAAAAAACCCCCAAAGTTAGCAGAAGGAAAGAAATCATAAAAATCAGATCAGAAATAAATGAAAAAGAAATGAAGGAAACAATAGCAAAGATCAATAAAACTAAAAGCTGGTTCTTTGAGAAGATAAACAAAATAGATAAACCACTAGCCAGACTCATCAAGAAAAAAAGGGAGAAGACTCCAATCAATAGAATTAGAAATGAAAAAGGAGAGGTAACAACTGACACTGCAGAAATACAAAAGATCATGAGAGATTACTACAAGCAACTCTATGCCAATAAAATGGACAATCTGGAAGAAATGGACAAATTCTTAGAAATGCACAACCTGCCAAGACTGAATCAGGAAGAAATAGAAACTATGAACAGACCAATCACAAGCACTGAAATTGAAACTGTGATTAAAAATCTTCCAACAAACAAAAGCCCAGGACCAGATGGCTTCACAGACGAATTCTATCAAACATTTAGAGAAGAGCTAACACCTATCCTTCTCAAACTCTTCCAAAATATAGCAGTGAGAGGAACACTCCCAAATTCATTCTACGAGGCCACCATCACCTTGATACCAAAACCAGACAAGGATGTCACAAAGAAAGAAAACTACAGGCCAATATCACTGAGGAACATAGATACAAAAATCCTCAACAAAATACTAGAAACAGAATCCAACAGCACATTAAAAGGATCATACACCATGGTCAAGTGGGGTTTATTCCAGGAATGCAAGGATTCTTCAATATATGCAAATCTATCAATGTGATATACCATATTAACAAACTGAGGAAGAAAAACCATATGATCATCTCAATAGATGCAGAGAAAGCTTTCGACAAAATGCAACACCCATTTATGATAAAAACCCTGCAGAAAGTAGGCATAGAGGGAACTTTCCTCAACATAATAAAGGCCATATATGACAAACCCACAGCAAACATCATCCTCAATGGTGAAAAACTGAAAGCATTTCCACTAAGATCAGGAACAAGACAAGGTTGCCCACTCTCACCACTCTTATTCAACATAGTTTTGGAAGTTTTAGCCACAGCGATCAGAGAAGAAAAGGAAATAAAAGGAATCCAAATCAGAAAAGAAGAAGTAAAGCTGTCACTGTTTGCAGATGACATGATCCTACACATAGAGAATCCTAAAGATGCTACCAGAAAACTACTAGAGCTAATCAATGAATTTGGTAAAGTAGCAGGATACAAAATTAATGCACAGAAATCTCTGGCATTCCTATATACTAATGATGAAAAATCTGAAAGTGAAATCAAGAAAACACTCCCATTTACCATTGCAACAAAAAGAATAAAATATCTAGGAATAAACCTACCTAAGGAGACAAAAGACCTGCATGCAGAAACTTATAAGACACTGATGAAAGAAATTAAAGATGATACAAATAGATGGACAGATATACCATGTTCTTGGATTGGAAGAATCAACATTGTGAAAACGACTCTACTACCCAAAGCAATCTACAGATTCAATGCAATCCCTATCAAACTACCACTGGCATTTTTCACAGAACTAGAACAAAAAATTTCACAATTTGTATGGAAACACAAAAGACCCCGAATAGCCAAAGCAATCTTGAGGGAAAAAAAAAAACAGAGCTGGAGGAATCAGGGTCCCTGACTTCAGACTATACTACAAACTACAGTAATCAAGACAGTATGGTACTGACACAAGAACAGAAAGATCAATGGAACAGGATAGAAAGCCCAGAGATAAAGCCATGCGCATATGGTCACCTTATCTTTGATAAAGGTGGCAGGAATGTACAGTGGAGAAAAGACAGCCTCTTCAATAAGTGGTGCTGGGCAAATTGGACAGGTACATGTAAAAGTATGAGATTAGATCACTCCCTAACACTATACACAAAAATAAACTCAAAATGGATTAAAGACCTAAATGTAAGGCCAGACACTATCAAACTCTTAGAGGAAAACATAGGCAGAACACTCTATGACATAAATCACAGCAAGATCCTTTTTGACCCACCTCCTAGAGAAATGGAAATAAAAACAAAAATAAACAAATGGGACCTAATGAAACTTCAAAGCTTTTGCACAGCAAAGGAAACCATAAACAAGACCAAAAGACAACCCTCAGAATGGGAGAAGATATTTGCAAATGAAGCAACTGTCATAGGATTAATTTCCAATATTTACAAGCAGCTCATGCAGCTCATAACAAAAAAACAAACAACCCAATCCAAAAATGGAGAAATAGACATTTCTCCAAAGAAGATATACAGACTGCCAACAAACACATGAAAGAATGCTCAACATCATTAATCATTAGAGAAGTGCCAATCAAAACTACAATGAGATATCATCTCACACCAGTCAGAATGGCCATCATCAAAAAATCTAGAAACAATAAATGCTGGAGAGGGTGTGGAGAAAAGGGAACACTCTTGCACTGCTGGTGGGAATGTGAATTGGTACAGCCACTATGGAGAACAGTATGGAGGTTCCTTAAAAAAACACAAACAGAACTACCATTCGACCCAGCAATCCCACTACTGGGCATATACCCTGAGAAAACCATAATGCAAAAAGAGTCATGTACCACAATGTTCATTGCAGCTCTATTTACAATAGCCCGGAGATGGAAACAACCTAAGTGCCCATCATCGGATGAATGGATAAAGAAGATGTGGCACATATATTCAATGGAATATTACTCAGCCATAAAAAGAAACGAAATTGAGCTATTTGTAATGAGGTGGATAGACCTAGAGTCTGTCATACAGAGTGAAGTAAGTCAGAAAGAGAAAGAAATACCGTATGCTAACACATGTATATGGAATTTAAGGGAAAAAAATGTCATGAAGAACCTAGGGGTAAGGCAGGAGTAAAGACACAGACCTACTTGAGAATGGACTTGAGGATATGGGGAGGGGGAAGGGTGAGCTGTGACAAAGCGAGAGAGAGGCATGGACATATATACACTATCAAACGTAAGGTAGATAGCTAGTGGGAAGCAGCCGCATAGCGCAGGGAGATCAGCTCGGTGCTTGTGACCTCCTGGAGGGGTGGGATCGGGAGGGTGGGAGGGAGGGAGACGCAAGAGGGAAGAGATATGGGAACATATGTATATATATAACTGATTCACTTTGTTATAAAGCAGAAACTAACACACCATTGTAAAGCAATTATACCCCAATAAAGATGTTAAAAAAAAAAAAGCGCTCAAGCAAAGGTCTACCTCTGTGGGGAGTCTCGCTGTCTCCTGCACACCTCGCACGGATCTCAGCCTGTCCCCGGCGACCTGGTCTCTCCTGCCACTCCTCACTCATCCGCCGTGTTCCAGTCACACTCGGCCACAAGCATGTCACCTTCAACTGTCCCCTCCCCACACCTCCTGTCTGTGCCTCACCTGCTTCGTTCACTTGGCTGCACGGACGTTCACGCTGCTCCATCCCCGTCACCGCCGGCGGATTCCTGTCCCTCCCGGAAATCTCAACAGGCTTCTAGTTGCCTCTGGGCCTCCGGTCTCTTCCATTTCCCAGTGTCCTCCAGACTTTTGAAGGAGCAATTTATCTGAAATAGAATTCTGGTTGTCACATGCCTGCTAGAAAGGGAAGGACCCAGACTGTGATGTTTCGTATCTTTCTTAATCTCCTGTGGCATCTTTACCGCACCCCCTCATTCCCAGCGGTCACACGGGCTTCCTTGCTGCTGCTTGTACGAGGGAACTCCCATTCCCACCTGGCAAGCTTCCCTGTTCACTAAGGCCTGTAAAGCTTTTCCTCATGCTCCCAGCCTGTCTCTGTAGCTTCTTCCTCTTATAGCTTTAGTGCTGTGACCCAGTATAACAAATGCCTGGGAGACAGCACTTGGTTACTCTTCAATCTGTTTCTCCACTGCTGTGACAAAGCACAAGCAACAACAACAAAAACGGATCAGTTGGACCTCGTCAAAACTTAAGACCTTAGTGTTTCAAAAGGCACAACAGAGTAAAAAGGCAACCCACAGGATGGAGGAAATACTGCAAGCCTGTACCTGATAAGGGGCTGATATCCAGGATATAAAAGGAACTACTACAGCTCAACAAAAAGACAACCTGATTTTAAAACGAGCAAAGGACCTAAGTGTCCACTGACAGATGAATGGATAAAGAAGATGTGGCACATATATACAATGGAACATCACTCAGCCATGAAAAGAAATGAAACTGAGTTATTTGTAGTGAGATACATGGATGGACCTAGAGTCTGTCATACAGAGTGAAGTAAGTCAGAAAGAGAAAAATACCGTATGCCAACACATCTATATGGAATCTAAAAAAAAAAAAAAACAGATCTGAAGAACCTAGGGGCAGGACAGGAATAAAGATGCAGAGGTAGGGAATGGACTTGAGGACATGGGGAGAAGGAAGGGTAAGCTGGGACGAATTGAGAGAGTGGCATGGATGGACATATATACACTACCAAATGTAAGGTAGATAGCTAGTGGGAAGCAGCCGCATAGCACAGGGAGATCAGCTCGGTGCTTTGTGACCACCTAGAGGGGTGGGATAGGGAGGGTGGGAGGGAGGGAGACGCAAGAGGGAGGAGATATGGGGATATATGTATATGTATAGCTGATTCACTTTGTTATAAAGCAGAAACTAACACAACAATGTAAAACAATCATACTCCAATAAAGATGTTAAAAAATAAGTAAATAAAATGAGCAAAGGACTTGAATAGACATGTCTCCAAAGAAGATGTATGAATGGCCACTAAGCACAAGAAAAGATGCTCAGCATCCCCGATCACCAGGGCGAAGCACAACTACGAGACGCCCCCTCACACCCACCAGGATGGCCACCAACCAAAAACAAACCAAAAATCGCAGTAAGTGCTGGTGAGGGCGTGGAGAAATTGGCACCCTTATGCGCCGTCGGCAGAAACATGAAACGGTACAGCCATGGTGGAAAACATTATGGCAGCTCCTCAAATTTTTAAAAAAGAATTACCCTACGATCCAGCAATTCTACTGGGTGTGTACCCCAAAGAACTGAAAGCAAGGTCTCCATGAGACATGTATACATGTTCGTGGCAGCATTATTCACAGTAACCAAAAACTGGAAGCAAACCAAGTGTATACCCACGATGTATAAACAGAATGTGGTCCATACATACACCAGAATATGATTCAGCCTTAAAAAGGAAGGAAAAAATTCAGGAAATTCAATGTGGCTGAACCTTGACGATGTAATACTAAGTGAAATAAGCCTGTCACAAAAGGGCAAATGCTATAAGATCTCTACTCACATGAGGTGCCTGGAGAGGTCAAATGCACAGAGGCAGGAAGTAGATGGTGGGGGCCAGGGGCTCCGGGATTGGGGAGGGGAATGAAAGGGAAGCTAGTGTTTAATGGGGACAGAGTTCCAGTTTGGGACAATGGAAAGTTCTGGAGATGGGCGGTGACGATGACCACACAACATTGTGAATATACCTAATGCCGCTTAATTGTACACTTAAAAGTAGCTAAAATGGGAAGTTATATGTGTATTTCACAATTTTTAAAAAAGAGAAAAAGGAGACAACGCTAGTTAAGCCAGCGAGCGGTGAACAGGAGATCGGAAAGATTCTCTCGTGGGCACCTTCTTCTGTCCTCGAGACCATCACTGAACGCCCTTAAACCAAGTTTTCAAAACCGCAAATCCACACAAACAATTAAATTATAACCAAATGTATCAGAGAGTGCGCGCGCGTGCAGTGCACGTCCACATTCTCCTGTAGCTTCCGTCACATCTGAAAAGGGTTTTGACCCAGAAAAGAGCCAGCATTTACTGTGCTAAAGCAAAGAACAACGGCTGGAGAAGCAGTTCTGGAGAGACAGAAGGAGGCCCTCTGAATAGCTGCTGGCCCACAAAGCAACGAGAACCCAGACATCAGGGGCCAAAACCAACTTTCAGACTTTGGAGGCTGGGCCGTCTGCCCACTGAGCTGCGTAGGGCTTTGGTTCTAGGTTGCAAAGCTCTAGGGCTTCTGAGGTTATGCATCTAGATCTTAGAGGCCAAGGTGACACACTGAGACCGTCACTGCTGGAAAGGGGGCGCTGCGGGGGGAGGAGAGGAGGCCCTGTGGAGAGGGGCAATTCTCCTCTGTGAGTCAGCCCAAGTCACCCGGTTAGGGACGGCAGCCCCGCCTGAAACAGCGCTGCAGGCGCCCAGCACCGGGAGGGCCCGGCTGCCCAGGGTGCAGGCGTGAGAACCCGTCCCATAGACACACACGTCGGGACGGAGGCACGTGGGTCACAACGCTCCGTCGTGTAACTGTTGGCTGTCTTGCGGTGCGTTTGTTCTCTGACGTTTGGAGTGAGTGGCACGGGCTCCAAAGCTGGTCCCTGGGCCCTGGAAGGAAGGGAGGGGCTGGTGCCCTGGGGGGTGGTCCTGACGCGCAGGAAGGAGGGTGGGGATGCTTTCTCCACGCAGTGAGATGCTCTGTGAGAATTCTGTTACACAGCTGCCCGACGAGGCCGCGAGTTGGGAGGTGAGCACAGGATGACGCACGCTCCGTGGGCAACGTGTGATGACCTGGTGGTCCCGAGAAGCCACGGCAGCCAAAGCACCCGGCCCCTCCCGAGGGCAGCGCGGGCAGCCCTGCTCGGGTCCCCACGTGCCCACAACTTCCCACTGGGACCTTCCGCGGGGCCGGCGCCCACCCGAAAGCAGCCTGCGCGGCTCCTGGACTCCTTTCCATCACTGGGCAGGGGAAACGTGCCTCCATTCGCGTCCTGGGGATGTGCAGAGGCTTCAGGGAAGCAGGTGGGTCTCTGCAGACGGGCTGCGCCGCCCTGGCTGTCGGGGGCCTCACGGCTCCGTTCCCGGTGTCGCGTCCCATCGGCGTGACAGGAGCATCACCCCGGACGTACTGCACATCTCCCGGGTCCTCGTCCCTCTGACACCGAGCAGAGGACTGTCCCCGCCAGCGTACAGCGGCCTCCTGCTTCCCTCTGGGCCTCGGGCCGTGAGCGGAACAGAGGAGGAGACGCATCTGACCTCTGCTGCCTCCCTGACCCCAGGCGGTCAGGCTCAAGGGCACCGCAGGCCCGACCCAGAGCCCAGAGCCCAGAGCCCGTGTGGAGAAGCCCTGAGAGTTCTGAGAACGAGGCAGCTGCCTTGCTGTGCACGATCTGGGGAAATGACGGGATTTTCTAAGGTCGTTACTGAGACCCACAGATCCATCTTAACAAGAACAACAAAACAGGCCCCCCTCGCACTCACGTCTTGAGTGCGACCTTCCAGAATTCGAGACCTGAATTCCAGCATCACCTGACCTTACACTAACTCGCCAACAGCGTGACACGCCGGACAGGTGTGTCAGAGACGGGCGTGGCTTGTATTGACACGGATTGACAACTGCTAACGTGTTATTTGAGCACCATTTGTACACTTTCCGAGCGGTAGTCTCTTCTCTTTCTGATGATTTTATTGCAGCACCTGCCCTGGAGAGGTAATGGTGGACAGAGCACGGGGCACTTGGCCCGAAATTGCTAAAAAGAAAAAAAAAAAAAAAACCCCAATAAACGGCCCCAGCTGTCCTGAACGCCCCCAGCTGTCCTGATTATTTTTAGTCGGGATTTATCATTGGTAAACTTTGTTTTGCATACGCATGTAAGATATTTGGGTTTTATTTCAATTTACCATTTCCGGATTTTTTCCGAATACAGAAATTAGGTATGGCTGTCGTCATCACCATCACCTGGTATCATATGACAACAGAATGAAGATGATGCCAGTCTTGGACTGTGGACAGTGACACTTCTCTTCCTTAGAATAATGTCCTTTTCTATGGAAAGTTATCTAGAGAAGGAATGATAGCGTGCTAATTATGTTGGCACCTAGACACACAGGCACACACACACAATCTATTTTCCCCAGAAAAACGCTTGAAACGTTTGAAAGCCGCTGCCTGTATATAATACGAAACAAAGTTATTTTCTGAGTGTGGATACAATAGTATCAGAGTTTAAGAACTGGTGACAAGATAGCACAATTCACAGCTCTTTTTCACAGCTGGTAAAGCTCATTTCAACAGCCCAGGAAAACTAGCAACAGTTGCTCTGGGATCAGTGAAGCGCAGGAAACAAAAGCAGCCTCTTTGGAATAATACCTTAACGTGAAGCACGGAAGAGGGGGCATACCCGCTAATCCTGAACAGTTATATCACCAGCTTTCAGCACACACTGACGAACTTACAGATGCTATAGTCAACTGCTCAGTTAACAGCCCCGGTTAGACTCCCCGAGAAGCGCCCGCAAGAACAGTGCTATGTCCCGAAAGAAGAGCCACAGAAACCGCAGGGACCGTGCACTTCAAGGGTCGGTGAACAGCTCGGAGCAGGGAGCCCTGGCGGAGGGCACAGCCCCTGTGAGGGGAGGGCTGCAGGGCGCCCCCCGCCCCCGCAACGCCCGGGCAAGGCGTGTCATTCACGGAGAAGCCCCAAATGAGAAAATTCTGCCTGAAGCCAACGTTACCTGATGCTTCCAAAACCGCAAACTGGTAGAGGTGGCGCAGAGTCAGCGGTCCCGAGCTGCAGTGTCCCTGTGCAGTTGGTACCCAACCAGGCTCCTCTGGGCTGCTGCACAGCAAGCCAAACGCCGAGACGCCCGGGTCTGTCGGCGAGGCGGCCAAGCCAGGAGAGAGGAGGGCAAACCTCAGCTCTGGCGTCCCGGAAGGGAAGGGGCTCCGGGTATTTACGCGATAACGAATAAAGAAGCAGGGCCACCTGAGGCGTGGGGAGCGCGGGGAAAGGTGATGATTGGAGAAAGCTGCGGGACTCCTTCTGCGCAGGCGCAGGGGTAGCGGGCTACAGGCCGCTGCACGGTCTAAAGGGCGCTGGGCGGGCCCTCGCGCAGGCCCGGCTCGGGAATCGGTGGTCCCAGCCGGCCCCAACCAGTTCAGTTCCAACTGGACGCAGCTGATTCCAAGTTGCTGGGAAACAACCCGGGCAAACAGCTTATTGCTTAGGCTCCGTGCTGCCTGGTGGACACGCAAGTCTTAACTGACCTTGATTAGGGCAGGTGAAAAGGATTTGACTCGTGACCCACGGACTCGCAGTCAGATGTCTGAGCTGCAGGTGGCCTGTGGCGGCTATACGGTCATGGGGGGTCTGGGCATCCCCCTCCACCCGAGTCCACGACCTGCCGCTGGTACCCCAGGCGTTCTCCGGGACCCTGGGCGCTCACCAGTCGGCCTGGAAGTGGAGTCCAGGCACAGGCTGCAGGCAGGGACGCGGCCCTGGGGTGGAGGGCGAATCTGCCGGTTGGGATCTCGAGTTTTCCTCAGTCCCCAGCTGTTTCCTCACCCCAAGGAGGCCTGTGATAGGGACTCGACGATCGATCACCAACGCGGGCAGGGTCCCCGAGCAGGTCCTGGGCGAGCGAGGCCTCTCCTGCCCGCCCCCGGGTCCCCAGCTCCGGAGCACGAGGCGGCGGCCGGGGGGAATGAGCCAGACTGAGCCGAGAGCCGGCGGGCGCTGCCCGAGGCGGGGTGGCCCCCAAGTGCCCGCCGCTGCCCTCAGGCCGGGCTCCCTTCGCGGGCCGCAGCGCTGACCCAGGCCTGCGTCCTCACCCAGCCACCGCCCCCGCGCCCGCCCCTGCAGCTCCCGGCGCGCGACCCCCGCGGGCGGCCGTCCCCCGGAACGCAGGCTCCGCGCGCCCCCGGTGCCGGCCGGCCGAGCGCGCAGCCCCGCAGGCGCCGAGCCCGCCCGCGCGCCGCTCGCCCCCGGCCTCTGGACGGGCCCCGGCGCAGCCTCGCTCTGACCCCCGCCCTCGGCTCCCGGGGTCTCGGACTGGGCCCGGCGGAGGCCCGCCCGCCCCGGGCTCCGCGCCTCACGGCCACCGGGGCCCACCTACCCCTCCAGGTGCGGGGGCTGCGCCGCCCCCGGCGCGGTGGGAGCGGACGGCGCAGGCGCAGACGGGGCTCACGCCGGCCCCCGCCCCCCGCGGCCACCCGGTGACCCAGCGCCCGGCTCACGCGGCCCACGCTCCCGGGGAGCCTCGGCCCACCCATCACTTTACCACGGACTAGAGACCGCCCACCCCCAGCGCCTGGAAACCTGTTTCGCAGAGATTTTTCAGGTGGTAGTTTGGGAAACTTGAAATGCAAATGGCCAGGCATCCTTCCAGCTCTTTGGTTAAAAAAAAAGAATTCTAGTCGTTCTGAATAACACCAGCTTCAGTTTACTGACTACCGCAGGCCAGGAGATTCCACCGACGTTCACATCACCGTTCCCTCTGAGTTAGTCTCTGCCTCACGAAGGAGGAACTTGGGTCCTGAGAGGTTACTTAGGACACTTGCCCCAGGACACACAGCAGGCCCATCTGACTCTGAAGCCTGTGGCCTGCACGCGGTGCCTGGCCTCTCTGTCCTCACGGCCTCTCCTTGTCGGAATCGTTCTCTCCGGGAGGCCAGGGGACGGGATGGCTGGTCCCGGGCCAGCCCAGCTCCTCTGAGAAGCTCCCGGCCCGCCAGCCACAGCAGGTGTCAAACCATTCTTGCTGGTTGGGTTTGTACCTCACTTGCTGACCATCGGACCTGCATCTGGCCACGCGGTCCTGGGAGGTGGGGAAGCGTGTGCCGGTGAGCGACGGACCCCCGCCGGCAGAAAGCCCGCCACTCTCCCAAGGGTGTTCTTAGGAAAGTTACCCTCCGTGACCGGCAGGATATTTTGGTAAAACCAAGCTGTCTGTAGTAAAGATGGCTTCGTCAGGACAAACTGTGGTCGAACCCAAGTCCGTGTCCCTGGCGCACAGTGAGGCCGAGCAAAGTCTGGAGCAGAGAAAGGTTTACTGCAGGGGCCGAGGAGGCAGAACGGGCAGCTCACACTCAAAAAGCCAGAGTCCCCAGTGGTTTTCAGGGAAGGGTTTTTCTAGGCCAAACTGGGGAGAGGGCTGCACCTCCCCCTTGCCATTAAGCTGCATTTTGCGATTTTCTAAAATTAAAGGCCTTCAGTGGCATGGGTGAACCCCTGAGAGACACAGCAGCACTTGCCTGGGTTTCGAGAAGGAGCCAGCCACTCAGCCCCACTGCGCACCGGGCTCCTCCGGGCGTGCGCAGCTGGTCCCATGGCCTTTCCCTGACCAGAGAGCCGACAGCAGGCCCGCGGACGGCTGCTGGCGCCTCCCGGCTCTCCCGAGGCGGATGTTGGGAGAATCCGGGCTCTCAGAGATGCCTGAGGAAGGGGGCAGCCCTGCAGGGTCCGGTGGTGCTGCGGCCGCCCCCTTCCCAGGAGCGCAGAGGACACGGTGGGCCCAGCTCCTCTTCCCTCCAGAAGCAGCCTGGCTGCTGGAGCTGCCTCCTGCAGAGGACGGGGTGGGGGGGGCAGGGCCTGCTCCCCGAGCCACAGGCTTCTGCACCCCCGGGAGGGCTTCTCTGTCCTGTGGCCGCCCTGCAGCCCCGGTACCTTCTTCCTCCCCCCACGCCCAGATCATTCCCTGGTAGGAAACCCTGCTTCAGGGACTGAGCTGCATCACTGCCTCCCAGCCCCCGGCCCTAACTTACCGCCAGTGCCTCCGAATGGGACCTAATTTGGAGGTCTTTTCTTCATCACCACAGATGAGCAAGTGAAGTTGAGCTCGTTAGGGTGGGTCCTAATCCAGTGGGAGGGTTGTCCTCATGGAAAGGGGAAAGGTGGACAGAGACAGGCAGGCACACGGGGACGATGCCGTTTGAAGGTCAGAGTTCTGCTGCCCCAACCAAGGGACCACCAGACGCTGGAGGAGGCTTTCAGATCCCTCACTGCAGCCTTCAGGAGCCCGGCCCCGCCTACGCTTCTATACGGACTTTGGCCTCTAGAATCGGGAGAGCACACGTGTCTGTTGTTTAAGCTGCACGGTTTGCGGCACTGTGTTAACAGCAGCCCAGGCAACTAGTAGCCCTGCTATTCTTTTTTACAAATAATGCAACGAAAGTTCAGAAAGACCGGCAGAGCACAGGGTCCCGCCGCCAGAGCACACGGTGGAGCCATGCTCACCCCGATCCAGAAAGGCAGCCCACTAGGGCTGCTGCCACCCCTGCACGCCGTCCGCCGGGCCCCCTCCTGTGCCCGCCCCCCCCCCCCCCCCCCGCTCTCCTATTCCCACCGGGCTGGGCCCCACTGAGCTGTGGATTCAGCAGGACTGCTCTGGGCAGAGAGTAAAAGCGGGAGAGAGAGGAGAGAGAGAATCTTACTCTTCCAGACAGAGGAGCTCAGCACTGAAACTCGTCGGTAACTGACACTTTATACAAACGGAACTTTCAAGCCGTTGATTAGGTCCTAGTGATTGAATAACTGAAGACACATTTGCCGGGTTTGGCTGAAGTGCCCACAGCTGCGTGCTGTGAGACTGATGAAGCCTGAAGAGTTTCGCATGAGCCCGAGCGTTGCTGAGAGGCTGTTACCCCGGAGCAGGGAGGCCCCACCCACCGTTCATGACCTTTGACTTGCACGGGGCTCCCCGGACAGCCTGCTGCCAGTTAGTGAGCTCAGTAAAGCTCCAGAGAAGCTCCAGCCCCTCAAAGTGCTCTCCCCCTCCCCCAGCACAGCAGAGGGTCCGCCTGCGGGGTGGGATTCCCAAGGCTTGGGAGCAAGTGGTGGTCCCGCCTCCGGGGGCAACTCCCCACACCATGTCCTGCCAGCTCCGCCTGTCCCCTTCTGCCGCTCACAGCCCAGCGCTGGCCCTGTGAGGGGAGGGGAGGACAGGATGCAGAAGAAATCAACGCTTTCCCTGCCTCCAGGGGCTTGTCATCGGGTGGGCAGGGGTCGGGCTCTATTTCAGGAAGATCCCCGGTGCCACTGAAGACATAGGGCCACGACGGAGAGTGTGGTTTTGTTCAACGCCCGTAACTCCTCCCTCTGCCGGCATCCTCCGGCCCTAGAAGCCCCGCCCCTTGACTTAGCACATTAGCCAATGTTAAGGGTCCCCGGCCAGGAATCTCACCACTTCTAAGTGGCCCGAGAAGGGATTTCACACCTCGCTCCCCATTCTGTTCTCAGGGGTGTGAGGCTGGTGGTAGTGGAGTCCAGGCCCCACACCGATGCTTCTGGGGGGTTGGCCAGCGTGACCAGACCTCAGGGTGATGTGGGAGCTGCAGGAAGTGGAGAAGCCCAAGATGAGCAGGCGGGACCCAGGGCTGGGGTGCAGCCATGCTCTGGGGGCCCAGGCGCGTCCCTCCTTCTCTGCCGCCCCCAGCGTGGAGCGCCCACCTGTGACCCGGGAGTCTGCTTGACCTTCAGGGACCAGAGAGTGGGAAGGAGACAGACGGGCCTCTGGAGGATGTTGTGGGAGCTGCCACGCGGCAGCCCTGGGGACTCCTGCTTAGGTTCTCTGGGGCGATACCGTTCGGTGCGGTGCTTCCCGGACACGTGTGTGTTTGCGTGTGTACACACGTACGTCATCATCCTGGGGCTCAGGGCTCTACCTTACAAAGTGCCCGGTGGATTCTGATGTGCGTCAGAGTCGAGGGTCTTCGATCTAGAGGGTGTGGCCAGTTCAGGCTGTTCTGTTTCCAAATGTTACTCCCAGACTTGTAGTGGCCTCAGATCCCATCTGGGAAACATTAAAGACACAGCTTATACCGCTTCAGAGGATGCCTGGCGGGCTGGTCCAATGAGGTTTCCTACAAAAGAGGCTTGAACTGAACAGGAATTGGAAGCATCCAGGGATTTGTCATTTGCTCGGAATCTAGACCTTGACACCCTTTCCAGCAAGCCTGGTTCTGTGTTGGCCAGGGGCTGCGCTAGGGGCCCAGCGCTGGTGCCCAGAGGAACGTGCTAGACCCAGGAGGGAGGCCTGCGCTTCGCTTATCATGAAAGAAAACAATGAGAGGGGAAAGCAACGTAGGGCTGTAGCTGCCTTGCTGTGTGATTTTGGGCAACTCCCTTGCCTTCTCAGGGCTTCTGATCCCCTATCTGTGTAGTGTGAGTGATGAGGTTCAGATGGTGAACAGCTTTTTGGAGTTTGTGGTTTGCAGAAGGGAGCGCAGGCCTCTCAGGGCCAGCGCCCTGAGACCTGCCCGTCCAGACCCCCTGAGAAGCCCCACCCATGAGGCAGTGTCCCCGAGGCTGGGTCCTCTCCCTCCCACTTGCCCCCAGGGTCCCCACCTGCTCCTCGGCAGCTCTATTTTCTCTCTAGAATGCCTGGGTGAAGATGAGAACCACGTGTGACAGACTGAACGTGTGTCTCCGTCCCACCCCCATTCATATGTTGAAGCTCTAACTCCTGATACGATGGTTCTTGGAGATGGGCTTTTGGGAGGTGATTAGGGTTAGATGAGGCTGTGAGGATGAGGCCCCCGTGATGGAATTAGTGTCCTTATAAGACAAGGAAAGACCAGAGCTCTCCCCCTTTCTGCTGGGTGAGGACACAGCCAGAGGGTGGCCATCTATGAACCAGGAAGAGGGTTCTCACTGGGAACCTAACTCACTGGCACCTTGAGCTTCAACTTCCAGCCTCCAGACTGTGAGAAATAAATTCCTGTTGTTTAAGCTGCCCAGTCTGCGGTGCTTTGTTATGCAGCCCTAGCTGACTGATGCACACCCAAATCAGAGCAAGCACAGTCTGCTTCCCCAGAGCTGGCTGGAGTGTGGGGGCCGACCACCCTCACGTGTGCTCCACGGAGACTGAAGGCAGACAGGGGAGCGGGACAGCTTCTCGGTGGGAGAAGGGCCTCAGGGGTGCCCTGGGGGCTGGGGCAGGGCTCTTACTGCCTAGGGGATGTGTTAGGTTTTCCCCAGTTGGTCCCAAGTTGGAAGTGGGGGCAGACATTAGGAAACTCAAATGCTGGTCGAGTCCTGGCCGCCCGGGGCTGGTTGCCGCAGGTCGCGGGGCAGAGTTCTACTCGTATTCACGGTCTGGATATCCTAAGTGTGTGTACCACGCGCTAACAGGCTTCCTGTTCCTTCCTCTTGTGATTGTCCCGAGAGCTCACAGCCACATGCTGACAGAAGGATGTATCTCTGAAATATCCTTCCAGCCTCTCTTGTGACACTGAGGTTTTTAACAGGGGCTTTGGGAAGGCAACTAATCCTTCACGAAATCATTTTTCTGGGACTGACAGGTCAGGCAAGAGAGGGAGGGGCAGCGTGTGTTCAGGCCAGGGGTACACACGCCGCCCTCCCCTGTGAATGAGGCAGCTGTGTCCCAGGAGATGCCGAGGAAGAGGGATGCCCCCGGGTTAGGGCTGTGCTCCCTGTACTGGGCTCTGGAGTTCCACAGCTTCATGGTCTTATTAAAACATTTTAAAACTAACTAAAAATGGAAACAAGCAACCACGGTCACATGTGTCACACACGTCACCTCACACACACAGGGCAGGTGCAGGCTCCGGGCTCTCCCAGGCCGGCTTCCCACTGCGTGGAACTGGGGCGGTCCCAGTGATCAAGGCCAGTGTCTGCTTTCAGGGCCGGTCCTGGCAGAGGCGGCGGGGGGGAGGTGGCCTCCTTCCTGGGCGAGTGGGGAGAGGCCGGGGAGAGTTAGGGAATACCTCTATGGCTTCACCCTGAAACTTTTAAGACGAAACTGGAATTCTCTTTTCTGGTTGATTTGGGGCTTTGATATACTTGTCTGGTCCTACTCTTCCTACCATCAGGCCACTGCTACCACAGATGCAGGTTTCACGTGCTGCACACAGGCCCTTGAGGACGCATCAGTGAGTACTTGAAAGACTTCTTGAACATCTGTACATTTTCTAAGGTGAGATGGTGGAGGATAAGCAAGAAAAGAGCTATCCAAGTGGTAAAATAATGTTTTATTCCATGGATGAACAAACACTACCATGCCACATCCTCACTCCCTCCTGCCAGATCTTGTGGCCGGAGCTGGCTTCCCTTTTCAGACTGAGCTGGCTTTGCAGTCGGTCGAGCCCATTGAAGTAGCAAAAGCGTGGCCATGTAGCGCTCAAGCGGTCCTGCTGGTCAGCACGTTCATCCTTTTCCCAAACGGTGATGCATCCCCTGAAAAATATCCTGTGACGGAGATCTTCCAATCGAACTAAGTACAGCTGACATTCAAAGCTCGTGCAGATGAAACCCAAACCCCCAAACACCACAAGTGACATGGACGTATCTTCTCTGCTGATAAGAATGTCAGGGAGTCCCCCTTCCCAGGGGGACCGGGAGCTGGAGAAATCCGAACTGACACTCAGGCTGTCAACAAGCTCCAGAGGCGATGACGGTCGTCAATGTATTTCCAACAAGCACTTGTAGAGAGCAGCTCAGCCAGGCTGTGGCATGCAGGCAGAACACGACGAAAACCGGGCGGAGGGCAGGGGACGCGGCGCGACGCCATGACCGCATTCCCGTCTTTATATACAACAAGGTGAAATATACACGGGATGCTGGCTGTGCACCTGCTCAGAGGATGTCTTACAAGGCTAGGGACATCGACGACACTGCTTGTGTGCGGCACGGAGGGACAGAGGCACCCCAGGGTCGGGGTGACACCAGTGCGGGCCTCACTTGCCTCCAGGGTTCCTGTCACCCAGCACACGTGACAGACCTGGAGGTGGAGTCAACACTTTGTTCATGTTTTTTAACCAAACGTCACCTGAAAAGACTAGCCGGCTTATCAGGGAGGAAAAGGACGGGCCTAAGGGCGCAGGGAGATGCACAAGGCGACTCTAAGCCAGACCCTAATGCAGCTTTGGTGGGAGACAGGTTTCCTTTATGACTTCTTTTAGTGAAGAGTATTGGATGTTTTGTTCCCGCTCAGTGTTTTGAAATGTCTCCACAAAGTCTAATGATGACATTGAGGAGAGAGCAGTTACTTCTGATCTGTTTCTTTATCCAAACAAGTGCAAAGCCTACATACTGACTGATCGAAACAAGGCAAAACAAAGCAAAAAAAAAAAAAAAAAAAGAAAGAAAGAAAGAAAAAGCACAGCAAAGCAACCCCATGACCAGAGACAGTGTCAGGTAAAAACCATAGAAAAATACGAATTAATTCCATAAGGTTAACCATTAGCGTAGCTACAGTAACACTTCGTACAGCCCCTTAAAATGCAGAATCTCCTAATTACAGAAAGGCGCGAGCCAATCTATGGACAAGTACTGGGAAAACAATTGTGCTCTAGTTGGTCCATGGCGCGGTGACATCAGACGGAGTATGATGCCCTGGAGTGGAAGCGGTACCCGGGCGGAGGCCGGGTCTCAACGCTACCGCTCGTGAGCTCGAATTCCAGGGCCAGCTTCTGCACGGCCATCCGTCCTTCGCTTTGTTCCTCGGGGAGGGGTCGCGGGGAGGTACCCGTCACTCCAGGGTGGCAACGGCTCCAGGCTCCGTGGAAGCCCTTGTGAGCGACGATGCATCTCCACCCGGGGAGGCGCTTGTTTCTGGGGCAAAACTGCCCTCAGGACCAGAAACACACATGCTGGGAAGGTGGCGCTTCCTGCCCCCGCCCAGGCCCCTGAGGGAGAGCGAGGCGGGGCTCCCCAGTCGGTGTCCACTGGTCCAGCAGGCGCCGGGCGCGCTCCGGGCCGGCTCGGTCAGTCTTCCTCCTCGTCCTCTCTCGCTGCTACTGTCGGGAGTTTGTCCTGGACCCTGAAGCACTCCACGAAGAAGCCGATGAGGGCTCGGTACAGGTGCTGCCGCAGGGGGGCGCTGCTGAAGTAGTGGCTCTCGTCCGGGTATATCTGCAAGAGAGGCGTGAGGAGTTACCCCCGTGGCCGCCCTCCGCGTGGGCTGGGGCGCCGCTGAGACTCCGAGCCCCACGGCCCGGGCTCCGCGCAGCCGGAAGCTCAGCCTGGAGGGCATCTCAGGGCTGCTTCTCCTCGCGGCTTTGCCAGGTGGAGGGTCCCCTCAGCAAATCAGGGACGGAATCAGAAAACATCGTTTAACAGACTCTGAACGCCTCGCTCGCTCCGCTTGTTTGAATTTGCAACAGGGATCCAGGCTCGGGGACCACCGAGGCAGCGAGCGGCCCAGGCCTCCAGGCATCAGGACTCCCAAAGAAAGGAGAAGCATTCCGTGCTGCCTCTATAACCTTGGTGAGTGTGGGGAAAGCTTCGCTCCCACGGGCACCTGCGTTTGACTCACCGTGCGCCGTGCACAGGGGGCTTTCCTGGACCCCGGCCGTCGAATGCAGATGACCTCATCATAAAATCTAGCTCAGTGAGCTATGTGAGAATTGAATGATGGAACACCTCTGAAATGCTTAGAACAAGGCCTGGGACACAGGCAGGGCTGAAAAGACGGCAGCTAATCATCCCATCCCCAAATGTAATGACACCGAGTACCCAGGGGCACTGCACCACTTCCACACGAAGGGCCCGAAGCTGGGATTCAAAGCCAAGTCTAATTGGCCCCAAAGCCCATGTTCTTTCCATGACACCAGGCTGCTTCCTGCATTTTGAACCCTGTCTTCCTCTTATGTCTTCAGATGATGACACTCACCTTTATTTGCATATTTATGAAGGTGGTCATTGAGCTATTATAGGTACCTTAAACATCAAATAGTACAAAGGGTTACAGAGCAGGAAGTATGTCTCTCCTACCCGGGTCCTGGTTGCCTGGAGCCCTCACCTGGAGTTGTCACCTTTACAAGCTTATCGAGTATCTCAGACACTCGCCGCACCTGCGCAGTGTCCAGTGGGACCTGGGGTGGGTGTCGCCCAGCACCTTGCTGACTTTGCTTCGCCTGTCTGTGGAGAGTGGTCCACACCGGCAGGCAGAGCTCTGCCATCGGACCTACCGCGGCTGCATCGCGTGCATACGACGTACTTAGCGTTGTACTGTGACCTGAGCATGCTCAGAAAGAACTCCAGTGTCACGTGAACTAAGCCCCTCCCTCCCTCCGCGTTCATCAGCACGCAAGCCGGCCTCCGTCCCTGCGGGAAGCGCTCCCCCTACCGGCCAGCGCACACTGGCCCTGTACGAGACAGCCACGCAGCAAAGCCAGGGCTGGGAGACAGAGGCAGGCAGCGCTGCCTGGGACCCTGGTTGAGGAAGTCTCCCGTTTATCCTGGACCCGAGAAGACCACCGGGGTCATACCTGTCTCACCAAGTGAACCAGAGGGCGGGAAGGAGATGGAAGAAGTTTCCAGAAGCAGCACCGTGCATCGCTGGAAAGCACCTACACTAGAGCCGGTGGGTCAGCACTTGATGCCAGTGAGGTCAAGGCTGTGAGTCGGGTTCTTGGGAAGGACAGAGCTCCCTAACTACTGCGGCACCACAGAAGGTTCTGGAACATCCAGCCAGTATTTCGCAGATGTGTGCTTTCCGGGGGGAGGCTAGTGAAGCCAAGGCTGCGCTCATCAGTGGGACAGCAGCCCCCTCTTCAGTGAGCATGGGGTGTGGCTCCTGCCCCGCCTTTGCTCATCCCCCGGGGAGGGAGCGGGGGCGGGGGGCGCTGGTGGAGCCTAAAGGGGCTTAAACACAGCCTGAGTGCTGAACCGAGCCGCCATCAATCGGCAGAAAAAGCAAGCACTGCCCATCTGTCTGATCTGATGTGTCCCCGAGCATCTCCGATGGCCGTGACGGAGGAGTGTTCGCAGTCATGCGTGGCCGGGCACCACTCAGCTCCTCGTCCGTGGAAAGGCATGTGTGGTGTGAGGCAGGGCAGGCGTGCAGCACGGTACCTGTAAGCTGTAATTAGCCTTTCCCTTAATGAGCTGCGTGATGAGTTCTGCGGTGTGCTGGAAATGGATTTTTTCTGTTTAAAGAAGAAAAGAGGAAAGTGTCAAAACCCGTAACCCCACGCAGGGCGATGCTCTCTCCGAGCGCCGTGGTCAGTGTCGGGGGCTCACCGTCGGCGGTCGCGTGGACGAGGAGAAGCCGCTGCCCTTCCAGCGCAGACACCCGGCGCGCCACCTTGGCCATCTGCACATGGGCGACAGGGGTCAGCGCCCGCCGTGGGGAGTAGGGCATGAGCCCAGGAACCTTGACCCGGAGGGTGAGGGCCACGCAGTGTGCTGGGCACAGTTCCTGGAAGCCCTGCGAAAGCTCTCGGGGGCCTGGGCTTTCCCAGCCCCAACCCCTTTTAAAGAGGAAGGGGACAGGAGAAGATCTAGGAAGCAGGGAGAAAGGGTCTCCTCCCCCTGAAGGTGGCCTGGGGCCTTCATTCAACTGATGCCGCTGGGAGGTGCTGCCCTGGCCAGAGCGTCCCGCTGTCCGTGCCCGGGTTGCAGCTCTGAAGCCGCAGCCTGGCCCGCAGCAGCTCTCTGGCCTCCTCGGTGCCAGTGAGATGCATGCGCGATGCCCGCACTCAGCCGCCTGAGCGGTCAAGACCAGGAGGCGGGGTCCGGGAGGCTTCCTGCTCCCCCACCAGGGGCTGCTTCTCCCGGGAGCAGAAGCAGCCGTGGGGGCAGCGGGCCAGCGGCCATCCACACCCGAGCCTACGGCCCTGCGACAGACTCCTCCACCCTAAGCCCTTCCCCACCTCCCGCCTTGTCCCGCCGGTTCCAGAATGGGCAACCAGACCGATCTCGGAGAGATCACGGCACCCGGGTGAATGGGCTTTGACACGGGAGGGAGGGAGGAAGGGAACACAGGCCTGCGGGAGTTAAGAGGGGGCGGGGCCTGGGGGGGAGGGAGGGAGGGAGCAGTTCGGAGAAGCATCATCGCAGGGTTCCTCGTTTTTGCCAAGTGGTGGCTCTGCCCCAAACCCTAACCCTAACCCAAACACACCTCATACGCTCTGTTGTCAAGTCCGTGGAGGCCCAAGTACCTCTCGGAAAATGCAGACGCTGCACACAAGCAGAGGAGAGCGTTAGCCCTTGGCCTCGGGGCCCCTTTGGGCTCCGGGGGCCGCCCTGGGGACGGGGCTGGACTCCCTTCCATCTTCCCGGGGAACATCTGCTTCTGAAGAAGCACTAAACCTCGTGGGTCTTTGCGGGGTTACTCAGCCAGCGCCACAGTGACATTTAGACCTGCTAGTGGTGGTGGTGGGATTGCAGCACGAGGGAAACCGAACTGATCTGATTCCGAAAGAAACAGGATTCACACCCCGCCCCCACTTCATTTCAACGCCCAGAAGGGGGAACAGATACGAAGAGCCAACTTCCATCAGGTTCCCTTATTTTCAGAAAGTGTCGGCTGCCTCCGCTCTGCCTGCCCCCTGGCTCAGGTCCAGGGTCTCGTGAGGACCCAGGCCGCCCCGTCAGGAAGTCCGGGAGTGCAGGGCACCGAGCTCCTTCTACAGGTGCAGGGACCCCTTAGTTCAGTCCAGGAGACCACGTGGGCTCTCCGCTGTCCCAGGCACAGTGACACATCAAGGCGCGGGGTTGGGCGCATTCGTGTGCACTCAACTCAGGCAGATTTGAAATAGCTTGATTAAAAACCCCGAGAAAGTCCCACTGAATTTGAAAAACAGAGAATGTTACACGGATTCCCATGGGACAGTAATTTTAAGTGATTAGAGTTTGGAATTAGGGGGGTTCCTGTATGATCTTGCGTCGGAATGCGCATTGAGCACTTGCAAAAACCAGCACATCTGCCGTGAGCCTCGCGGCGGCCAGAGCTGCTGAGCTGCAGACGCGCGGTGTCCCTGGACGGCTCCGCGCGGTCCACGGGCGCCGAGCTGGGCCAGAGGGAGGACCCCCAGCAGTGCCCACAGAGCCATGTCCGTGCAGCTGCAGGCGGGGTCTGCCCGCCACACTGGGAGTCCGGTCGCAGAAAGGAGCTGGCAGGTGCCGGGGCGGAGGGCGGGGCAGAGCCACCCAGGCCCCTGGGCAGCAGCTCCCCCAGCCCTTCACCTGCCCCCAGAGCCCCCAGACACCCCGCGCCGGACAGAGACACGGCGCAGGGCCCCCGCCGCACTGCGGGGTCAGAGAGGAGGGGCGAGGGCGGCCCGGAGTCCCCTTCCCTTCTGCTCGCGCCACTCCCATCACTGCAAGCACAGGCGCTGGGCGTGTTCTGGCTCCTGGTCTCGTGTGTCGGGAACGCGACTGAGGGGCAGCGGTGGGCTGACCACTTTCCGAGCAAGTGGCGTGAACCCCTCTCCCCCCGCCCCCAGGCCCTGTCTGTGAGGTTCCACCGCGGGCCTCGCCACCCTGCAGGTTATCGGACTGGGCGCTGAGGGAAGGAGGCCTGGGGGCGGGGGCTGGGTGGGACCAGCGCCCCTCCGGTCGGGGCCCTACCGTAGAGCTTGAAGTCTGTTATCGGGGAGAGCGCAGAGCCACAGGTGAAAACCGGGCCTTGATTCTCGCCCTTCGCTGGGAGGATGTAAGTGCTCAGGTACCCGCCGTAATCCTGGGAACGAGCAGAGGGCAGAGAGAAGGGCAGGAGCAAAGTCAATAACTCACCCATGAAAACAGCCTCAGACAATGAGGTCAGTGGCTCAAGCAACCACTGTCACCTAGTTCGTTTTTCTAAAAAAATTTAACGTTGAAAAATTATAAGGGAGGTAAAAAGATAAAAACAAACGCCTTTCCAGCTAAATATAACGTGAGGCAAGTATCCCCCTCCTGGGCCTCGTGTTCGAGCGACACGAGGATGAAGCGTGGCGCTGACTGTGGAGGGTGACTGGGGGCTGGAGTGCGGCGTGCGGTGTGGGACGGCTGTCCAGCGTTCTGACGCAGCGCCCCCTGCTGCCTCTCCCTTGCCTACAGGCAGAGCCGACCCGCTTTCTGTGATTCTGAGGGCGGGCCCATGAGGAGCCAATGTCAAAGGGCTCCAGCACTGGTCGCCAGGATGCTCAGCTCAGGGGTCTGCCCGGGACAGACGTCCGCACGTGTCGTGTATGTGGGGCAGTCCTTCATTTCCTGTACTGCCCTTATTTGGGGCTGACATGAAAGACCCCAATTTCAATGTGAGCCTTCCAGAGAGAGCAAAGCATTACACCGTATCTGCCGTGGGTGCTGGCTGGTCCAGATGCACCTGTTTCCTGCAAGACCCAAAGGGAAGGGGGCACAGATGTGATGTTTTGCTGAGCAAAGGTGGGCAAGGAGAGTGAAGGCCCGGAGAACCAGGATGTGGCAGAGGACTGTCAAAGGTGTGGGCGAGTGTGAGTGCGTGTGGTGAGGTGAGAGGGTGGCGTGTGTAGAACCCACATACCTGATGGAGACGGTCATGTCCATGCCATGCCAAACTCCCTGTAGAAGTAACTGTTTTTGATCAATATATTTAAGTTTGTTACATTATAACAGTGCTCCTTCAGTAGAACAGGAATATCTTAATGACAAGAACAGTCCTTTTGGTTTCTGGCAAATAATATTCATGGTCAATGGAATCTCCAAGCCTTACCAGTCATTCTGCAGTTTGTTTTCTAAAATGTGTTGACTGACAACATCAAATGCTGGTGAGGATGCAGAGCAACAGGAACTCTCATTCGCTGCTGGTGGGAACGCAACATGGCGCAAACACTATGGAGACAGCTCGCTGGTTTCTTACAAAACTAAACATCCCCTCACCATATGCACTCCTTGGTGACTGCACTCCTTGGTATTTACTCTAAGAAGCTGAAAACTTATATCCACACAAAAACCTGCACATGGATGACCAGAGCAGCTTTGCTCGTAATTGTCGAAACTTGGAAGCAACCCAGATGCCCTTCAGTAGGCAAGCGGATGAACTGTGGTGCTTCCAGGCAGCGGATTATCTGGTGCTAGAAAGAGAAGAGCTATGACGCTATGGGAAGATCTGGAGGAACCTTAAATGCTAAGTGAGAAGCCATCTGAGAAGGCTCCACGCTGTGTGATTCTGAATAATCCGTGACACTCTGGAAAAGGCACAGCCGTGGAGACGGTAAAAAGAGGAGTGTCTGCTGGGGGAGGGGAGAGAGGGGTGAAGAGGTGGAGCTCAGAGGATCCTCAGGGCGGAGAGACTGCTCTGTGCGGTCCCGTGATGATGGAGACATGCCATCACACATCTGTCTAAACCCACAGAAGGTACCACCTCAAGAGGGATCCTGATGTAGACTCTGGGTTCTGGGTGATGATGACGTGTCAGCGCAGGTTTGTCAACCGTAACAAAGGTACCAAACGGTGGGGCTTGATAGTGGGGAGCCCGTGCATGCCGGGGGGAGCAGGGGTAATTCTCTCACGCGTGCTGTGAACCTGAACCTGCCGAATGCCCGTCAGCTAAAGGAATCGACGGCTTATTGCCTTGGAGGGGACGCAATCACAGAGTCCACAGCCCTGTACCTGAGGCGCCATTCAAAGAGGCGGGGACCCATCAGGCAGAGCGGATAAGGGTGGTGACCAGCAAACAGCACCACACACATCCTCGGCCTGTCTCAGGGACGGGGGTGTGGGCTGCGTTCTGAAGGACGTGTGGGCCCCCGTCCACACAGCGCACGACGCCCAGGCAGCTGAATCTCCCACTTGTCCAGAAAGCCTCTTCACGGCGCCCTGACTCCTGCGTCTGCATCCACAGTGACCTTTGAAAGGTCCAGGCGCGGGGGCCATGCTCAGGTGCCCATGTGGGAAGTAGCCAGAGGAGGGAGGCCAAGCTCCCAGGAGCAGAGGGCATGTTTGGGGAAGAGCCGAGACTGGACAGAGGCTGACCTGGGCCCGGGCGCCCTGCCCTGAGCCGTGGTCAGTCTGTGGGGCAGTAACTTTCCCATGGGGACGGGAGGTAAGAGCTGTCGCCCCAAGTTATGCTGTAAGTGATCCAACTGGCTCTGAGCTTCGCAGGCTGGGAGGGGCCTCCGCCAGCACAGAATGAGCCCTAGGACTCGGCGTCCAGGCTCTGAGCCGTGCCCTGGGCCCTCCCTTTGCTGCTGCACCTCCCGTGCAGGTGTGGGATACACAGCACGCGTGCTGGGACCTCCACAGGGCGAGCCCTCGTCTCAGATGCACACGGCTCCCTCGAAACCCTGGGCTCAGAGGTGATGACGAACAGGTATCTCTCCGGTTACCTGTTCAAACCTCCCCCTGCCGTGGGGTCCCTGCGAGGCCCCTCTGCAGGACCTGTTCCCTCAGAGGGAAGACGGGTCTGTGTCTATCTGTGCTCCTGCCTTGAGACCAAGAGCCCGCGGGTCCAGGCCGCCTAACAACGGGGGAGGGGCCAAGGCGATAGGACCCCACTCCAAGCCACGACCCCACCACCCCCGGCTACGGCCCTCGGACGTGGGCCACGCCGTGGAAGCTTCTCTGGTTTGACAGTTCAGTGCACGAACCTCCCCACCTCCTCCCTACCACGTAAGTGAACCTGCTGAATTAACGCGGCTACTGCACAGAAAGACATACAGAAATAAAGGCTCCTGCCTCCCCTTCTTTCCTGGGGTGCCACCCCTAGAGCCATGGCGGGCTTGTCTGAAAAGTAACTAGGAGCCTCACAGGGCACTCCCACAAGGACCTGGCTTCTAGCTTTCCTTCCAGAGAGTGTGCAAAGGAGCATTGACACACGAGCTGCTCAGATGAGGGCTCCCGGTGCTGGGACCACTGAACATCTTGAGCTATCTGTAGTGAGCTGGACGGACCCAGAGTCTGTCACACAGAGTGAAGTCAGTCAGAAAGAGAAAGACAAATACCACATGCTCACACATATATATGGAATCTTTAAAAAAAAAAATGGTTCTGAAGAACCTAGGGGCAGGACAGGAATAAAGACGCAGACGTAGAGAATGGACTTGAGGACACGGGGAGGGGGAAGGGTAAGCTGGGACGAAGTGAGAGAGTGGCATGGACATACATACACTACCAAATGTGAAATAGCTAGTGGGAAGCAGCCGCATAGCACAGGGAGATCAGCTCCGTGCTTTGTGACCACCTAGAGGGGTGGGATAGGGAGGGTGGGAGGGAGGGAGACGCAAGAGGGAGGGGATATGGGGATATATGTATACGTATAGCTGATTCACGTTGTTATACAGCAGAGACTAACACACCATTGTAAAGCAATTATACTTCAATAAAGATGTTAAAAAAAAAAAAAAGGCTCGCAGGCGGCTGGAGCAGAGATGTTCCCAGTGAATCAGGTCAGGCCTGGGGGTGGTGCAGGTCAGGGCCTGAGCAGGGGGCGTGCAAACAGGGGCCAGCAACCTCACCTTCCCAAACACGGCCACGCGTGTCTTGTCAATGTACTGCTCCTTCAGCATCATCCTGCAAGGTCAAGGAGACGGGAGTTAGTGCGCGCCACGGCTGAGTCGTGCAACCCTGGGGTCTAGAGCCGTGTTCTCCAACCATTTCAAGGATGAAAACCCCTACTTTAATCAAAGGAAATATTGGAATTCTAATATCATCGGTCATTGCTTTTGCTTTACGCCAAGCGCCAAGCGCCCCTGCCATCACTGTGGCGCGGCCGGGCGTGTAAAGCTGACTGAGAACCAGGAACGCGCAGCAGCAGACTCGCAGGCCCGCCTGGGTCCCCGTCTCCCTCACTTGGACCACGTCGTGACTCCCAGCCACCAGGCTCTGGGAGGGTCCTCCGGGATCAGCAGGAAGAAAAGGCTCTCCGGGTGCGAGTCGGCTTCGAGTCAGGGCACTGGGTCCCCCTTCACCTGCAGAGTCCTCTGTCCCCAACTCCTGGGAGGGGTCCCTGTCTTGGACCTGTTTGGTGGCAGAATCACTCCTGCCAGAGCTCTGCCTTGGATGCCACCAGCCCGGCGCCCGGGCTGGCGCTGCCCGGTCCTGCCTTGTCCCTGCCCGCATCTCACTGCTCTCCCCGAGGTCCCTGGTTTCCCCCCCAGAGTGGCTGGAATCTTTCTGGGTTCTGGACCCTCACTCGGCAGCAGGCGTCCTGCCACCTGCTGGCCAGTAACTGGCTTCTTTCTGAGCCTTCCTGCTGCCTCTCTCCACCTGCCACCACCGCGGAGCCTCCTTCCCCCAGCTTCCTGTCACCCCTGGGTATCGCCCGCTGATTATTTTCTTGCGTCTGCTCTCTGGGGCCACCCCAGGCCCTCTGACCGCCCTTCTAAGCCTGGGGGACTGTAAACCTCCGGGTCCTGGGCCCTGAGAGTGCCCTATCCTTCTCCAGCCAACTCTCCAAGGACACCCACGTCCTGGGACCCGGCCTGCCCTTCATGGTTGGAGCAGCGTTTCCATTATGATGTTGGAAGCAAACGGTCCCCGTTCCCGGGGGTGGGAGGGGAGAGAGGGAGGGCCCAGCGCAGAGCAGCAATTGTCCTGACTCCTCATGATGATACAAATTCAGGTGACTTTTGTACTTTTATTACAGTCAGCCCTCCGTATCCACAGGTTCCACACCCACAGATCCAACCAACTGCGTATTGAAAATATTGAAAAAAAAATCCAGAAACTTCCAAAAAGCAAAGCTTGAATTTGCCTCACCTTGGTAACTATTTACACAGCATTTACATTGTACTTACAGCTGTCTACATAGCGTTTACACGTAGGGGGATTATAAAGGATTGAGAGATGCGTGTATCTTAAGTACACAGGACGATGTGTGATGGTTGTGTACATGTGCTCCACCATTCCACACAAGGGGCCTAGGGAGCCGAGGACTGTGGTACCCACGTGGGTCCTGGAACCAGTCCCCAAGGATAACGAGGGGCAACTGTGTATTACTGTTTATTGTTTCCCCAGAGTATTTGTGGAAAATTGATGATTCATGCATGTTCATCCTGTGGATGGATGTTTGATTCCATTTCAGAATACTAGTGAGAACAAGAGAACTGGCCCCACTACCTTCCCATCCTCCTCCCTCCACCCCTCGTCCCCATCCATCCCTTGAGCGTGTGTCATCTGTAAGCCTCAGTGCCAAGTCTTAGGGACAAAGGCTAATTCACAGGCCTTATTGTCAGAAGCTTCCACTCTCCGAGTCAGGATATCTTGTGTCCAATTCCTGCTCAGCTACTAAGGGGCTGTGGGACCTTCAGACAGGTCACTGAAACTTTCTGGGGAGAAACAGAACACGCTCCAGACGCTGGGACACCAGGCTCAGTGTGGGGTGAGGTGCAGGATTGCAACAAGCCAGCCAACTCCGAGTCTGCACCCTACGTGGGCCTCCCTCGGCCTCTCGCAGACGCAGGCACTCGGGAATGTGATGCGCAGGCTGGAGAAGCTGACCTCCCCTGCAGAGGACACACACCATGTCAAGGGGTGCGGGTCTCTGCAATGAAGAGCTGGATGCCCTCCCCCACCCTCGGTAAAGCCCACCCGCCAACAGCTCACAGTCTGCACACAGAACTGGCAGCCCGGTTAGTGCCTCTCTTATGAGTGAAGAGGCAGCCAGGTTTCATCAGAAATGGAAAGAATCTTCCAGATGACGGCTTCCCTGGTGGCGCAGTGGTTGAGAGTCCGCCTGCCGATGTAGGGGACACGGGTTCGTGCCCTGGTCCGGGAAGATCCCACGTGCTGCGGAGCGGCTGGGCCCGTGAGCCATGGCCACTGAGGCTGTGCATCCGGAGCCTGTGCTCCGCAACGGGAGAGGCCACAACAGTGAGAGGCCCGCGTACCGAAAAAAAAAAAAAAAAAAAAGAATCTTCCAGGTGAGAGAGTCCAAACCCAAACAACAACAACAAAAAACCTCAGAATAATTCAGGAATCCAGAGGGAACAGAGATAATTCAGTGAACAGAAGAAAATCGTCCTAATATATCTAGACAGACAAAAAATATTGAACCAATTAGACAAGAAGAGTATGCTCTTGGATGAAGAGAGAAGGCTAGGGATTTTGAAGTGTCATGCCTGAAAATAAACATTCAACAGAAAGGCTGGAATATAGGAGAGAAAAGGTATGATGAGAATAAACCGGAAGCAGCAAAATAGTACAATAGAAGTTCCAGAAAGAAACAACAGAGCAAAGAGAAATTATCAACACATTATAGTAAAAACTTTCCAAGACTGAAGAACAATTATTCCCCAGATTGAAAAGTTCCACACCAATGGCTGAAATTTCAGGATACCAGGATTAAAGACGTCCTTCTTCTGAAAAGGAGAAAGAAGCAGACCATCTACAAGGATCAGCAAATAGAATGACATCGTTTTTCTCACCAGCAACACGTGGTGGACGATTCCAGGGCCTTCTAGACAGAAATGATTTTGTTTGTAGGTTTTATATCTAGATAAACATAATTTCAAATGTGGGAATAGAATAAAGACATTTTGAGATGTTTTCTAGATATATGAAGGAAAAAGTAAATAAAAAGGGAGACATATATCTGTTGCTCTTTGGCCTATGACCCAGGGTGTGTGCAAAGGACCCAACACAGGAGAGTGGTGAAAAGGGCCTCAAAAGTGACCCTATAGACACCTGGTCCAAATGGACGAGAAGAAAGGGGACTACAGCTCAAGAAAAGAACGTTGGAACTGATAGATTACTAGTATGTTTGAGCATCTGGGAAGAATACTCATGGGAGCCCGAGTGGCATGCAGGAGCAACTGGAAATATTATGAGCAGGTACCAATACATAGAAAGTTACCCAAGTGAAAGACAACGCAGCACTTCAGGAAAAATGAAGTGATGTAAAGGGAAGTAGGGCACGAAGAGACCACCAGGGTCTGAGGTCAGCACCATTTACGTACTGAGCCTGCGCCTCAGACTGCTGATCTAACCAGGCAGTTGATGTAACAGTTCTGGGAAGACGATGGTACAGAGCAGCTAAATCCTCACCTGCGACAACAGGAAGTCACGTGATGAGGAATCGTGACGTGAGGACAACTGTGCTCAGAAGAGACGAGGTGAACTTGAGGAAGGGGATGATGCGCCTGAGGGTGCTTGTGTCTCCGGGGAGCAGGGCTGGTGGGGGGTTGGGCGAAGGGCAAGGGAATTTGTGTGGGTCATTTAAGCCTTTGTTATGGGTTGAATTCTGCAAAATATGTTGAATTTCTAATCCCTCAAACCTTAGTATGGGACAGTATTTGTCAATAGGGTCCACTGCAGATGTAATTAGTAAGTTAAGATGAGGTCACGCTAGAGTGACTCGTGTCCTCGTAAGAGGAGGAGAGACACAGAGACCCAGGGAGGACGCGGCCAGTGGAAGACGCAGGATTGGAGGGACACAGCTACAAGCCAAGGACTGCCAGCGACCACGGGGAGCTGGAGGGGGCGAGGAAGGGCCCCTGCCCTGCGGTGGTAGAGAGAGCGCGGCGCTGCCCACACCTTGATTTTGCCGTTCCAGCCCTAGGAAACTAACACAACACTTTAATACTTTTGCTTTTTAAAAACATTGTGCAGGTATCATAGGATAGCCTGGCAGACTTCAAGTCACGTCTGCCAGGCTTAGGAGTTGGAGGTGTGTGCAGACGCGCGCACACACACACACACACGCACACACACACACACACACACACACACGGCCTAGGTTGACCTTCAAAGCACGGCAGGCATACCCACACACGTGGAACCATTGAATACGTTTCTCCAAGTTTCTGAATTCTCTTCTAAGGACCCAAATCCTTGATACACAGACGTGCGTCTGGGAATACCTGGTGAAATGGTCAACCTGGCCCCATAAGGATTCTGCCCCACGGCCTGAGGTCCAGACCACGACTGCTGGGATTGTGTAGCAGTCTGCAGAGACCACGGAGCGTGGAGAAAGCCACGTGAACCTCAAAGGGCACGGGGCCCGGGTCTCAGGCGCCATTCCAATTCATAAAATACATCGGATTTTTATTCTCAGCGCTACTTCCACATTCGCAGGCAGCCTCTGGTCTCCGGCAACCCCTCCATTTAATTACCTGGCGATTCACTTCCTGATCTAAAAACCACAGGTCTTGGTAAGGATCCTCATTTGTAAAGTACTCAGGAGTCTCCCAAGGAAAATACTTTTTACCAATATCAAATATTTTTATTATCTTCTGCTATTTTTCACTCATCAGCGGGCAGTTCCTGTGTGATGGCTGTTTCCTGGAGAGCAGTGGAGCCCTGAGGCGGACCAGCCTGACCCAGGCGTAGGCACGTGTTTTATCACTGGGATGCTCTGAGGCGCAGCAAGGCCCCGGCGTCCTTCTCCATGGAGCAGGCGCTGAGCTCTGCTCCACGGCAGGGTCTGCAGAGGCCCCGAGTGAGGACGGGGGAGGCTCTAGCCTCCAGAAGCGCATCTGGGGGAGGTGGGCTGACACCCTGGGAGAAGCAGTGCTCGCACCTTCCAACCTTCCACGTGTCCACACCGTCTCAAGCTGTCCCCGCCAGCGACCGGCAAGGGGTCCTCCGAGGCCCGCCTCAGCTTGGCAGAGATGCTTGAAGCCCAGCTGCCACGGGAAGCCCGCTGTGTGTCCGTCCTTTCCCGTGTCAGAGCCCCTGCAGTCTGACGGCTCTGCCCCTGCTGCGCTCTGGGCCGCGCGTCCTGCAGAAACGCACCTTCTGCACATCTAAGTGTGTGTTGGCACCGCTTCCCGGGGACCCACGCTGACGCAGGTGTCACGGGCCACACAGCTGCTCTCAGCACCTTCAGAGTCAGGGAGCCTCACAGCCAGAGACTTGATGGGGCAACTTGGAGGGGCCAGCGGGAGGAATGTGGTCAGCACATTTGTCCTGCCCTCTGCTGGGGGCAGCAGAGCGTCGAGAGGGACACAGAGCTCACCGCTCCGCTCCACGCCCGTCTCCGTATCTGTCCGCTTACAGATCTTGCTGCCACTGCTGCAGAAATGCTTCTTCCACGGCATGGTGCCGCCCCTGCCCTCCCAGGGCCTCCGACAGCCCCAGCGTACCCCACATCGGTCCCCTGGATCTTCCTAACCCTGCCATATGCCTTTGAAGACACGTATGTTATTTCTCTCTCCTTAAACCACCCCCTTTGAATGTTTCCTGCCAGGACTCTGACCCATAAAACCTGCTACACCGCTACCAGCATTACGGTTCTGAAAAATAAAGGTGGCTTTGTCACCTCCGGCTCTGGAAGATGGTGTGGGAGGGTCTCAGCCCACCCCACGTCTCCAGGCATCCCCTGGCCCCAGCGCGGCCCACACTGGGCTTACTGGGGGCCCCGGACCTCAGGCGCCTTTGCGTTACCGGGACCGTTGCTCACAGCACTTTGTCGGTGTGGAATGTGCACTCGCGCTCCCTGGGCAATCCCCACTACCCCTTGAGGTGGGGTCTTGGCAGAAAGCCACCTCCTCCTAGAAGCCCCTCCAGGCAGGGCTGTCTGTGCTCCTCTGCTCCCAGACCACCATTCGCGTGGCCCTCGCCTGGGAGGGACATGCTTCCAGCTGTGGTCGGGGGAGAGCCCCTGCTCCAGGACTTCCTCCAGGTGATGGACGAAGTTGGGACAACTGTCCGGGGCTGCGGAGCTTTGGGGAGCTAGGGTGGGGAGCTGGTCTCAAGGTCTCTTAAACTGAACAGACTGGGCTATTTCTTTCTAATGAAAATACGGACCCAGATCCTAAACAAAGCTTCGTAGAGTTTTCCATGGCTGAGACACTTGGGCATCAGCTTCCGGAGAAGGTCTGCGTGGCTGCTGACGGCTGTAAGGCTTGCGATGGTTCGTCTTCCTGTTCCTGGGAGCCTCAGTGGCCTGAGAGCTGACATTACTTACTGTTGCCCTGGAACAGGTTCTGCCCTGTTTTTGAACAGATGGCCAATCAATCCCTTATTTCTAGAAGCACCGTGAGTGTGAAACAGCCTGTGCCCTCTCGTCCCCTGCTCAGAGCGGGGCGGCCACACCAGCCAGGCTGGCAGGATGTCTGAAGGACGCCGCGTCCTCCCCCAGGGCCTCGGGGGGCCCGCGAGGACTCCAGGCTTCCTGGGAGGAGTCAGAGCAGGGCAGCAGGTGGGGAAGGACAAAAAGAGGGGGGCTCCGAGGGAGGGGGCTCTGCGGTCAGCCTTGTCCCATGCCTCCCAAGCCTGACCTGGGCCCGCGTGCTTCTCCAGAGGGGTCCCTGTGGCCCACGTGCCGCTGCTGCCTCTCCTCCTTTCCCGGCTGTGTTGTCACCACGCTTCCTTCCTCCGCCTGGGGCGGTGGACCGGTCCCCAGCCCACCGGGTCTCAGGGGTATTGCCCCCCTGCTCCAGGGTGATGCTTCTGGGTTCAGGGCGACAGGAGGAGAGGTTTGTTGGGTGCCCCGGGGAGGCTCCTCCCTTCCCTCCTGGAGGTTTCTGGAAGTGGCTCGACCTGCTGGCGGTGCTCTGGCAGCCGTCCTGTGAGCGTGAGAAGAGGTTCAGCACAAGGCCACGTGCTTGGCTGAGTGGAGAGACGAGAGAGCCGGGCCTGCAGTGGCACTGCTGGGCCCCTGAGCAACCAAGCTGAGGCCTGACGTCCCCCTGGACTTCCAGCGCCAATACACTGTCGTGTTTTTAAAGCACGTTTTACGTTGGGTGTGTGTGTGCGCGTGTGTCTGTGCTGTTGTTAACTTCCAGGCAAAAGCATCCTGACAGGAGCGACTTCCCAGACTCGGGTCCTCAGCCATCTCTCCTACCCCTGTTCTCTGCCTGTAGCACGCGCTGGTCTGATCGTGTCGCCTCTCTTCACCAGCTCACGACTCCCTCGAGGAGAGTGGGCCATTCGTTCACGCACTCATGGTTTCACCCACTTAGAAATTATTTACTGAGTACACACCACGTGCCATCAATCTTTTTAAAAACAAGAGCGAAAATGTTCTGAAAAGTCAGTAAAGTGAAATCTTTTAAACCTGCAGAGCACACAGTTACGATGACACACGGGATGCAACGTCCAGCCTTCTTACAGCCCTTCAGTCAGCACTTATTCATCTGGGTGCTGTATGCCGCCCTTTCCAGATGCCCAGCGTCCAACCTCGCGCACCCCGCTTCACCATGAGGATGACAATCGTGCGACGTGCTCTTCTTGTCCCTCCGAGCACCGGAGTCCGTGGGTCTGGCTGCATCTCCCTGGTAAAGTCATGTCTGGCCCTACGGTCCGCTGTGCCGTAAAACTGTGGAAACTCTATCTCTACAGATGCGCCTGCAGGCCGGTTAGTCGGGCACAGGTTCTTGCTGTCTCTTATTCCGGGGCAACAATAAAATTCAATCAGTAACTTCCCCTGCACTAAGCCCCTTTCTGTTCTCGGTGACACTCTATCCGTCCTGCTGCCTCGGTGACAGGGATGTGAAGAAACCAAGGGACAAAACGCGCCCGTCAGCGGGGCTGAGCGGGGGTTCTGACTTGCCGCCTGCAAGCGCAGGGGCCCTTCCTCAGGAACGCAGTGACCCGCTGCGTGGCCCCAGCCCCACTCACGTCCTCTCTCTCGGGGCCCCAGCCCGGCTCTGCCCCCGTGATCGGTGGCCAAGGTCCACAACCACAGCACGCCCACGCCACGGTCTCCGCACCCGCTTTCAATCAGCGAAACGGACAGGCCACCGAGCTGTGTGATAACGAGGATACAAGTCTTTGGGAGAAGATTACTAGCAGGAATTCACTGCGGAATGGCCCGAAGACTTTGTAAGTACAAGCAAGTCGCAGGTGAAATGTGTGTTGACAAGAAACACGCGTCTGGAGAGGACCACGGCAGCCCAGGTAGGAGCTGCGGCCGCCCCCGCCCCCTCTCCCCCGTTCCAGTGGTGCCCCCGGGGGCCCTCACCTCACAGCCTCCATCTGGTCCTTCTCCTCCAGGGAGCCCAGCCTCCGCTTCGCCTCGTGCAGCAGCTTGGTCCCTTGGAAGCCGCTGCCGCGGCCGTCGCACTTGACCACCACGGCCCCGTGACTACTCACCATCACCGTCTCCCAGCTCACCTCAAACTTCTCAGCCACGCTCTGGCTCCCCGGGGCGCCATCCCTGGAAAGACAGGCCAGGGCTTGGCACGTGGCTTGCAGCAGCGGCTGGTCCAGCCGACATCAGGTCCGATGATGCTTCCCCAGGGGCTGGCAGTGCCCTCCCCGGAGGGCGCCCGAGACCCCGGCCACGACGCCCGGCTCCACAACTCTGCACACCCGGAGGGCGATGGGGAAATTGAGCTCCCAGGACCACCCTGAGCACAAGGTCACCGAGGGGCATGTTCTCGGGGAGAGGAACTTTGGAAAGTCCTTCCACGTCCCCCCTCGGTTGGTCTCCCCACACGGCCTGACTCGTCCTGCCCTTCCTGGGCGCAGTTTCCCAGGCTGCCACCTTGGTCCCCATCATGTGTGCTCCTTCTGGTGGCTCCTGGTTTGAAGGAATTCCCTCTGTCTGGTTTGCTCCGCAGCAGAGCCTGTGGCTGACCTGGGTGGCCTTCCTGTCCGTGTCTCCGGGGGCAGCCTGTCTACCGCCCCCACAGAGTATCGCCCATCACTTAGCTGGGTGGGGTGTGGGTTCTCTTGTTCGCGTGGCTTCCCTGTTTCCCGACTGGGGGCACGACCGTGTGAGCTCAAGTCACCCACGGCGCGTGTTCTCAGCCGGGACTCGGCCAGAGCTGCCGACGGGCCTTGCAGCTGGGGACATGGCTGTTGAGCGTTCACTAGTGCTGATGGGGGTGAGGAAGCTCTAAGTGACTTTCCTTCTGGAGGGGACACAGGGTGAGCAGAAGGGACGGCCGACGCCAGGCCCAGGGCCCTCAGAAACGGCGACAGACGCAACGCCCCTTCTGAGGCTGGCCGCCCCTCCAAGGAGGCCACAGCTACTGCACCACTGTCATCCTGGCCTTCTGCCGGGACAGGAGTACAGGCAAGGGGTGTGTGTATGTGTGTACGGGTGTGTGGTGTGTGTATGTGCTGTGTATACTGGTGTGTGTGTGTGGTTTGTGCGTGTATGTGAGCATGTGTGGGTGTGATGTGTATATCTGTGTTGTGTGTGTAGCGCACGTGTGTATATATGTGAGAGTGTGTGTGCTGTTGTGTGTATTTGGTACATTCATGTGGTGTGTGTGTGAGTGTGTGTGTATATGTGTGAGTGTGTGTGCGCGTGTGTGTGGTCGCTGGCCAAGTCCAGACGGTGAGGACAGCGGGTTAGGGGCAATAAGCGGGGGCAGCACAGTGGGTCGTGGCCCGGCGTCCTCACAGTGCAGCCTTTGTCACTGAGGGCTGGGCCCCAGGCCGGGCGCCAGGCAGGAAGCACAGGGTTAGTCAGGCTCTGGGGGGGTGATTTCACTGTGGTCCCTAAAGACCCCAGTGCAGGCCTCTGCTCTCCCCTGGACCCTCCCACATGAATACGGGGCTGCGTCCCCAGAGGCCCCGAGGCTCAGGGTCTCCTCTGTCCCGTGGCCCCTCACGCACCCGAGCGAGCGGCAGCCCTAACCAGGACCCACTACCGACCGTCAGAGGTGCTTAGAAAGCTCTGAAGTCGTTCTCGACATCTGACCCGGAAGCTTGCTAATCAGCACAAGGCAGATCTGGAATCATCCTGAGGACCAACGCCTGGTGTTCAAGGCCGCCTGGTGGCACCGGAGGAGCCGCTGGCCCCAGCCAGACCCTGCCGGGCCCGCCTCCCGGGGCCCGAGGTGACCTCGGGTGCACCCGTCCGCCCTGCACGGTGAAGGTGGGCTCCCCATCAGCTTCCCTGCTGTCCCTGGGGCCGCTGACTGGCCACCGAAGCACGACTCCCGGAATGTGACTCAAGTCCTGCACTCACTGTGGCAAATCCCCCGAAATCGACTGGGGCCCCACTTTCCTTTGATGTCTGGGGTCAGCGGTTGTTACAGAAACAGCCTGCTGAATTGCTTCCAGTGATTAGCCTGCAGTGGACATCAGGCTCCCGCTTACCATCTCCATGAGAGTTTCACCCTGGGATACTTACACCACCAGGAGCAAGGGGTAGTGGGTGGTGTCCGAGAAGGTCGCTGGCTTGAGGATCTGAACGGGCAAGTCTAGGCAGAAACAGAACACAGGGCAGCAGTCAGGGGCCAGGAAGGGAGGGACGGGACGGGCGCTGGCTGGGTGTGCCCGCCCTGGGGTGTGCTCCCGGGGGCCTGGGAGACGGGCACCCTGGAGGGTTAAGGCCGGTCCTCCACAGACAGGGGCACTCCGGCTCACTCTGGACTTGGGGAAAGCACCCAACCTCTTTAAGCTTAGTTTCTCCATCTGAAGCTTAACTGCAATCTTGCCAACAGGAAAGTGTTGAAAAGCAGAAAAGCCTGGACCCCTGTGAGCACTTGCTTACAGCAAAATTCCAGGCGGGGGGGGGGGGGGGGACGAACCCCCAGGGCAGGGTGCACCTCTCTGCCGGGCAGCACTGCCCCAACAAGTAGTTAAGTGGGGACAGGCGGAGACTGAGGGCGGGGTGGGGTAAGGCAGGGGGCAGCGGCCCTGAGGGAGAGGCTAGAGCTGTGGGGAGCCTCCGTGCAAAGCCAGGGGCTGCGCGGGCCTCCCCGTTTGCAGGCTGGAACTGGGCAGGTCTGGCTGCCTGCGGAGCCAGCGGGAGGGAGCTGGTGCAGCCGTGGGTCCTGCAGCCAAGGTCCTTTGGATCTGGTCCTTGGCAACCAGGATCCAGTCTGGGAGGGAGGGGGCCGTTTCCCTCACGGCTTTCTCTGTTCTTCCCCAAACAAAGCTTCCTGCGCAAGTTAGAAATTGTTTACTGACATTAACTACAGCCCAGATGAGCGATTAGGTTGGAATTAGTGGCTTTTTCAGTACAATTGCTGTAGAGGCACCCCAGGCTGGGGGCTGGCTTAGCCGCCTGCTCTGACCAGGGTCTCATTACTGATTCGGGCTGAATGTTAATGGCTTGCAAATTAGATCAATGGCCCAGGGACCCTGGGCTTTATCACTGAAATATCCATAAAACATGGTCTGGGCTGCTTCCTGCCACTGATAAGCCCAGGGGCAGGCTTTGGCCACAGGCGGCGGAATACATTCAGAGAGTGTTCCTGGAGTTGGAATGCTTCTCTGAGGAAAGCCGTAGCCTCCGGTAGCATTAAATGAAAAACAAAGCATAACAAAATAAAAACAGTCTGTAGGGCGACATCATTCGGATTTCCTGGGACCCCAAGGGGCGATGAGCAAATGCCGGCCCTGCACACAGCTGTCCCTGCTCTCCTTGCATCTACGTCCCCGTTTACCCGCAAGGAAAACCTCACCCTGGAAAGAAACCTCATGTGCAAGGGGGGCCGGGAGTTGGCTATTCGTTTCTAAAGACCCTTTTCTGCATTTTTGGAGGAGGGGATGGCAGGCACCCCTTAGTGCTCTGGGGTTTGGGAAACATTGTGTGCAGAGTGGATGGAGGAGGGCCCTGGGCTAGAAGCTGAGACAGGATCCTGTGAAGGAATATGATCTGGCCTCCAAGGCTGTGGTAGGAAGTGACAGATGGGAGAAAACTTGCTGATGGGGGACGGGGGTGGGCAGCAAGCTGAGGTTGACCGGTGGAGGCTGACTGGCCTTACAGGGCGTGACCTGTGCAGTCACGCAGGCCTGTGCAAGAGCCCTGGCTGGACTGGAAGCTCACAATAAGCCCCACGTTTTCATTTTGCTCGGGCCCTGCACCTTACGGGGCCTGCCTGAGGTCTGCAGATAAAGACCAGGGTAGAGGGGGTGGGGCCAGACCTGTGGAGGTTGCTTGCTCACTCATCCACCCTCCTACCCTTCCATCCATCCTTCCCTGCATCCCTGTCTCCATCCATCCAACCATCCTTCCCTGCATCCCTCCATCCATCCTTCCCTGCATCCCTCCATCCCTCCATCCACTATCAATCTGAAGTTGTTTTCTTGCCTCTGGTTCTTCCTTATAAAAGGAAAGCACGAAGATAAATGTCCAGTTAATTTGAGGGCTCTCATGAACTTGGATCTGCCCTGAGTGACTGGACTCCAGGTTCTGCATGGCAGTTTGAACCAGTCACTGATGCCTTCCCCACGGGCAGCCCAGACATTCCTTTGACCCATTTCCTGGCAATACGAAGTCTCAGCGATGGGGCTGTCTGTACAAGACACCCTGTATGGTCAGAGTCACTCTCTTTACAGAAAACAGCTCGGCAGGGAAGAGGCGGAGACTTGAGATGAACAGGTCAGGAGCCGCGTCTCCAGTGCACACGTCCCAGGGCAGCAGAGGTTCTGCTTCCTGCCTGTGGGTAGCTGGTTTCGGGCCTGTCTGACTAGGGGTCGCCGGTTTCTGTCCCAGTGAAACAGCTCCCGGGCTCCTGTGGTGGGTTCCCGGGTCTCCCCGCTCTGCCTTATCGTGTCAGAGCCGCGCCTCCTGCAGGGCTCCTGAGCCCGCTTTCAGCCTGGACTTGCATCCTTCCTGCCCCTCATTTCTGTTCTGTGGTTCCCCAAGCCCTGATGACGGGCATCTGTGGACGGCCCAGTTCCTCTGTCTCCCTCTTTCTGACTGACAGCTCCTCTCCCGCTCAGGACTGGACGTGCTTGAACCCAGCCACCTGGGGCTGTGCTCCCTGGACATGCAAAACTGCCCTCGGTTCCAGAGCCGAGTGCATCCTGTGGGACCTGCGTGCGTCTCAGGGACGTTGAGAGAAACCCAGACCCGGAGAGGCGGTGGGGACAGCCCTGGCCTGTGGGCAGTGATGTCCCCGCCGGGCATGACTGCAGGCTCCACTCATGCTTCTCCTAAGTCTATCTCTTCTCCCGCCTCAGGCCCTTCCTTCTTGTTTCCTCCATCAGCCCCTCATCAGAGCGAGTGCACACGGGCCATTGTAAGAGAAAGGCCTCTGCACCCGTGGGCCCGGGGGAGACGGGTTGAAACACATCCTATTTTCCGACTTTTCTGACTGTCGCAGGTGAATCTCTCTCCCTACCTGTGTCTCTAGCGATGTTTAGAAAGGTTCCCATATAGTGTGATTCAGTGTGGCCCAACGATAGGACAAGGATGAAGGTGCTGGAGGGTGAGGGCCCCCGTGTCGGCTGCCACCTGGGACAACCCCGCGGCTGGAATTCCACCAGCCTCCCGACCCACCCACGACCGACCATGCTGATGTGTCTCCCTCCTTCTCCCCTCTTCTCCACCAACCGAAAGCGACTCCAGGAACCCCTTCAAGCCCCACCTTGCTGGGAACCTTCACGGGACCCCAGTCCATTCTCACGCTCTCCCCTGAGCTCCTGGGCCATTCCTTTCTGCTCTGAAGGACGCAGCTTTACGGGATGCACTGTCTGGGTGGGTTTGATTTCGTTCCACAAGCTGAGCCTTGGTTCCTGCCCTTAGGGGCTCACGGTCTGTCAGGCGGCTGGGTCCAATCTAACAAGGGGTGCGGAGTGATACTCCAGGGCCCACCAGCCCTAGTGACAAGCCGCTGTCCCACTGAAGGGGCAGGGCAGACAAGGAGCTTCCAGACATGCGCTGGGGCGGCAGACACAGGCTCGGGCTACCACCTGCTCCCCCGGCCCAGGCCTGCAGTTCAGGCATCACTAGTCAATCTCCGCACTCTTCTCCATTGATCCCTGGCGACCTTCTAAGTTAGCTCAGGAGACGAAGTCTATTCACCAACCTCAGAGACGAGGGGCAGGTGGTACCTGAATGGATGACTCAAAGATGACTTCAAGGTTTGAAATCTAAATTATCTGAAACCAGTCAGCACAACCGAAGGGTGTCACCCTCGAAAGGAGGAGCGTGTGGAGGGGGACACGGTGCTGGGGGAAGGACGGTGAGATGAGTTCGGAGCATTGTGCACTTGCGGTCCCCAAGGGCAGACGCCCGCTGGGTGGCAAAGCTCCGGGCTGGGCTGATGGGGGACTGTCTGCAGAGGCGAGGAGGCTGCGAGAACCCTGCTTCCCTCCAGGAGAGGCAAGTCCCATTCCAGCCAGTGCTCTGGGCTCCTCGGGGCCTAGGGGTGCCTGCTGTAGGGCGCGCGCTCGGAAAAGCTTATCGAACGGCTGAACGGACAGTTCAAGAGGGAGAAGGACACAAGCCAAGGCAGGGCGCTGGACGGCCGCGGGCCGCACCGACCACCAACCCCTCACGCTGTTTCTCCAGCTTCCAGGACGCCTCTCAGCCCACGAGCAACACTTAGACGTGAGATGATGAAGGACCAAGAACGTCAATGGCACAGAAGGGGAGCTTCCAGGGGACACGCTTTCCTGGATGGTATCATGACCGGTTCCGCCCCAACAAGACCCCGTCTGGGGTCTTGTCTAAACCGTCAGCCTCTCGAGGACAGAAACCACGTGCTCCCGCCTTTGTGTCACAGAGCGAGCACGCTGGCTGTGAGCGCAGTCAGCTCAGCGCGAGCTTCCCCTGGCCCCCGGTCCCCCTCGCTGCTGAGGATGCAGTTCTAGCCCGTGCTCCCCCGCGACCCCCCACCCGGCAGTCATGGTCAGGCTGTTTCAGAGCAGATGCTGGTTTTCCCGTTGAAAGGAGCAAGCGTAGCACTTACTGTAATCGTCAACCTCGATTTTCCTGTATTCTACTTTCGGCATCTGCCGATCGTTTACGGCTTTCTGTACGTGTTCATTTGTTTCTAGGTCAAAAATTTCTGAAAGAGAGAAAAAAACGACACACTCAGATTCAGTAACCGCTTCTTGACGCCGTGAGTCTTCACGCGCCTCCTGTCACTAGCTCCTACGTCGGGGAGAGGGCCACTGTTCCACGGCTGGAACCAGAGCTGCACACATTAGATCATGCGCTCAGGTCCCAGCACGAGGGGAGAGTCGAGCTCAGGGCAGGGGCTCCAGGCTGACGGCAGGTTCTTCCACTGTGTCCAGCGCCCCTGCCCCCCCGCGATCCTCACTCCCCACGGCGTTTCTCCCTCTCCCACACACACATGTTGCTTTAGGTGTGCTTGGTCTCAAGACTGCTGGTTTTGGGAGACCGACATCGTGCCTGTCAGGACAAGCGGTTTTACAAATGTAGTGGCCTCAATACCACTACAGAAAGGAGAGTAGAAGCTGGAGCGTGACCATTATTACGTTTTCCAGGAAAAGTGGTTGGGCTTGGGTTTCTTGCCTTAGTCATAGGGGGTCTGGCTTTGGGGACCTTGGTCTGGACAGGCACTCGAGCTGTTAGTGAAGCCACGTGAGCCGCAGTGCAGGGGGACTGGCCCATCTCCCTTGGAGTCTGACCCGCACCGTAGACACACCAGCTCTGTGACCCTTAGGTTGTAACAGCTCAAAAGGCCTTGGCTGTGGCCCTCTACCCCCATCAGCCCTCTTCACTGATTCCCTGCGGACGTGGCCCTTCTGTTACGTGTCAGACTTCCTCCATCTGACACGTAACAGAACCCACCCCACTTCTTTTCTCCCCTCTCACCTCAGTCCTACCTGGGGACAACTTGTGGTTCATTTGAAAGGAAGTTTTATCTTTAAGGGGCTCGACGTTTGGCTCGACCAGTCACTTTGAAACATTTGTGAACATTTTAAAGAATAAGCTAATCTCACGAGCATCCTCCGTGATAAGTGCCTTTGAGGACAGCGGGCCCTGCACGGACGCGGGCGTCCACTCCACACAGGCTGGGCAGGTGAGTCATTGCTCAGGACCAGGACCTCCAGCAATGAGTGTCTTTTCTGTGGAGCCATGAGGATGGCCTCTGAGCATGATAAGCAAACTTCTGTGGGGCAGAGGCAGCTCAAAGTTCCCAGGGCTGGTGACAAGCAAAGAAACAAAACAGAAGAACTTCTACGGGGGCAGAGGCAGCTCAAAGTTCCCAGGGCTGGTGACAAGCAAAGAAACAAAACAGAAGAACTTCTACGGGGGCAGAGGCAGCTCAAAGTTCCCAGGGCCGGTGACAAGCAAAGAAATAAAACAGAAGAACTTTTGCGGGGGCAGAGGCAGCTCAAAGTTCCCAGGGCTGGTGACAAGCAAATAAACAAAACAGAAGATGTTTTTCAAGTTTGTTAAGCACGTATTTGGATACTCAGCTTTGGTGAAAAGGTGAGGGGAGAAATGGTGAAACTAACACTCAAACAGGTAGGGTTACAAAAAAATCTGAAGTGGGACCCCCGCCACATAGCACGCAAGAAATGCTGTCCTTTGTGGAAAGCCAGAAGGAACCCTCGACCTTGTGGTCACACATGCAAGTTTGGGAGGGGATGCCCGACGCTGGCATGGTGTGCCTGCCCTACTGCCTGCCCAAACTCCTAACAGAGCAGAGAGGGCACTCATTCCCTGAGTCCAAATGCCCTCGGCCCTTTAACACAGCATCCCAGGCATACACAGTCTGTTGAGAGGAGTTGGTTTAGGAGATATCAACTATCTATTCCCCATGTTCTATCCACACTTATAGGGCAGGAAGATTAGAAGGGAGCTCCACAAGATAATGAAAAAGAATAGCATTCTTCAAGTTCTTTGCTGCCTCAGGGCCTTTGCACTTGCTGTCCTATGTTGCTGGCTTTTCCCCCTCCATCAAGTCAAACATCACCTCCTCAAAGAGAAGCCCTGACCCTTCACCTCAGGTACCCCTCTCCAGGTGCACTTAACACCAACTCTAGGAGATATGGTCATCTGCCTGGTTGACCCTATCCCACCCAAGGCATCAGTGTTCAGTCCCATCCCAGGGACAAAACACACTAGTTTCCAGGAACATGAATACATAGAGCTGTTTGTGGAAATCGGATTCATATTCCGGAAATGATGCATCTTCACAGTAGCCGAGTTTGGGTTTCGACCCAAGTCTTTCTTCCTTTTCCCACATGGAAAGGACTGAGAGGTCCTCCTCGGTGTTTCAGAAAGCCCGAAGGCTCTCAGAGCTTCCTGGTGCTCAGACCTCTTAGCGGTAAGAGCCGAAGCGATTGAGGCCTGACTATTAACCACTGCTTCCCGCACAAAGCAAAAAAACCCCCAAAACCGAAGCACATTTTTATTCAATTGATTGAAAAGTTGACAGTGCTTGAAGGACTAATGGTACACCCAAGTTAGTATTTAGTTAATTCTGGGAATTGAGGAAATGCATCGAGGCAACCCAAACCCAAGCTCAGCGTAGGAGCTGGAGCACAGACCTTACAGGGTCTTCTGGAAGCCTCAGCCCTCTGGATCGCGACCTGGACCTCTCTGCCTGCCTATGCGATAAGCCCCGGTGGAGACAGATGAGGGACTCGGGGTGTGCGAATGTGGGTCAGACCAGAGAAACGGACACTCGTGAGGATGAGGGAGTCGTCAGGAACCCAGGAAGAATGTCTTCAGGGTCAGGAGCAAGGCTGAGTCCTTTGCTGTCAGAGAAGCAGCACCGAGCTTCTGCTTCTGGGGGATGGACAAGGCTCCAGCGGGGGCCGACCTGGGTGATCAAACTTCACAACGAAGAGACCTGGTGCAGCCTCCCAAGGTCTGTTACAACCTTCTCTCCGCGTGTCTGCAACGGGATTTGATATTTCTGACACCAGATGAGCCTGAAGGAGAAGCTTCGGGCTCAGGCTTGACGTGCTGCTTTGCAGCCTACAAGCTCGGCTTGCGTGGAGTTAACGAGAACACAGACTTGCCAGCGAAGCACTGCGCTCCCTGTCCCTGGATCCGGGAGCCGCGGCTTCGTGCGGGAGCCCACGGCGTCCTAACCGCACACGGCGTCCTAACTGCACACGGCGTCGTACCCGCACACGGCATTCTAACCGCACATGGTCGTCCTAACCGCACACGGCGTTCTAACCGCACACGGTCGTCCTAACCGCACACGGTCGTCCTAACCGCACACGGCGTCCTAACTGCACACGGCGTCGTACCCGCACACGGCATTCTAACCGCACATGGTCGTCCTAACCGCACACGGCGTTCTAACCGCACACGGTCGTCCTAACCGCACACGGTCGTCCTAACCGCACACGGCGTCCTAACCGCACACGGCGTCCTAACTGCACACGGCGTCCTAACCGCACACTGTCGTCCTAACTGCACACGGCGTCCTAACCGCACACGGCGTTCTAACCGCACACGGCGTCCTAACCGCACACGGTCGTCCTAACCGCACGATTGTCCTAACTGCACACGGGCGTTCTAACCGCACACGGTCGTCCTAACCGCACACGGTCGTCCTAACCGCACACGGCGTCCTAACCGCACATGGCGTTCTAACCGCACACGGTCGTCCTAACCGCACACGGCGTCCTAACCGCACACGGTCGTCCTAACCGCACACGGTCGTCCTAACCGCACACGGCGTCCTAACCGTACATGGCGTTCTAACCGCACACGGTCGTCCTAACCGCACACGGTGTCCTAACCGCACACAGTGTTCTAACCGCACACGGCGTCCTAACCGCACACGGTCGTCCTAACCGCACACGGCGTTCTAACCGCACACGGCGTTCTAACCGCACACGGTTGTCCTAACCACACACGGTTGACCTAACCACACACGGTTGTCCTAACACATGGCGTTCTAACCGCACACGGTCGTCCGGACCGCACACGGTCATTCTAAGCACACACGGCCTCCGCAGGACTAGCTAGTCCCTCTGTACTGAAATGCCACCCTTCACGGAAAGGCGCCAAAGCAACAGACTATTAAATTTAGTTAAATATTAGATTTCTCATTTAATGATTGCCCACACAACTGGTTTTATCAGCAGAGAGCTGGCTGTCCCACAGGGGAGCTGAGTTAAGCCATTTTATTTGTTCCCATAATTGCATACAGAGACGGCAGAAGCACGGCAGAGGAAATAAAGACCGGCCTCTTCCCGAAGGGTTCTTCTTTTGACACTGGGGCCGTGGGGACCTGCAGTCTGAAGCATGCAAACGGCCACTCCTCAATCAGATGTGAGCCCCTCTCATGTTTGGTGGAATCAGCTATTATCAGATCTGGGCACGTGGAGCCTGCAAGAACCAGGGCAGCTGATGACGGCTCTCGCCGGCTGTGCCCCAGCGGGCAGACGCCGAGCGGTGGTGACCGCGGCCGTTCTGAGACTCTGCTGGCTCTGGGCCTTGGAGGAACTGCCACTTGGCCGGATTTGGGGACACGAATGACCAGAATCAACTGGAAGCCAATGAGCAGCTGAGCCAGAGGAGAGAAGAGCCGCCCGCCCCTCTCTCGTGTTTCTGAGGGGAGCAGGAGAGCGGGGACTGCATGCAGATTGCAGATTACTCGAGTCTGGCCGCCCGCCGGGTTTTTCCGGGCCCTTCCCGGCGAGTTTCGGACAGCTTCCTCTTGTGCACCTGTCCCGGCAGCATCAGGGCCCCGTCCTCCCTGCTCAGTGACTGCAGCATCACAGACGCGGCCTGCCCACCCCGGGGCTGCACGGCTCAGACTGGACCCCGGCCCGAGGCTGGCCCGGACGCCCTCCAGACCCCCATCTCACCTGGAGACTGTGCTCTCCAGCTCCCAACGTCCAGTTGTTAAGCCACAGTTTGGGTGGTAATTGTTCTCTTTGCCGTGTCTCTCTTTCTCCAGCCAGATTCTAAGCAACCTGGAAGCAGGGTGATGTAAGTGCATTCGTGGTGTGGGCACCGTGCCGGCAGGCGGGTGGGCTTGGTGAGACGGGCTGTGCGTGGCTCCCACCCCATCAACTACATCCCAACTCAGGAAAGGGCACAGAGCCGTGGACCTGCCGGCCCTCCAGCGTCCCAGGGACGCCGAGGCAGGTGCCCTGAGGGGCAGAAGGCGCCATGTGCTTTGCTCGCTCCGCACTCTGTCAGCCAAACACCAGCTCGCCCCCAAACCTGCCGTGTTTTGGCCTAGAGCGAGCCGTCTGTAAACCCGATCGTCACCTGTCCCTCCAGAAGGGCTGCCAGTGTGTGTGTGGCGGGGGGGAGCTGCGGACCCGGAGGACTTTCCAGACACAGCGGAGGCCTTGGCCGAGACGGGCACACGCTGGCTGGCACCTCCTGGCATCCCCCCATCCTACCTGCTCGCCACGCGCCTGACAGCACAGGTGACATCCCAAGTGGGCCCTCGGAGGAAGATGGCAGGGGGGTCTCCCAGGCAGAGAGAACCGAGTGAGAAAGGGGACAGACACCGAACAGCCTGTGTCTGGGACAATCTCAAAGAAGAACGCCTATGATGCCAGCCGGCCGTGCGGGTTGGTTTTGCTTCTGTGTAACAACCCGACCGAAGGGAGTGGGAAGGAGAGGCCCTGTCCAGGGGTTCTGGTGAAGGAGGCGCCCCGGGCGCCCCGGTGACTTGGGGTCTGCGAGCAGCTGCCATGACACTGCGGGCGCTGCCGGGACACAGACCTCGCTGAAACCGCCTGCGGCGCTCTGTCCCGCGGGCTGTGCCGGGCAGGGAGGCGTGTGGTGCTCGCAGGCCTCTGCACCTGAATTGTGTCCGCACGCCGAGCTCACACCCCCCTCACACTCACACTGAAGCCAGCAACTATTGATGCAGCGACTGTGCCGGTTTTCCTACGCCAGCACCTGAGGAGTGTGCTCTGGTCCCGACCATAATTACGTTCTTAAGGAAACAGCTTCTAAATAATTCAGAGTCACATCTGTGACACCGCAGGCTCTGTCTGCAGATAAGATTTTCTAAAGGGAAACAAGTCCAATATTCCCCGGGTGGCTCTGGGGTCGGGAGCAGAGGAGGAGGAAAGACAAAGACTTCCGAAACAGTAATTTCGAATTTCAGAGCAGGGCTGGGATCCAGGGAACGATCGCTGCCGTCTGACCCTGACCGGACCTTCGGGGTCCGTCTGCCGCCTGCCGAGCTGTGTTCCCCCGGCTTCTGTTTGCCTGTCACTGTCCCACCACGTGGGCCATACACAGCTGGACATCCAGGCTTTCCACAGTTTGCTCAAAGGCCACCTCCCCAAGAACCCAATCACCTGCGGGCCACTGGGCTGCGGGCAGGTGGCCTCACGTCCTGCCTCCGATCCGCACGCCGGTGGGACCTGCCCTCCCGACTTGAGGTAGCTCTGTACTCTGCTTGCCGGGCCCACACACCATCAGGGACTCAGCGCTGCGTCAGATTCAACCGGGGTTGCCTCTGGAGCAGTGACCAGGGATGCTGCGGTTGTGAGCACATCTCTCAGGTGACAGCAAAGCAAAGGCCTTGGGCTCCTGGGGCCCGGGTGTGGGACGCTGTGCTTAGGGTCACATGAACCGAGGTCTGGCCTGGTCGTGGCCATGTGATCTCAGGTAACGTGCTGTGAGGCTCGCGCTCAGTGCTGCCCGGGAGCCTCAGGCAGGCTGGTCCTCGGTATTAAGCGGTTACTTGGTTATGTTAAATAGAAGGGGTGGATGCGGTGCTGACGGGGATTAAGCATTCGGGGTGCAGTTCAAGGGCTCGGTCCTGCCGACCCCAGAATCCTCCCCGAGGCTGCACACCGGGGCTGAGCGGGGTTCATCCCAGAGCAAAGGATCCTTGGCCCGGCTCAGGGCAGGCGCAGGATGGAGCCACTAGGCCTGAGTAGCCCCCGGCCGCGCTGGCCGCAGGCTGAGCTGCTCGGCGCTCCGAGGGGAGGGACGGGCTGTGCCCCAGCGCCTTCCAGCTGAGGCCACTTCAGGTGCGCTCCTCGCCCTCGGTTTTCCTCATGAATAACGGGGGTAGTGAGAGCTCCTGCCTCACGGGCTGTGGTGGGGTGGGACGGGTGGAAACACACCGAGTGTCCGCAGCAGCGCTGGCCCCAAGCCAGCTCTGTAACCTGCCTGAGGTCGCGGTCGCTGTCACCACCACTCCTGAGGCCTCCAGCCTTTCTCCAGGTCCTGTTTCCAGGAGATGCTCACGACGCAGCCTCGGGCAGCACAGGCACAGGGCGTGGCCTCTCGGAGCCCGAGACTCACAGGACAGCTCTTGCAGGCAGGGCCAGCCGGGGGGATGCAGAGCCCACCGCTTGCCTCTGTGATGCTCCTGGAGTGTTTCCACGGCCTTTTCAGCCCCGAAGAGCACAGCCCATGTGAAACGCACCTGAGGCCCGAGGGCTGCTCAGTGAGCCGTGTGGTCCTGCACGTGACGCACGTGGACCCGAGCCCAGCAGAGGAGCCCCAAGGCTCGGACGGGCCCAGGGCCTGGGGGCACCGGCTCCGCCCCTCACCCGAGAGGGGCCCATCCCGTTCGACGGACAATCCAAAACCTGAGGGCACTGTGTTCTGTGCTGGTGCAGCTGGAGATGAGACGGGAGGAAGGCTCCAGACCGACGCCAGACACAGCAGAAGTTAAACACACAGAAAAATCCCCGGCTGCCTCCCCGCCGCCAAGGCCCGCCGGCTGGACTCTGGGTTTGACACGCTGTCGGGACCTGCAGCCTTCAATTCTTATTTTCCAGGCGGCCCCAGGCCTCTCCTGTGGTGTCAGCTTCCGGCACAGCACAGGGAACGGCGCGGGGCGGGGGCCGAGGCACGGGGTCCTGCCCTAGTCACCATGTGCGAGTCACACGGCCTTCCTGTCCCACCCCTGCGACTGGCACCTGGTGGGCATATGCCACTCATGGGCGGACAGAGGGAACAGAAGAAACTAAACATTTGAAAAGTCTTTTTAAAAACCTGAGCCCACTCGTAGGTTAACTTTGCGACGTTTTGCTGTTCTCCTTTCCTCCCTCCCTTCCTTCCTCTTTCTCTCTTTTTAAAAATTTCTTCTCACTTTCTCCTCTTATTGAGAGTATTTGCTCTTGAACAGTAAGAATTCCAGAAGAAACAGTCTTAGCTGTCAGTATTCTTGCAGCTTGAACCTGGGCTGTCTTTTCTGGGGAGCAGAGCCTATGCTGCCTGTGAGGTCTTCCTCACGGGGTCGGGAGAGGGAGGGAGCAAGGGGATGTGGGTAAACGCGCTCTGTCACGCACCATCCGACGGGAACCGTAGGGATGGAGCCCTTGGACGTGGGGTGACAGATGAGATCCAGGCCTTGGGTCTGGCATCTACTACACACACAGGGGTGGTGATTACGGGTTATTCCCAGACGGGGGCAGCCAGGAAGGATGCTCAGCTGAGCTCCGACAACCAGGCAGGACCAACGTGCACAATCTTTGCAGAACACAGTCAACAGGGAGTAAGTACGGGACGCACCCCGAGAGCCGTGAGGAGTGGAGCGGACACTGCATCTCTCGCGGTCTCTGAGCTCCAGTCTTTAAAAGAAAGAGGCTGGACTCGCCGTCAACACTGTCTTCACTCTGAAGTCTCTGACTCCCAGCACAGAACAGGCTTCCCTTCTATTCTGTCACGAGCAATGGGGTGTGCAGCATCTCACAGCTCCCAGTATCGTCAACAAGTAAACCATCCCTTGTCATGTGTCCTGCCCACCATTCCGACAGAAGACCACTTGTTACCTGAGAATTAATTGTTTTGGGTCATTTGAATGATAAGCAAAAGTTCAATTCTTTTGCTGATTAAAAATATAAAACCTCTCTTTTGCCGCACCTGTTTAGGATTGAAATGCATTTCTTAGGAAATAAGACGTTAGTTTAAGCCGAGTTCTTAAATTGGGGTCTGCAGACATAGTATCAGAAGTCTTACTTTCTCCCCTTTATATAGGGTCTGCTTATCATTCAAGTCTGGGAAACACTCAATTACCAGACACTTGCTAGGGCATCAAAGCTGTCTGAATGCACCTGCCAGGTGTGCCTGGGGGGGAGTCAGGAGCCTACCTGGCAGGGTCGGGCGGTGGGCTGCAGCTGAAGACAGATATGGGATGAAGGAGCTGTGGAGCACAAGTCTGGGGACGCGGCCCCCGAAGAGAACAGGTCAGAGTCAAACGCAGACGGAGGGCCAGGCTTAGGTGAAACTGGGGAGGGGGCCGGGGAGACCCTGCTGGGGAGGGAGGCAGCGGTGTGGTCTCCCGCGAGCGGCCGACCCTTCGTCCCTGCGTTTCTGCGTTTGGGGCTGGTGCCATGAAGGACAACAGGAAACCTATTCTCCGGCATCACCTGCCAACTTTCCACTGAGATGTCTCCGGAAACCAGTTCTGCTTCCCACAGGAGTGTGGGGAAAATGAAGACAATTTACAAAATCACAGAAATAACCTAAATCTCAAATCCCTACCAAATTTGAAAGCCCCTGTGACCCATTTTCTCTGAAGCCTTAGATCAAAGCTGGGCTCTTTTTTCAGGTCTTCCGGGACCTTGTCTCTGGGTTTGAGGAAGACCCAGAACTCAAACCACTGCTCAAACCAGGCACTAATGAACATGTAAGTCTTTATGGTTTCTCCTAGATGTTTGTGTTTATTATTACATTTTCTGTCCTTCATCTTTATGTCTTTTATGTCCTAAGCAATGCTAAGCTCTCCCAGTGTAGGGTCAGGTCTTAACACCTCTACAACCAGCCCCGCTCCCGGCCGTTTAGTCCCCCTGTCCTTATGGTTCCATGCTGGGCCCTGGTGCTCACAGCCACAGTCAGAGAACCTTCCTTGGTGGGGTCACCCCCCTTCTATGAGCCTCCCCGGCATTGACCACATCTGTCTGGAAAGGGCCTTCATGGTCAGACCAAAGTAATCTACCCAAGAATGGCCCATACTTACCCACTAGGTCACTCCTTTCAGGGACAGGCCTCCTAGATTCCCTCTCCTTTTTACGTCCTGTGACACTGACTGCTAACTCATCAAAGTTTCTCCCCCTTCCCAGACACACAGCTTCTCTTTTTCTAGGTGGGCCCACGTGCAGGAGTTCTGCCTGGAAAGGACGCACACCACCGCTGGGCCTCAACACAAAAATCACAGAACCTTCCCATTTTTGCTCTTCCTGCCTCCAGGGCCAGAAGCAGGGCCTTGAAGATGCTGGGACCACACCCCAGAAGGAGCCTGCAGCCCTGGGTTCCTGCCAGGAGAGCAACCTGTATTTTGTGTGCGCGAAACAGAAACCCTCGTTCTGCTGAGTGTTGGGTGGAATTGCATCCCCACAGAAGATGCTGAAGTCCTCCCCCTCAGGACTGGTGAGGGTGACTTCATTTGGAAACAGGGTCTTTGCAGAGAAATCAAGCTAAAATTGAAGTCTATAGGGCGGGCCCTGATCCAATACGACTGGTGTCCTTTTTTTTTTTTTAAGATGTTGGGGGTAGGAGTTAATTAATTAATTAATTAATTATTGCTGTGTTGGGTCTTCGTTTCTGTGCGAGGGCTTTCTCTAGTTGTGGCAAGCGGGGGCCACTCTTCATCGCAGTGCGCGGACCTCTCACTATCGCGGCCTCTCATTGCGGAGCACAGGCTCCAGACGCGCAGGCTCAGTAGTTGTGGCTCACGGGCCTAATTGCTCCACGGCATGTGGGATCCTCCCAGACCAGGGCTCGAACCTGTGTCCCCTGCATTAGCAGGCAGATTCTCAACCACTGCACCATCAGGGAAGCCCACTGGTGTTCTTTTATAGAAGGGGCAGATTTGGACACAGACATGCACACAGGGAGAAGATGAAGAGCCTGGGGCGACGTTTCCATAAGCCACGGGAATGTCAAAGACCGAGAGCAGCCAGCAGAAGCGGGGAGAGAGGCCTGGACAGCGTCTCCCTCAGCCTCAGAAGGTACCAACCCTGCCGACACCTTGATCGTGGACTTGCAGCCTCCAGAAAGGCGACGCAATAAATTTCTGTTGTTCAAACCCCCAGTGTGTGCTACTGTGTGATGGTGGCCCTAGGAAACTCATACACAAAGTTGCTGAGATTTCGGTGGTGGTTGTTACAGCAGCTCTGATCATTCAGTAGCAAAATCCTGACTTTATTTGAGGTGCGGGGAGCCCAGATAAAAGACATTTCCCAGCATCCTTGGCAGCCTGGTGGACACGCGGCCAAGCTGTGACCTCTAGATGGAAGCAGAGTGTCGGCAGCCCCTGTGGGGAGACAGCCTGAGGCGCTCAGTTACAGGAACCACCCTGTGCTTCACCCGCCCTCCTGTCTTCCAGTCCGGGATGCAGACACGATGCCACTGTGCATCACAAAGCAACACGTCTTCCATCCAGTTTCAGCAACTGCTATCTTGAGTTTTCTGTTACACGTAGCCAAATGTGATCCCAAATGATCTAAGAGATTTTGTTTTCTTCTTGTGGTACGCGGGCCTCCCACCGCCGCGGCCCTTCCCGCTGCGGAGCACAGGCTCCGGAGCGCAGGCCCAGTGGCCACGGCTCACGGGCCCAGCCGCTCCGCGGCATGTGGGATCCTCCCAGACCGGGGCACGAACCTGCGTCCCCACGCATCGGCAGGCGGACTCCCAACCACTACGCCACCAGGGAAGCCCGATCTAAGAGATTTTTATATTTTAAAAGAAGCCTTTGTGCAGGTGTGATGTCCACACCCACAGGAATGAATACACAATAGGAATATTTCAGGCACCTGCTGGGCGGGGAGAAGTAGGTACTCCAGGGGGTCTTTCTGGAGCCCCTCAAACTGCCATCTCAGAACACACATCAGACACTGAACGCAACACCCCTACTCTCTTGGGTGGTGGGCCCCACAGCAGCAGCCCCATTGAGATCATGCCTTTTCCAACTTAATTTTGTGGCTTAAGTCAAAAGTCTGACCAATTCTGAGCTATTCCAAGAACTATAAACGCAGAAACAGGGAAAGTCAGAGTGAAACATCTCCTGAGTTTGCATTAGGCTGCAGGAAAACCGAGCTCAAATGTAACCACATGCACAGGCTTACACAACAAATGTGACAGAAAAGATTCCACACATCAGCACGGGACGTAAATGCTGTCCAGTGTCCCATCAAGCAGCACGTGGCTGAGATGAAGCACGACGGTGTCACCTCCAGGTTCTCTGTTAAATTTCAGAGACGAATGGGACACCGACTGCAGAGCCAACCTCACCCCGTGTGCAAAGTGCTTTTTATTTCTTATTCCCTGGGCCCTCTCTCTTTGCCTCTGGGAATCAGCCACAAGAGTGACAGCTCAACTGCAACAGTAAAATGCTTAAAAATACCTGCTGTGTCAGGAGCGCCACAACAGAATATGGACGACGACCTACAACCTCCAGTCTGTCCATGGTGGTTGGGATGACTGGTTAATGCAGCTAACCAACCAAACATGAAAATAACTGGTCGTTTGGCTTCCCGAGTAGAATCAGTAAAATACCTCAGAACTCTCTTTTAGAGGCACTGCACCCCCCATACATTATTTTATAAATAGAATAAATAAAATGTTGTGTCGATGCTATTCCGTATATCTAAGATACAAATCTGCTTCATTTTCGCTCACACCCAAGCCTCGGGAAAGTGATGGTGACTACCCAGCACCATGGGAACGGCAAGGCAGTGGGGGGAGGGAGGAGGGGGCGTTGGGAGCTTTTCACGGTCCTGACCGTCAGGACCCCTAATGGTGTCATCACATCCAGGCCTGAACATGACTAAAAGCAAAATCCATTCTGAAAAGGTAGGTATTAACCCATTGACTTGGATAGAAAAATAATAGGACCCTCCAAAGAAGTAAAAGTATTTAACTGAATGGCTTTCTTAAGCAGAGTTACATCTACTTTTTAAATTATGGATTCGCAGGAAGTTTCAAAAATAGTGCATTGAGTTCTGTGCTCCCTAACCTTAGCTTCCCCAGTAGTGACCTCTCATATCACTGTGGGGCAGTCACTGTACTGTAGTCACTGTACTGTAGTCACTGTCATGCAGTCACTATACTGTAGCCACTGTGGTGCAGTCACTGCACTGCAATCACTGGACTGTAGTCATTGTGGTGCAGTCAGTGTACTGTAGTCACTGTGGTGCAGTCACTGTACTGTAGTCACTGGACTGTAGTCACTGTCTTGCAGTCACTGTCATGCAGTCACTGTACTGCAGTCACTGTCTTGCAGTCATTGTACTGTAGTCACTGTGATGCAGTTACTGTAGTGTAGTCACTATGCTATACTTACTATACTGCAGTCACTGAACTGCAGTCACTGCACTGTAGTCATTGTGATGCAGTCACTGTACTGTAGTCACTGTAATGTAGTCAATGTCGTGCAGTGTACTGTAGTCACTAGTCACTGTACTGTAGTCACTGTCGTGCAGTCACTGTACTGTAGTCACTGTGGTGCAGTCACTGTACTGTAGTCACTGTGGTGCAATCACTGTACTGTAGTCAGTCTTGCAGTCACTGTACTGTAGTGACTGTACTGTAGTCACTGTACTGTAGTGACTGTACTGTAGTCACTGTACTGCAGTCACTGTACTGTAGTCACTGTACTGTAGTTACTGTCGTGCAGTCACTGTCATGTAGTCACTGTAGTGCAATCACTTGACTATGGCCAGACCCCCGAATCTCTCAGCCTCCTAGAATGGTCCCCCACTGTAGACCACGCTGGAGAAGTGGCTGGGGCCAGGCACATCTCTTCCCCCTGTAGACTCACCCCTCCTCTGAGGAGGAGAAGCAGCTCCCTCTCAGCTTGCCTCCCTCTGATGCCGTGCAAGTGTTTTGAGTGGGCTTTGTATCCATTCTGACATCCATTCTTTGGCTTTTTTTTCTTTACATTTAAATGATTTAATTATGTACTTGTGATTATATTATTACTTATCTTTAATTCTGAATTCCTGATAATTATTTGATAGTTTTTTGTGTGTGTGTGTGGTACGCGGGCCTCTCACTGTTGTGGCCTCTCCCGTTGCGGAGCACAGGCTCCGGACGCGCAGGCTCAGCGGCCACAGCTCACGGGCCCAGCCGCTCCGCGGCATGTGGGATCTTCCCGGACCAGGGTACGAACCCGTGTCCCCTGCATCAGCAGGTGGACTCTCAACCACTGCGCCACCAGGGAAGCCCTATTTGATAGTTTTAAGAATATTATCATTTTGGATTTTTTTCTAAACACTGTCTCTAAATAAATCTATTTTATCGACGTTTGAACACTTTAACCATTTTTACCCAGTGATTAATACGCTGCTGGAGATCTCCTTTTCAGAACTTTCCCCCTAACCAGCTCTCCTTGGGGCCTGTAACCCTGCCATCGAGATAGGAGCCAGAGTGGCTTCCCGAGGGAATTACAGAAACTGCTAATGAGCTTTGACTCCGTGCATGAAGGTAGAATGCTGAGCAGGGTCCTGCAGGGAAGGTGGCACCTGGGTGGTGGCAACCGTGGGAAGGAGAGGTGGGACTGTAAAGGCCTAGGATTCCCCGTGGATTAGGGCAAAGGAAAGCCAAGAAAGGTCAAGTTCTCTACTTCTCAGCTTTCCCGACAGTCTGCCTGGGACTGCACACATCGGTTCCAATTTTTCGTATAAATATACATGTGCACGTCACCCCCAACATGTGTGGGGTCCTCGAGACTCTCTGGAAAGTTCCGTCCCTGCAGTGGCAAGGACGTGAGGTGCCCCGTGTGCCATGAAAATGCCCCCAGAGCCACGGAGACAGGTGGCTCCTCGGCCCTGCGGGGAGATTCTCAGAAGGGGGAGGACTTGGGCAGGCCCGGCTCCAGATCCCAGGGCTGGACGCGCATATCCGTGCGGCTGGGGCTTTGCCCAGAGTGTCGCAGGCAAGGCCGGCACGCCCTGCGGTGGCCTCCAGGCCTCGGCACTGGTGGAGCTGCGGGACCTTCTGGCTGGGAGGCCCGCACCTACACTTCCATCCCATCGAATCAGTGTTGGCGACCGCGGGCTTCATTCTGAAGTGCTAGGACATGAGCCATCTTGGCCTCCAAAAAGAAACTCTGCGCAGATTATCTCATAAAGCTTTTCTGCTTCTTTCCTCCCGAACCGCAGGAAGAGTTAAGGAAAGATCAAAAGCACTTACTTTTCTTATCTGTCGTGTTGTGCACGGTCACCGTGGGGACCCCAGGACCTGCAGTGGGCAGAGAGACAAAAAGGGGGTCGTGAGTTTCGTGGAGAACAAAAGAGAACCAAGCCTTTGTTACAAGGTGCTCACCGGGGGCTCTGGGGCGCCTAGCTCCGCGGAAGAGTCAGCAGCCATGGACGATGGCAGAGGCCGGGCCCTGGGTGTTACAGGCACGTCTTCCTAGCTTTGTGTCCGCGTCAATTACAATGAACTCAATGGAAAGTGTGTGTGTTTTAGATTATTATAAGGACATAAAACACCTATACCCTTATAACCTCATTCTGACTGTCCAGACCCAATTCCACGTTGTCTTCATGGAGTTCTGGTCAATCACTGCAGACTCAGTCCTAAGTCACCTTTCCAAGCTGCCTTGCTGGCCCCTCCCAGAGGAAGCCATCACCTCCACTGGTCTCCTGTAACGCTTGGTAAAAACTCACTAGTGTAACGGCCTAAGTTTGCAAATGTTCGTCTGCGTTTCAGTTTTCCCTGATGACGTAGCTCGCAGCTTCCAGCTCCAAGGCTGCCCTGAAGCTGCAGCCCTGGGGTGAGAAGGGGGCCTGGCCAGCTGTGGGTCAAGTCTGTAGGTCGACTTCGTTATTCTCTTTAGCAAAAGGAGGGTCCAGAAAGAGAAAAAGGCTTTGTAAATTATTTTTCAGCTATTCTGAAGGTGTATGAAGAGGCAGGCATGGGTTTTTCTAAGTTCATCTCTGCCCCTTCTCTGCACTCCTGTTCGGCCGGGGCGAGCCTTCCCGTGGGATGTGACGGACACCAAGCTTGTTCCCACCGGGCCTACTGTTCTCTCTGCCTGAAGTCTCCGTCCCCAGACACCGGCGCAGCTTGTCTTTGTCTTCATTAAGTGTCTGCTCACACGCCTCCTCCCACCACTTACTGGAAGAGACCCCTCCACGACCATCGGCCCAGCTTCCACCTGCCCCTGCTGCCTGGTCTTCACAGGGCGCCGCCCATACCTAACGGCAGGACCCTCTGGTATGCATTTTCAGTATTTGTTCATTGGCCCTTGCAACTGCCCTAGAATGCAAGCTCTAGAATTTATGTGAACAAATTCTGGAAGTCTGTCTTTACTGCCATTATTTCCAGCATCTAGAATACCGTTTGGAACATAGTTGGGGCTCGATTACATATTCGTGGAGCGAATGCCGAACGAATGATCACAGAACACACAGGACGGAGCAGGGGAGGCTGCCCCTTCGGCCCTGGTGCACTTGGGAGGAAGGAGACAGACAGGAAGTGAAGGCTGGCGGAGGGCAGGTGTGCAGAGAAAGATGGACGTGTTCTGGGAGCTGTAGGCCCTGGGGCTGCTTTTCCTCTGCCTCAGGCTGGGGTCTCTGGGACGCTATGAACTCCCAGGGGTGGCTGCACCTAAGCTGGGGATTCGTACTATTTGGGCAGCTTCCCGGGAATCATCATCAGAACTTCCTGCCTGCTTCCAAGGGGCCACGTGACAAGCGGCTGAGTTGAGAGCCAGGGTACTGGCCATGGATCTCACCACAGTGAGGCTCAGAGCCCACCCCACAGGGGCTGCTGAGGGGACATCCTAGTCCTGTGTCCCGAGAAAATGTGGCAGAAAAGCAGTGCAGTCCGAGGTACCATGGAAAGGCAAGATGGGCTGGTCCGGCCCGCGAGCACCCCCCGGCCTGGCTGAGCTGAGAGACAGACTGCGGTCACAGCAGCCGTGGACCTGAAGCCTGTCCGCTACCTGGGACTGGGCCCAGACACTATCCAATGCACATCCGAAGTCCGGGAGGTCCGAGGCCTCATCTCCCCGACGATGTGGCCCTCCCCCATTCACCCATAGATAGTATTGCCCAAACAGAATGCAGCTTAGCCAGTTATATTTGAATTTCAGATAGACAATATATATTCTTCAGTATAAATACGTCCCATGCAGTACTGGGACTTACTACTAAAAATCCATTTGTTGTTCACCTGAAATTTTGTGTTACTGGGTGTCCTGTGTTTTTATTTGCTAAACCTGGCACCCTTGACCCAGGGACGGGGAGGGCGAGCAGTGATGGGAGACTCTGTGCGTTTAACCTAAAGGGACAGCACTCACTGAAGGGGATCTAAGCACTGGCTGTGGGTTTAAATTATTGAGCCAAACTAAGTTTTCTGGCTCAAAGATCCATTTCCCCATGGGCACTCATGTGGAAGAACAGATCAGTTACTGAGAAATAAAGAACCTGCATCTCTTTTCTCTGCACATTTCAGGGTGAGTAAATTTGCAAACAGAGCACATCCTCCATTCTTATTAATAATGTAAACAATTATTATTTATTTAGTGCCTACTATGTAAAAGGCACTCTGCTAGGTGTGTATATGAATAATTTCTAATCCTCACACCAGCTCTACAAAGCAGGTGCTTCTAACCATATTTTACAGATGAGAAAACACAGGTTTCAAGAGCTCTGTGTTTTTTGTCTCAGCCATACAATAAGAAAGTTGCTGAGCCTGGATTAGTCCCTTCTTATTTTTAAATCCATAAACTTGACATATGTTTCTAAAAAAATTCAAAAACTACAAAAAGGAATAAAGTGACAAGTAAAAGACCCTTCTCACCCCACTTTCCAGAAGTAACCTAAATGTTTCTAAAATGTCCTAAAATGTTTCTCTGCATATAAGGGGTCAAATTTACACATAAGCAATTATTTTAAACATACAAATAAAAAATATAAAAAACCTTTCATGTAAATATGCAGCTTTATCAGACCTTAAGGTTATACCATATTGCCTTACTTTTGAAAAATAAAACATAATACACAGATTTTTGAGGTCACCTGTGTGCCCTGCCCTAATCTCAGTCTGCTCCCTTTCCAGAGGTAACTGTTATCTTGGAGTTAGTATTTATTATTTCTCTGCATATTTAAAAGATATTTTTGCTGCATGGTATGTGTTCACAATAACATATATGCCACACACAGTATAAAATAGCATACCTCAGTGTAACATCTTTTATATTGTCTTAATATCCAGTCTGACAATAGCAAGAGAATGAAGCCAAATGCCCACAGGATGAGTAAACACAGCCACTGTGGAGAACAACTGAGCAACGGCTGTGAAACCTGAAGATCCCTGACACCACCAGACAGTCCCATCCCTGGACCACATCTCAGAGCGAGCCCTGCACATGGACACAAGGAGGCAAGCACGCAGTAGATCGTTCTCAACAGCATTTATGTCTGAGCCACAAGTGCCGAGCTAGCCATGGGCAGGGGAGGGGATGACTTAAATGCAGTCTGTCTGTTCACCCAGTGGAAGATCGCAGAGCATGTGAAATGAGTAGACAGACACCTATCAACACGGGCAAGTATGAAAAATACCACGTTGCATGAAAACAACAAGTTGCAGAATGGTAAATACTGTAATATACAATGATGTAGATAATTTTCACAATCTGTAAACCTTCGTTTTTAGCAGATGTATGGTATTCCATTCCATGGATATACCGTATTTCTTTGGTCCACTCCCTACTGATGGATATTTAGGCGGCTTCCTTTTGTTTTTTCATTGCCATAAACACTGTTGCAGAAGTCCCTCTAACATACATCTTCACACACAGGGAAGACTGTGTTGGTTAAGCTAGTTACTGGCATTGCAATTGCTGTGTTGAAAAGGTTTTATAGCTGGTTTTCACTAAATAAGCTTGTGGTTTCAAACACAAAACCCCCAAGTCTCAGTGCTTTAAAACAATGAAAGTTTATTCCTTGCTAATGTTACATCCTGGTAGATGGTCAGCTGTGGCCGTGCTGGTCCTCCTCCAGGATCTGGGCTGAAAGGGTAGCCTTCATCTAGAACGTACTGCGCTCGTGGCCAAAGGAAATGAGAAGGGAGCTGCAGAAACGCAGCAGCTCCTGAAACACCCTGGGCCATAGCTCCTGTCCGCTCTGGTGCCTTTGCCAATGGAGCTGGAAAACCTCTCTGGGGTGGGGGGGTGCAGGTCACGCACGAGGGGAGGGTGGTTCCAGAGGGCAGACAGGGGACAAGGGCATTAGCGCCCCAGGCAGAGACCCTGGACTCCAGTGAACACTGTCTCCTCGCCCTCTAACTGAGGGTGGGTGCGGGTCTATGGTATAACTTAAAAAAATGTGTTCTTTTTCACCGCTCTAATGGGCAAGTATTGTATCTTGGTATTGCTTTAAGTTACCTTTTTCAACTTTTGAGTGGAGTTGGACAACTTTCCGTGTGTGACATCTGCATTTCGTGTGTGTGTGACTGCAAATTCCCCTTTCCCGTGCACCGTCCACTTAAATCGCGTTGTTGCTCGTTCTTCTCTTATTTAGGAATGAGATCGTCACCATGCTGCTGCAGACTTTTCTCCTGTGTTCTTTCTAATCTGTGCCTCAAAAAGTGTCGTAAGTACCAATGGTAGCAACTGTCATGCTGAATTGTACTTTCAAAAAACATAATCGCTCCTGCGTGCATGCGTGCGCGTGCGCGTGCGCGTGCGCGCGCGCGCACACACACACACACACACAGAGGAATCCTTGGGCTGGGGATCTGAGTCATCCCAGAACCTGTTCTGAATCTGGGAATCAGTGCCCTGAACAAAATGTTTGCTGAATGGATTAACAGCTCATGCAGGATGACTTCCCAAGCATATACTTGGCCACCATGTGTCAAGGCAGCAAAGTTAAATTCAGCTAAAGAAGGATCCCCTAAGACCATTCCCATGTCCTGTGTCTTACAGTTGAGGTCATTGTTTCCCTGCTGATACTGAGCACCCAGCCCGCTTTTCTCTAACCACCGAGGGTAGCTGTCTCCACTTATAGGATCTGAATTGTGTGTGGTTTTCTTTTTGAGAGCAACACACAACTGTGCCACATTCCCTGTTATTTTAATACAGAATATTCTTTAGAATAGCCAAACAGACACAACACAAATAAAAACTGTATTTAAAGAGGCCACAAAGTTAAAAAGCAGCCCCCATGTACGATTTAAATCGACTGATTACAACCTAATCCCATCCAGTTATCCAGACCCTCCTCTGGGAGCTGGGCCCCCTGGGTCCATAGCCATCGTGGTCCAGAAGCGGGGTTCTCCCCCTCAAGCTGCCATCATACGAGCTCCTCTGGCCCAGGTGGCCTCGACCCACTGTTCTGCGTGAATTTTAAGATCACCCATCATTGTGAGACTTCCATGATGTTTGGGCTCCTGAAAACTGGCAGATAATTTAGGAAAACACCAAAATCTAAACAAACTTTCTTATAAGAAATGAAGAAAAAGCAGGAGATTCCCAATTCAGAGTGAAATATTTGGGCTTTGTGATACTTTGACCAGACCTGGGTTAGTGTCACCCAGGATTTCTGTAAGAAGAGAAGAAACGTGCTAAACACAGGAACAGCACACACACGATTTCAGGGAGCTTGCAACATTTAACGGGGAGCCCTCCAAACTCATTTTAAACAATTAAGCATACTTTTACTAATGAGACTTTGGAAGGGCTTCACCACCGAAGTTTTAAATTGGTTTTCTTTACTTTTCTTCCTCTTCCTCCAAACGATCTCACGTGCATCTAGCCAACAACTAACTGATTAAACGCGTCGTTTTGAACAGTAGGAAGCTTCTGTCCTTTTGTCACTGCTGCCTGTAAGTCACCCCCCCCCCCATCATCTGGGCACAGACTATCACGGCCCAAATCCGGGAAATCACGCTTTTTGTTTGCTGGATGGTCAGAGCCTGACAGCACTCTGCTTAACAGCTCTTCTTCTGACAACTCCTATATAGTTTCTTCTTACTTTGCATGTAATTCAATTCAACAAATATGCATTGAGATTCTACCACGTGCAGGGCACAGTGCCAGGTCCAGGGGACACAGGCAGAAGCAGACAAAGTATTTGCCGTCAGGGAGCTCAGAGTCTAGTATAGGAAGACAGCCACGCACAAAAGCAGGCTTTGATGACTGTCACCAGAAGAAGGTGTACCGTTGTGACATCTGCACACTGACTCCGGGACTAAGGATGTGGTCTGGAGCCCTGCTCTGGTTCCAGCCCTGCCACCAGCTGCTTTGTGGTTCCGGCCAAGCGACTTTTCTTCTCTGGGTCCCAAATGTGGAATATAGGGTGACTAAGGTCTATTCTGAGTAAGAGGAACAGAGGTTGCAGCATAAACGATGACACCACCACTCAGGGCTCCTATCATGTGCCAGACGCCATGCTGGATGCTGGAGAGTCGCTGTCTCACTTCCCCAGCTCCCAGAGACAGGGGCAGCCTACTCACAGAGATTAGGATGCTGTGATCAGAGCCTCCCCGAGACGCAACATGGACCTCAAGCAGGAGGGATGCTCTACCCCTGTGCCCAGAAGGAGGCGCTGTTCTCAGCCGGAAGCGGAAGGCAAGGAGGCGCAGGATGAAAGTGAGGGGGGAGAAGCAGGACAGCGTTTCTCTTCCTTCTCAGCAAACCTTCCAGCGTCTGCATGTTTTCGGCTAGTCTTAGGATACAGGATATGCTTTCAAATAAGAGCATATAACTCTACGGCACTGTAAACGCCTCTGGCAATTAGGTTCTGTATTGAACACCTGATTCTCTGTGTGCTCGCCTATGGACACACTCTCATGCACACGCTCCTAGATTCGCGTGAGCAGGTACATATGGACACATACATGTAGACATAAAAATATTTATTATGATTCTCTTTGCCCCCTTCTAACTAATATTTCTTTCTTTCTTTTTTGCGGTACGCGGACCTCTCACTGTTGTGGCCTCTCCCGTTGCGGAGCACAGGCTCCGGGCGCGCAGGCTCAGCGGCCATGGCTCACGGGCCCAGCCGCTCCGCGGCATGTGGGATCTTCCCGGACCGGGGCACGAACCCGCGTCCCCTGCGTCGGCAGGCGGACTCTCAACCACTGCGCCACCAGGGAAGCCCCATAATATTTCTTAAGTCCTTGGTAGGTAAGTGTGTCTCAGCTGGTGTATACCCTTGTTCAAACTGAAATGCAGAACTGCATGAAAACAGTTCTATTTGCTCAGCCTTTGCTTACAAAGACATAACTGCAATAAAAGCAACATTTGGCCTTTTAAAAACTCTGGTTAGCGACAGAGACTATTCTGGCTCAAGTTAAAAATCTGACTTCTGAGTTTATATTGTTCCCGAGAGGGAAAATAACCACACTGAAGCAAGCAAATTTACAACCAACACACAAGGTACTTTTGGTCAGTGAAGACCTTGCTGCCAGGTCTTCTCCCCTTGCTGCCAGGGGAGAAATTCAAATAAACAAAAGAAAAGCTTTGAATGACACAACAGACTTGCAAACAGAAAATATTCAGTTTTGTGTCTCTGGTTTCCAGTCCCATTCAGTTCAGAACATTAACTTACACCTGCTTGAGCGGATGGAGAGATATGACACTTCCAGATGAGAATGAAGTAATGAAAAAGGACACAAACCGGAAAAGAAACAAGTCGTGAGAATAAAAGAAAGTTCACACGGAGAGTGCTTGCCCTCACTGCTCTCATCTGTATCCTCAGAGGATGTTTATGTGATAGATCATTTCCACCAGAAGCTACACTCATGGTATATAAACAACGGAGACTCGGGCGGTCTGGCTGTCACCACCCGAGTCTCTCTCGAGTGGTGATGGACGGTTTCAAAGACCAGCGGCCAGCAGCGAGAGCGTGAGGAACGCTCTGGCCAGGGCAGACGATGGGCCACGGCCCCGCTGGGCATGGCATCCGGACCTTTTTATCTGCCAGTTCATGAGTTACGTATGCCCGATGCACAGGGTTTTATACGTTGAGGTGATATTATCATACCAATAAGCAGGGTGCTAGCCGAGCTACTGGAACTACTGCAGGTAATTAAAGTATGTTCCAACGACAAGATTTCCTCGTCAACACAGCAGATGGATTCTGTGGCTGTTTGACTTTGAAGCCTCGTATGGCGGACATCAACCCTGGGGTTTGGGGTTCCCCTGCCACGCCCCGCAGCACTGAGTCTTTGCTCCAACCCCATTTCACGCGCCCACTTGAAAGCAGTCGTATTTCCCATGCAGCAGGGTACGTAGCGTCACTCAGTGGGGTTCACAGAAATCGGGGTGGTTTTTACAGGCTCGCAACGGTGGTGAAAAATGTCACATTAACCTTTCCGGTCACGTGGAGCCTCTTCCTCTAGAAATTACATGCCACACTTAGGGCACACGACAGGCGTGTTAATAAGAGAGACCAGCCCAGTCATAAAAAGGGGGTCTCTGTGTGCTCCCCAAAGTCAGCTAGTATCTTTGGGTAGTTGATCCACAGAAGTGTTAGGTTTTAGGAACTACCTGCCTTCAAGATACAGCAACACTTTTGTGCCCCGTATGCATCACCCTGGGTGAAGGGTTTAGATGTTCAGCGTAATTCACAGAATACAAAGTATGAAGGAAGGAGCTTAGTTTTATTAATTTCGTGAGAGTAGGCAAACTACAAGAGAACGGATGAAACATACACTGGCTGTTGCATTCATCCCTGTGCGTGGCTGAGCTGGGATCTGGGCCAGGGAGGGATCAAGGCTCCTCTGAGTACACCTCCCACAGCTCCTGTATTGTCCTGTCTCTCAGAACTGTGATAACACTTCTCGTCATCTGCTGACATTGTGATCCAGTAGTTCTGTGACGAATTTCAACCCACGTAATTAAGTTCTGATTTGAGTTCTAATGATACACTATTAGTGATACACTATGTCTTATCTTTTCAACTATATGTGGAGCTTAGGAACCTATTTTATATAACTCTGTATCCCACATAGGAAAATGTACAGTGTCTTATTCATAGTAAGTGGCCAATGGATAGTTGCTGATTAAACGAAGGACAAAGCATTCATGGACAGGATGCATACCCTGGGAAACGGTGAGGTTGGTGCAGTCAGTCCAGAGGCTGTGGCCTGTTCTCTTGAATAACCTCAAAGTTGCCAATTACCTGTTTTAAAAGTTAACTCTGGTTTTTAAAAAGTGCAAAAGATCACTTAGAACTAAATTTTGTAATGAAGGTATTTTAAGTTTGTTAAGTTTGGTGATTACAGCAACTGTCAACATTCCAGCCTATCATAAAGAAAAGAATGGTAGACTCCTTGGGAGCCTGGAACATGGAGATCATGTTCCAAGGAGGACCCTAAATTCTCCCAAGCAATGTCCTCTCAGTGGAGTAAACGGCTCAGCTTCCTGAGAAGAATGGTACTTATCTGGGTGTACAAATTACGGCGTGCAAAGAAATGAGGCTCCTTTTTGTAATCACAGTGAGGATGCGCTACATTTTAGGTCTTCTTTGCTTTTGAACTTGATCAAATCTCGACACAGGCCAGCTGGAAACTAAGGAGGCCCGTTGGTCTGCCTGCTTCCGCCCCCTGCTGGCCACCACTCTGTGTCACTGCCCAGGCTGCCTGCCGTTGTCCCCTGGCCCCTCACCGTCAGCCCACTGAATAAAAGCAGAGTGACTGGCCAAGCACCCGGTGTGCGCCCTGAGGGCAGAGCCTCAGTTCTCAGTGCAGAATCTCTGAGGCGGGGATACCACCTGCCTGCGGGGTAATGGGGTGCCTAGGAGCTGACCCCCTAAGGCTCCTGAGGGGTGGGCACTACCTGAGATACAGAGAGTCCTGCTTTTCTTTTTCGACTCAAGGTTGTAGAACAAACAGATCACATCTCTTAAAGGGAAATAATTCCACACTCCACTCTCTCAAACCACCACATCCAATTCCTCAGTAGGTCCCCTCAGTTGTGTCTGCTAAAGCGTCTCGTGCCCCCTCTCATTGCCATGGTAACGTTCTCAGCGCTGCCCAGGGATCCCCACCAGTTCTGACCTCGGCACTCTTCTGATTAACACCCTTGAGTCGCTCGCCATCGCCCACAGGATAAAGCTGAGACCCCCGGCATGGAATATCAGACCTTCTCAGACCTAATCTCCTATCACCAAACACACACCTTCCAAACTCGTTTTTCTGAAGAGAAGCTGTGCTGCTTCACACACTTGTGCCTGCTCGTCCCCCCTCTGCAAGGCCCCGCCCTCCTGGTCTCCTCTAAACCTCTGCATAGCCTTCAAGGCTCAGTTCAAACATCTTTTCTCTGACCATTCCCTCCTTCGTGGCACCAGTGTGATAATAATAATAAAAGTAAAAATAGCAGCAGCAACAGCAGTTCATAATTACACCATGATCACCATGTGTCAGGCACTGTTTTAAGTGTTTTCCACATAGTAACTCCTTCAGTCTTTAAAGTAACCCTAGGAAGTAGGCACTATATCCCCGTTTCACAGATGAGTAAGCCAAGGCACAGAACTGCCTGTGGTGTCGCCAGGATTGACACCAGGCACAGTCCATCCATTTGGCCTCTTGTGTACATATATTTCTTAATTACAAAGCACAGTAACCCTCAGTGTTCCTCTTAGCTGCATCACTGGCTAGCTGGGTGGAGGTGAGCAGCTTACTGTGATTAGCTGGTCCTTGGTTTCTCCCTCTTCAAGAGTTGTTCTGAGGACTAAATGATGACACACACAAAATGCCTAGAATATGCCTCGCACATAACGATATAGTCAAGGAGCTGTTAACATCCGTTCGCCCGGTGGTCACATTGCAAGATGACTGGTTAGGGGTTAGGGAATGACAGCCTGGACTCCCAGGCACTGGGAGGATTCTTGTGCAGGAATCCCCTACATGATGAAAACCTGTTCTTGGTCAATGTGCCATGTGCACCATCACAGCCCTGACACACGTGTTCCCTCGTCCCCAGGGCTCCTGGCTGAGCAGTGTGGGCCACAGTCTTCAGAATGGTCCCACATTTTGTGAGATGTTGAGGATCTGCACGGCCTACCACGTGCATCAGGCACGAGGAGGCACCTCTGTTCTCCAGATGCAGCCCGGAGCCTCTGACTATCCAGACCTGCTTGTCCTTCAGGGCCAGCGGGAGGGTCCTTCCCTGGGCTGTCCTGACTTTGCCGTTCCCACCCCACTCCCAAAGGCACTGAGCTGCTGTCCCGCACCTTTCGACTTACTGTCTCTGTCTTATCCCACAACTGGCTTATTAAGCATCTGAGGCAGGACAAGGTTGTGAGCACCTTGCAGAGAAATCCTCCAGAAAGCGGCTTTAATAAGCCAAACACACTTCCCTGTTACCCGTAGGCTCTCGGTACAACTGATTTTTATTTCCTTTGAGTAGACTTTTCTTATGACCTAAACTCTGCCCCACATTTCTGTAATCTGCAGTACGAGGTGACAGGACGGGACTGGAGCTTTTCCTGGGAGCCTCTCAAGGCAGCCGTTTCCAGACGGGGCGTCCCAGTAAGTTTTCTTTTGAAGAGGCGGCTTCAAGACTCAAAATGCACCGGAGAACACTGGGATTAGAGGATCTTTCCACTCCCTTCTGCCCTAACATCCTACGAATCTAAAGACATTCCTGACACCCTCTAGCTAGAAGTCGGTCCTCAGTTCTCTGAATCACTTAATAATTGTTTCACGGCTTCCATTATACCGACTGCGGTCTTGTATTATTGTCCTCACGAATATGTATCGTCTCAGCCACCTAAACCCCAGGGCCCCAGGGCAAGGATGGTGGAGCACGGCCCCCTGGGCCCCCAGAGTCTCCTGCACATGGAGGACCCTGAGTAAAGGTTTTAAAAAATAAATGAACAAATTCAGAAAGTGTAACAACTCCTGGGGGATCGTAGGGCACATGTAAATATAAAAGTTTTACTTTCTTTGCGTTGGGATGGAAATGGTGGAAACAGAAGTGAAAAAAAAAACCCAACACAGATGTTAGAACTTGAGAAAGCACTGCTCCAGAAGACTTCACCAGTGGGAAGAAAAGGACAAGAAATGAACAACAATACTCTCACAAGTACAGCAAGTTCTGTGTGTGGGTGTGTGTACCTCTGTGTGGATGTGTCTGTGTTTACATGCATGTATGCGACCATGTGTGCACATGAGTGTGTGCACGTGAATGCATGTGCATGTGTGTGAGTGTGCATGT